>NW_028245479.1:217500-955001 GCF_964263255.1 Lissotriton vulgaris | reverse complement strand
ACGAAACAACACTAATACAATTTCCAAGACCACTAGACTTGCAAGAATTGCTATGATTTGGGTCTTGGTAGGCATGGAAGAAAAGAAAGAAATACATCAAGAATAAGTCTGTCCCTACACTATACTAGGTGTCATCCCTACAACCAAGTTCTCTCCTAACAAAAAAAAAAAAAGGTGTCAGCCATGGTGACTTCCAAAGAAGTTCACTCACTCAGTTCGGACTTAGCCTCTTGAGTTCATCTCGCACAGCAGCTCTCTGCCTACCCAGCATCTTTCTTCGCCCTCGTGCGCTTCTACTCTGCTCTCTTCCCGGGGTGCTGTCCCTAATACGAAACCCACAATTCAGTTGACACGCAAGGGACGCCCCTCTCAAAGTATTAGTTTTCAAAGGGTCTTCGTCTTGATGTCTTCATCCTTGTTCGTTGAAAAACGGCCTTGGGTCCCACAGTCGTCTCCTCTTGAAGTTGCTTCCCTAAAATTCCACAGCCACTCCCCCGGGTCTATAACTACCATCCTAACTCTTATACACAATGGGCCCTTCTCTACTATCTTTGGTTAACCTTGCACCTGCAAAGGAACGCACATAAATCGATTCGTGGCCACATGCTACTTGCAATTAATTCCTTCTAGGAAAAAGGCAGTTCCATGATTTAATGTTAGCAGCCACATTCTAGCTCGGCCTACACAATCCTCTATCCCACCTGGGCCTCTGCACGTTTCGAGATGTCACCCCACAACATTGGCAAACAGTTTTGCTCGTTAGGCCTACATCATTATAGCAAAAGAAAGAAATACATTATCCAACTAAACACTTCTATGTCGTTACATGAATACAATAATGAATTACTAAACATGCATTGGAATACATTAATGCCCCCTTTGAGCATCCTTTAACTGAATTAGCATTACTTTCTCAAATACATTTCTAGGTTACATGGTGCTAGTATTTCAAAAGCACTTTATGTTGCAGCTATGGAAAATTCTGGTACATGAGTTCATAGCTTTGTGTCACGCTTAAACATGATTATAAGCCTCTATATATGCGGGTGCGGATTACTTGTGATTATAATGCACCCCAACAATTTTCTAACACAGTTTTGCGCTCTCTCAACATCAATCTTCACGTTTAGGCTGTTACTGACCAGAGTCACTGACCTCAATCTCCCGGACCTCAGTAATCCCGGCATTTGAAACAACGTATGTCCCACTTTGGGGTTGCGTATCTCTGACAAGGCACTCTTGTTTGTCTTGATCTTCTCAGACCTCCACAAGCTTACCCTTCTTCGCCTTCTGTTCCTAAGTCTTCCGACACAGAAGTAAGATCTCTCTCAGGAGCCAAACACAGATTCAGTCGCCTCCTTCTTTCAGGCCACATTTCTTCTGCTCTTTCCTCGTTCACCCTTCTCAGGATCTCCTTCTGCTGAGTCTGATTCTGGACCACCTTCACAGCAACGTTCTCCTTCTGAGGCAAATGACAGATCTTTGACACACAGCTTCTGTCACTGCACGAAATTGTGGGTTGTACCATGTTTGTTTGAACACTCACACCATTGCACCTCTCCCTAGATGTACTGCACCATGAATCTGTCTTGCCATTGGGTTCAACAAATCATCCAGTAACACTGTCCTTCCATCACTCGAAACCCAAATGTCACCAACTCCTTTCGTACATCTTAATTGTATCCGCACACTTTTTTCCTGTTCTGAAACATGTTCCTGCAAACTCTTGAGTTCATCCCAAGTATCTGCCATGGCCAACATCATGTTGAACTCGGTTCTTTCTTAGCTCTCCCCTGTGTAGGATTCAGTGAAAATGCAACCTTGTTTAGCACAGAAACGTGCACCTTCGTCTGCATATCATTTTCTGAGTGACACAAAATCCGTCCCTTTCCCATGAGCTGTACACTTTACTACAGCAATTTCCCTTGGGCGCTGTAAGGTCTCTAAGAGTAACCTCACAAACTCCCCATTCCTAATGGGCGATCCAGACGGTGTCATGTAACCTCTCTGGGACCACAACTGACCGAAGTCGTGAACCACACCAAACCCGTACTGGCTGTCAGTGTAAATGGTAAGTCGAATTTGATCAGCGGCCCAACAGGCACGGGTCAAGGCAATGATTTCAGCTACCTGTGCTGAGTACACTCCTTCTAGGCATGCAGCTTCAACCACTCCTGTGATGGTACATACAGCAAACGCTGCTCTCAACTGACCGACATTGTCTCTTAATCATGAACCATCGACAAAGAAAATCTCATCAGGGTCAGACAATGGTTCATCTACAATGTCAGGTCTCGGTTTGGTGCAAAGTTCAGTCATATCGAGACAGTCGTGATCCTCACAATCTTCCTCAAGTGTTTGGTAACGGCATCAATGTAGCAGGATTCAAAACAGAACAACTCCTAACAGTCACATTCTCTGCAGCAAGAATGACTTGCTCGTAGGGTGTGAGTCTATTATTGGTCAGGTGCTGTGTTTTGATCTTTGTCATTAAGAGCTCAACAGAATGTGGTACATATACAATTAAAGAATGCTTCATCACAATGCTTTCACATCTCTCAATGCTGACACCCAATTGCAGCAACGGATTTGAGACATTCGGGCAACGCTGAAGCTACTGGATCTAAAGTAGCTGTGAAATAGGCAACTGGTCTATGGACCCCTCCATGATCCTGAGTCAGAACTGATCATGCAAAACCTTCTCAATCACAACAGAATAGTTACAAACGCTTGTTGTAGTCAGGCATTCCCAGTGCCAGAGCGCGACAAAGGTCTACTCGCAACTCTAAGAACGCCTTCATACAGTCATTGTCACATGGTACCGGATCACTCACATCCTTGTGCGTCAGTCTCTGTAAGGGCTTCACCTTCAAAGAGAAGTTGAGAACCCACTGGTGGCTGTAGCACACCATCCCTATGAACATTCTGACTTCTCTCTGTGTGGTAGCCACAGCCATACTCATTATTGCCTCAATTCTGTCAGGTAACACCTTCCTCTTGCTTTTCTCAATTCGATGACCCAAATACTGCACCTCATTCAAGCAGTAGTGCAACTTGTTTGGGGACACCTTATGTTCATTCTCTGCCAAATGATTCAGAAAGGCAATGGTGTCAATCCTGCATGCATCTTCAGTTTCAGATGCAACAAGGAGGTTGTCTATGTACTGTACGAGAACAGAGTTCTGCGGCAGCACACGACTCTCATGATTTTTCTTCAAGTTCTGATTAAAGATCGATGGACTCTCTGTTGAGGAATACAACACCATATTAACACACGGTTTTCCAGCTTAAACGCAAAAGAAACTGGCTCTCCTCATGTAATGGTATCGAAAAGAAAGCTTGACACAAGTCAATCATGGTGAACCACTCTGCTTTACATGGGATTTGAAATAATATCACTGATGGATTCGGTACCACTGGACAACATGGAACAACTATGTTAATAACCTTGCGCAGATCCTGCACAATCCTGAATTTGCCACTCGGTTTCTGCAATCCCATAATGGGTGAGTTGCATGGACTGCCCATTATCTCCTTCGGGATCCCTTGCTTAATCATCAATCACAGGTTTTATCCCTGCAATCCTTTCTGGTGTCAAATTATACTGGGGAGTCCTCGGAAACTCAACATTCTGCTTAACCTGAATCTTGACTGGCTTAACTCCTTTGATCAAGCCAATGTCTTCTCCTGTAAAGCGTTGAACAAGGGGCGTGCAGTTCCTAAAGAGGGGATGGAGGAGGAAGGGGAAAAGACAAAAGTTTGTCATGTTGCCCTCACACACCCCGAGAGGTGTCATGCTTCATCATTGGGCCTTGCTCCTGGTCGGGCCGACACTGCAATGCTCGACGGGCTCACCGTTTCTGGGGCTCTTTGTCGGAGATCTTTTTGGAAGAAGCTGTTTGGTGTGTGCGGGTATGGGGGCAGTGGGAGGTTGTGTGCACGTGAGGGGTGATCTAAAATAGGTCAGGGTCAGTCCTAGTCTCAAAAATAGTATGGTAATGGTAGATCTTGCCTAATTAAAAATAAGGTGGACGCCCTGTGGGAATGTGATGTTCCCAATGGGCAGTCTCTAGGGTGGGGTCGACATGTTTCGTGCCTAGTTGTTCCAAAAGGAATTGTGTGGCACTTCTTCAGGACCTATGTGAAATAGGGTGCACAACTAAAGACATGCTCCAAGACTTGTGAAGGTAGCCTGGTGTGGGGCCCTAGTAGTCCTGTACTGGGAGTATTGGAGTCCTGTGGAGAAAAACCAAAAAACATAGGGTATGTTAAGGACGAAGGAAGGGAACAAGAATAGAAAAGTTGTAGCATGGTCAGGGGAATTTGAAAAAACATTGAGGGGAAGGGGAAGTTGCACAATCTACAATGGGTGTAAGAAGAGCTGAGGGCCCTCCAATGAGGGGAAAACACCTTATGCTGCTGGTGGAAGTAGTGGAACCAAAGGGTTTTAGACTATGCATGGACGTTGCAGATGGATACATCTGTCTCAGAAACTCTAGAACCCTCTAAAGCTATAAAAGGGATGCCAAAGTTAAATCAGAAGAGGCTTGACAATTTCCCATGTGGCCAGACGAGGAACCAAAAATTGTTAAGTCAAAAAAGGCGAGTGATGGTGGGTTATGCCTGAGTTAATCGTACCCAGGGTGGGGATACAGGGGGGCTGTATGTTAAAGCCCACAGTGGTGGTAAACACACAGCAATTCTAACCATCTACTGTGAGGGTGATACTGTGTGCCCTTGAGTCAACCTCGGCAGTGTGCCACTTAATGAGACGTTCTGTGCCCCTTGTTAAAAGCATCGCACCATATCAAGACAAACGAGCACGTTATGATATGCAACAAAGAAGAAATTCTGTGCCATTCGTTTAGCAAACGTCGTTTCACCTATTGGTACTTAGGAGTTATATACATGGCAATAAAGTACAACAACGAGTGGTGCCCCCAGCCTGTTGGAAAAAATACATAAATGCTGAAGTAGATGCTCCCACTGTGTAAACTCACCTGTAATTTAGGAGCTACGGTGTGGCAGTGGAGTATAGCAACGAGTAGTGCCCCCGGCAACTTAAATAAACCAAAACATTCACTGGAGTGAAAACCGAGGGAGGTGCTCCTATATGTAAACTCACCCATTGTACAGGAGCTACCGCCCAAAGGGGGTATAAGGGAGCACGATGTTGCTTCACTCAAAAGGGTGGCGGCAACTTGCTTTCAAGCCTACCCTCGCTCCGGATCCCCGTAATCTGTTGTCCCGGAAGCGGAATATTTAATAGGAAGCCTTACGCTGACTAGAGCGTCAACCTGTGCCGCCATCTTGGGGTGGTGTGTGGAGTCGGAAAAAAACTTTATTGAGATGATTGTCTATGTTTCTCAGAGGGAGACTTGTTAATAGCAGGATCAATATTCCGGACCAATGGGGACCCCAATGTGTACAGTGTGGTAAGATCACACACGTGACGCCATCCATAGAATATTAGACCATAGTGGACATACTTAGTGTCATTCGGGGTATGTCGAGTTGTCTGCGGGCATGAATGGAAGCAGTCAGGCCATAGGGGGCTAATTAGCCGGGCCGGGGGCCCCACTCGTTTTTGTACTTCATTGCCACGTATATAACTCCTAAGTACCACTAGGTGAAATGACGTTTGCTAAACGAATGGCTAATTAGCCCCCTATGGCCCGACTGCTTTCACTCATGCCCGCAGACAACTCGACACACCCCGAATGACACTAAGTACGTCTGCTATGGTCTAACCTCCCACTGCCCCCATACCCGCACACACCCAACTGCTTCTTCCAAAAAGATCCCTGACAAAGAGCCCTGGGAACGGTGAGCCCGTCGAGCATTGCAGGACTGGCCCGACGAGGAGCAAGGTCCAATGATGAAGCATGACACCTCTCGGGGTGTGTGAGGGCAACATGACAAAGGTTTTGTCTTTTCCCCTTCCTCCTCCATCCCCTCTCTAGGAACTGCACGCCCCTTGTTCAACACGTTCTCCTTGGAGCCACGTGTGCAGGACCTGTTTAAATATTGGCTCCTGGTCCCACTCCTCTTTTTCTCAAATTCTCCTGTAAAGCCCCACGCCTTCTGTGAGACAGAGTCTCTCAGGTCATATGGAAGCTTTTCCACTGTCACTAAGGGTTACAGTTCCGCACAAAAATGCTGATTTGCAACCTTAAAGGTAGCATTATCGTCATTAGTTTGCAATTCCACTCCCTTGGGGGTTCTATAGATAGTGAAGTTGAGCTTGCATAAAAGATCTCTTCCTAGCAGACAGACTGGGCTTGAATCGCATACCATGAAATGATGTCTAACCCGGAAGTTTCCTATCCTTACAGGAATCGGCTCAGTCAATGGGTATGTCATGCTTTTGTTTGCAACACCTGCAACTTGGTTTGATTGTCCAGAGAGGGGTAGGTTGGGGACTACTGCAGATCTTACAGTAGAACGGGTAGCATCAGTGTCAACTAGAAAGATGTTAGGTTGGAGCTAGCGTCCCCCCTTCCATCGATCTTGGTCTCATTACATTGTTTGCCACTTTAGGCACCTGTACTGTCTCTCCCTAGTGCTGCAGCTGATTCGCTGGGCTCAAGGGACACTCGCGTCTCCAATGTCCGAGCTGGTGACAAAGATGACACGAAGTGGTCTTTTCAGTGTCGCCACATCTACTCTTGCTTTGAAGTCCCCTGAATTTCCCTTTCCTTGGTTTTGACCTTTTTGTCTCCTTCCTAGCGTTCCTCCATTTGACTGCATCTGAGCTCCGTTATCAGCCGCTTGCATCTTGACTAACATCAGCTTATCCTTAAGCTTTCTATGCTTTGACTCCACTTCATCGCTGCAATACCTGGCATATCGCAATTTCTCATCTACCGGCTTGTTCTGCCAGCAGATCAAATGCTGTTGGATCATGAGACAAATCTCAGGTCTCAGACCCAGGACGAACTTGGAAACAAACTGTCCCATGTCTTTGGGGTCTAAGGTATCCAACCCACTATACTGTTTAAAAACTTGCAAGGGCCTCTCATAATACTCTCCTTTGGTTCCTGAACTGTCCGATCTATCTTGACCCAATCGATATCCTGTTGCGATATTTTGGACTTCAGCCATGTGATCGCTTGCTCATACTTCTTCATGACAAATTGGTGAAGGACCATTTGTAACAGCATCCCTATCTGGCTCAGATGTAGGCCACTCAATTACAACTTTACAAGCTGCCCACAAATCACGAGGGACTACAATGTCAAACAGTGTGTTCAAATCAATCCACAATACCTTCAAGGTCTTAACAAACCGATCAACCTGTTTGTACCACTCTACTGGCCTCTCCCTTAACTTAGGGAAATCATTTGTGAATGCTGCCAAATCACCTCTACTCCAAGGTACATGCACATACCTCCACTAGATACCTCTGCCAAGGCTAATTCCCTACTCCTAACAGTGGTGTCTCTGCTACACTCTTCTTGGTACTCTTCTTCTTGAACCATCTTTCTTCCCACTTATCGAGCCTGTTCCATGCTCGTATCCCTATGATCAGTTCTCTAATGTGAGTCTTTAGCCCAATGACCCTCTTCCCCTCTAGATCTTGGTCACTGTACTGTAATCGGTGGCTCCCCTGTAACATTTTCATTTTAGACAAATCCACCTCGTATCTGTT
Source organism: Lissotriton vulgaris (assembly GCF_964263255.1). Taxonomy (NCBI): domain Eukaryota; kingdom Metazoa; phylum Chordata; class Amphibia; order Caudata; family Salamandridae; genus Lissotriton; species Lissotriton vulgaris. Next base: position 947,350 of record NW_028245479.1, on the reverse strand, counting down.
TGCCAATTCAGTTAATTTCTCATTTGCTGATCTTGCCTTGCGAGTCACATCCTTGGCTACAAACAGCAACTTGTCTGGTTCATAAAGTTCCACTCACTCCAAAGGCAAGTTTCCCTTGACTATCTCATCTACTTCTGCATTCAATCTCATCACATCTAACATCTTTGCTCTTATAGCCACTCGACTCCCTGCCTTCACTGTCCTGTTCTCTGCATCTATTCCATTCATCGGTATCCCTGAGGACTGGTCTGTTCTCTGCACTTCCACAATCCCAGTCTCCTGTCACCCTGTCACTCCGATTTTCCTCTGACTGATCCACTGTCCTCAAATCTGATCTCAACTCGGCAAAAGATTTTGGTCTTAGCCCCCTCAGATCCAATGGTCCCCTTGACGAGTCTGCCATAGCTGGTAGCGGCATACTCGATTCCATGGGCCTTAGTAAGTGAACTATTCCGCTCACCACCCCATTCCCTCCAGAACCAGTTCTCCCTTACACTACCGGCTGTGATGGATTTTCACTCCTCACCTGGTCTGGATCATACATTGACACTATGGGACCAATGGTCACCAGTACCGTAAGGGCATCCGGCAACCTCCTAGTATCTGCATTTTCTGGGGTCTGCGTTCCCATCCCTCCAGTCGAGAGTTTCTCAACTACTCCCGCACTAGGTGGAACTTGCGATTCCCTGATTCCCTCCGTCGGGGCTGATTTCTCCCCCACTGAGTCTGGGTTGTATGGAGGTGGTCTCTCTGACAGCAGCCTTTCTATCAAGCTATCATCAGTGTCACTGTCATCTTACTTCCTCATCATTCTTTTTCTGGGGGTTCCCTTCCTTGACTATCAGTGGAAACAGCTTATCCCCCTCAATGGTTTGCACTCTCCATTGAAGATGATGCGGAAATTCCTCCCCCTAATATCTCTTCAACATAAAAAAATCATAGTTCAAGCCCTGATAGGATCGCGGCTTGACTATGCTAATGCTCTCTACCTAGGCCTCCCCAAATATCTCTTAGCTCGTTTGCAATTTCCCATTTTCACAAAAAATCGTAAGATCCAAAAAATCAATATGCTGGTTACTCGAGGTGAAGGTGAATTTTAACCACCTATTTCTCCCATTGAGCCATTCCATGAAGGTGGTGAGATCTAGTTTGATATTCCAGATTAGTAGAATGTCGTCAATATAACGCTTCCAGTGTATTATACTGGAAGCGTAGGGGTTGGTATTGTTGAGGACAAATTCTTGTTCAAACTGGCTCACGTATATTGATTTTTTGGATCTTACGATTTTTTGTGAAAATGGGAAATTGGAGACCAAAACCTTCACCAAACCCACAGCTAAAAACAGCCTACTCTCTTATCAAAGTTTCCACCCCCGCCCCTGCGGGATAATCTCCCTTACAGTCAGTTTTTGAGACACAAACGTAACTGTAGTAAAGAGAGTGACTACAGAAAACAGGCACAGGAGCTCAGTCGTAAGTTACAATCTAGAGATTACACCCCAGCAGTAATCTCTAAGTGTAAAAAACGGGCAAAACATCAGCCCCGCGAATGTCTCCTACAAAACAACTGTAAAGAACCTATTAAGGATCTAGTCACATGTGTCACTACCTACTGCCCTGCGACCTATGACGTCCAAAAGTTGATAAGGAAGAATTGGCAGATTGTTACGTCAGGCAAATTCAATTGGCCCAAGCCACGATTCGCCAACAGAAGAACCAAAAACATCAAAGATGTCCTCGTACATACTAGGCCAAAAAAGAAACCAGTGATGTCAACAATCAGAGATATCACTATGGCCCCTATTACAGGCCATTACCCATGTGGCACCTGTGGAGTTTGCAAGTTCATCAAGCCCACGAAGGTCCTAAAATTGACAGACACCTTATTGTGGACCCAGAAACAACATGCAAATTGTAACTCTACACATGTAATTTATTTAGTGACCTGCCCCTGCCAACGACAATACGTGGGCATGACCTGTCGCAAAATCAAACTCCGCATAGGAGAGCACAGAAGCAATGTAAGACTCAAGAAAAACACCACCAAACTGTGTACTCACTTCGTGGAAGCAGGACATTCATGTGACGATTTGAGAAGGACGGTTCTTGAAATGCTACTAGACAAAAATAACAACGCTGAGCAGGTCCTATTTGAAAAAGAACAAAGGTGGGTGGACCGCCTCAGAACAGACATTGTGGGGATGAACGATAACATCCCGTGGCACCAATTCTACTGAGTCAAGGGTGTACTAACTATGAGTCCCAGTCTTTGTGATAACCAATTTTTTAGACGGAATTGCCCTTTGTACATACACTTCGAACGTTGTGGACATTTTTCCACATAACATCAAGTATTTACTTTCCAATGATTAGATAACACCTAATGTGTACACTCTCTTACATCGGGAGGCAACCATCTTACATGGAGCCTCTTTACCCGCAAGCAGTCCGTTCTTTATGTCTAAGCCCAATTTAAAAGAAGGGTAAAACAAGACACGCCCATAGCCAGGGGCAGAGTCAGCACAGGGAACACAGCGCCAAACCTCGTGGGTAAGAATGGCAGCAGGACCTGATCTCTACTATCTGGTAAGAGAATATAACTGTTTTACTAATACAGCGGGCTCGTTTGTACCACAACAGCAAAGACCACAAGCGACTCTCCGACCCCTGTTGAAGCTATCATTGAGCTCAATACAGGTAATTATATCGCACCCCGTTGAAGTGCTTTGTATATAGGTCACTAGACTAAGGGTTAATATTCCGTCCACAATGAGTTCTACAAACGCGGACTTCCTACTTCAGTGGGTCCTTTATAAAAATAACATCGCACACGTTGCAATCCTGAATGTACTTCCTGTATTAGACATTGTTTTTATTCCTTTTCTTTCTCGATACGGTATTAATGCCACTAGCATGGCGTACGCTCCTGATGAGGAGTTTTGTGCTCCACATGTAATTTTGACATGTCTGCTTGCTCACTTCACGTTTGGAGCCACATATATAATAGATATTGTTGGCTTTTGTTTCCACAGCACAGGGAATCTAAGTATAAGTTGACCATACTTATCATCAAAACTACACAAGTGACTACACAAGTGGTGAGAGTTAATAACTTTCTATCCTTTTGTCGTTTGTGTTTTGTCCTGACGAAAGCTCCGTAGACCCGGCTGGGCCGAGAGAGCTGAAACATGTTGACACATTTTTTAAGACATGCGGTAATCCAGTAACACGATTACCATCATATCGCACTTTCCTTTATCAATAGTGCCTACCCCTCTTTTTTCTAATAAATAAATTCTTAGGTGAGACACTATTTTTATCCCATTTTTATCCTTTTCCATTATCTCTGGACACTTCTACCTGTACCGGAGGTAGCCTCGGGTGAGGCAGGCATACAGCACGTTACTCGACTACCCTATGAATACGCCATGACTCCTGAGGGGGCGGATAAAAGATACACCGCAACGATAAAACCAGGATGTCTATGAGGGTTTTCGAATACAAACCAAAGGTTTTGTAGATACCAGTGTCCATTCTATTTTTGATTATCGCGTATCTGTCCAGGTGAACTGAATGGACTTCTAATCCTCTTCCCTCCACTTTGATATAAATACATTTATAAGCACTACATTTCTAAAAGTCACATGTTAATATAGTCCTCTAAATATGCGGGTGCTAACTATCCATGATTAAGATGCACCCCACAGTTTTCAAAATAACATGGTGCTCTATCAATAGTAACTGGATTGATCAAAGCAACATTGCTTTGGCAAAGAGGTAGAAAAGCATTGGATGGTGATGGCGATTAAATTGAAAAAGGCTAATAAGACAGAGCTGTGGAGGGAATGTGCAGGAGAGCATGACGCGTGCTGGTTTTGGGTAAAATAACATTGTTAAAGCTAGCACAATTACTTTACCTGGTACTTTTGAAAGCGCCATTGTGAATTGTTGGAAATATAACATCGGGCCAGAAGTGCATTGTGCATTAAAAAAACGACCATTGTCTTCCAACTTAATTGAAAATTACATTTATTTTTACTAGTACTGAGGGGTATTACAAAATGTAGAGTCTGGTTTACGTTATAAAGCAGAATGACCCAGTCCTGTTTTTTACTTTTTCCAGAGTGGAGAGTATGACTGCCAAGTACATCCAGTTACGTGACAAGGGTTAGGACAAGAAGCTAAACTTAACTAAACCTAAAGTAAATAAAATAGAATGACTTGGATCTCGGACATTAAAGTGCAGAGCCTTTATTCACCCCTTTCTGTCTTTAATCGTAAACTACAAAAGTTTGTCAATGTCTTCCAAGCCACAGTTCAGCAGTGTGTTGCCAAGAGGAGGATTAAATACAATGTTCTACCAATCATGTCGTTACCATCCACATAATTAAGGGAATGGACTGTCTTACTTTATTTTTTGGCATGCTATAGCCATTAGTTTCGAAGAAGATCAGTTAGAGAAAGGTACTGAAGAACAATTTGAGTGTAATTTATAACAATTATTAATTTGAATAATATGTCTTTGTTAGTGCGGCTCTTTTATAGCGCACGGCTACTCCAAGGAGTGTCCCGGCGCTTTGACAAAGCCCCAAGAGAGAGAAAAATCCAGGGCAGATGCAGGGTAGCAGAAAATTACTGGGTAAAAAGCCAAGTCTTCAGCTCCTTCCTGAAAACCAGTAGATTGCTGATTTTCCTAAGGGAGACGGGCAGGGAGTTCTAGTTCTTTGCTATAGTAAGGTTTACTTTGTTTATTTTACACCTTATTTAGAATATATTTATCTATACCACAATGCGAATTGTTGTGGTATAATGCGAGCCAAAGTTGCAACATGTCATTAGGGCCAAAGGTTGTGTGATGTCACTTCCTGTTATATCATCCAAGGTGTGGTTAAAGGTTGTGTGATTTCACTTCTGCTGCATTTTGGTTAATTAACGTCCATATTCGAGAATCTGTTTCTGTATGTGAGATCAAAAGATAGAGTAGTTTGAAACTATAAATACATCAATAAAACAAATAGATGAATGCATGTGCAGTAGAACGCGTATAAAGTTGCATGCCGATTTCGTCCCTGATGTCCAGCCACACGCTGCGAGGTAAGCCTTCAACCTATCTAATCAGCTGTCATTGAATCTCTTGTTTCTGTCGTTGCTGTGGGGTATGTCACTGTGAGAAAGCTGAATACACTTCACACTTAATAGTGACTTCCATTAGTCTTGGTCGTGCAGCACAGGTTTACGAATAGAAGACTGCTGTCTTCAAAAGTAGTCAAGGATTGTGAATGGGTGTTTGTACATAACAAGCATTAGAAATGCAATAGGTCTCGCAGCATTAGAGTTAGTGCTTTTAGAATTGTTTATGGGGTTTTTTGTAAATCTTTAGCATGAGGTTGAGGGTGAGTGAGGGTGAGTGAGGGTGAGGGGTTGAGGGTGAGTGAGGGTGAGGCTGAGGGTGAGGGTGAGTGAGGGTGAGTGAGGGGTTGAGGGTGAGGAGTTGAGGGTGAGTGAGGGTGAGGGGTTGAGGGTGGGTGAGGGGTTGAGGGTGAGTGAGGGTGAGGGGGTTGAGGGTGAGTGAGGGTGAGGGTGAGTGAGGGTGAGGGTGAGTGAGGGTGAGGGTGAGTGAGTGTGAGTGTGAGTGTGAGTGAGGGTGAGTGTGAGTGAGGGTGGGTGAGTGTGGGTGAGTGTGGGTGAGGGTGAGGGATTGAGGGTGAGGGGTTGAGGGTGAGTGAGGGTGAGGGGTTGAGGGTGAGTGAGGGTGAGGGGTTGAGGGTGAATGAGGGTGAGGGAGGGTGAGGGGTTGAGGGTGAGGGGTTGAGGGTGAGTAGGGGTGAGTGAGGGTGAGGGGTTGAGGGTGAGTGAGGGTGAAGGTGAGTGAGGGTGAGGGTGAGTGAGGGTGGGTGAGTGAGGGTGAGTGTGGGTGAGTGTGGGTGAGTGAGGGTGAGGGATTGAGGGTGAGGGGTTGAGGGTGGGTGAGGGGTTGTGGGTGAGTGAGGGTGAGGGTGAGTGAGGGTGAGGGGTTGAGGGTGAGGGGTTGAGGGTGAGTGGGGGTGAGTGAGGGTGAGGGGTTGAGGGTGAGTGAGGGTGAGGGGTTGAGGGTGAGTGAGGATGAGGGGTTGAGGGTGAGTGAGGATGAGGGGTTGAGGGTGAGTGAGGATGAGGGGTTGAGGGTGGGTGAGGGTGAGTGTGAGTGAGGGTGAGTGAGGGTGAGGGTGAGTGAAGGTGGGTGAGGGGTTGAGGGTGATTGAGGGTGAGGCGTTGAGGGTGAGTGAGGGTGAGGGGTTGAGGGTGAGGGTGAGTGAGGGTGAGGGGTTGAGGGTGAGTGAGGGTGAGGGTGAGTGAGGGGTTGAGGGTGAGTGAGGATGAGTGAGAGTGAGGGTGAGTGAGGGGTTGAGGGTGAGGGGTTGAGGGTGAGTGAGGGTTTGAGGGTGAGGGGTTGAGGGTGAGTGAGGGTGAGTGAGGGTGAGGGTGAGGGGTTGAGGGGGAGGGGTCGAGGGGGAGGGGTTGAGGGTGAGTGAGGGTGAGTGAGTGAGGGTGAGGGGTTGAGGGTGAGTGAGTGAGGGTGAGGGGTTGAGGGTGGGTGAGTGAGGGTGAGGGGTTGAGGGTGAGTGAGTGAGGGTGAGGGGCTGAGGGTGAGTGAGGGCGAGGGGTTGAGGGTGAGTGAGGTTGAGGGTGGTTGAGTGAGGATGAGTGAGAGTGAGCGTGAGTGAGGGGTTGAGGGTGAGGGGTTGAGGGTGAGTGAGTGAGGGCTTTCCAGTCTTATGTTTTTTCTTTTCTAAAACAAACAGTGGTCAGCAGGAAGGAAATATCTACAGCAACGTATTTATTATTTTACACTCTGATTATCACTGCAGGAAAAACATAAAAATACACACATTGTTAGCTTCAGTTCATTTGTAATGTTGCTCATATTAAATTGATTTTAATAGCAAGAGATTACTAAGTGCTTTGTGCCTGTTCTGGTGGCTCAGTGGACCGATGCATCCACTGCAGGGGTTTGTGTTCGATCTCATAGACACAGGTTCAAATTCTGGCGGGGCCTTTCATCCATCTGAGGTCGATAAAATGAGTACCATTGAGTTGGGAATGTTAGATAGAATCTGTGAGGCACAAAAATAAAATGATCTGTCTGTGCTTAAACGGTCGAAAAGCCTTGAAAGGACTTGCTGAGAAACCAACGTCTCACCTGAAAACCCTGCTCGGATGCAGGGTTTTGGAAGAACCTGTCTGAGCGAGATTTACTGCTGGAGAGATAGAAAGCATGCCGTGTACGCGACACACCCCTGCACCGGATTCCTAAATGTAAAGTCGGCGAAGAGGAAAGTAGCCTAGCTCGCTTCCCGGAGCCTCAGTGGGTGAGTGCAGCATCTGCATGAACAGGCAGAGGTGCACCCGCGAAAGCGGGTGATCGGCTTCAAATCATGCCTGCAGCAGGTACTAGCGCACACAGGCAAACTGCATACCAGGTGGACCGGTGAAAGTAAGAGTGGGAAAGACGCGCTGGTGAAATAGCGGGGCACTACAGGCAGCGTGCACAGGAATGCGGGCTCATTACAGGCAGCGTGCACTGGTGCTCGCGGGCGCACCACAGGCAGTGTATCGGAGAAAGCGAGTTGCAAACCCGCACGGAGGCTATACATTTAAACTCTAGGGCATGTACAAATGTTGATGACTTTATCGGGAAATGTGCTCAGATATTGGAGCACGTGATCATGGAAGTGATTTGGCATCTCTTTTGCAACTGTGGGAGGGGCAGTGAAGTTCATTCCAAGCGCGTGTTTCCTGGTGACTCAAAGGGAAAGTGATAGTGGATTTTTCTTAGTTACGGTCACTGGAAGTAGCATTTGAGAGCATTCTTTCTGACTTGCAGTTAGAGCGGCCGTAATACAGTAACAGGAAGGTAAGATAGAACCTCCTTTGTGTTTTAAACAGCACAATCTTGACGCGACATGCTACTGCTTGCAAATTCTTTTATTGATGATTTTTCTGTTCTATGTAAACTACGTGGTGCTTTTTACTTTTTGTAAAGTTTCTTTATCCAAGTTCGTGTTTTAACTTCTTAATCTGTGTACCAAACCTGTTTTTCACTAGCGCCTGAGCCGACGTTAGATTGGTTTTAATGGTCGCATACACTTAGTGATTTACTGCCGTATTTTTTACTCTATTATTTTGGGTAAAATAAACAAAAAAGAAGCCGGAGGGAAGAGAGGGGAGGGGGGAGGAGAGCGAAAGGATCGGAGACACGGCGACACGGCGGGTAAAATAAACAAAAAAAAAGCCGGAGGGAAGAGAGGGGAGGGGGGAGGAGAAATGCGACACGGCGGGAAGGGGAGGGGGCGGAGCGGGTCAAATAAACAAAAAACAAGCTGGAGGGAAGAGAGGGGAGGGGGGAGGAGAAGTGCGACGGGGGGAGGAGAAGTGCGACAGGGGAAATGCGAGACGGCGGGAAGACGGACATGCACGCGCCCGTGACTTTTAAGGTCAATGCGCATGCGCATAAGCTTAATGCGCATGCGCATTGACCTTAAAAGTCACGGGCACTGCAAGGAATCGCCACGATTCCTTGCAGTGCAGATAAAGAGTGGATAACTCGCAATACTCTCGCCTTGCTCGATGCGCATGCGCATCGACAGGCGAGACCTAAAAAAGCACAAATTTAAGCAAACCTTAATTTTCAAGGGGCTACTCGGGGGTGGGTGGGGGGATAATGTGCTGAAATGAAGTGTCCAGTTGGTGTAATTGTTTGTGTAAAAATGTTAACTGTTAAACAATGGGATACGCCTATAGATAAATGCTCTGTCTACAATTGTATTTACTTAGCAGGCAGCCCAGAACAAAATTAAATTCGGTCAGGCATTTCTAATATGTTCAACTGCTCGTGCAGATAAATGGTGAGCCAATCAACTAAGTGCAGGATACTGAATGCTGAGATATGTTAATTTTGCTACTTGTTGCCCTGATTTCATATGGTGTATACATGATTATAAGTACTAGAATGCAAAGACCTGAATTTGATAAGCTTCTCATGCATGGACGGGAAAAACTGATAGCTTTGACCTAGGGTGTCCACACCTCTCGAAGACCACAGGAGAGAAGGCTTAAATATATTGAACTTCTGTGAGCTTGTGCACCAAGTGGCAATAGACACCCCCACATACTCATTTCAGGGTGGTTGGAGGGATGCATGTTATTTGCAGAAGCTCTGTTTGCCCACCTGCCTTTAGCCTCCCAATTTCACAGCCATCCTGAGTGGGATTCAGGTTAGTAGGGCGTCTTTTATACTGGAATTTCTTTAGGTTGTTTATGCACTCTAGTACGCACCACTGAGAATGCTCAGAGACCTAAAGCCTAGTTTCGTGAATGAATCAATCACCCTTGCCAGCTACATTTTGACATTGCATTTTGTAGCTTGAACTAGTGCCTCACATATTCAAAGAGCCATACAAGAGATGTTGCCATATCAGACCTTCCCTCACATGCTTTGATCATTTTATGATCCACTTCACTGCTGATGCACTTCCCTGTGAGTTAGTTACAGATGTCCTTTCCCTAAAAGATTAGTGTGAGAAATTGGGTTATTGGCTGACGGGGTGTGAGCCTTTCTCGAGCAACAGCCACAATCCCTGTCATGGTGATCCACAAAAGTCACAAAGAAAACCTGTGCTTGACCCACTGGTAGCTTGGCATGAAAGCAGTCAAGCTTAACTTGGAGGCAATGTGAAAAGTATTTATGCAGCACACAAACAGTAATAAAGTGAAAGCAGAACACAAGAAAATAATCACACCAATTTAGAAACATGGAGCAAAATGTCATAATTTACTTGACAACAAAAATCCAATCAGTAGAGCCGACGATATGCAGTTTCGAAGATTTAAGGTAAGTGTGTCACCTTAGGGCACAAAGAACCACTCACGGTTATCTGGTCATGCAAAACCGGGGGAAATTCACAGGTTCAGGCCAACTGTAATGGAGCGCAGCCGGATACAGGGATCAGGTTAGTCAAACTGAAAAAATTATCTTGTAAAGTACAGTGCACAGAGTCCAGTTTGTGGTGGAGGATGCCGCAAGAAGCTAGGAGAGCTTTGCAGATGGTCGTCATTGTAGTGCAGAGAGCAGGCCGGGCTTCGCAGATAGTTGTCGCTGTAGCTCAAAGATCCTATCAGGCATCAGGTACTGTTGTTGCCAGAGCTTCATGTTGTTCACTGCAGGCTGTTGATGCTGTAGCACAAAGTGCAGAGCACTTGTTGCAGGTCATCGCTAGAATGCACCGGAGCTTCACATTAGCAGTTAATGGGTGGCAACATCTCAGAAATGTCTGAAACGTCCCGCCTCTCTTCCCTGATCCCAGTCTGTCTACAGGCACAATAGGCTAGTGTGAAGTCCTTTGTGTGTGAGCTGCGGCAGTGTCTTTGAAGGTCAAGTGCGACAGCTGAAAGCCCCACCCCTCTCATCAAGTCAGGATGGCCTATCCCATATTTAGGTCTTTAGATATATTACTCTGGACATGATCTCAAGGAGGGAAATCTGGACAAGGCTATAGGATCCATTTGCCTCTCGCTTCCTTCTGGCGCTCGCTACCACTGTCCCCGCCAGACTCGATCGTAATCTTTAAAATGCTAGTACTCCCCCCGCCTGTTCTATTACTTCGCGCCCCTACCCACTGTGCTTCCCAAAAGTTTTTTCTGCAACCTCCATGGGTTGTTGGTGGAATTTATTTGGTGTACATGCCACTTTTGGGTTGCGCTGCCCATTTTACAGCGCCCACTCACTAAGGGCCCCCAATTTCGAGTTGTACTACACCACAGCACAATTACAGTGGCCTCTGACCGTGCTGAGTATGCCAACCCACCGTGAATCTTCGCTTGTATGTGTGACACTCCAGGGAACAAACTTTTATACTTGGCTCTCTGACCCCATTATCCATCCTGCGCTCAAATTCCAACAAATGACTTGACAGTGGCCCACTCCTGCTGGTGTAGGTATCTTATTTCCAATGGTCCACTCCTATCCTCCCATACTCTCTATCGATCCCCATCTGGGACTTGCCGTTATTGCGGCGGACATCGAGGCACATTGACCCAGCCCTATGGAGTGAGGTTGCAATTACACAGGCAGGAGATCTTTATAATGAAGGAAAGCTCATGTCATTCCAAGAATTGGTTGAGTTGTATGGTCAGACCACTGGTCAATTCTTAACATACTGCATTGTGCAACAGGTGGTCAACGAGACATGGGGCACTGGGGAGATCGAATCGCCAACATCACAGGCCTTGAACACGTTGCTGACATCCGATACTACGCGTCAAGCGATCACCTTCTTGTATTTGGCCTTAAACACTACCCCTCCCGACCAAGCCATGAGAGCATGTGCCAAATGGGACACAGTGCTACAACAACCACTTACTGATGCGGCTTGGGCTTGGGCTCTGCAGACAAGCAAGAATGCCTCCTGCAACCCTAGGTTCTGCTTATATTCACCACACTTATTTCTCCCCAGATCATATTCAGTGCTTGTTCCCGACGCTTTCCCCGGAATGTCCAGATGCAGAATGCAGATGTTATGCACATGATTTGGATTTGGACACCAATATCACGGGCTTGACAGGAAGACACTTCTACTGTGGCGGAGCTGGCTACACACCCTTTTCCCCCCACTCTTGAATCCTGCCTACTAGGAGTGTGCCTTCGGATGAAGGGTGACAACCCCCTGCATTGCTTTATTGAATTGGCCTTTGTTCTGTTTAAACAGGACATAGCTGTGGCTTGGAAGTCCACTGCTCCTCCGGAGATTCGGGGCTGGCTTTGTGCACCACTGATGTGGACCGAAGCTGAGGCGTACACACTTAGGTCACTATGCACAAGGGTGATTTCCTCAGGGAGGTGAGGAATAGGAGACGTACTTGATAGCCATACAAGCTAAGCGATGAAAGCCCACCTTGAGCATACTGCACACAGACCTACTCATCCGTGGCATGTCCACAGGTAACACTATGATGACCATGTCATCCCTCTTCCTCACACCTAAGGATGCTGGATTCCTGTATTACTTCATATGCACCCCTCCTGCAATGGCCTCCCACACATGCAACCGCTTTCCCATGCACACCTCCTCCAGTGACCTGGTCAACCCTATGCCTCCTCCCCATGGCATGACTTGGTGACCTCTGGACCCACACACCTGTCACTGTTACGTAATAGCACACATCCACACTGGCTTGTGCCACTGTTTATCGTTGTAAATGTGATATGAGTGTGAAAGGACTTGGCGCTTTATAATCTAAATTTTACGGACTGTAGAGCTCTCAAGTTATTGGATTATTGAGGTTTTTTTTCTTACCTCCCTCCCCACCCTCCTCTATCTCCTTACACAGTAAGAGGCCACTCACTACATCCTGCATTTCTCTATTTCCAACCTGCAAAATGTACTTGATTATGCATTGTTTAATATGTATCTTGATAATTCCATGCACATGTACATTATCTCATTATGCTAACCATGCATCATGTTAATTCAATGCAAGTGTTCAATGCAAGATGTGAGCTCCACCGATAACTGCCGCCCACTGTAATCCGTGTTGTTAATAAATCATTGACAAAAAAATAGGATGGCTCATCCTGCCAACACCCAGACCCTCTATTGTGTGGCTGCCTGGGAGAAATACACAAAGGCCAAGTACATCTAGTCATGTGACCCAGGAAAAAGGCTGCAGGCACCAAATATTTAGGGCAAGAAAATGTCAGCTTTCTAAAAGTGGCATTTTCAGAATTGTGACTAAAAATCAAACATTACCATTAATAGGGTTTTAAATTACAATTCCTCAGGAATCAAACATGACATTCCTAACTGATCCCAAACAAAAGTTATCACTTATTAAACATAATACGTAACCCAATGTTATTTAATGGGAGAAGTAGGCCTTGAAATAGTGAAATATAAACTGGGCAGTTTTTCACTATCATGACATGTAAAACTTAAAATGACATGTCCAACTTTTTAAATACAAAGCACCTCACTCTATGGGCTGTTTAGGGCTTACCCTATGTGTGATTTGTTTTAAAAGGGAAGGTTTATGCCTGGCGAAAGGTTGATTTTGCCAAGTCAAATTGGCAGTTTAAAACTGCACACACAAGCCTCAATGGGAGGCCTGAGACATGTTTTAAAGGGCTTCTTAAGTGGGTGGCACAATAAGTGCTGCAGGTCCTCTGGAAGAATTTAATTTACAGGCCCTGTGTACCTGTAGTACAACTTTACTAGTCACATATCAATACATTAAATGTCAAGTGGGTGCAAGTCAATTTAATCACGTTTAAAGGAGATAGTTCAAGCACTTTGGCTCTGGTTAACAGCATTAAAGTGCAGAGAGTCCTAAATCCAACAAAATGAGTTCAGCAAAACAGGCGGGTTGAAAGTAAAAAGTTTGGGTAACTACCACCCAAGGGTGACAGGTCTAACAATTAGGAACATTACTACATTCATCTCAAATAGAATCAATGTTCCACTCAATAAATAAGACATAATTCCAATGAAATTAAGTTTTTTTCCTGGCAGTGACAAATTCAGTCTCAAGTCAAACTCTGTGGTGCCGATGATGAGGCAACAGTTACGGAAATATTGTTTCACACTGTCTAAACCTTTTACAAGTGCAGGAGATTTAGCAATGACAAGTTCACTGTTGTACGATTTCGAAAAAACACTAAGTAATATCAACGTTTCAATTGAAGGGACTAGACGGTTGAATGTCCTCATCACTCAACGTTGTCAAAAGGAACATTAAACACCTTTAATAAAAGTCTTGAATGTGATTCTGTTAGTGGTTTGTGTACTAGTGCTTTCTCCCCATAAACTGCATTAAATCTATACCTTGTTTTTTTCTCTTCTCTTGAGTCTTACCTAGTCTATTCATTTTTTGATTGCAGAAGGAGAAATAGTAGCACCTGCCCGGCAATCATTTCCTATCGCCCAGTCATTTTAGGATCAGGAATCAGTTATGAGTGATGGAAGCCAATTAACTCCCCAGCTGTGACAACTTGAGTCTGATTGGATGATGTATGACTGTTCACATGTATTCTTCACGAGGCAGGGATATTTTTGGTAGAGGTTGGATAAATAGGTCGGATTTCTATTTTTACTGCTTAAGCAGGTATTTCACATTATTTTAGGCATGAAGGCACAGTATTGTAGTACATTTTGTGAACATCGCAACCGTCCCATCCCATCTGGCGTCCCTAGGACCTTTTTTGACATTTCTCTTGGCCCTGGTCGGGGAACAGCAGACAGACCTGTGTTCTGTATAAAACCTAGGGGCATATTATCAAGGGAGTTTATCTCCGCTTTTTTGGCTTTAAAAGCCAAGAAAGCGGAGGTAAAATTATCTCCCTATTACCTAGCTGTCGCTAACACCAGTTAGCGACAGCTAGTAGGAGATAGCGACCATCTTGGGCCCCGCTTTACATGTCAGTGATATTTATCACTAATGACATGCAAAGTGGGCATGCCAAGATGTTAGCGACTGGAAACAGTCGCTAACATCGCTATCTCCTATTACTAACTTTTGGAGATATTCGCGCTAAGCGCGAATATCTCCAAAAGCTAACACCTGCCCCATAGCAGTTCTTAGCCATGTTATCCAATGGTAGGTGGATAACATGGCTAAGAGCATTAGCTCGGTAATGCATGAATATCGCTGACATTGCAGGAGATAAACCTTGATAATAGCAAGGTTCCTAAGCGATAAAAATCGCCGCAGCTCGGCGATAAAAATATCGCCGCTAAACCAACGTAGCGATAATTATCGCTAGTTGTTGGTAATATGCCCTCTATTTCTATCAGATTTCCTTGGTAAAGAGAAGGTATGCTACGGCTCACTACTTCTTGTGTAAGGGTCACGATTGATTCAATTTTTAGCAAATATTCTTTATTTGCATGGAGGCATAACCTCATGCAGATGAGGAAATTCTTTTGCCAGCGCACAAGCTTTATATCGTTCAAGCATGATTATGGGGAACACTTTTCTTGGGATTGTGCTCAATATGTACCATTTTGAAGGCCGCTCACATTTAGCTTTTAAACATTTAATTACGAGGACCTAATCTAATTACATAAATCTATTTGTAAACAGAGTGACCATGTGGCCTATAGTTTCTTGAAATTTTACTGGAACAAACATCAAGAAGAGACTTTATTCCATTTTACTCAATCACAAAGGTATTGGTATCTTTTAGAGACAACATTCTAAAATTACTGAAAGTGAACTGGAAACTTCATTTTAGGATTCTAGGGATAGGTGTCTGCCTTTTCATACAGAGTGGGGAACAGCATAGTGTCATGGTTATTCACTATTTTGGTGATAAAATATTCATTAGTGTAAGAAATGTTGTTATTTTTTGGGAGTTGTGACTGCCCATTTCAAAGAATAATCACAGTCCTTATCAATGTGAACTCTCAAAGTATCTAAATTAACCTAAGCTCCACCTTCTGGTAGCTAAGAGTTAGTGCTGACAGGTTTAACTTAGGGCAATGTGTAAAGTATTTCTGCAGTACCAAAACAGTAAAAAACGCAAACCAATAAAAATCCCAATCTGGATTAGAAAAATAGAATATGCTCTAGTAAACATAATGGCACCAAAATGACAAAAATCCAAAAAGGAGAACAGAAGATATGATTTTTTAAAAAGTTTTAAGTGGAATAGCACCAAAAAGCGCAACAAGTCACTTGCTGATGTAGACCGGGACCTAAGTGCAATTTGAGTTTCACCACGATGGAGTTGCAGATCAGATACACCAACCAAGTTCATCCTGACCAAAATATATTATCTTCTGACTTAGGGCCAGATGTACGACCCACCAATTTGTGAGTCTCAAATTACGTCACATTTGCAACTTGCAATTTGCGACTTGCAAATTGGGATGCACAAAAGTGTCTGAGCCAATGTTTCCGATTCCAAAAGGGGTCACAAATTGCATGCCTCGTGCTGCATATTAATGAGGGTGTCGCAATTTACAACCCCATTGGGAATGACTGACACTCCCAGGGACGGTGGCCTGCTGGGGTCAGCAGGCCACCAAGTCTGGGACTGCTTTTAAATGAAGTAGTTTTTATTTTTAAACTGCAGCCCGTTTTCCTTAAAGGAAAATGGGATGCATTTAAAAAATAAAAATGAAACTTTTCAGTTTAATTTTTTAAGGGCAGGCAGTTGTCCCTGGGACCACTGGCTGCCCTTAAAAAATATTTTGAGAGGCACTCACAAAGGGGAAGGGGTTCCCATGGGGCCACTTCCCATTTGCGAGTGGTTTACCACCCTTCTGTGAAGGATAGTAAACTGCGACTGTTTTGCAACTGCAATTGTGGTCGCAAAACAGTCATACATAGCTTCAGGAGTCACTATTAGGAAAGGACACCCTTGGAACGCCCCTTCCTAATAGCAAATTGCTAATCCTATTTTGCGAGTCGCAAAATAGGATTAGTACATGGACCACACATGTTTTGCATTTGCAAATGGGTCTTAAACCCATTTTGTGCCCTCAGAAAATGTTAATACATCTGGCCCTCAATCGTTTAAGTCCCAATCCACCACAAGAGTATACCTCTAAAGCCCCCAGGGTTCGAGTGAGGCAAATAGAGACTCAGAGTGTTTCAGTCAGAGGCCAACAGCAGGGTCTAGTCAAGGTCTAGTTGCCACTGGTCAGCTAGGTACTTTCAGGCAAAAGGCCTCTTGTAGCTTGTTTCCTCCCTGTAGCCACACAGGAGGCCAACCAACGGACCAACGGACTTAGTGTATACGTCTTTGTCCTGTGTACAAAAGGGAGTAGGTGCAGTCCTTCGGGCTCCTTTCAGGTCACAACCAACAGATCTAGTGCTCTTCTGATCTTCTGCACAGCCCAAAAGTGTTCACAAATGGCAAGCAGTATTTTATTTCTAGCAGGATTTCACACTTTAGTGTCAGTAAGGATGTCCACAGGTCCCACTGTGCATATTCTGCGGAGTTCAGAATCATCATCTCTGTCTATTCAGGTCAGCCCAGTGTTTGCTCATGGGAGGCATTTCACATTTATTCAAGGCTGATAACTAGCTTGGAGTGGCTGTGAAGCCAAATCAAATTAGCTTCCAAGAATGTCAAGCAGGGAAAGGGTAACTTTCTAAAAGTTACTTTTCCTTAATATTTATTAAAAATCTGACCTCACCATCAAATTTAATTTTTTATAACTTTTAAAAATTGTTGTTTAATTTTTTCCTAGGTGGTCCAATTTCTAAGATACAGTATTAATATTTTAATCTCTACTCTGATTTTCTACATAGTACAAATAGGGCTGCCACAGTGATATAGCTTTTGGGTCCTAGTCACTGTAAGGACATGCTAACATTGTTTTTACATATCCTACTTTTAAATAACATGCACCCTGCCTTGTGGGCCTCATGCCTACACAGAGGTGACTTTTTATTACATACTGTGAGGATTTTACCTATCGAATAGTTATTTTAACAGGTTGAATCATAGTTTTTACACTTCTACAGTCAGCCTAAAAAATGTTAGGTTTGCACTGCCACTGTAGTGGATGGCACACTAGTTATTTAATTACCAGATCCTGACTACACTTTGTATCATTTACTATGGACTTATAGGCAAGTTAAATATACCAATTCAGAGTATGGCAATTCAATGATTTTTAAAGGTGGGGCAAAGGCACATTACTAACTGGTTACCACAGTTAAAGTGCGTAGAGTTCTAAGGTCAGCAAACATACAGCCAAAAACCTGTGGTGACAGACTCCCTACACTTGGCAAATCAAATTGCTCATGCAAATAGATAGTCCTGAAGCTGCAGAGGCAGCTAATTCCCTAAACATCTGAAACTGTTCCTGTGATTGCTAGATATTTTAATTCAAGTATCAAATTTCAAGTATCAAATATATTTTGTATGTGCTGCACTTGACTAGGATATTTTCTGATCTTCTGCTCTATAATTGGAGCACAACCTCTTTCTAATTTTTGTTGACTGTGTTTTTCCAGAAGCACATTATTTGAATACAAACTAATTGAATTGCAGTCCTTTCTGTGCCAGTTAACCTTTTAGCAGGAGGCAGGAGTCCACAGCATTTACACCCCACTCAGTAACCACATTGAAAATTCCATTTATTTCCAAGAAATTCTAGCCGTTCCCAAAACGGTGCCTAGAAAAACATTTCTCCAATGATCTACCTTGCCTCCGGGTTTGGCATAGGAATTCGAACACCAATCTCTTAATGCCTTCCGATACTAGGTAGTTGAAGAGCATACAATCAACACAAATACATCTTCTGCCAAAAAGTGTAAGAACTGGTGTGGCCAAAACTGACAGTAGGGAATGCATTCTTCAGAGAAAGCTTTAATGTCTCCTCTGACAGTGCTTTTGTGCCCCAGTTTCTAACCATCTAAACTGCATTTAAACCACCTACTATGAATAATCTAGATCCCTCTAGACTATATGCTGAAATATGCTCAAGGTCATCTCAAACGGAAGGGTGCAGATATTCACATCAGAAATTAAGGCCCAGGACTACCTGAAGAGGCTGAAGGAAACAAAAGGGAGCGCTGGCACATCATGATTGGAGAGAGGGAAGCTTGCAATGGGCTAACCCTGCAGGGCATCTGTGGTGGTGTCACTTGATGGGATTTGCTTTACCTTTGGGGGGACTTTCCTTTTTTCTTAGAAGTCTGCTTTGATGAATTTGTCTGAACAGAATATTTCTAGTAATCTTCGCGTGTGTCTTTATCTAATTTTCTGTATTTGGGGTTAGAGCACTGGGGCACCTTGAGATGGGCAGAGTAGGCTCCATCACATAGTTCATTGCTGATCTATTTGCTTGTGTATGGTGGAAGGAGAGGGGGGAGAGGGGAGTGGGGTGAATAGGGAGGGTAGGGTTGGGCAGGGGGGACCCAGCTCAGGATGGGATGGGAGGGGAAAAACACAAAGAAATAGCACATGGGGATCACCACGAAGAGTGGAGGAGGAGTAGGGCCATGGTTGGTGCAATGTGAAACTGGGCCAACAAACAAACAGATACGGTTTATCTCATCCAGAAATACATGTACAATTATGGTTGATAAGTATTCGGATTGCAACAGTAAACATATGTGGCTTCAATGATCAAGTTAAAAGACAGAAGGTAGCAATTGATTTGAAAACACTCTGTATCAATACTCTTTGTCTACAGGAGACTCACTTAGAGGGTACGAGGGGGAAGTTAATGGAGCAGCTCGAGTATAAACTTATCACCAACACTACACAAGAAGCAAGAATTGGAGGGATTGCCATCTTGTGACCGGAGGAGGGACATAATATATAAGAGCTGTAAGTCAGACAAGCTGGGACCATGGGTGTTAGCTGAGTGTCTTTATCACAATATCACATTCACTATATGCTCAGAATTTGGATCCACTGGAGATGATCCAGAAGTCTTGGAATTTCCTAATACAGAGTTACCATTGTGGCCATCTCCTGTTACTTTGTGGGGACATAAATATCAACAGCCTCAGTGGGCTCTGGGGGGAATGCAGTGGTAAATATGCAGAGTCCTGACATCCCTAATATAAGAAAATGGGCTAATAGATATGTGGCTGCATTTAAAGCTCCTCGATCCCGGTAGCACCTGCTATTCCGCCCCCCATAAATCAAACGGGCGGTTAGATTATTTCTTCGCCTCACACCAAATGACCCCAAGGTGCAGTTTAGAAAAACATCTCAGAGTTATGTCGGACCATAACACCCTGGTTTTAGTGGTCACTTGTGCAGGAGGGAAAAGACCAGAGTTTGTTTGGACATTTGAAAGAGGACTATTGAAAGACCAGAGTTATATCATACATATGAACAAATGGTTTAGGGATTGTATGGAAATCAATAGGAATAGTGGGAGTAGCGGGGTAGTCTGGGATGCGCTGAAGACAAGGGTTAGGGTGGAAAAACGTAGTTTTAGCCTACACCGAAAAGGAAAGAAGCCCAGCACTTTAAAACATTGTACAAGGCACTGGCAGAAGCTGAAGAAGAACTTGTGGGTGCCCTAGCTTCGGGAATACCCATAGAGAGCATACTCCTTAAACTTGCTCTTGAAAAAGCCAAAGTAGGAGATATCTCAACAACAAAGGCAGCTGAGAAATTTATTGCATGGCGACAAAGCTGTCACAAGTTTAATAAACACATAGGACACATGCTGGCAGCTAGCTTAAGACAGGTGAGCGCGATGGCAGAGATATGCGAGATCCTAGATGAAGGGGGAAATCTAGTAAAGGGCTCTGCAGGTATACTGGAGGAATTTCCACAAATGCAATGGGAAACTAAACTATGAGAAACAAAGTGCGGGAGAGGACTCAGAGAGTATCTAACACTCAACTAGAACAATTTACCTCTGTGGATGAGGAATCTTTGAAAGCCCAATTTACTGAGGAATACATTTATGGAGCACTCAAGGATCTCCCCTCCGGCACGGCAGTGGGACCCAATCAATTACCCCTTGAATTCTATAAAACCTTTCTCACCATTTTAGGGTCAGATTTGGTGGAAATACTCTGTCGGGCACAGCTGGGGATCTCCGTTCCAGAGTCGTAGTCTTGGGCTTCCATTACTATTTTTAAAAAAAAGGAGAAGTCATCTAGGGAAGCTGACTCCCACAGACCCGTTACCCTTATGAATAGCGATGCGAAAATCTTCTCGAAGGCAATAGTGACACAGTTAAGCCTCATAATCAGTAAAGTGGTCCATCCCGCCAGCATGAGTTTATAGGCACCATAGATGATATCCGAAGGGTGACTACACTGTTTGATGCAGTGGCAGTATCAGGAGACCCTATGCCTTTAATTTTTTTGGACACTGAGAAAGCGTTCAGTAGGGTCTCCTGGAACTATCTGTGGGCCGTCCTCAAACGGTTTGGTATTAGGTAGGGCTTTATTAATGCAATTCAGGGATTGTACAGGACCCCAGTAGCCCGAGGAAGATTGAACAGGGGTCATACAAAACCATTACAGATCACACAGGGGACTGGGCAGGAATGTCTGTGCTCTCCCCTCATTTTTGCACTATATATCAATCCCTTGATCTGGATAATCGGCACCAACAGAAGCATCAGACCAATGAGGTTCGAAGGGCAGGAAACACAAATGTTGGCCTACGACAATGATCTGGCAGTGGTAACCCCCGATCCTCAATCAGCACTGGTGGTAATAGAGGAGGAATTGCAGACATTTTGAAAAATCTCCGGGTATTTGATTAACCAGCAGAAAACACAGATAGTTGTAAATAGAATACCTGAGCTGAAGGATCCCCAGGTAACGCAGCAGCCACTTATCTAGGGATACATATCACTTCAGAGCTGGGGCAAATGATGGAGGCAAACAAAGCCCTAGTTATCCAAAAAGGAAAGAAGGACATTGACAAGATGCACAATCTTCAGTTATCCACTGTCGGGCATTGCAATATATTCAAGATGGTTTTCTTACCCAAAGTGCTTTATCTTTTCAGAGCTATACCCTTAGAACTTGAAAAACAATGGTTTAAGGTGCTTGAGAATATTTTTAATAGGTTTATTGGGACCCACTGGAAAACTAGGAGAGCAATGAGATATATGACACTAACAAGAGAGTGGGAACGTAGAAGACCGGTGGTGCATAGCAGGGTCACCAGACGTATACGAACTATTACTGGGAGATGAGGCTCAGAGCTGTTTCCTGAAATATAGTGAACCCAGGTATTACAAAAATATTAGATTTTAAACTTTGTTAGCTGCATTTCAAATCTGGGCAGCTTTCGGAAGGAAGATGGGGCTTGATAGAATGAATTTTTATACACAGCGGTTTAGAAACCTGATGTTCCCAGAAATCTTTCAAGATAACACCATGGTAAGATGGGAGAGGTTGGTAATTTAGAAGATTGGGGATCTTATGGATCTGAATGGAATCCAGTTATTGAAAATATCTTAATTAAATTTAGAATTGACAGGAGAGATTTTTTTAAATACCCAATAATACGCAGCTTTTTAGCAGAAAAAAGGGGGACTAAAGAGCTTCAGCAAAGATCACATCATGGAGGTGGTTAGGGGCAATGAGGGCTGCACCATCGGGCATATTTATTTTTGACTTTCACATCTGAAACAGGATGATCTTGAGAAGTAAGGGGAAAAATGGGAGAACAAGTTAAATATAGACCTGGCAGATATTTAGGCTCCCTGGAGCTGGGAAATATCATGTTGTGCTCAGCTGGACTGCAAGCAAAACACTTTAAAACAATCTGTTCATTTTACCATACCCCAGCCAAAACAGCACAATGGGGTGGGGGGGGGCAGGAAGTGACCAGATACCCTCGACGCAGTAGCACAGAAGCAGATCAAATACATACGTTCTCCACCTGCCCCAGCCTGGAAACCCTGAAGAAGGAAATAGAAAAGATTTTAGATCATTCCCTGAAAATAAAGGTAACACCAGAATTAATGCTGTTAGGGGTCAGCAATAATGAAATACATGAGGCACATCAATAGTTTTTATTTCTGGCTATGGCTGTTGCCAGAATTTGTATATCCTCAGCGGGGCTGGACCCAGCTGGCTCCTCCGTTTTCGCAGTGACTAGGGAGGTTGCTCGCTATCTTTAACCTAGAAAAAGGGGTGTACGAAAGAAAGGGGTGGGGAGCAAGAAGATTATGCAAGTGCATTTTGGCACCGATTCACAGATGGAAGAGGAGGAAAGATCTGACAATAGATTTGAGCCAATTATTTAATAGTGAATACTGCTTTTATGGTATTAACATCTAGTATCATAACAAACTGCTGCATCTTAAATTAATTGCCGGTTTATTAACCTTTATCGATTTATTATTATGCAATATTCTAGGTATTCATTATCTCTTTCTGTGGAAATTATTTAATGGCAAATGTTGGCATTATGCTTTTATTATCTAGTATTACAACAAACTGTTGATCTTGAGACACCTTCCTACTAACTTTTTAAGAATATCTCATTACGTAATATTGTATGGTATTTGTTGTTTCTTTTTCTTTGTGGAAATCCGGATGAATTATCTATTTGTATATTTCACGATGGTGATGAAATACAAATATAATTTTTATTTTTTAAACAAAGTCAAGGGCTTGCCAATGGAATTCATCTTGAGTTTCTGTGCCATGAATTATGAAAACCTGCACGTGCATTTCAAGGTCAGCAGCAGCAGAAATCTTGACTTTCTTTAGTGTAGTCAAGATGGCTATAGTACATATATTACAACAGAACCTATAAGTAAAAGTTGAGGTAAGAATTGTTGGCTACCTCTAAGAAATACCAGCTAATCTCATGTCTAGCTATCAAATCATAGAAAATGTGATAAAATAGAAATAACGTGCAGACAGAAAGATGACCATAAATCCGAAGAGAAGGTCAAAGTCTAATAGGGTGGAGAGGCAGAGATTGCTTAGTTTTATTAGCAATGAGCAAGGCCGCTGAGATTCATGCTCATGTGTTTTGAGACCAGCAGCTAGTAAAATGTTAACCTTTTACAAAACAAATCACTCAATATGGTCCCCAGACATAGATGCCAGAATGACTTCTATTTCAAAGTTGAAATAAGACCTGCTGGCTCGCCGACAATTACTAAATAAACTCACAGTTGTCTAGGTAATCAGAGAAATGGTTACACCACTAAATGAGAACAATATGCTCTCAGCAGCGTTAACCACACAAGGTGTCACATTTCGAGTAGCTGTTGACCTATCGAAAGCTTGGGTTAACAGTTGGCGGATATTCATGCCCCTACAGGTCTTAGCAGTGTAATGTAGACCTACTAGGCAAAACTGTAACAGAACTTACTGAGATAGTCACCACATCTACATGGCAGTGGCGCTTCCACATTTAAACTCTCTACACAAATGCTGGTAACAAAATCTGAAAAAGTAGGGGACTCAGGAAATTGCTTAATTACCTGATCGGTGGCTACCACATTCTAGGCCAGCGAGTGACTCCAATTGTGCAATAAAAAAAGCAGAGTAAAACTTCAGAAAATGCATATTTCATAAAATAAACTCTTGAAATATAAACGTATTGTTTAGGTTGCATGTTTCGATTTCACAATGGTACAGGGCCGTTTCTACCATTAGGTAAGACTAGGCGGCCGCCTAGGGCGCAAATGGGCGAGGGCGGCAAATGACCTGCTACAGGGTACGTCCTGTGCATACGAAAATGTAAACAAACATTCGACCTCGAAAGCGCATTGGATAGCGCCTTCTACAATTCGAAATTGTGATGTCACGTTCGGCGCCACAGGTGGGGACCGTACAGTGAGCGCCGCTCGCCTTCCACTGGCTCATCAGTCAGCCTCTGCAATCCTCCACACTCTTAGGAAACATCCTTCAGTGGCAAGGTGTTGTGTAAAGTGAGGCTCACATTTCTAATACGGTAAGGACGTTGAGAACATCCTCTCCTGCTTTGTCTGCAACAGGAGGTAAAGGTAGTTTTTAAGAGGTTCAGATCAGAGCTCCGAGCTGACGAGATTATCTAATAAATAGACTTGGGGCCAGGTATGGAGTCGCAGCTGCAGGTTGTTTGAAATATGTCAAGTTGAATGGTCTATGCTCTGGACTAGTGTGCATCCTGCAAACGAGTGGACAGTGTTTTTGTGCAAAAGTGATAGCAATTTGTCGAACATCTTTTCCCAATCCCAAAAGTAATTGAGGTAACTTGGAGGAAAGAACTTCCGTTAGTGAGTAAATTATGTGTGTCACCCGGATGGTCCCAAATTAGAGGCAGCCCAATGCTGCAGGTTCAAGCCCCGGTGTTCTGTTTCACTAGCACCCAGGAGTTGTCGGTGCTAAATAATTCAGGTTGCTGATTCCCTTCTCCCTTGGTGGTAAAGTTAGAAACCCTCTACCTTTTACCACACACACTGCAGTGTCTGTCTAGTACATATATGCAAAGGGGTAACTGTGACTCCATTGTGCGTTAGAGAGCAGTGACCTACTACAGTTTGGCGAGGGTACCTTCTGAGATTACAAACACCTATTTCCAAATGATTTTTTCAGATGTGTCAGCATTGTTCTCCATTGTCATGAATGTCTTTAAAGCAAATATTTCCACTTTTGGAAAATTCTGTGCCCTCAAGGACTTGCGGTCATTGTTTATACAGATCTGGAAAGACGAACCACAAGGACAGAATCCAATGGTCATATTTGGTGGTGAATTAAACATGGGGATGTAAAGCACATATTTTAATCTTAGGAATCAAGATGAAGAGGAGATTTGGGATTATCTTCCTTCAAGATGAGAGTTCTATCCTGATAAGCGTGTAAAGAATGGAACTCGCTCTTCCCTTATAGCGTTAAAAGAATGCTGTTTGAGAGATTATTTCCTATGCCAGGTCCAGCAAAGCAGAAAGTGAACCGCGTTCTTTTATAGTAATGCACATTTAACTAACAAAGTATGTGAGTGTGAGGCATGCATCCCAAACATGTCAACATCATTCAGAGAATATTGTTTTTCTGCACTCTTTAATATTTCCCTTTACAAAAATGAAAGAAAATAGTAACTGGGATGCACTCAGATACACTTGTCATAAATGAACAACTCAATTTTTTGTGTAACAAGTTAGTCAAGTTTACTCCACAATACTGAGTCCTGCTGGTATGTTCCTTCTATGTTCTGCTAATATTCAGGAACAAATTCACCCTTATTCTGACCACCCCAAATGGAGGTGGGGGACTATTAGGAAGGTAGCCTTTTATTGGATGCACATCATTTTTTCAATGAAATGATTTCATTTTTGTCAAAACATTACCAGCTCTATGTTATGCATGGCTAAATAAGTGCCCCCTGCTGCATCCTTCCATGGTAAACCATTTGGAGAAATACCAGTAAGGTACAAGAGCGTGCTATTTCAAATCGTAAGCTTTGTGACTTGAGCAACACAAGATGTATGTCAGTGTAATCATGAACTGGGCAATATAGCTGGTTCACCGTAGTAATGTGGCACTTGCTGCTTATCTTGCTGTAATATGCTTTCTGGGCAAAACACAACCCTTTGGTCTCTTCCAAACTTTCAAAGTTCTTTAATATCTAATGCATTAATTCTTCTAGCTTGGGTGACAGGGGGAGAAAGTGAAGGTAGTAAAAGGGAGGGGTGGCATTTTTCAATTCTCGCCTAGCGCAGCAAAATACCTAGAAACGGCCCTGCAATGGTAGTTGCTCTTTGCAGTCTGCATGCATACATTTGTGACTGAATTACAGAAGCAGATGCATACTCCGGGTTGTTCCTTTATGCATCCTTTATTTACTTATTTTTAATACATTTTTTATTGAAACCAAAATTGCGATCAAAGCACCAGTTCGTGATATTCACACACTGGTAATAAATACATATACAAATCACATTTCTTCACAGAATAAATCCAAAAACAAAACTGCATTAAAACTCCAAATTTCATTAGTACAAATAACGAATCAAGACCGCTTCCTTTCCTAGTTAAGAATTTTACCTCTTAATCCTACCATACTTCAGCTGCTTCCATAAACTGCTCCCATAATTTATCGAATTTCCTAGTCCCTCCACATCGCAGTGCATACAGACGTTCCTTAGTTCTAACTTGCTTCATTTTTACCTCCCATTCCCCTATTGTGAGGATTAACTTTGTCTGCCACCTCTGAAGTAATAAGGATCTGGCCAATTTTACACATTTGGGAGCTAATTGAATAGTAGAATCGTTCCCCAAAACTACAGGGCTCCTGGGATCCTCAAACCCCCTGGCCCTGCCCAAAAAAGAACCCTTAGAAGGGCTCTCTGCGTGCAACTGAAAGACTTTTTGTCCATGCGCCTCAATCTGCCAAATGCAGTGAAAAGCAGCTGTCCAAAGTGTGTACTTCATCCTTATTTGTGACCGACTATCAGTACTTAATTTGCGCCAGTGACTGCCAGTGAAGCCACCTTCGCTTATTTTTCCTCACCAGACCGCCCCTCGAGTAAGTGAGGGGAAACACGCCAGTGGAAAGGAAAAGGAAAAAAAACGGAAAATCCGTCAGGAAGGGAGAAAACAGGCAGCTGTAAGAGTAAGAGGAAGGAGCAGGCAGAGCCTGGCAGAAGATTGAAGAGGCATGCGATAGATTCAAGGTTATGCAGCCTTGGGAAACACTTCCGCTTTCTGCCTTCTGGGCCTCGGCATGCATTCTTATATCAATTAAGCACCGATAACATGGATTTGCTTGTTGTTTCCTAAGTAGGAGTATTTCACTGGTTTCGGTTGAAAACTGATTTAAAAAAATGCATTACATTGAAAAAGTCCAAACTTGATATCATTGGAACTCTTGGCATTGTTTGCATCTAATTTCCCGATTTAATTTAAGAATTGTGTTTTGCCGTTTCTTTACACTTGTCGGTCCTGCAGTATGGTGCAGCTGCACAAAAAATGCAAAGTGCGCCGTTTCCCCCCCATAAAACTCCCTCTTCATATATATTTTTGGGCTGCATTCTAAGCAATTTTTATTTTTTTTGGCTACAGCGTCTGTAAAACAGACAGACTTATTTTGCGAATGTTTCAAGTTGGTGTAAATGTCTGCTGTGTTGTGGCATTCACCAGTAATGATCACATTGTATATTAACACTTGTCACCTAATTATTTCATTCACCTTTCAGTCGACTTTTTACATGGACCACCAACCGAGAAGCGGGTCTCTATAAACCTTGGTATATCCCAGACACCCCAGTGATTTAGTATCCCACAGAGGTGTAAGTTTAGTTATTACGTCCCCGCATTTTAATCTATTCTGCGCCTTGTGCCAAAGTATTATCGTATGCTTTGTCGGGCCTATCAGTTTTGCCATTAGACTTTTGTTATATAATGGCACCAGTAGACTGTGTGTGCCTAGCTGTGTTCTGTCCGCCAAATAAGCTGGGTCTTCTTGTGGTGCGTGGATCCACTGGTTTATCACCTTGAGTTGGGACGCCCAGTAATACATCTGTATATTTGGCAGCGCTATCCCACCGTCATACCATCCGTGGTTAAGTTTTATGTGTGCCACCCAAGCCGGGTGTTCTCCCCATAACAAACCTGAAAGGACTGCTGTCACCTTCTTAAAATACGAGGGTGGGACTAGGGTCGGTGTATTCTCCAATATGTACCAAAAACGTGGAAGTGCCTTCATTTTAAATAAAGCCGCTCTACCTAGAAGTATCAATGGTAAATTTGTCCAGTATCTTGCATCTGCCTTTAAGCGAGTGAGTGGAGGTAACAGGTTTTGAGTAAAATAGATCGAGGCGTCTCGGTGATGTAAATTCCTAGGTATTTAAATGAGGGGTCTGCAATAGTCAATTGGCATTCGCTGGGTATATGTGGTAGAGGACCCTTC
Source organism: Lissotriton vulgaris (assembly GCF_964263255.1). Lineage (NCBI taxonomy): Eukaryota > Metazoa > Chordata > Amphibia > Caudata > Salamandridae > Lissotriton > Lissotriton vulgaris. The sequence continues at coordinate 919,014 of NW_028245479.1, read as the reverse complement.
AGTTCATAAAGAATCAATTCCGACAATTTATGGTGTAACCAGAGTGGATACCATGTGTATTGCATAAGTCAAGCAATATAGGGATACCGGCGGCTGAGTCGGACAGGTATATCAACATGTCATCAGCGTAGAGGGAGACTCTATCCTCCCAGTGCTCCCCCAACTCACCCCTTTCAGTAATGGAGTGTCTCTAATGACAGTTGCTAGTGGCTCCAGAACTAACGCAAACAGCAAGGGGGAGAGCAGGCAGCCCTGCCTCGTTCCTCTAGCCAACGGTATGTCACGTGAAATGTGTCCATTGGCCGTCACATGTGCGACAGGTTCTGTGTATAAGAGTTTTATCCCTGCAATAAATTTAGGGCCGAAGCCCATGTGTGCCAGGACTGCGAAAAGGTATGGCCACTCTACTAAATCGAACGCCATCCTGGTGTCTAACGAAAGAATGACTGCTGGTTCCGTCAATAAGGGGGCCCGCGCCAGTCCGCCATGTACTCGCCGGAGGTTCAGTGCCGTGCTCCTATGGGGCATAAAACCAGATTGGTCTGGATGGATCAGGAGGGATAGGTGAGGCATCAATCTGGTAGCCAATGTTTTCGCCAATATCTTGGCTTCCGCATTGAGTAGCGAGATTGGCCGGTATGATGTACATTCGGCAGGAGGCTTACCCGGTTTCGGGATGGCAACAACAGTGGCCATCCATTGATCCAAGGGCAGGACCCCCCGCTCCAAGCTATCCTTGAGCATATCCAACAACGGCTTGCTTAGTGTGTCTGTCATCGCTTGGTACCATTCAATCGGGATACCATTGGGGCCTACCGCTTTCCCTGTGTGTAGTGTATTGATTGCTGCCTTAATCTCTTGTACCGTCAGGCCTGTCTCCAGTTCATCCACCGCGTCTTGGGGTAAAGTCGGGGTGTGCACCGTGTGGAGGGCCAGCGTCGCAGCACTCGCCGTGACTTCCCTTTCCGGAGTATACTCCCTGAAAATGGTCCGCGAGGATATCAATTATTTCTGATGGGTGCGAGTGCAGCTTCCCACTCGGGTCTGCCAATTGCAGTATGGTCCTGCTACCCTCTTTTCTCTTATCTAGCCACGCCAATAGTTTACTGGCCTTGTCTCCTATATCGTATACCCTAGTCGCCGTCGCTGTTTTATTCTCCATCGTTTGTTGTCGTATATGGTCAGTATGTGCTTGTTGGCATGGATTAAGTGTGTGTAGTGTGTCCTCTGTCGGGTGCTCCATGTGTGCCGTGTTTGCTGCTTCAAGGTTCAGTTCTAGATCCCTCAACTCCCGTTGCTGTGTGCGCTTATGCCCTGTTATTGTTGCAATGGCATGACCTCTCAAAACTGTTTGGATGCTTCCCATAGGGTAGTGGGGGACGACACCGAACCAGTATTCTCTGCAAAGTAATGCCGGATCGCCTTTTTAAATTTCTTCCGGACATATGGTATCTTAATATATCCCGGATAAATTGGATATAATCGTTTGCGAACTCTCCCCGAACATGAGATGTTCAGTGTTAGGGGGGAATGGTCCGAGATACCCCTGGGTCTAATCTGCACATCACTAATTGTAAGGTGACCGTCCCCTAGTGTGAGAAAGTAATCTATGCGGGACAGACTATTATGAGTTGCAGAGTAGTAAGTGTATTGTCGGCCCTCAGGATTGAGGTGCCGCCAGACATCCAGCAGCCCTTGCGCCTCGATAAATGCTTGAAAACGGGACGGACCAGGTGTGTGAGTTCGGGTCGGGAACCTATCCTGTGTATTGTGTGCCACTGCGTTGAAGTCTCCTCCCACTACTAGGCCACCTTCCGGAAGATCTAACAGTAATTTCCCCAGCTCGGGTAGAGCGGTTGCGTGCAGTGCTGGTGGAATATATACAGAGACAACGTTGAGTGGTTTGCCTTCCCATTGCCCAATCACCACTGCAAAACGGCCATACTCATCGGCTCTCGTGGAATGCAGCATAAAGCGGGACGCCTTTCTCATTAGAATACCCGTTCCACGAGACCCGGAGGTAAAATCTGAGTGCACTATCATACTATATCCACGTCTGTCCAGTGCTTTGCTCGCCGTCCCCACTAGATGTGTCTCCTGAAGAAGAATTAGATCCGGATTTAGTCTCCTAATACCCTGCAGGACCAGCCCCCTCTTTATCTTGTCCCCTAGGCCCCTCACATTCCAGGACATCACTTGTAATGGAGTTATTGGACCCATGCATGTGTTCTCATTTAGAGTAGCTAATTGTGAGTTGTGTGCCATTGCATACCTATCAGGTCTAGCTTGTACAGTTCAATATCTGCTTGCCATAGTGTTCGGTATATACCCATCTGAGTATTCAGTTCGTCGTGCTGCACATTATTTCCTTGAGTCAAACAAAACAAAAAAACAGGAACCCCCCCAATACCCTGAACAGCCCCCTCACTGCCCCCCTGCTATATGGACACAAAACCACCCGCCCCCCCAACTTAGCAGAGTGCCTGTCCCATTCCCCGCACCAAATACTTGCTCGCGGGGGTGAAGATTCTCCGGAGCCGGCGGCCCCTCATACACTCCTCGGAAGCCCTCAGCCCAGTGTCCTGTAGCCGACCTTCAGGCAGAACGCAAAATACAAAATCAAGTTTCTGATTGTCCTCTTAGAGATTAGTGTTCCTTGCAGGCGCCCTCCTCCATCATATCTCCGTCTTGTGAGATTTCTTCCTCCGTCCTGTGAGACGTTTGCGAGCCCTCCGTACGTCCCGTGTGTTTGTCCTTTTTTGATCTGTTGGATCTGCGGGGCTGTGTTGCCAGTCTCCATCCATCGAGCCAGTCTCTCGCAAGTTCAGGAGTGTCAAAGAACCAAGTTTTATTGTCCGATATCACTCTCAGCCTTGCCGGAAAAAGCATGGAGTAAGGGATCTCTCTCGCTCTTAGTTCCTTCTTGACCTCCAGAAATGTCCTCCTACGGCGCTCAACTTCTGCTGTATAATCCGGGAAAAAGGCCAGTGTGGAGTTGAGGATCTTCACCGGAGGGGACACTCTAGCCGCCTGCAAAATGGCGTCCCTGTCCCAGAAGTTGAAGAGACGGGCCAAGATGGGTCTTGGTGTCGCGCCTTTCTTAGGTTTACCCCCGGTACTCGATGCGCTCTTTCCACAGAGAAAAAGGCAGATAGTCCCTTTTGGTTGGAGCTCTTTTTTAATCAGTTCCTCCACATATAGGTCGGTTGCTCTATTGCCTTCGGATTCCGGTACACCAAGAATTCTTATGTTGTTCCTTCTCGAGCGACCTTCCTGATCGCCCAGCTTTTCACGCAGTGTTTTGTTCTCTACCGCCATTTGTTGCATCGCCGTTTGAAGCTCGGAGACGTCTTCCACTAGGGACTTCGTGACCACCTCCATCGATCTCACTTTTTCGGAAATTTTTTGAAAGTCGGCACGGATCAATGTGATTTCAGTGGATATTGAGCCCACCGTGGCCTGTACTTGAGTTAGTGCCCTCATGATGTCGTCCAGTGTCGTTTTCTGCGTGTTCGCCCCTTCCGCCATCTTGCCGGCTGGGGCCGACGGACAGGATGATGCCCCACCACTGGCGAATCTATCAATTCGGGTCTGCGTAGTGCCTCCTCTCGTGTTTCTCCCAGCCATCCTTACCCCTTAGCACCCTAAAAGTCTTGCAGGGTATATCTCCCAGTCGTCCGGGGTTTCGTGGGGTCTGGCGTGTAACTGGTCTTCACCTGTCTCTTCGTGTGGATAGTAGGCCAATACCTCCCGATACGCACAGGTTCTCGCAGTGTGGAACTCTGTAAGTCTCCAAGCGAGTTGGGAGCCGGTACTATAAGGCCAGAGGTCCCACTTTCATAAGGTCGATCTTGGTGGTGCGGCGATGGTATTCAAAGGCGGCTGACACATTGGGTATTACGTGCTAAGATGGCGGGCCGACCCTTTGTTCTCCTTAGGTTTCGGTTTCACCTGTCTGCCGTCTGGAGGAATTCTCTTCTGATCGCTTGTAGTATGTCTTCTTATATGTGGCAGAGTCTAATTAAAACTGTTCGAGCAATTCTCGCTGTTATCGAGCTCATGACCAACTTTTTGGACCGTGGTCGTGCGTTTCCGGTGGGGTTGAACCGAGCTGCCCTCGTCCCTTCTCGGCCGATAATTCAGGATAGATCCCGGCTTGTTATGGACGTCCAGGCCTCAGGGTCGTCACGACATAAGTTTCGTCTCCAATGTCGGACAGTCTCCAAAGTTGCTGCCCTGGGTCCCGCCCGGTCCTAGGCTTTGGAACCCTCCGTTAGAGCTTCTTTTCGGCACGGATAAGTGGTCGGATATTAGGAGAGGCCGTCCGATCTACGGAGCTCTTCTTTTAGGCTGCCGCCATGCTCGGCTGCTACCCACGCCCCCATCTGGTGTTTCAATTTTGACTGAAAAAACTTAGAGGCATATTACCAAGGCGGCAATATGAGATTTTCACCGCTTTTGCGGCTGTTTTTGGCCGAAAAGCGGCAATAATTTAATCGCTTTATCAGCAAAGACATGCTATCGCGTATTTTGCTGATTTAGCCCCCCTTTCAACAACGCCCAGCTTTGCATCTCTAATGAGATGCAAAGTCGGCCTTCCGTGCCAAAATAACTGAAGAAATGTCGCTAACCGACATTTCTCCAATTATCAAGCTGCACGCTAACAAGCAGAGCGTTAAGAAAAGTAGCGCTAACCACAGTTAACGCTACTTTCCTGCTTGTGACCTGACTAAGGGGCAGATGTATCAAAGGGATTTTTAGTCGCAAACGCTGCGATTCTCAAAAAAGCAGCGTTTGCGACTAAAAATCATGAAAACGGGATGTATGACGGAAATGGATTCTCAAAATTAAGGAATCACAGAATTTGCGATTCCTTAACATTGCGCAAGCATTTAAGGAATCACAAAAAACGATTTCTTAAATGCTATGTAAGAAACACTTAAGTTTAGCGAATTCACCTTAAGAAATCGCAAATTACCACCAACATCAAGTTGGTGTTAATTTGCGATTTTCACAATTGCACTTTTTTGCATTTGTAAAGGTGCCATGCGGCGCTTATACATGTGCACCATATGTGCACACATGTAAATTTCAGGGGTGCAGCAGGGTGTCCTTAAGACACCCTTGCACCCTTGAAATTATTCTCAATTTGCGATTAGCATATTTCGAATCGCAAATTGAGAGTAACTTCCCATTCCTTCCTATGGGCCTCCTGGCCCATAGAAATGAATGGAAAAGTATTCCTTAACCGCATGCGCGCTAGCGGTTTTCCCGCTGAGCGCTGCGATGTTAAAAATCCCGCGTTACGTGACAAGGTCAACTCGTCATACGCACAGCGCAGGTAACGCCCATGACGAGCTGACCTTGTCACACGCATCGAAGGGGTTAATTGCTAATTCACAATTTGCGAATTCGCAATTAAGGAATATTAAGTAATCGCTAATAAATTGCGATTTTTTTGATACATACCATTTGCAATTCTCAAATAGCGATTCTCAAAAAATCGCTATTTGAGAATCACAAATAGGTATTTTGATACATCTGCCCTATAGTCATGTAATCCAGTGGGAGGTGGATTACATGGCTAAAAATCGCCCTGCCCAATCAGCAAGGTTTCGCTGGTAGCAGTGTGATTATCTCTGGATTTCCAGCAATAATCACACTGTTTTCCAGCTAACGAATGGATTTCTATCGCTTGGGAGATAAGCGTTGCTGATAGCATGCTATCTCCTCGATAGAATCCAGCGTTAGCCTGAGATAATGAAAAGCGCTGGGCCTTGCTAATATGCCCCCAAGAGCGTGTTACCTACCCATTGCTTGGGCCTCACAAGGCCACATAGGAAACATCTAAAAAGTATTTTTACTCTCCGTCAAGCTATTGTAAATTCTTCTGCACGTGCGGCTCTACAAGCCAGAGTTTTGAGAATAGCGCAGGCGAATCCAGGCAGCGTGATTAGGGTGGCCAAGTTCTCAAAAGTTCCAGTCCTCAGGGAAAAAGAATGACTAAAATATGTTCCGCGGCTCCTGACTGACTGACCTATGACGTTCGTTGTATCATTTCCTAGCACGAGCATGGAATACCATAGCTTGGTGGAGCCAAAGAGCACCGCGAGTCTGAGAGCAGCAATCCCCTCGTGGTCGTATCCGTTATCAGCTTGGCTTGCGCACTCCTTTCCGTAATAGCTTGTGAAATACCTTTGGCAAAAACCATGTGTTACATTTTTAAACGCTAGCCTAAACTGTTGCAATCAGGGTTAATACTGCCAGTTTTAACTTCCTGTTGTTAAAATATTCTTTTTGTCAGAATTTTGAAATTCATGGCGTTATTCCATGCTGTGTCTTGCAAGATACATTCAACGCTATCGCCTGTGTCGATCGTACTATTTTGCATTACTGAGACTGCTTAAAGTTTTCCATATGAGATTGGGTGGCAACTGGCAAACATGTATCCGATAGTGCCTCTAAACCTTGGGCCTCCTGCCCAGCATCACAGACTGCTAACCTTACCATCTTATGTTCTGTAAACAGCTACATATTCTGCTTTATAATTTTCTTTTTTTTTAAGTTTGAAAGCCTGCTTTATAATTTTCAATGTGAAGTTTGGGAGGCACAGCTTTTCTTCTCTTATCTGGTAAGCTTTAGCATCAGAAGACCTATTTGGGGAACGGTTACTCTTTCTAAATATCTCATCATCATTAAAAGCCAATTTTAACTTCTGGAATACCACAGGAGTTCCCGAAAGATTTTTCATTTGTTTCTTAGAGCTGGCACAGACCAAGAAGATATCTGTCTAGGATGCTTTTGTCAGAAAATAAAGTTTACGTTATGTTTATTTCTGATACAATATCCTTAAAAACACATTTAAATTAGTTAGAAACAATCGACCTCAAAATAAAAAATCGGCTAAAAATCGATAAGACCAATAATTCATCTTATCTTATTCAAATAGAAAATTCTCTCTATAATATTGCACATGGAAGGAGTTCTATAATAAATACATCAATTCATTAGCACCTTCAAAGTTACACTATATCGGGAACCTGAGTTTCTTTCGTATGACCCAAGCATAAGTTAAGAAATTTGAAGGGTTGTTGGTATTTAAGTCTTCCATGCTAGTTCTTAAGAGTTGGCATAATGCGTTACAGAATTCCAAAAGAACCCTAGGTTAGATGTGCAAGGCATCTAACCTGGGCTTCTATTGAAATTCTATAATGCATCTTTGCAAGCCCATTATCGCCATTTTAGCAGCAGTTTCCTGCCGCTAAAACTGTGGTAATTTTAGCGAGGTTCTTGCTAGTATGCCCCTCTGTGCTTTTTCGCATCGTCTGACCCCTAGGAGACTACATCCTGGCTTAATACATTTCTTGGGGGGGGGGGGGGGGGCTTTGTAGGTATTTCAGAAAAAAACAAAGTGCACCGTTTTAGTTACTGCAAGCATGAGCACATTACTAAAGCAAGATTTCTCCTTTCTCATCGAATAGAAAAGTTATTAATAGGCAGTGCTCCCTATCTAAATTCTTATAACTGCTTTGCTATAGGACATGTAATTATGTAGGGAAAACTTTCGCTATTCTTTGATGTCAGACAGGGACACCAAATTAGTTTCGACAGGAGACTTCCAGAGAACAGTTAGATCTAAACTATAGAACATATTCTTAATGTACGCAAGCCATAGAACTCTCATGTAACCATTTGAACGCAGTATTTCGCTATGAGTGTATGAGTGTAGCCACTGTTGACCACAGTCTTCACCAATACAATAGAGGTCTTAACTTGACTGTGTCGGTAATCCGATAACATCCCGAATCGATTAATTATATGAGGAGCGCTCTCGGGTGATTTAATGCCTCATTACGAGCGCAGTGGTCTTCCGGCGCTCCACTCATGGTGGCGCAGCAGTGGTGGTCCTCTGAATGCTGGGTTACGATTCTCACCTTCATACGGGATGTGGGCCACCGCCTGCGCCAAGGAACAGTCGTTCCCTGGAGTTGGCGGAGCTGCGCCACAATGTAAAATGCTCAGCAGGACTGTGCTAGTCCCGCTTAGCATATTACAAGTTCCTGCACAGACAGCCATTTCATTTTGGGAGCCATGCCACGAAAAGGCTGGTGGTGCAGGAACAAAGGGGGCCCTACAGGGCACCTATGCTCCCCCTGCCATGGGAGTAAATTCAGGGTTTGTATTCCCCCAAAGTTCCAGAATGACATGGACATCACTGTCCATGCCGTGCTGGAACTTTTTTTGCTGTTCCCATTTCAGTGCCTGTTTTCCAGGCACAGCCAAGGGAAAGGCAAGTGACTGTCTGTCTTACACAAGCTCAACTCGTAATAGGGAGGGTGGTCCTTGTATGCTTTTACTGTGCTGTGTCGGCAGAGAGCCCGTGCAGCACTGCCAAGGTCGTAATCTGGCTCTTAGCAAGGACCGTGTAGATTAATTCTCGACCACTTGTATCCTTTAAATGTCCTCATAACTCAGATCCCCTTAGCTTTCACATGGTTTATTTCTAGGGCTGGTGAAAGAATTCTTGTATTGGTGTTCTACACTTTGGAATTGACTGCTGTAATTTTAACGCAGTTTTATTAATCTGGTGCGACCAGGAAAAGTTGCTAGTCAACCTAACTCCCAAGTAGTCAAAGTCTGAAACTTGCTTGAGTATTTAGTTGTGTGCTTTTACATAGATTTATAAGGCCGGAATGACATATATTTGATTTTCTTTGTATTTACCTTCAGCTACGTTTCAATACAGAAAGTAGAGAAATTATCAATCATGGCATGTAATCCAGCAAGGGTTTTGGAAATTAGAAGTGTATCATCTCCAAAAATAGCGCTGGTACTGTTAGGGCACCTATTTTTGGGGTGTAATTACCTGGAAAATCTAAGTATTTCACATCATGATCTATATAGAGAGAAGAGAGTTGGGGCCAGGATGCAGCCCTGCCAAACTCCCCTCTCGATTCTGATGCAACTAATCAGTTTGCTCTTACTGCCACAACTCGCTCAGGCATAGTTGGTCTCATGCAACCTAATTAAAATGGCTAACATTTTACCAAGAACTTGAATAGGTAAAACTTCAGCAGGACTAATATGGGACTGTGTCTGACCAGCGATATGTCGGCCTGAACATTTGGATTTGACACGGTCCAGCACAGCCAGATATCCCCTGTTGGCACTTTATGCTTCTAAGTGCTATTTTGCAGTTTATTCTTTAAAAATTCATCACTCCGGTTTTACTGTTTGGATTTTTGTCATTTTAGTCTTTTTTATTTATTAAATTGCGTGCTATTTTTCTAACCTGATGTAGAATCTTTTTGTGTGGTATTGTCACTGTTTTACTCTTTGAAGAGTTCTACAAATACTCTACACATTGCCTCCAAATTAAGCCTGACTGCTCTGTGCAAAGCTATCAAAGGGTAAGCACAGGTTAATTTATGGTCGCCTACTTCTTACTCTAACTAGGATTTTGGTCACTGCTTGACCAGGGCTCATACGCCAGTCAACCTATCACCCATTTCTAACAATATGCATGCACAGTGATGCATGAGCACGTGTGTGCAGTGATTAATGAGCACATATGCATTATAATGCATACATGAACATGCATTGTGATTGTTAGAAAGGGGTCTCTAATTGACAAGGGTATGTACCCTAGTCCAAGGAGGGACCACTGGTTCTGACAGGGTGAGTCTCAGAGTACCCTAGACCACCCTCTGGTAGCTTGACGCAGAGCAGGTAAGCCCAACTCAAGAGGCAATGTGCAAAGTATTTGTGTAACACCCACCCACCATAACACAATGAAACATCACAAATAGATACTACACCAATTAATTATAAAAATACCTTTATCTCAAATTTCAGGCAAGATCAACAATAAGGTAAATCCAGTTTTTAGGCAAGGTGAATCAATAAAAACACTCCACAGGTATCATGAGCTCTTAAACAGCACTATTTGCTGACAGTTTCTTTGGGAAACACTCTTGTAGGTGCTGCGAGTCTTTGAGACCCACTCTATGGGCTTTAGTTCAATCTCAGAGTCTATAGAGGAAAGTCCAGTGGGAAAAGGAATTGGGGCTCAGGGTAATGAGGCCCTTTGATGTGGACACTGTCTCTGGTGCACGGGGCCTCCCGTGCTACATGTTGAGGTCTCTATTACACAGGTGGGGGGCCCACAGAGGTTCCGTCAGCTCCGGCTCTGCCTCCGTTATTAATGCCCGCTTGGAAAAGGAGTTTCAATAGTGAGGTGCCCCAAGTGTTCGGTAGTTAGTTGCCAGGCACCAGAGATGCCCCTGCTGTTCTTATAACCACTCGCTATCTGGAAGGAGATGGGTGTGCTTAATTATAATATGCCCCCGGTGTGCTATCTCAGGCTTCGCCAGTCCCTGGGGTCCCGGTATGGGCTGGATGCAGTCCCCGGTAATCCCGCCGAAGGGAGACTTCCTCCCCAGCCCCCGCCACACAACCCGTCCAAGGCCACACAGTGAGCAGCAACAGCTCAGCGCGCAACACTGAACTTTTACCTGGGGGTGCAGAGGAGAGGGCCGACAGCCTATCTCTATGTATCACTCTCTTTCTAACTCTATCTATCCAAAGCAGTACGGACAACTTCGGAGAAAGAAAGAAAAGAATGTGCACACAAAGTATGTCTGGTCTCTGCATAAAAAGAGTAAAGAGAAAAGAAGCTAGGTGTCTGTAGAAGAATGCTTCTTTAAGGACAAGAAAACTCACTCACCTGAGGGTTATATGCTTCATCAAAGGTTCCTTCCTCACATCAGAATACAGAGGTAACCAGTGAGGGCTACAGCTTTCCAATGGAGAGGAGCAGAGGTGTTTTTTTAATAGGATGAGCAAAAATGGTTCTAAGTGAGGAGCAGAGTGCGAAGAGAAATGTGTAAGGAATAAAACGATCTCCTGAGGGGCTGAATTGGCTTTATTCTGGTGCCCCCAGAGGATAGAGTTAAAAAACAAGAGAGGACCGGGGTTATGAAAATATCCCACCTCTATATGGTCAACATGCTTCTGCCTAAAAGGTATCCGGTAGAGGGTTCAAAGGCATTCATTAGGACCAAGATGATATAGTCACTCTGAAAATAGTATAAAAAGTACCAGCTTCACAAAATTAAGCCAGATAGACTATGGAATGGCCCACCATAAGTCACAGGGTCCACCGAATTTCTGAAGACTAAAAACAGGAGAAACATTAACATTTTTCAAGGAACATAACACCCAACTAGACATATCATTCTAAATTGTGTAGGCTGGTGTGAATAAGTGTGCAAAGTGCCCATCACCAGTATGCAAACTGATGCTAGATGAGGAATGCAGGGTTCTTTTACCCATAGCATAAAGGTACATTCCGCTCTCTAGCCTCAGAAGCCCGCCTGTACCTCAGAGCTATATAATGTAACAGAAGGAAACAGAGAACAACTCAGTTAATAAAGAAAAACATGGGATCAGTGGCCAGTAGTTAAAAATATAAAAAGAAGAGATGTGTCAATGCACAGTATCTCTTTTGGGGGTGTACAAAAGCTGTATTATAGATATTGCCCATGTAGATGTGTATTACATCTCGCTAGAGTGGATAGAGACCAAAGGCCAGCAAAACAGTGGCCGAAAAATCTATAAACAATCTACATGTCATAATATGGGGGGAGCAAACCTGATCAATAGGCCTGCTTCCTGGGTATGCATGCCGTGGAAAAAGCCAAGCATGCAACTATAACAGGAGGCGGTCTAAGCGTACGCTTGAAAAGCCCTGTTCGCAATTGAAACTGTCCATTAAAGGGCCGGGATAAGAGATGCCATTCATTAAAACAGAATCATACCATCCTATGGGGTTACACGCACCTTAAGAGTCTCTGTTGGTATCTTCTAGTGGTGCACCTGGTGAGAGTGAGGGAACTATGCCTGGTGTGTCATTATAAGGAGTCATGAATCAATGCTTGTGGTGATGAGGGGCAGGTGTATCAGGAAGCATGGGATGTGTCGTCTGGAAGGACTACAACATGCCTATGGTACGGCGCTAATTGAAAGGCAAGTAACTTTATTGAGAGAAGTATGTTGACTATGAAAAGAATGGCTATCCTAAACCCCCCCAAAACACAATGTCTCTTAGCAGAGTCATGGGGATTAATGATGCCAAGTGACCTCGAGGATGTCATGATATAGATAGGCTGTGCCAGGAACCATGGGATATGTAGTCCAGAGGGACTAAAACACACTGCTGATCCAGTGTACGTGTAAACAAATGAGAGGTAACTCCTGTTCGTGTGTAGGAGGCCAACTGTACATTGCTCATAGTGAATACTGGGAGCTAGTCATATTGTGGAAAATCCCTTGTAAGAAGTAAAATGTAAACTACCAAATATATAGTCATGTGAAACTACCCAATATCTCTATCCACTAAATGGATTAATGGTCCTGAGAAATCTCTGGGTGGTCATGATGTGCATGAGGGAGCCTGGCAAGGTGGTCCTTGATCATGGCCAAGAGTGGCACTACAAAGACAATTCCAATAAGTAAAGGTGAGGTTAAGATTGAAGACAGCTATACTGGGAGGTTCCTAATGTGAGCCAAAACAACTTTTATAGGGACCCTGGGGTGGTCACGATGTAAGGGAGAGAGCCATGCAAAGGGGGTCCATGATCTAGGCAAAGAGTGGCACTACAAAGATGCCTCCGATAGGTAAGGATGAAATGGCGATAGTAGGAAGCCACATTGGGAGGTTCCTAATGTAAGCCAAAATAATGTTTGTAGGGAGTGTGCAATCCATTTCTAAAGGGGGAAACCTTACAGGTATGTAAACTTAAAATGTTAATAGGCCAACCATGGTTGTTATAGGGTGGTCCGAGGAATGTCATTATTCAAACCCTGTGCATGGGTTTTGAGTGTACAAATCCAGTGTTGTTCCTCCTTGAATAGCACCATCTCTTAAGTATTTATATGTGTTGTGTAGTGAAGTTTGTCTAAAATCATTCACCTAGGTCGTTATCTGTGTGTCCAGACATTAAATAGTTGTTGTTTAAATCAGAGGTGGGGGGAGGAAAAAGCAGAGGTTCATTAAGCTTTTTGGTTTTCACTCATCAATAAACGAGGGGATGAACCACATCAGTCTGTGTACCAGAGTTTTCAAGGAAGATGATTCTGGAGATCTTTAAACACTTTCACAGGTTGCAGTGTATATTATCTCCGTTCATGTGGTTTGGTGAATAGCATCATCATCGGGACTTTCTCTTGAGTGTCTTGTTCTCCAAGTGATTCAACAACCTCCACCACGAGGGAGACTGTCTGGGTATTGATAGTGGGATATCACTTAAAATTATCTCATATCCAGTGAGGGAAGCTTTAACATGAAGAAACTGGATAGGGATAAGGTTAAAAATGAGTTGGTGTATATGTGGGTACGTTACTGGTCCACTACACCTTTGGATCAGGTTGTCATTTTTCGGACAGTTTTTGACCTAATGGGTCTATGATCTTCATCAGGACTGTATTGTGGAAGACCTAAAATTATAGGTTACTTCATTGGTAATGTGGATGACTATATTTACTCACCAATAATTTGTCTCGGAGCTCATTTTGCTCAAGACGAGATGGGTTGTAGGTGATGCTTTTGGCCGATAAGTAGGAGGAAATCAAAGCCAAAAAGAAAACATAATGTAATCCAATATATCTTTTCATAGTATAAACGATCCCCTGTGCACCCGATCTGACACTCATGAAAGTTCACTTAGACAATTTCTAATGGCAATTGTTTAACAGTATGTAATAGCGTGACTTATTGTGAACTACAATTTTGGCAATACTCCGTGGTTCTCAGGATCATAAAATGAAAACAGAATATATTTCTTCTTTGGCTTATGGTAAAAGCCATGTGGAGAAAGTACATTTACAGATAATGAAATTAATACAAGATAGCTGTTTCACTGATATGTTGTGCAGAAAGTTGAACTGAGGTGTGATTTATAAACATGGAGGTTGGCATAACTCTGTATTGTTTAGAAATATGTGGGAGCAGAAATGAGAAAATAAAATACCTCATCCTAGTTGTTTCATGTAAGATAAGGGAAGAAAGTATAGTTGAAGACATTGAAGTCAAAAAGATGTACATTTAAAAACAAGTATAATTCACCCACTTGCAGTTGGAGAGCACATGGTACAGCATGGTTAGATCTCTAAAGTGAAGACAACAGAGAGCATTAAAATCCCTAATGAATAGTAAGGGGTTATTGCTCTATTTAAAAACCTGTTGTTCTACTCCCCGTACTGGGAAGCCATCCTACTCAATGATATTGTGCCTCTCTCTCGTCCTGTATGTTGAGGATCAGCATGTCGGGTGGAGCTTAAGTGTGCTCCAGATAGTCTCAACTGAAACCATCTGTCAGGTGGGATATTAGTGGTTCTCATAATGTGCAGGTCTATTGCATGCATGGTCACGGCTAACGCGATTTAACCAAAAAGCGCTTAAAATTATATCGAGCTGTTTGAGGCAACGGCCCGTGATTCAAAGTAGGCTAGTCAGATTTTTAATTTTATAGCAATCCATACAATTTTTTTATGAGTGTTGGATTGAATGTATTTTGCGGTGATCTATTATATTGCATTAATGCCCGCGTTCTAAAGAGAAAATATATTTTATATATATCGATACATAAAGTATTGTCCTCAATGTAATGTTTGTGAGTGGTTCTCATAAAGCGCAAGGCTAATGCACACATGGTCGTGGCTAATGCGATTTAACCTGTAAATCCATAAAAGTGATGTTGAGTGGTTTTGGTAAGCAGGCGACTGGCCATGATTAAAAGTAGGCTAGTCAGATCTTCGTTTTATAGGAATCCACATTGATTTGTCATGAGTAGGTGATTTCATGTAAACAAAGTGATAAATCTAAGTTATTTTTGTCACAAAAGAATAGTGGGCATAATAGAACTACTTCAGTCTGTAAATATGGCTCTTTTCTATTTTTGCGTTGATCTATTATCTTGTATTAATGCCGGCGTTCTAAAAAGATTGTTATATATAGATAAATATTGAATATTATACTTAGTGTAAGGTCTTTGGATAGAGACCAGGCCCTTGTGTTGTTTTAGTTAAAAAAACGTCATGCATGTAGAGATAAGAAGGATGCCTTTGTATGCAAGAGTCCCAAATGTTGTAACATTTTTATCGTGATTACTCTAATCAAATATTGTATGGTTGACAAATATCGTATTGGAAGGGAATCTTTATGATTGGGTATGGAGCATCAGTATTTAATGTGCTCTTTACTGGTTAAATGACAACCAGGGGATATTATAATTTAGCCCTTTGGCAAAATTCTTGACGTGGTAAATCCATCTTTGTTCTTTTTTGAAAATAATTTGTTCTGCATTCTTGATGGTGTAATTTAGTGTCTCAATGATCACCCATTCTATGTCAATGGCTGTGTGTGGCTGAGAGAGAAAATGGTTCATCATCCTAGTGGTCATTTTCTTACACCCTGATATTGCTCTGGTGTTCTCAGATTCATGTCTTCACTTTTCTGAAGGACATGCCAATGTTTCTTAATCTATAGGCACAGGTGATTATATAAATTGCATGTGTGGTGTTGCAATTTGTATGTCGTCTTAAGGTCCATTCAAGATTTTCTTCAAGTTGTAAAACTTTTGTTGCCTTTGTTAAATGGCATACCGCACATGTGCCACATGGGAAATGTCCCACCACTGGTTGCAGGCCCCTTGTACTTGGAACTGTTTGTCTTGGCTTGTGAGGTTCCATGTTGTGTGTGGACTAGTATGTTGCAGATGTTACTGCTCCTTTCGTGGGCAAATCTGGGTTTGGGCCATTGTAGATACCCTGATATTATTATACTCCAATGTATATTAATAGCTTCTTTCATCAAGTTCGAGACCATACTGTAAGTTGTCACACATGTAAAGATGTCATGATCTGTAGTTTTAACTGTTTGTTCTAAGAGGTTTTTCCTATTTTGGTTACTAGCTGTCTTTAGACATTTGTTGAAGATGTGTAGAGGGTAATCTCTCTCTTGTAGCTTTTCTGCTAAATCCTTTGATGTATTTTGTAATTTTGCTGCAATTGTGGCAAATGAGCAAAAACTGGCTATCGGGTACATTTTCCCTCAGTGGTCGTGGGTGAAAACTGTTAAATGAGAGAAGACTGTTCTTGGCAGTGGGTTTGTAAAAAGTTCCAGTTTTGAGACTCGTGCCTTCGGCATAAATGCTGACACCCAAAAATTCCAGTGTGGTAGCATGTGCGATATGTGCCAATTTGAAGGACTCGTAACAAGTATTCAGCCATACAAGTACATTTGGGATTGTGTCACAGGGCCCCTTCCAGATCTTAAGGATATCATCTATAAAACCCTTCCAGAAAAGTATCTGGGTTTTTAAAATATATAAGCTGTGCAAGATGTATTTGCCTTCAAAGGAGCTGAAGCAAAGTCCTGCCAGACTAGGGCAAAAGTGCTCCCGATTGATATTCCGTGTGGCTGGAGGTATAACTGATCTTCAAACTCAAAAAAGTTCTCTGTCAGTGCTATTCAGAAGCATTTAGGAATGAAGTGCGTAGGTGTGTTGAAGGGACAGTTTTCTGTTAGAAGAATTTTCTCAATGGCGTGCAGTGTGGCATCCTGTAGCAGACTCGTGTATTGGCTTTCAGTGTCTAGATCCACAAATATGCTGCTACTCTGATCAAATGTGGGTTCTTTGAGGTGGTTCAGGAGGTATCTTGTGTCCTTCAGGTATGTTGGGGTTGAACTAGTGGTCTAAGAAAATAGTCCACAAATCGTGACAAGGGTTCTAAGATTGAGCCGATACCGGACACAATAGGGTGGCCGGGAGGTGATGATTTGTTTATATGCATTTTAGGCAATGAGTAGAAATATGGTGTTCTGGGTGCCTTTGTCACTAAGAATTCAGATTCTCGTCTTGAACAAAGTGAGCTCCGAGACGAAGATTGGTGAGTAAATATACTCATCCACATTACCAGTGAAGGACCCCATAATCCTAGGTCTTCCATAATCCGATCCTGATGAAGGCCATTAGACCTGTTAGGGCACAAACTGGCCAATACATGTCGACCTGATTCAAAGGTGTAGTGACCTAGTAACATACCCACATATACGCCAACTTGTTTTTAACATTCTCCCTATCCAGTTTATTTATATTAAAACTCTGCTCATTAGAAATCAGATAATCTTAAGTAATATACCACTGTCAACAACCAGATAGTTTCCCTCCTGTTGAAGGTTGTTGAATCCCTTGGAGAACAGGACAGTCAAGTGATAGAACCGATGATGATGCTGTCCACCAAAATAATATACACAGCGACCTGTGAAAATGTTTGAGGATCTCCAGAACCATCTTCTTTGAGACTCTGGTACACTGACTAATGTGGTTCTTTTCCCCCAATATTGATTATTGTGGACATTAAATAGTGTGTGCTCCATTTGGTATTCAATTTTTTGCATCTCACCGAACTTGGTGTTCAACTATTTATGTTTTGACTTTGCGGATAATCATTGCCACATATCTGAGTTCACAGGGGCAGATGATAAGGTAGATGGCCCGCAGTGTTACAATTCGTATGGTTACGTAACTCCTAGGGATTCATGAAACCAAGGTCAATTTGGGTGGTAGGCTGTGTCAAATGGCACACTGAACAAGGACCACAGGAAAAATGTCCCTTCACCGGGAATATGGGCCATAAAGTGCCTGAACACGTTTTCTGGGGAGAAGAACTTTGTCTGGTGTGGACAACTTTGTCTCCAGTGTTTCTGCTTCATTTAAGAAAATTGCAAAAACAACAAGTGATGGACTGAATGTGGATCAATGTCACACACTCCCCCAGTCAGCCAGTTTGTAGTTCGGACTGGACTGTTCCCATGTGGCAACAGGGTCAGAGCTGATTTGCATATCGCCATTGTCTAACCCAGGGTGGTGTGGAGTGCAAAAAAACGATGGATTTGGGCCCAGATCTTTTGACTGGGGGAGTGTGTGACATTGATCCACATTCAGTCCATCACTTGTTGTTTTTGCAATTGCCGCCCTAAGTGCGCTGGGGATGCCCAGACGTGGGTCCCAGGCACTCCACACCACTGGAGTCAAGCTAGCCGGGCTGATGAGAGGTGTTACCTCGAAACCGGTCCGGTCCTCGGATGCTTGATTCCGTTCTGGGAAGGACATGGCTTTTGTAGTTCGGACTGGACTGTTCCCATGTGGCAACAGGGTCAGAGCTGATTTGCATATCGCCATTGTCTAACCCAGGGTGGTGTGGAGTGCAAAAAAACGATGGATTTGGGCCCAGATCTTTTGACTGGGGGAGTGTGTGACATTGATCCACATTCAGTCCATCACTTGTTGTTTTTGCAATTGCCGCCCTAAGTGCGCTGGGGATGCCCAGACGTGGGTCCCAGGCACTCCACACCACTGGAGTCAAGCTAGCCGGGCTGATGAGAGGTGTTACCTCGAAACCGGTCCGGTCCTCGGATGCTTGATTCCGTTCTGGGAAGGACATGGCTTTTGTAGTTCGGACTGGACTGTTCCCATGTGGCAACAGGGTCAGAGCTGATTTGCATATCGCCATTGTCTAACCCAGGGTGGTGTGGAGTGCAAAAAAACGATGGATTTGGGCCCAGATCTTTTGACTGGGGGAGTGTGTGACATTGATCCACATTCAGTCCATCACTTGTTGTTTTTGCAATTGCCGCCCTAAGTGCGCTGGGGATGCCCAGACGTGGGTCCCAGGCACTCCACACCACTGGAGTCAAGCTAGCCGGGCTGATGAGAGGTGTTACCTCGAAACCGGTCCGGTCCTCGGATGCTTGATTCCGTTCTGGGAAGGACATGGCTTTTGTAGTTCGGACTGGACTGTTCCCATGTGGCAACAGGGTCAGAGCTGATTTGCATATCGCCATTGTCTAACCCAGGGTGGTGTGGAGTGCAAAAAAACGATGGATTTGGGCCCAGATCTTTTGACTGGGGGAGTGTGTGACATTGATCCACATTCAGTCCATCACTTGTTGTTTTTGCAATTGCCGCCCTAAGTGCGCTGGGGATGCCCAGACGTGGGTCCCAGGCACTCCACACCACTGGAGTCAAGCTAGCCGGGCTGATGAGAGGTGTTACCTCGAAACCGGTCCGGTCCTCGGATGCTTGATTCCGTTCTGGGAAGGACATGGCTTTTGTAGTTCGGACTGGACTGTTCCCATGTGGCAACAGGGTCAGAGCTGATTTGCATATCGCCATTGTCTAACCCAGGGTGGTGTGGAGTGCAAAAAAACGATGGATTTGGGCCCAGATCTTTTGACTGGGGGAGTGTGTGACATTGATCCACATTCAGTCCATCACTTGTTGTTTTTGCAATTGCCGCCCTAAGTGCGCTGGGGATGCCCAGACGTGGGTCCCAGGCACTCCACACCACTGGAGTCAAGCTAGCCGGGCTGATGAGAGGTGTTACCTCGAAACCGGTCCGGTCCTCGGATGCTTGATTCCGTTCTGGGAAGGACATGGCTTTTGTAGTTCGGACTGGACTGTTCCCATGTGGCAACAGGGTCAGAGCTGATTTGCATATCGCCATTGTCTAACCCAGGGTGGTGTGGAGTGCAAAAAAACGATGGATTTGGGCCCAGATCTTTTGACTGGGGGAGTGTGTGACATTGATCCACATTCAGTCCATCACTTGTTGTTTTTGCAATTGCCGCCCTAAGTGCGCTGGGGATGCCCAGACGTGGGTCCCAGGCACTCCACACCACTGGAGTCAAGCTAGCCGGGCTGATGAGAGGTGTTACCTCGAAACCGGTCCGGTCCTCGGATGCTTGATTCCGTTCTGGGAAGGACATGGCTTTTGTAGTTCGGACTGGACTGTTCCCATGTGGCAACAGGGTCAGAGCTGATTTGCATATCGCCATTGTCTAACCCAGGGTGGTGTGGAGTGCAAAAAAACGATGGATTTGGGCCCAGATCTTTTGACTGGGGGAGTGTGTGACATTGATCCACATTCAGTCCATCACTTGTTGTTTTTGCAATTGCCGCCCTAAGTGCGCTGGGGATGCCCAGACGTGGGTCCCAGGCACTCCACACCACTGGAGTCAAGCTAGCCGGGCTGATGAGAGGTGTTACCTCGAAACCGGTCCGGTCCTCAGATGCTTGATTCCGTTCTGGGAAGGACATGGCTTTTGTAGTTCGGACTGGACTGTTCCCATGTGGCAACAGGGTCAGAGCTGATTTGCATATCGCCATTGTCTAACCCAGGGTGGTGTGGAGTGCAAAAAAACGATGGATTTGGGCCCAGATCTTTTGACTGGGGGAGTGTGTGACATTGATCCACATTCAGTCCATCACTTGTTGTTTTTGCAATTGCCGCCCTAAGTGCGCTGGGGATGCCCAGACGTGGGTCCCAGGCACTCCACACCACTGGAGTCAAGCTAGCCGGGCTGATGAGAGGTGTTACCTCGAAACCGGTCCGGTCCTCGGATGCTTGATTCCGTTCTGGGAAGGACATGGCTTTTGTAGTTCGGACTGGACTGTTCCCATGTGGCAACAGGGTCAGAGCTGATTTGCATATCGCCATTGTCTAACCCAGGGTGGTGTGGAGTGCAAAAAAACGATGGATTTGGGCCCAGATCTTTTGACTGGGGGAGTGTGTGACATTGATCCACATTCAGTCCATCACTTGTTGTTTTTGCAATTGCCGCCCTAAGTGCTCTGGGGATGCCCAGACGTGGGTCCCAGGCACTCCACACCACTGGAGTCAAGCTAGCCGGGCTGATGAGAGGTGTTACCTCGAAACCGGTCCGGTCCTCGGATGCTTGATTCCGTTCTGGGAAGGACATGGCTTTTGTAGTTCGGACTGGACTGTTCCCATGTGGCAACAGGGTCAGAGCTGATTTGCATATCGCCATTGTCTAACCCAGGGTGGTGTGGAGTGCAAAAAAACGATGGATTTGGGCCCAGATCTTTTGACTGGGGGAGTGTGTGACATTGATCCACATTCAGTCCATCACTTGTTGTTTTTGCAATTGCCGCCCTAAGTGCGCTGGGGATGCCCAGACGTGGGTCCCAGGCACTCCACACCACTGGAGTCAAGCTAGCCGGGCTGATGAGAGGTGTTACCTCGAAACCGGTCCGGTCCTCGGATGCTTGATTCCGTTCTGGGAAGGACATGGCTTTTGTAGTTCGGACTGGACTGTTCCCATGTGGCAACAGGGTCAGAGCTGATTTGCATATCGCCATTGTCTAACCCAGGGTGGTGTGGAGTGCAAAAAAACGATGGATTTGGGCCCAGATCTTTTGACTGGGGGAGTGTGTGACATTGATCCACATTCAGTCCATCACTTGTTGTTTTTGCATCTGCTTCATTTAAGAGCACACAAGGGCTTTTCCAGTGTCCTTTCACCTGTGTTGAGAATGCATCACTTTTTATTGATAACCTTTATTACTGTGTCAACCAGGTGACTATATGTACTAACACAAACCAGTCTGTCTGTTCTGCGTTTCAGGTAAGATTGCAAAAGAGCCTCTCTGTTGTTATTCTTTACTCGTTTTGCCGCATTGCGAATGAGGTCCTGTGGGTATTGCCTCTGAGCTAGGTTATCACTTAGTTCCACCACATGTTTTTTTTTATAATTCCTTTTATTATACAAGATAATTTGGCATGGCAACATGAATCAACATGACAATTTACAGGCAAGAGGAATTAATTCAATAATACAGTATTAATCACATTAGCAACAAGGAAAGAGCAATGACGTAGCATGGGTTACAGCATTTACGGTTAGGGCAAGTCGTCAGGAAGGGAATTGCGTGGAGGGCTACAGATATTCCCATGGTAGGCGTTCCACGTACCCCAGATTTGAGACCATTTTTTGGGGCAGCCCCTCGCCTGATAAACTTTTTTTTCTCAGAACATACACCAGTCCATGTTTTTCATCTATTCACAATGTTGGGTGGGCTAGCAGCTCCGCACAGCTGAGCGATGTTCCTCTTTGCTACCATGAGGCCTAGTGTGACCCAGATCTTACCCTTACTGCTCAGATCGGTAGGTTCCCATACATTTAAAAGACATCTCTTCGCTTCAGGGCGGATGACAAGTTCCAACACTTTGCTAGGGCATGCATGTATTCTTCGCCAGTACACCCGAATATGATCACAATACCCAGGGTAAATGCATAAACATGCCCTCATGACCATACTGTCATCTGCAATCCCCACTGCTGCCCTCCCCATGCAGACCAGGCAAGGTCCAGTGATGTACACACTGTGCAGTATTTTGAGCTAGATAAGCCGCAGTCTGGCCGAGATTGCAACTTCCCTTTGGGAGGCCAGTGTCTCCTGCCACTCCTCGTCGTCCAATTCGAGACTATCCCTTTCCCACGTTGTCCTGGAGCTCTGGAGTGGGTCTGCAGTGTTATTTATCAGTTTCTTATAGGTCAGGAAGATTGCTTTCTCTGGTAAGTGTCCGTCAAGCAGCCTATCTTCAAGGGGTGAGGATTCTGGGGGGGAGGAACCTTTAGTAAGGTGAGACTGTAGTGCATGGCGGACTTGGAGGTAACAAAAGTATTCTGGATTAGTAAGCTTGTGTTTGTGTTGCCACCACATGGTTTTTAAATTTGTCAACTTCCGTGCAGTTCCTCCTAATTCTGAAGAACTGTCCCACTGGCAGATTGTTGTGGAGTGCATGTGGATGAAAGATGTCATAGCACAATAAGATTGTGTCTCTTAGAGAGCTCAGTTACCCCACTGGATTTCCCTGCGCTAGATCCAAGTAAAGTGGGAGGAGAGACAACCCCATAGATAGAACAGCCAGGTTTTCAATCTTTCGCAAAACTCAGTAAGACAAGAGCAACTTCGCAGTGTTTCTAGAAGGTTGTTCCATAACGTTGGACCCAGATATGAAAATGAGACCCCAATGAATGCTAAAAAAATTCTGGGCAATCTGCAAAGGGTCTGGTTGGAAGTCCTCAGCCGCCATACTGGCTAGTAAGAAACCACCAGTGGGTGAATGTAGCTTGGGGCCCTGCCACATCTAGCCTTGTGCATATGACACAAGACTTTGAATTGTATTTGTTTCTCCACTTGCAACAAGAGAAGTTCCTGGAGCAGATTGGACACTGATGCATACTTACGGATACGGAAAAGTAGCCTGGCTGCCACCTTTTGAACTACTGGAATGCGCCGAATGACTGCCTTCTCAGCTCCAACAAGACCAGTGCTTGGCTGACTGTTTTTTGTGCTGCAAGGGGTGTAATGTTATTGATCTTTTTAACCCAAATATGATGAAGCAAGTGGTTGTCAATTAGGCCACCTGCTGTTTCATGGTTAGTCTTTCATCCAGCGAGAAGCCCAGGTTCTTTACTTTAGAAGAAAGAACCAGCAATTTGCCCAAAGCCTCAGGATGTGCTGAGGTACTATCATACTTATATAGTTTGTAGCTAACCATCTGTTTGGCGCACACCATGTGTGCGTATGGGTAAGAAATCTGTGAAACTTCTTACTCTGCTTTATTTCCTTTATTGTTCTAGTAAATATACCCCCTTCCTACATTCACCGTGTAAAAATGAGTGGACTGAGCGATTGTTTTAAGCAAATGTAATCTTGCATAAATTTGTAACGTAACTGATCCTCATGTAAACGTACCTAAGCAACAAGCGCTCCAATACTTAGGTTGAGTTTGCGCTATAATAAAACTGCCACAAAAAAAGACTATGAGACTCTGTTCCGCTCTGGCCCCTGATACTGTCTTAGTGTCTTTGCTATTGAGTTCAGGCCATGCTACGCAGCAAAGACACTGAATCTTTCCTTACTGGTCGGACCCAGAGAGTGCAATTGGGAGACGAAATATCTGAGGCCAATGTTGTAACCTGGGGTGTACCCCAGGGGTCCGCACTATCCCCCTTGTTATTTAACATATACCTTCAACCTCTTGTGGAGGAGCTAACGCACAGGAATTGCCAAGTCTTTAACTATGCCGACGACACCCAACTGCTTGTTCAGTTGGAGAATTCGAGGGAGGCACAGGAATCAGCAAAGAACTTACTTAGATTCACTGTAAAATTGGATGACCAACAACCTTCTGAAAGTAAACGCTGAGAAAACGGAGGTGTTGGTTATTACCAATCTAGAAAATCCCTGGTGTGATTTATTCTGGCCCCCAGAATTAGGGAAAACACCATCTCCAGGAAGAGTGGTTAAAAGCTTGGGCTTGAAGATTGACATAGACCTTTCTATGGCCCCCCAAGTCTCGGCAGTTGTAGGTTCCTGCGTTGGTTTGCTTAGGCAACTTCGGAAGTTGACCCCCATTCTGTCTATCTCCACATTGCAATCCATAGTGTCCGCCACTATCATCTCCCGATTGGACTATGGCAATGCTTTGTATTTAGGCCTCCCGCAGAAACTCCTGAGGAAACTGCAGGTCGTGCAGAATGACGCGGCCAGGTTAATCTACTCTCTGCCGAGGAGCTCTCATGTGACCCCCCTTCTTCTGAAGCTGCACTGGCTGCCTATCAAATATAGAGTGCAGTTTAAATGTCTCTGTGTGGCCCATAAAGCCATTTTTGGTAAGGCTCCTAAGTATATCAAAGAGCGATTGAGGAAGTACCCTCCGGGGAGAGCCCTACAGTCAAGTAAAGCCTGCAAACTGATTGTACCCAGATTTAAGCTTAAATCTAAAGGTGGTAGAGCTCTGTCCGTACTTGTTCCGCATCTCTGGAATGAGCTACCTGCTTCTCTGCAGGAAGACTCGCAACTACTATCCTTTAGAAAGAACTTAAAGACCTATCTGTTTAAAAAGATAACATCTATACCCTAATGTGGTTCGATGGCGGAGGGCGCATTCGGGGTTGCTTCAGGTTATGTACCTTTTCTTGGAAGCGCTTAGAGACCAGTGGTGATTTGCGCTATACAAAAACATTGTAACATAGCATAACATAACATAACATAACTAAGACAAACTGCAATTTGCGTTCAAAACCGATCATGCACTTCTTGCCTTCGCAGTAGTTAGTACAAATAAATTGTGGCACCAACCTACTTTTTTTGCCTCTATTTAAAGTGGCTGGATTGGCTTCAAATGTCACAGTCCACACAGGATCTTGATCTTCGTAATCACTCAGACATCAAGGCTTGCAGCTATCAGGACAAATGTGACCCACTCGAGCCTGGCGAGGCCACAACAACAACACGAGCAGTCCTTAACAACAGAAAGCCAGGTGTGGTCTGCCTCTGGACCGTAACACTCCCTTAGGAGGGAGGGGCAGCCAAGCTGGCTGAACAGCCCAGCAATGGTATAAATTGGCAATCACTGCATGGCTTCACAATAAGCCATGACAGTGATTGGTCATACTCTGTTGTTAGAGACTACTACCCCCCCCCCCCACGCCTCATGTGCACAAAGCTGCTCGTTGAGGCCTAGCAACCATGTCTTAGCCAATCCAGAAGCTGATCAGCAGCGCCAGGATTGGGTTGAACAGGGATACATGCCACTCATTAGCAGACCGGTTGCTGCCGCATGCATTAATCCCACTCTCCTAATGTGCAGCCGGAGCGAACCCTAGTGCGCATGTCGGGATGGTCTGATAAATTCTCCTTCCAAACTGATATGCGCACTCATGATGTGTGCTAGGCTCGCTTCAGCCACCAGCCCTATGATCATGATGTCAGTCATCATGGTGACTGGACCTGCTGCCCTGCCCCCACCCCCACACAATTCAGAGCCACTGACTGCCTCGGGCACGGCTGCCACTTGTGTTTAATTGAACAGCAGTTATTAGGGGTCAGAATATTGCCCCAGTACTCTAAGGCAATAACTGCCCCTGAATGTATGTCTCTTATCCGCTGTTCCATTACAGTAACTCTGTTTTCCATCAAGGGACACTTGTCATCTAGTTGCTGCAATTTCTTGTTAGTATCCTCCATATAGGGCTACAAAGATTATATCTCATCCAGTATAAGTTCCATAGATACAGAGGCGGGGAATTTAACGAGGGAGGGTCTTTTACTGGCTATTGAAGGTGTTGTCGTAGTAAGTTTGGAGAGTACCTTGGAGGAGGCTGCAGGTGTGGAGGATGAACATGATGGGGTATTGGCCTGAGGGAGAACAATGACATTCTCCATGCAGATATCCAGAACAAAGTAAGAATTGTTGATGTTGACAGGGAATTGAGGAGATATGAGCATAACAAGCATGTTTATTTTTAAGTTCCTGATCTTCCCAATATGTAACACTAGGCCTGCGCAAGGTAGCAGTATTGGCAGTGCATACGAAATCCAAAATGGAAAAACAAAGCCGAGTTTTAAATTCCTGGTCTTCCTACACTTGAAGATGAGGTTTAATGAGGCAACCACCGACAGAATATGAGGCAAAAGTAAGGTAAAAGTGAGAGAAAATGACAAGGAAAATGTGTGCTCCCAAAAAGACGCAGTGTTCAATAACGCATTGTACAGTGTCAAAACAGGAGCTGAGGACAACCACGATGAAGTGTGGTGTAGAAGAAGTTGACATTTGCCTCAGGAAAGCGTTAATAAGTGGCAGGTGAGACCAGGTTGTCAGAGCACATACTGTCATGTCGAAGAAGTCGGCAAGCGTATGGGGAAAACCCTGCACCCTGCACAGGAAGTATTCTGATTCAAGCGTCCTTAATAAAGAAGTAGTCGTTGTCTGGAAAGGTGACATGCTGAGTTTACTCCACAGTTGCGTAGGAGCTCCAATAGCGGGTGGCCATCTTCGCCTGACCCCATGCCACACCCCCAAAGTGTTCAACTAATTTGACTCAAGCACTTCACACACTTTAAGCAGAGTTGTTGCTGCCTATCCATGCAACATTCTGACACAAAAATACGGCAGATCAGATACTTCTGTAAGTGCAGCATTGTTGCCGCCTGCCCTCTCTGGTGTGTTCAACGAAGTCCAGGTATTCCTGCAATTCACACAGAATGATCGTTTTCTGTTTTTTTGACTGGCTTGAAAACACCTTAACCGTTTGCAATGGCTATCCAAAAGTATTAATTGTCCAGCAGTTATAGAGGCAGTTGGATGTTTTTATACATATTACAATACAGTGCAGAGTTGGACTGGCCTATAGGGAAATCAAGCAGTGCCTTACATGCTGGTGGGACAGGTCGGTGTGGGGGGTGATTTTGGGGAAGTTTGTGGGCCTGTTTTATTCTGCTGGGTAACTTTTTACTTTTCATTCCCCTGATATTAAAACAAACTTTGCAAGCTCAAATCCATGCTGTGTTCCTTACCTTGCAAAACACTTTTACAGCGTGTCCTTACAAGTTCAAAATGACCGCAATTTCCAAACATGGGCCAATTTTTAGCTTTCTAATTCACTAGTGAGGTCCAAATTTTATTTTGGTGCTGCGGCCTAATTGCAGCAAATATTCTCTTTCATATTTAGGATTTGGTCCTGTGCTATTTAGAGGTAGGACAAGGGTGTTGTTCTCTTGTGGCTAAAACCTCATTACCTCTGCTCATTCGTGCAACTCTTTTTTGTATCCTTCCCTTCTGTAACTGTGACCTACATTTAATACATAGAATAATACATAGCAGGCCAACAGGTAAGCACCCTTCATCCACTAGTTTTGCTTGTACTGTCATTCACAATTTTAAATTTGCTATAGGACATCCTTTCAGTAAATAGATTGCCAATCACGTTGAGAGACTGCATTTTTCCAGCTCCCCAGCTTAATATTTGATTGGGAAGCAACTGCATAGTAAATTGTGGATTCTCTTCATGATTATTTATTTTTCTCAGTGGAATTTATTATGCTACAGTTTGTGTAACTAGCGCACAATAAACTGATAAATATTGTTTGATTGGCATCTAAACTATAGCCAAGATACATTTTAAATTGCCTTTTCCCTGCAGAGCAGCGAGATGTTTTTTTTCGCTTTCAAAAAACATGTCTTTAGATCTAAGTACCATTATATCCAGAGAACGTAGCATTAGTCTGTCTCAAACAACCTCATAAAGGATGGGTCACCTTCACACCAGTGCTCTGCTACCACGTATCTACCTCAAGCTTTTAATCAAGATCTGATTCTTTGAAAAAGTTGGGGCCAAGCCCTGAACTTCATTTCATAGCACGTAAAGTAGGACTTTAGTAGTACTAATTATGTACTACAAAGCCCAATTCACAGACCTATAGCTGGAGACGTTCATTCTTCTATATTTTCTGTATGGAGATCCCTGCTGCAATGGCAGATATCCCCACACACATTGGCAGACGATTTCATTGTTACTGTGGGATGGTTCAGCGGAGATGGTTTAACCATGTAAATGTAAATGTATTGGCATTTATATAGCGCACTACTTACCCGTAGGGTCCCAAGGCACTTCGACCGCTGCGAAACCCTTCCTGGCTTCCCTGAGAGATGGTCCCTTAATGGGTATCTCCAGGGTGAGACCAGGCATCCCCGGCGGTCTGGTGGGGCCGTTAGTGAAGATGAGGCAAGCTAATGCCCAGAGTTGCCGAGTGTGATCGCTGATCAGAGTGGGCACCGAGGCGAGAGAATTATCAAGTCCGCTGACCCTGGTCCAGAAACCTGCCGCACCGGGAATCGAACCCTGGTCCCGGGCCGTCCTCTGCTCTCGGGTCTGCCGCCTCTAACCAGTGAGCCACACTACTTCACTAAATGGGAGAAGTTTAGAGTAATTCAATTAGGGTTTGGACAGGACATTTTAATAAGAAACAGACATCTACAAACAAATAAGAGTTGACTATTTTTATGTTGTGCAATTCACAAAATACACTTCTACATTACTACAGACCAAAATGTGTCAAAACAGGCTCATATGTAGCCCAGCCCAGCCTTAACATTAAAGCAACCCACTGGTACTGCAACACACTTCCAGAAAACACAGTGGAGGTAGAGAATGAAAGTAAATTGTCATAGGAACTAATGTTAAGTAAATTAAATTAGTTTGGCATTCAAATATCTATCTGTCTATCTATCTCTCTACCTATCTATCTATCTCTCTATCTTTTCACTGAAAAAAACAAAGGTTACAGGGACGTTATAGTTAGGCTCAGATTTCCCTCATAGAAAAACATTGAAATTCAGCAGTTATATTTATCTGAGCTAACTATAACTTATGCCCCCACAATGCAGTGCTTATGACTTCACATTTGACATCACTCATGACATGGTCAGTAGCATCACTGATGACATCTCAAATGACATCATTGATGACATCATCCACAGAACCACCCACTCACCTCCTCACACACCCATACAGTCTCACATACACTCACACACCCACAGAACCTTGGTTCCCGGTGAACAATAAAACAAATGCTTTTTTAGGTCTCGCGACCTATCGATGTGCGCAAGCGCATCAAGCGGAGCGAGAATTCAAGTGGCGAAAACATCTTCAAACCAAAGGGCTTTCAGCCCCGCGGTTTTCATGCAGTTCCCGTGTACATGCACGCGCATCGCATGCAAGCCCAGCCTCTCGCAAGCCCAGCCTCTCGCATTCCCAGGCTCTCCCGCCCCCATCCGGCATCAGGCTTCTCCTCCCCTAGCAGCACTCCTCCCACACCAGCAACTCCCCCCTCCCACACCAGCACCACCCCTCTCTCTCCCCGCAAACATAGCCTTGCCCTCTCCCACACCAGCACCTCCCCCCTCCCACACCAGCACCTCCCCTCTCTCTCCACGCAATCACAGCCTTTCCCTAGCAGCACTCCTCCCACACCAGCACCTCCCCCCTCCCACACCAGCACCTCCCCTCTCTCTCCACGCAATCACAGCCTTGCCGCACTGCCGCTTGATGTTCATGACCCCCGCCCACTTTCTCCGTGGCTCGAGCTGCCTCCTTCTTCCCCCTCAGGAGAAAGGCCTGCTGCCTGCACCGAGCCGCGCTCCTTGCACCAGGAGACTTGAAAAAGCACTCCCAGCATTTCATATGCAAGAATCACGCCTGCGTGCCTTTCTTCTACTGTGGCTCCCCAAACCATTTCTTTATTGAAAATTAAACTTTCTTAGGCAGCAGCATGCCATGCTTGATGTTCATGACCCCCGCCCACTTTCTCCGTGGCTCAAGCTGCCTCCTTCTTCCCCCTCAAGAGAAAGGCCTGCTGCCTGCACCCGAGCCGCGCTCCTTGCACGAGGAGACTTGAAAAAGCACTCCCCTGCTAACGTGAGAACTGACCTACAGGATCATTCCACGCAGATACGGTATGAATAGCAAAGGGGAGGCAGGTCCATCCAAACACAGCATGTCCCTCTCCTTCAATGTATAGAGCTCTTTGCTGCACATCGTGCGTTATGTTTGTGCTCCTGGGTCGCTTTACTCTTTGAATTCCAATGCATATTAAACCATTGCACCTCATGTAAGGTTTACAGCTGATGTACTTCCATTGAGGGGACACTTACAATCTGTTATGTCAGGGTTGGTGGCCTGCGTGTGGTGGGGTCAGGAGAGCACATTCTCAGCCCTTGATTATTAGCCAAGCTCTCATTGTACGCCGAAATTCACATCTAAAACAAAGTACACATTCAAGGTTGTTTCCACAGCTTTTTACACCGCTGGGTCGATCTGTTCATTTCTCCTCCCCCTCCCCAGCCAGCTTCCCCCAGGCATCGCATGCAAGCCCAGCCTCTTGCATTCCCAGGCTCTCCCGCACCCATCCGGCATCAGGCACTCCTCCCACACCTCACGGACATCTGTTCACTTCTCCTCCCCCTCCCCAGCCAGCTTCCCCCAGGCCCCTGCTGCTTCACACCCTCATTGCCGCTCGGCCCCCTCCCATGCCCGCCGTGTCGGATTTCTCCTCCCCCCTCCCCTTCTCTGCCTTGTTAATGTCTTACTCTCCTCTGTCCTGCAAAACCTATTTCCTTTTTTCCCCTAAAAAAACTCACTCTCTTGCTACACCTCGCTTTTTTCCTGCATTCTGCCCATGTTTTCCTCTCATCCTCTTCAGTCCCCTTCTGCCCTCTATCAAGCCAACTCCCGCATTCACTCCTCTCCGTTGACCCATGCTCCTCCTCTCTCGCCCTCAACTTACCCAGTATTCTCACCCATGCTCCCCTCGGCCCACCTCACGCCTCTTCCTGGTGACTGCTCTCTGCTGCTTGCCCTCAGCTTCCAGAATCTCCCTCCTCTCTCGTGGTTTCTCTCTAATTGCTATTCTTAAATTATACATGCATCTGACACTGCTGGGTAGTTCGTCATTTCTTATTATTTTAACATGAATGCTAAAATACTAAAACAGTACTTTAGACATGCTTTTACAATCTTTACAATTTTTCTCAATCTTGTTTGAATGCGTGTTGCATGCATATTCCATTGCTCTGCAGGCACTTAAGAGCAGCTGTCAAGCGTCAGTTTTAAATCTGAAATGTGCTGCGTTCTGACTGTGACTCCATCGTGTTTTGATTCTGCAAAGCCCCGGCATGACTGCACGTTTCCACTGGTGGAAACGTTTTGGAAGGTCATACCCCAGACTACCATTGTAAACTAAAGGTACATTGTGCGCTAACCTAGCGCGGTTTAACAATATAATCTATTTCTCATTCCATTACGTGTAAAATGTGCTCATGTGGGGCAAGGGGCGAAGGCGGGGCAAGAGGAGGTAACATTCGTGTGTACTACAGCTTGCATTTGGGTACTATGATGATCTTGTAATCTCTAGTGACCCACACACCCTGTTGCATAGGCAAAATACAGCACTTGGGGTCGTGGGGGAGTTGCCAGAAGGACAAATCACGGCCCCCTCCACTCCTTCCCAACTCTGGTTGCAACGCTGAGAGATGGTCTTTATAGGTCGGACCTCAACAATGGTGCTTTGGGATTTGAGCTTTATTCCATCTGTTTAATAAGTAGTTAAAAAATGATAAATGCCACTAAACATCAGTTTGACTGTGTGCAAAGTAACTTTTAAAATAAACTTTTGCCCAGTCTGTAGGGTGGTCACATCTGTCATTTGTTTCTAAAGTGGCTTAACATTCTTCTTGCATTCACCTTTTAACACACAAATGAATTTGTCAGAACATCCGTCATTGGGATTGCAGTTTAACATCTCTAATGCCTGCAGTATGTATGTGTGTGTGTGTGTGTGTGCGCGCTTTGCTATAGGTGTCACATTTGCGAAAGTTATAACTATTGGCATTGTAAATTGTAATGGCAAAGCGATTAATTAAGCTATTTTCAAAACCAACACATGAATAAAAACAAATTTCATTTACAAGACCAATAGCTCAAACTTTCCTAATGCGAGACCTATTGGCAACGCCAGTGCTTGTTGTCTTTGTGGGGTCCCAGGACCAGGGCTATGGGGTCAGTTATTCCTATTCTGCTCCCTTTTCTTTAACTTATTTTACGTTTTATTTGGGACATGGCTGAAGCAGAGTCCCAAGATGGCTGCCAACACTTCCTGGTTAAAGTGAGGGCAGCCAATCAGATTTAGGCACAGGACTGTCGGATCTTCGGAGGAACCGCAACCTTAGATATACAAATTAGGATTTATTTTATTATCTCTAAAACTACTAAACAGATTTACACCAATCACAAAAAGGCACCTCTCTGGACCAAGATCTAGCTTTCTGCCTAATTTAGTGTAATTCCGTTTGTTGGTTCGGGCTGTAGTTGTGTTGAAAAGCCCTATGTGAATTAACATGGGGCAAACACGTATCGGGACCCCCTTTTTCTTGGCCCCTGCTTCACGGATCACCCCAAAACATTCCAGACACCAGCTGAAGTGAGCGTCATATTAGTTTTGAAAGGTGTGTAAAGATGCGTCAAACGGTACAAAAGATATTGCCAAAACAAAAAACCTCCCTTCCTTTGGAAACTAGGTCCTAACTATATCTACCCACTGGCGACTGCCGCCAGTAGGTTTTATATATATGTGTGTGTATATATATATATATATATATAAATATATATATATATATATATATATATATATATATATATTACCTACTGGCGGTCGCCAGTAGGTAGTTATAGTTAGGATAATTTTCAATGTTAAATCTCAACATTCTATTTTGAATAACTTTGGCGCCGGTTGACGAATCTGCCTGAAACTTTCAGGAAAATGGTCTCATGGCGGTCCGGTCCTTCCCTGAAAGTTTGGGGGGGATTCGTCAAGCGGGGGCTGAGATAAAAGGGGGGTCCCAAAACGCGTTTTCCCCATGTTAATTTCCATAGGGCGGTCGATTTCACTTTTAGCCCGAACGGCTGAATGGATTTCCACCAAACTTGGCAAAATTGTAGGGACTGGTAGCCCGATGTGCCTTTGCTATGTCTCAAGATATGTGCTCCAGTGGATTTTGAGTAATTTAGGTTCAAAAAAATATATATATCTATAGGCGCTCTCCCGTGCGCGCACCGGAGTGCGCTCCAGGCGCGACACGCGACTTGCGCGCAGGAAGCTGATTGGATCTCAGTTGTCTGTAAACATTCTAAACAGTGCGGAGCGGCCGCCATCTTGTGTCTCGGTAAAATCGAGACACAAGGGGTTTGAAAAAAAAAGGGGCAAATGACCATAAGGGGGAAGAGTAGACCCCCTCTGACCCCCTAGGTTTGATGTAGGGACTAAAATAGGGTCCTGCAGGGCATTAAAAATTTTTTTTCGTTTTGCGCGGGGGAAGCGCATGGTACGCGCACCGGCGAAGCACGGGGAAAATCCAGGACCATATTTATGAAGGCCTTGCGCTGTTAGTTTTGCGCTTCCTGTGCGTCAATTTTTGTGACGCACCAGCGGTGTAAAAAAATGCGCATTGTTATGCAATATTTAAAAAGTGACGCATCTATCTAGATGCGTCACTTTTTAAATATAGTGCAACGAGGTACATTTTATTACACTGCTGGTGTTATGCGTCACTTTTCTGTGCGCACTCCTTATGACATTCCAGATGTGTCATATTTAATGTATGACGAATCATGTTGCAAGGAGTTACAGATACGTCAGTATTTCTGACATATCTGTAAACATAAAAGTGATGCGAGGCAGGTGCAAGATTTTGACGCAACAGCATCCTAAAAGTGACGCAGAGAAATCTTATAGATTTCAGTACGTCGTTATTACCAAGCTTTTTGCGGGGGAATGCCCCCTTTGCATACATTATACCTGATGCAGATACAATATGGCGCAGAGTTTTAAAAAGTGACCCATGTACCTAGATGCGTCACTTTTTAAAAATAGCGTCAGGTATAATGCATGCAGAGGGGGTGTTCTCCCGCAAAAAGCTTTGTAATAGCGACGCAGTGAAATCTTTGAGATTTCACTGCGTCAGTTTTAGGATGCTGTTGCGTCAAAATTTTGTGCCTGCTTTACAGCAGGTGTTAGACTGAGGCAAGACCTTTCATATGCTGCTTTCCCCATTTGAAAGGACACATTACTGGAGTTGCGTCACTTTTGTGACGCACTCCAGCAATGCGTTACTTGGAATGTCATAAGGAGTGCGCACAGAAAAGTGACGCATTGCACCAGTAGTGTAAAAAAATGTGCCTCGTTGCGTTATATTTAAAAAGTGAGGTATCTAGGTAGATGGGTCACTTTTTAAAATCAAGCGCCACATTATATCTGCGTGAGGTATAATGCATGCAGAGGGGGTGTTCTCCCACTAAAAGCTTTGTAATAGCGACGCAGTGAAATGTTTGAGATTTCACTGCGTCACTTTTAGGATGCTGTTGCATCCTTTAAATATAGTGCAACGAGGCACATTTTATTACACTGCTGGTGTGATGCGTCACTTTTCTGTCCACAGTCCTTATGACATTCCAGATGTGTCATATTTAATGTATGACGAATCATGTTGCAAGGAGTTACAGATACGTCAGTATTTCTGACATATGTGTAAACATAAAAGTGATGCGAGGCCGGCGCAAGATTTTGACGCAATAGCATCCTAAAAGTGACGCAGGGAAATCTCATAGATTTCAGTACGTTGTTATTACCAAGCTTTTTGCGAGGGATTGCCCCCTCTGCATACATTATACCTGATGCAGATACAATATGGCGCAGAGTTTTAAAAAGTGACCCATGTACCTAGATGCGTCACTTTTTAAAAAATAGTGTCAGGTATAATGCATGCAGAGGGGGTGTTCCTTGCAAAAAGCTTGGTAATAATGACGCAGTGCGTCACTTTTAGGATGCAGTTGCGCCAAAATCTTGCGCCTGCTTCACAGCAAACCTTTCACATGGTGCTTTTTCCATGTGAAAGGACACATTACTGGAGTTGCGTCACTTTTGTGACGCACTCCTGCAATGCGTTACTTTTGTGTTTACAGATATGTCAGAAATACTGACATATCTGTAACTCCTTGCGAATTGATTAGTCATATATTAAATATGACATATCTGGAATGTCATAAGGAGTGCGTCCAGAAAAGTGACGCATCGCTATTTTCACGTAGCGATGCGTCACTTTTCAGAAATGAGGCCTCCAGTTTATTCACTGTGTCATAACTTTCTTTTCTAACACTCACCTTCTTTCATTCCTCCTACTTCACTTCCTTTCACCTCTCATACCTTTCTGTTCTTTCTTACTCATTCTCCTTTCAATTATCAATGCACTATATTTCACTTACTCTTCATTTTTTAAGATTATAGCTCTTTGATGAGAATTGGAGGTAGTTCTGAAAAGAACTTTTGGTTTTCTTCTTTTAACTGAAGAGGAACAAAAACAGGGAATAGAAACTGCTCAACAGGAGCAAAAAGAAAAGAAAAAAATTAGGGGTGGGAAGGGCAGTGATGGTTCTCCAATGCCCGAACCATGAGCAGGACACTTTGCTCCCCATAGGTGAGGAGTTGATTGCAGTATCTGCATCTGACGACCCCATGGTTGAATGCAGGTTGAATGTTTGCTACCTGCCCCTGAGATTGTTCTCTTCCAGAAGAAGTTGCTCCTCCTGTTGATGTAGAGGCCCCATCTCTGGGAACCTCCTGTGCCAGAGCCCTGACACTTTCCCGGGCAAAATTCTGGGGGTGCCTCCTCTCCACATGGCGAATCATGGTGAAGTTGCCAAAAGAGTATTTTTTTGGGGGGTTACCCCGTGACAGGACCTGTTTGCAGATCCTGCACTCTACTTTTGGTGCATTCACCTTCTTCTGGCCTTCTGGAAACTTAAAAAATTTCCAGATGAAATGTTCCTTCACCTTTGGGGTAGGAGGCTCTTCATCAATGAAATCATTGGAGTCATCTTCACTGCTGGATGGTCTGGCAGCCATGATGAATCCAGGAATATGGAGCAGCAAAAAAGGCAGGTCTTTCAGTCACAAAAGTGAAAGAAGAATTAAAGGAAATGGGTGGGGATTTCATTCATTGTAAAAAAAAACTGTTAGCAACCAATGAAAAGTGTTATTTTAGGGTCACATGACCCGACGCGTTTACGCTGCGCGCTCCGGAGCACTTCCGGGTGCGTTTACGCAGCGCGATCGTAGGCGCTTCCGGGGCGCAAACGTGGCGCGATCGTAGGCGCTTTTCCGTGCGTTTATGCGCCGCGCACGTATGCGCTTCCGAGGGCACTTACGTTGCGCGCCGAAGTGACGTCATCAATCTTTTATAGAAATGCATAATCATTTTCCATATTAAAAAAAACAAATTTTATTTGTATGGTACGAAATGTTTTGCATTATTATTAACTTTTCATTCATATTTTTTTTTCACGAACGACAGTTGCGCTCTGGGTGCGCTTTCAGATGAGCTCTCGGAGAAGCTTACAGGAGAGCTTAGCTGAAAGCTTCCCGGAGCGCGCACCCAGAGCGCAAAAGAAAAAAATTATAAAAAAAAATGAATACTTAAAAAAAAACAGCAAATTGTAAAAAAAAAAAAGGTTAGAAACTCGATATACAAAGGAATTAGCATTTAAAAAACTATGAAATTCACTGAAAAAACCATAGGTTTCACACCAGTTATAGTTAGGAATTAGCATTTAAAAAACCTATGAAATTCACTGAAAAAACCATAGGTTTCACACCAGTTATAGTTAGGAATTAGCATTTAAAAAACCTATTAAATTCACTGAAAAAACCATAGGTTTCACACCAGTTATAGTTAGCTGGAAATTTTACTGATATAAAACCATTGAAATTCCCACGTTATAGTTAGATGGACTCACTATAACTTGCGCGTGCAATGCACTGCTGATGATGTCTTATTAAGCCAGTTAACCAATCAATTTTTAAAAACCATCCATTTAGACACTTATTTAAACATTTATTCTTCCATCAACTTTTACATATACATATATAAAATATATTTATTTTTCAGAAAGACACACATTCACTGGATGGTGTCATCAGTGATGTCATGAGTGATGTCACTGACCATGTCATGAGTGATGTAATATGTGACATCATCAGCAGTGCATTGCACGCGCAAGTTATAGTGAGTCCATCTAACTATAACGTGGGAATTTCAATGGTTTTATATCAGTAAAATTTCCAGCTAACTATAACTGGTGTGAAACCTATGGTTTTTTCAGTGAATATATATATATATATAATCCTTTCTCCAGCAGCCCAGTTCCAGGCTTTGTTGGGCGCTCTTTCGACGGGCAAAGCGAGCTACGGCAGGGCCCCCCCATTACAACATGTATTCCAAATTCTCCGCAGAGATTTGCTCTGCACTCCAGATAGGGTAATTACAACGATCAACTCTCAATCTGTGGTTAAGTTTTCTTTCATTCATTACAGCTCAGCCAGGAGCAACTCTACGCGTTTCGGTCTTTACTAAGACCTTGCTCACGAGACTGACATAGAACCACAATTTTTTTGTGCAATTTAAAAAAACTTTACAAACTATGTGTGACATCACATCCTGTTTGTGTGAGCTAGGCATTCTGGTACCTGTAGTTTTTCTGCAAAAATAACTGTAATTATCTTATTTTATGTGAACATTCTCTGCAATAGTTTGCGAATTGTGGGATGATATGGTGACTATCTTCTAATGGTACTGGTATCATATTCCCTCTATAATATCTAGACATATGGCCCTCCAGTGGGTTATCATGTATCCGAATAATGTTCCAGTCCAATAAATTATCTCCATGATTTTTTTTCGTCATTGGTAAATTCTGTTGGAGGCACCTCCACCCCTAATTTAATGTAGTGGGGACATTTAAGTGTACCCCTAGAAATACATCTTCTCTTGGAAATTGTGAATGACAGAAAAGTGTAGAGTCACACCTAGCAAACATACACATGCATAAATATACCTATGCCTTTTGTCCTTTGTCAATCATGCCCTTATCTGGGCCAGCAACAGCACAACTTCCATTGCAAAATTATTTTGGCTGTTCCAGACCAGAATGGGATTATTTGGTCATCTCAAGTGCTTGTGGATCAGACAATATGTGATACTGTGGTCAAAGAAATGATAGAAGTCACAAGCACTCTGGAATTTACACAACAGGTTTTCAGGAGCCCTGAGGTAGAATCCATTGGCACAGTCCATAAGATAAAATACACAGGTTAGTGGCTTGGGGCCTGATTTACAGAACTAACTTAAGACAAAATCCTAAACTTACTACTTTTGGTATTCACAGAAGTTAGGATTTTGTCTTAAGTTTGTCTTAAGACAGACTTAAGACAGACTTAAGTTAGGATTTTGTCTTAAGTCTGTCTTAAGTCTGTCTTAAGACAAACTTAAGACAAAATCCTAGCTTCTGTGAATAACAAAAGTAGTAAGTTTAGGATTTTGTCTTAAGTTAGTTCTGTGAATCGGGCCCTTGCTGTTTTCTTTACTGTCAGTATGAGGGATACAATGGTGTCCCTCCAACTTGAAGACTCCATTGTACAGGGCATGCATTACGTCTTTATTGATTAAAGTCCCAATGTCCCGTCTGTGCCGTGAAGCAGACTGGTTTGCCATGCTATCCTTCTCAGGCCTCAGGCTTTAGCTGCAACGGCAATATTACATCTCAAATCATAGTAGCATGATCGCTCACCAAACAGAGTGAATTTAAAGTGTGCAGGTGTTACTGACTGGGTGTCAGGGTTTGGCCTGCTGCACCTGTGCACGGTAACTCTGTCTCCCGAGCTGTGCAATCTTCCTGGTTCTCTTTAAGGGGGGTCGTGGAGTCCTGGGAAGGGGGTCGCAGATGCTGCAGAGTGCAGTTCCTGGCATTGGGCTGATCGAGGGTGCTCACGGCGGAGGCCTAATTCACACCAAGGTGTGAAAAACATCAACGCCTCATTAAGAAGTAAAAGGTCTTTTAAAGACCTGTCAAGTACTCGGGTGTGACTGTGTGTGTCCCTGAAGCTGTTTCAGCCGGGCTCACATGCACGGGCTCACATACACGAGCTGGGGGGGAGCTGGAGGGGGGGAGGGAGGCTGGGGGTGGAGGCTGGGGGAGCAGGCTGTAGTGTAGCCCTTTGAGTGAAATGGATGATGCGCGCCCGGAGCTGTGGGTCCCGTGACACACGTCCCCCGCCCCCAGCAGGGAGGCACAGAGATGCCCGCCATGAGAGGGAAAGAAGAAGGAAGAAGACGCAGAGAGATACTGATCACCCCCTCCCCCCATGAGAGAGGCACAGAAAAGGTGGGTGGATGAATGATGGGTGGATGGATGGATGTAAGGCTGAAGGATGGATGGATGGATGTGTGAAAAGGTGGATGGATGAAAGGATGGATGGATGAAAGGGTGGATGGATGGATGAAAGGGTGGATGGAAGGAAGGATGAAAGGGTAGATGGATGAAGGATGTATGGATGGATAAAAGGTTGCATGGATGAATGATGGATGGATGGATGTGTAAAAAGATGGGTGGATGAATGATGGGTGAATGGATGGATGAAAGGGTGGATGGATGTTTGGATGGAAGGATGAAAGGGTGGATGGATGAAGGATAGGTTGGTGAAGGATAGATGTATGGATGGAAGGATGGAAGGATGGAAGGATGAAAGGGTGGACGGATGAAGGATGGATGGATGAAAGGGTGGATGGATGTATGGATGGATAAAAGGTTGCATGGATGAATTATGCATGGATGGATGTGTGAAATGGTGGGGGGATGAATGATGGGTGGATGGATGGATGAAAGGGTGGGTGGATGGATGAATGGATGAAAGGGTGGATGGATGTATGGATGGGAGGATGAAAGGGTGGATCGATGAAGGATGGATGTATGGATGGGAGGATGAAAGGGTGGATGGATGAATGGATGGGAGGATGAAAGGGTGGATGGGTGTATGAATGGATAAAAGGTTGCATGGATGAATGATGGATGGATGTGTGAAAAGGTGGGTGGATGAATGATGGGTGGATGGATGGAAGGGTGGATGGGTAAAGGATGGATGTATGGATGGAAGGATGAAAGGGTGGATGGATGAAGGATGGATGTATGGATAGAAGGATGAAAGGGTGGATGGATGGATGTGTGAAAGTGTGGGTGGATGAATGATGGATGGATGTGATGAGGTCTAACAGGCACATTTATGGTTGTCAAAAGTTGGTGATGAAGAGTACCAGTTTCTAGAAACGTTTGTCGGAAGGGGGTCCTTACGCCTAAAAAGGTTTTACAAGGGGGTCTCGGCATCAAAAAGTTTGAAGACCTCTGCTTTAAGGTAACTGTGACACACAGATCGTAGCATCCAGGGCTCTCATGGAGAAACTAGCAAGCCATTCCCACTCTCATGGAAAAGCTAGCAAGGCATTCCCAATGCCGCAAATAAATTGAGCAGCTTCATGGTTTTCTAGCTCTAGAAAGCTGCACAACCCTGGGCAATATGGATTCTCTTTGGATGAGGATTCGTTTTGAAAAATGTTGTTAAACACTGTCTAAGCAGAAAGCAGAATTTCAGGCAACATCCCACTTCCTAATAGCATTTCACATTGGCCAGGGTCATGTGTGAACTGTCTCACCTTCTATAATAGTTGATAACAGTAATTTGGGGAACATATTTCTCAACCCATCCAGCCCACACTTTGGTCACAGGTTGCCTTACAATTTTTACCTAATAAAAGAAGCAATTTCTGATTAGTTACTTTTTTCATTGTCTGTACAATTTGACCAAAAAGTGGGATCCTAGGCAAATCTTTTAATCTTATCACATGACATTTTGCTTCAGAAGGTAGGAGAATTGCATTTACCAAGTGAATTGTAGTGCAGTGAAGCAGCAATATGGAGAAAAACAAGAAAGGTTAAGGCATGTTACAATTTTCTGTCTAAAAAGTACAAAAGAGGATGTTGATAGATTCCTACTTGGTTTACATGCAGATTTTGCTGCAGGACAATTGAACTTGAAAGGTAATTGTTGCACGAAGTATGAGCAAGTTGGCACTGTAGATGCCCTTCCATGTGACATTGGTACAGATATGTAATACTGCTTCATTTGTGGCTGTGAAATGCAGGTGTGTAGGTGGTGTTGTAGGGACCTAGTGCGAGGTGTCTTTTGTTATGTTGTGTTGCAGAAGACTAGTCTTCAGGATAAGCTTAATTATGGTCCCAGATCTACCTGCGTATACGTGTGATGCCTTCTTTGTACAACCTCTTATCTGTAAGTTGAAGTTTGTTAAATGTTTCAATATTGTGTTGTGATTAACTACAGTCCACTTCTGATAGTTTTGCTGTGACTGGCTGCAGCATAGTTGCATACTGTGCCTGTACATGACCTAAAATGCATCATATCATTATTTACTCCATTGCGCTCACACTTGTATAGCTCTTACGACCGCTGACAAGGTGCTGATATGCTTTTTGGTTCAGGAGATTTAAACAGGTTTCTTATGCAAGTTTGTTCAATTAGTGCCATCCATATGGGGGTTGGTTATGTGTGTGGAGAGGTTAATTCACAGTATTAGGAACATTGCTATGGATGCCTGTTAGCCCTTCTATCATTGGCATGATACTCCTCCAGAACTTGTATCGTCCCCCCTCCATTTTTGCTGCACTTGTTTTTGTTGGTATTAGGACTCTGTGCACGTCATCCCTGCTAACCAGTTGTAAAGTGCTTGTACATTCTCCCTTAAACATGGTAAATTGGCATTCCCACAATCTTCACATTTAATTAACTTATACACGTCTAGTGAATGGTACAAGATGTACACAGGACCTGTAAATTAAATGCTATCAATGGGATGCAGTACCCACAACTAGCCCTAAAAACATGTCTCAGTCTTGCCGCTGCCACCTTTAGTAGTTTAACTCCAATTTCAACATGGTAAAATATTCTTTTTGCTAGTCCTGAAATGCCTTTTATGTTTGGCATTGCAAAAATGTTATGCCTAATATAATTAATTGAAGGGGCTTTCAGACTGCCCTCTTCATCCATTGGTCTGTTGTGTCATTCAAACTTTGCTTAAGCCCCCTGCAGTTTACAGCATTGCGCTATGAGTCAGCATACTTCAACCACTGGCTAACTTCACTGTGAGGGACTGTATTTTGCACTTTCACAAGGAGCACTTCCTCATAAATGTGAGTTCCCTTTAAAGCCCATGTTTTTGTTTATACGTATTTTATTACTTTAGTATTGCCTTTGTGTATAGAACCTGATGTGATAGCAGGATGCTTACTGCCAGCTCTTCACAGCACAAGATACATTTCAGTGTTATCAGTTCCTGCCTCTTGCTATGATATAACATCTTTTTAGAGCTGCCCTTTTTATCTGACTACTGCTATTTCAGAGTATATCACATTGTGTCCATTTGAATCTCTGCTTTTTAAAGTAATTTTATTTTTAGAATGCATGCAATGAAATGCATTTATAACTGCACTACTGTATGTACTTGAATTGAGAACAGCATCAATATTCTTAAACCAATTTTGTCTCATGTCCGGCTTGTATGTCTTTCTAGATTGCTTTCAGTACTCTTGTTTGTCGTGCTTATATAGATATGTAATTATTATATTACTAATTGAATCTATGCTGTGACATTTATCTATCTATCTATCTATCTATTGATCAATCTATCAATCTATCTATCTGTCTATCTACAGGTCTGTCTATATACCTGCATGTCTATCTACCTGTTTAACTGTCCATAATGTATCTACCTGTCCATCTGTGTATCTATCTACCTCTCTATCTAACAACTGGTCTGTCTACCGTCTCTCTATGTGCCTGTCTGTCCCTCTATATCTATCTGTCTGTCTAGCCATCTGTCTGTCTATCTATCTATCTATCTATCTATCTATCTATCTATCTATCTATCTATCTATCTATCTATCTATCTATCTATCTATCTATCTATCTATCTATCTATCTATCTATCTCTCTATCTATCTATCTCTCTATCTATCTATCTATCTATCTATCTCTCTATCTATAAGGTTATTTATCTAAATCTCCAAGGGTATCTATCTCTATCTGCACGGTGCAAGGTTATCTATCTATTTATATATCCATCCTTCTCCATCTGTCTTGGTGAGCTTCTCTTCCTGTTTTGCAAGCCTCTCTATTTATCTATCTTCTCAAACTCCTGTATATATTTGTAAGGAAAATGTACAAAAACTTTACAGAAAAGCATTAACATAGGCAAGAGGCTGTCAGGCAACACCAGATGGATTGGCTTCTTTAGGTCGAGTGTTAGTTTGACCTTTTGATTTGACTAAAATTATAAGTATAACATGGTTACTTATAGGGGCTTTCAGTCAGACCTTATCCATACGTCTGTTGTGTTATTCACATTTGTCTTCTACCTACATCCCACTTCAGCCATTGTCCGACTTCACTGTGAGTTCCAACCTGCATTCCTTTCACAAGCAACACATCACACACAATTAGTTCCTTTTAGTACCAGGGACTACTATGGGAATGTTTACCTTATTGGAACAAAAAAAATGTTTTCCTTTACTCAATATTTTTAGATTGATGAGAGCCCTGCTGCTTCACCAATAATAATAATGTTTTGCAAAAACCATGACAAAACAAAACAAGAATAGCTAAAGTCAAAATGC
Organism: Lissotriton vulgaris; assembly: GCF_964263255.1. Lineage (NCBI taxonomy): Eukaryota > Metazoa > Chordata > Amphibia > Caudata > Salamandridae > Lissotriton > Lissotriton vulgaris. The sequence continues at coordinate 875,174 of NW_028245479.1, read as the reverse complement.
TGGTAGCAAATACTTCACCTCTTGGCTTTGGCAATGCTTGTTAACACTTATACATCACCCCTTACAAATTAATTGTAATTTAAAATCCTCATTAATGGTAAATATGATAAATTGAGTTACTGGTTGGGGCACGTGAAACCCTACGGAAGCAACAACCACAATCCATGTCAGGGTGAGGCACAAGCCAACCCCAAATTGACATGTGCCCAACCCTCTAGCAACTTGGCACAAAGCAGTCAGGCTTAACTTGGAGACAAGAAAAATCCCACCCCAACTCAGAAACAATGAGTGAATTTCAATGGATAAATGAAGACCAATATGACAAAATCCAATCAGTAGAACCAGCAATTTTAAAGATGTCAGTAAAAATAACACCAACAGGCACAAAGCGCCAACTGTGGATATCTGGTTGCTCCGAACCAGGGCAAAGTTACAGATTCGGTTTATCCAGGATGGAGCATGGGCCGGCTATAGGGAACCAGTTAGGTCCACTGAACAAGAGTACCTTAAATCCTGATTGCGGAGCGCTGTGAGATCCTGCCCCCAGGATACGTCACACAGCCGATATGATGCAGTGGTTCCTATGGGCTGCTATGCGAGGTCCTGCATCATCGTTGAGGCTCCTGTTGATGACAGCTTGCAATATGAATGCCGGATTGATGCCTGTGTTCTGTGGAGCTGCAAGTCTACAATGCGAGAACCTGAGTCATTGTCGAGGCTGCCTTTGATTAGGGATTTGCGACGTGAAGGCCTGCATGGGGCATTCTTCGCACAACAACAGTTTCAATGCAATGTATTAAAAAGGAAGGGTTAAACCTGGCAAATGGTTTATTTTGCCAGGTCGGCATGGCAGTTTAAAACTGCACACATGGGCTGCAATTGCAGACCAGACATATGTTTGAAGGGCTACTTAAGCGGGTAGCACAATCAGTCCTGCATGCCCACTAGTAGTATTTAATTTACAGACCGACGGTACATGCCATATCACTTTACTAGGGACTTCCAGGTAAGTTAAATATGCTAATTAAGTATAAGGCAATTCTGCCATGTTTTAGAGAGCAACCACAAGCACTTTAGCACTGGTTAGCCACGGTAAAGTGTGCAGAGTCCTAAAGGCAGCAAAAAGGAAGTCAGTAAAAGTTGGAGACAAAATATTAGGGGGCTAACCACATAAAGGATTCCAGGTCTGACAGTAACGCCAGAATTTAGATTATAATTTGGAAAATGCCGCTTGTAGTACGCCGTTCCCGGAGTCTCCAGCTGCCTGGGTGTGTTAATAGTTTCCCCATCAAGAATGTGTATTGGTCCCAGAAAGTGAACAATGGGACCTGGGTGTAGTTGTGAGAGGGTCTTACTAGCAGGATGGGTGGAGAGGAGCTGTCACTTGCACTGTTTACATTTCATAGTACCTTACCTAGAGCACACACAGAAATCTGACACCAGGCCTGCTCTGGCTTTTCTCTCCTAGACAGTTTGTAGCCAGGACCAGGAGAAGGGGAAGAACTGACTAGAGTCAGTTTAACGAGTAAGTCAGGGAGTTCCTGCACACAAATGCTGGCACCTTCTGTAACAAACATTAGCAAAGCCAATATGTCTGGCATCAGCCTCCAGCCTTCTGTTAATTCTTGTTTTGTTTTGCCATGGTTTTTGCAAATGTTTGTCATTTGGGAATTTGCCAAGATCTCATCATATTCACATAAAAATCGTTTCCTACAGGCAAAAAAGCGTTTTTGGTCTTAAAATAAAACCCCACGCATAACCATTGTACTCCTTGGCAATAAAGGGAGCTGCTTAAAAAAGTCAATCATTTTGGCATTAGCTGCACGTCTTTTGCTTTTGAAAAAGAAAGATAGAGAGAGAGAAAGAAAGAGAGAGAGAGATAGAACAAGAAAGAGAAAGAAAGAAATCAGGTAAGAAAGAGTGAAAGAAATCATCTAATTACTCTTTATCACATAACATGCAACATAATTTGCTTTTTATTAGAGCATAATTTTGTTTCCCCTAATCAAACGTGCCTCACAATTTGGTTCTTCAATTCCTAGTGGCTCCTTCGGGTGTGATGAACTAACATCAATCAGAATATTGTATATCTTTATGAAGATTGGGTTATACAGCTTTTTCAATGTTTGTCTAAAGCATTGTCAGAATTTTTGACAGATTATTCTTGAGATACATATTTATTTCTATTCTCTGTCTGGCTACATTGATCTTGCTGACCTGCCAACTTGAGAATTTTTTTCATAGTGTGAGGAAGGGGCAGGGCCTTCAAGGGGTGAGGCTTAGTGCCGGTCACAGCCAGAGACAATTCAAAATTCACGCCCACACCCACAAATGAAGAGGTGTGGTGCAGTGGCCAGGGCAGCTGCCTTCGGAGCACAGGTTTCACGGTTCGATCCCGGTTCCGGCGGCTGCTCAGCTCAGCACCATGTGGCTCTGGGCAATAGCTCACTTAATTTCCACGACCGCCCCAACCCCTTGAGACTCGTAAGGGTGATTAGTTTGCGCTTTACAAATACGGATTTACATTTACATTTACTCACCCCCTTCCCCAACCAGCCCCTCTACACATGTGCCCCCCCCCCCACACACTTTGCCAAAAAATGAAAACAAAGCTTTTAAGGTTGCCGCCAATGTCCTGGAGAGATTTCACACCTTGCAATGGACAACGTCTGAGCAAAACCTCCAGGCAATTATCTGGAAATTTTTCTCTCTGCAGAGCTTTCCAGCTAATTGAGGTCCAACTGTATGATATCGGCTCCCCACCAGGTGACTGTGTAAAAGAAGTTGATATCCTGTAACACACAGGAGCACCGTCTGTGTTGGCAGGTCTGATCTTGATATAATGTTTGAGGTAAATGTAAGTTGGATGGTGGATATAGACATTTATTTTGGGGTTGCTATTCAAGGTAATTTGATGAGTTTGCCCTTAATACTTAGGGCCTGATTTACATCTTAACAGGACTGCTGTCGTCCCTCAGTGGCGGCAGTTTCATGTACTCCTTCCAGCTGGTGGAGTCCCACCCACTGTAGTTAGATGTGTGCTGGCTGAACCGCCATCCGCATCGACTGTTTACTTTTGCGTATGCGGCACACCTACGTCAACTTGGTTGACTCCATTGCTGGTTAACAGTGCTCCATCAAGCTGACAGTTTTGCACCGAGCCGATTTGGATTTCCCCATTGTGCTGGGATTGCCCTAGTGGCACTTTTCTGATGGTGTGGGTACCTCTTAGGTATCACTTTTATGATGTGCCACTACACTTATAGGTTCTGTGTGGTTCAAAATATAACAATGTATTAAGCCCTTTATTGTACATATAGCACACATACCACTTAGACACACTATTGAATGTACACCCACATGCACCACAAACACAACACTCACAACCACCACAACAACAAAAAATGTTTCAACACAAGTTTTACAATGATAAGTTGTAAAATGAACATTAATGCAGAATAAAATTTCATTTAAGGGCAATATAAAAGTACACGAGGCTAAAGGAATTGTTAATACACGATTCATAGTAAGACGTGTGAAAAATTTAGCTTTGGTCCCGGTGACAACGGAGTTTATTAGTGTCGTGGTCAAGTTGTAGCAGCAAAGAGACAAACCTTGACAGTGGGGTTCTAGACGGAAACAGAAGTGGGAAACAGAAAAAAGGTATGTTTTGACCTAATTTCTTTCGATTCCACCTACTCAATTATGGAGGTTATTCCCGCCACAGTTGCCCTGACGGAAAGGCACATTATGATTAGGCCGGCAGTAATCCTACCTGAACTCTTTTTGATTTTGCCTATGACGCTATCAACACGGAAGGGAAATCCTGGCGGAGTCGGCGGCACTTGACGGTATATCGTCCATATACCCTCCAACATCTAAATCGAGCGTGCAGCCGCAAAGTAGGAGGGCGGTGAAACCGTTAAAAAAATGATGGTGGGACCAGATCCACCAAGATCTAAATCAGGCCCTTAATGTTTTATATTCACCTTCAAGGTATTACTCAAAGGTCATTCTTTGCCTAACGGGCTTAAGGTCACATGCAGCCACTTTCTGTCATGTTACCTGTTCATAATACTCTTCATGATTCTCCACTTCTGGTGATGCAATCTGTTCTCCCCATCATCGGGAATCAAAGGCCATGTGATATTCCTTCTGGTGACCCTAAGTAGATTTTTTCCAAATAACTCTGCTACTTAGAGCCCATTTCAGCTATGACTATGCATGCACGTAATTGACATTGACAAGCACCCTTTTATTTAAAGCTTTTTTATACGATCGTATCTCAGACGTTTTTGTTATTTTCATAACACATTGTATATTGACATTCAAAGTGCTTGATCTACCGTCTCTGTTATTGTTTTAAATATTTCCTCTTGTTTTTCAGTTTTGATTAAGTGTGCCTGAATGCTATAATTGTACTTTGAGCCTCAGTGCTGTACTGCGAACTGGCATGAAGTTAGTCATTTCCTGTAATACCCAGATATTCAGGAGAGTAGTTCAGCCTGTATACGGTTTTTAAGCATCCTTTTCCTTCTATTCAGTCAGACTTTTCTAAGAGTCGGATTTGTCGTATAATAGATATTGTCCTGTTTATAGTCAGGTCTGTTGGATTTCAAAATAGAACTCCTGCATAATTGAATTTTTAATCGGAGCTATTGAGGGAAGGGACATGTCTCCCTTTTTCAGCCATACCCAGTTGAGGTTGGAAACTGAGCTTTAGCTGTAAAAGAGTGTGGCTGTCGTTGTGAATTATTTACCGCTCTGTGTCTGACCCACTTCCTCTTCTAGTGCCGCGCTTACATTGCCCCAAGGAAGCAGTGCCTCAGACCTGTTATTGGATCGGGGAAAGTGAAATCCCAAAACGGCGATGCACCTTGTGCTGACAGACAGGGCCGCAAGGGTTCATCGTGCAGTATCTAATTACATATGTCAAACCTTTGTGGAAAGGGCAAGCTAATTTGTATCAGGAGGCAGTGAAGTGCAGTTCCGGAGGTCTCCAGTTCGGCTTTCATGTTACCCATTCAGGTTCTGCAATTCTGATTTTAGTGCTTTAATTACAATTACAAAGATATATTTGTCATCTGATCAGCACTCGCAGCAGATCGGATTTCGCCTCCTAAGGTGGCAGTGTCAGCTATTTAGATGCCTTAATATCTCTCCCTAGAGGTTGAATTGGCTCTGGAAGACCAACATGGCAGTCCCAGCTTGTTAGAAGTAGAACCCTGACTATCCCACCCCCAGATTGAATAGGTTTGGGATGCCTGACATGGCATTACCAGCTTGTTAGAAGTAGAACCCTGACTATCCCACCCCCAGATTGAATAGGTTTGGGATGCCCAACATGGCAGTCCCAGCTTGTTAGAAGTAGAACCCTGACTATCCCACCCCCAGATTGAATAGGTTTGCGATGCCTGACATGGCATTACCAGCTTGCTCGAGCCCTTAATTTCTCATTCCACAGATTGAGCTAGATCTCGACGGGTGATATGGCAGTCACCTTTCGAAATCCATGAATATCCTAAATTCCACACTGGATTTTATAAGTTCTCTGACAGATTGATATGGGGATTTGGGTACTGACACTGGGAGGCTTTTTCTAGTGATTTGTTGTTAAGATGAGGTGAGATGCTATACCACAGCGAGAAGCTGTAATGCCAAATTCTTGTGGAGCAGGGTCAAGTGCTAGTTTTAAAAAAATATATTTTTAGATTTGCACATTTCTCTGTTCAGAACACATATCGTTTTTCTTTTACATTGAAATATCTTTAGCTTAAACTATTGTTCAATTAGTTTTAAGTTATTATCATGAATTTGAATCTGTATGCGAAAGTAGATTGTTAGTTGGGGCGGATGACAGTCCACCACAAGCAATAATGTCACTTTTTTTTTAGGACAAGTAAAGTTTTCAATAATTTAAACCTGAGCTCAAGTCTGTAGCACAGAGCAAACAGGGTTATCTTAATAAAATGCCAAAAGCCTTTAGAAGTACCAATACAGTCAAAAAGCCGAAAACACAACCCAGTAAAAAGCCCACTTCAATTTATAAAAATAGAGAATAATTTAATGAACAAAACAGCAACTATCCAATAGGGGGAACCAGTGATATGAATTTTTAACGTTTTAATGAAAAAAAGCACCAAAAGGTAGTAAGTCCCAACCGTGGTCATCTGTTTGTACTTGACTGGTGCCTAGGCGCGATTTAAGGCCAGCTGCGATGGAGCATGAGTCGGATACAAAATCCAGGGGCCCCATTATGATGGCGGGCGGACCCCCACCATATTAGTATGACAGGGGCACCGCGGCGGACGAAAAGACATTCCGCCGCTTTTCCGCCGTTTGAAATCTCGACCCGGCAGAAAAGGGACACAATATGGTAGCGGTGTCTGCAAGATACAGCCATCAATATTATGATGTGGCAAATTTCATGCCTTTCCATGGTGGAGACTCTGCCATGGAAAGGCATGCAGTATTTGCTATGGGGGCCCATGGGAGGTGGGGGGTTGGGGAGGCTGCACTTGGGGGTTACCTATGGGACCCCCCATCATTGGCATGGACAAGGTGGCAGGCACTGCGCGGTGCCTGTCACGTTGTGCATGCCAATGCAAAACGGCCATTTACAACATTGTGGCAGGAAGTGCTGTGAGCACCGCCCGCCACAATGTTGTTAATGCAGGTTGCCACCACCACGGTGGCAGTGGCATCCTAATTGACTGTGTGGGACGGCCGCACCACTGGCGGCCGGTCCCAGTACCGCTAGGGTGGCTGTCTGCCATCCTAATTGGGCCCTAGGTCTGTACCCGATCAGAAGTTTTATTTTAGAAACAAGAACTCGGGAGAGTATGAGAATCAGCAAGTCGCTGCTACAGGCATGGGTTCAGTTTCCGGTGCTGAGATAGATGCGGTATAGAAACCAAGTACAGGTACTGGAGAAACAGTTGTAGGAGCTGTAGGAGGGGTAGAGAGTCAGGTAGAAAAGATGTTCCGGAGTTTAAGACAAGATATCCTGACAAAACTTGTGATCTCGGACTCTAGGAGGAATAATCGATGGTATTGTACAGCGAACGGGCATATTGGAAGGTGAAGTGAAGGCTCTCTTAGAGGCCGTCACTGAAAACCCAAGAGAATTAGAAAAACTAAAAAGACTGAATAGAGCATTAGAGGAAGACATGGAGAGTCTGGAGATGCAGGCTAGGCGTAACAATTTGAGACATCTTAAAATACCAGAAGGGTCCGAGAAGGAAGACATTAAAGCCTACATATATAAACTATTAAGAGAGGGGGTCCTGTGAGATAGAACAGACATAGAATTGGAGAAGGAGATCCAAAGAGTTCAGAGGGATCTGTTTAGATTGAATCCAGCCAGAAAGGCGCTGAGAAGAATTCTGATCAATTTGCAAACATATGCAGTGAAGGAATTAGTGCTGGGAAGAGCTTTGAAAGAGGAAGCATTAAAATATGAAGGATTTAGTTACCAAATAAGGTCAGACCTGGAAAAGAGAATAGCACAGAGGCAGTGGGAGCTGGGTTCGCGAATGAGTGAGCTTCGAAGTAAGTGTCAGGTCCTCAAATCTTTGTAGATGTACGATGCTCTAGTGGGTCAACCTCCTGATAGCCCCAAGGTCTGAGCAATAAACAGACTCTATAGAGTGATCAGGTGAGGGAAGGAAAGGAAAGGATGGGATCAGCAGGGAGGGAGATTTGAAACGAGAGGCAACAACAATAAATACACTTTACTATGAATACGTAACTCTCAGACTACCTTATGTAAGAAAGCCCTCTGGCTCCAATACCTGTAAAAGAAAATAATGGTTTGTGTATCCTAGGGTTGACTCTTTGGGGGCGCCAATGCCACTGGCAGATCTAGAGATAAAGCAATGGTATTAATATACACTGTGTTGCGACGTAGTACAAAAGCAAGAGAGGAATCCTAACACAAGGAAACATACCCAGAGGCACTGGTGTTTTGACTCGTAACATGGGAATTGCAGCTTTCTTTAGTGGAGCTCAACAAACCCTGCTGTAAAGGATAGAAAACAAACCAAGAAACACACAATTACTGATTTTTTTTGTAAATATCTTTTTATTGCAGCAAGGTAGGTGATACAATCAGTGCATTTGTGCCATTTCCGTTGTTGTTCAATATATATGCAACTTCCCCGCCCCCGTGTCACACAGCCATTTAGCTCACACCCCGGAGGTTGAGCGGCAATATCATGAATAAAGAACTGCGCCGGGGAATTCTGCGTTGTCTAATAACTACCAGATGTTCGGGAAATGGCAGTGCTGCTTTTCAGTCCTTCCGCTCCCTCCTCTGTGCCCCATGTCCGAATGAAGCAAGAGCCACTCCTTGCCATAACTGAACAACCAGCCCCCTGTCCCCCCCAACTCCCCCGACCCCTCCTACCCCCCTTCCCACTCCCCGAACCGCCCCCACGCCCCCATCCACACCCCCCACCCCCCAGGCGTGCTAGAGTACCACCAGTACGAGTCCTCAACCCTCCCGACTAGGTCAGATCCGAAGTGAGCCATCAGGAGCTATCAACAATCAGCTGTCAGTCATCACAATGGAAATAGGGGAGCAAAGGAGGGGGCCTAGGTCACCCCTCTGTCAGGCGGGCGCTCCGCCGGAGCTGGGCTATGCGCCGGGGTGTCCTCCTCGTCCATGTCCAGAAGCGTGAGATCTAGGACCAGCCTCTCCCATGCCCTGGCCCTCTCCTGAGCCGCGTCATTGCCTGCCCTGAGTGCGGCCTGCATACGAAGCTCTCCCTCACACCTGGCCCATTTATGTAGCTCAGCCATCCATCGCTCTCCCGTGGGGCCCCTGGTCGCCTTCCATTGGGACGTGATGGCCCGCTTCGCTAGGAGGAGATCCAGGTCCAGAAACTTGCTGGTAACCTTGTTTTTTGATGTGTGTGGGAACCAGTGTAGGATGCAGTGTGCCATGGTGAGTTGTAAGTCCCTCTCCGTTACCTCCCTCAGAACATCCACTACCTCTCTCCAGAAGGAACCCAACTCAGGGCAGGACCAGAACATGTGTTGGAAATAGGCTACGTCCACAGGGCAGCGCGGGCAGGACGCCGGATGGGCTGGGAAGTACTTATGTAGTTAGTCAGGGGTCAGGTATGCCCTGTGCAGGACATAAAAGTGCACCAGTATACCATTCCACGCCTCCTCAGGGATCTCGGTCGCCAGGTCAGCCTCCCATTTTGCCTTCAGGGTCAGCAGTGGGGCGACGGCCTCCGAGACCATGCATCGATACAGGCATGTGACAGCCTTGACCGTCCCCGCCATCATCACTACATACTGGCAGCCCAGAGACAGTGGCGGTTCCGTCATGCCCGTCTTCCAATGTTTGCGGATCGCCGCCGTCAGCGCCTCGTAAAGAAGGAAGTCCCCCCCCCCGCCAACTCGAAGCAGTCCTTCAGGAGGTCGAAAGGCACCAGCACCCCGTTCTCGTAGAGGTCACCCATGGACGACAGCCCCTGCAGGTCCCAGCCTTCTAGTCCGTGCCACGAACCACCATGTGGAAGCGCCCCGCAGAGCTTGAGTGGGATCTCAGGCGCATATTGAACCGCGATACCGCCCCTACGGCGATACCTGTTCCAGCATTTTCGGGCTGTTGCAAATTCCTGAGTGAGGTGGAAATCTCCCATCGGGAGTCCCAGGACAATCCGGGATAACACCTGGACCGGGCCCGCCGGTTCTCCCGAGCCGTCCTCCCCTCTCCTGGATCTAGCCACCCACTGCGCCAGCCATTGCAGTTGTGCCGAAAGGTAGTAGAGCTCATAGTCTGGCACTGCCAACCCCCGTCCGACCGAGGGCGGAGAAGCGTGTCATGTGCCACCCTGCGTCTGCCCGTCCCCCACAGAAAGCCAATGACCATCGTCCGCAGCCGCCGAAAGTAGCTCGCAGGGATCCAGATCGGGAGAGTCCTGAAGAAGTAAAGCAGCCGAGGCAAGGTCACCATCTTGAGAAGCGCCACTCTCCCCATCAGTGACAATGGGAGCGTGCTCCAAAAGCCAAAATTCCCTTTAGCGTGCCTGATTGCCGATCCAATATTTCCCTCAAGGATATCCGTCCTATCGTGGAAGATCGAGGTGCCAAGGTACCGCAGGCTCCTTTCCTCCCACATCACCCCCTCTGTGGTTTGTGGGCATATTCTTCGTGGGCGGGCTGGGAATAGGTGGGACTTCGCCCAGTTCACTCTGAGGCCCGACACTCTGCTCAAAGATTGCAGGAGGGTCTTAGCTCCACGCAGGGAGTCATCCGAGTCCGCCAGGAACATCAGCAGATCATCTGCATACAATGCGATGTGGTGCACTTGTCCATAGACGTCTAGTCCCCGAAACGCTCGGCCCAGCCTGGCTCGCGCCGCAAGGGGCTCAACAGCCAGGGCGAACAATAGGGGGGAGAGAGGACATCCCTGGCGGGTGCCCCTGCCCACCACACACATCTCAGAGATAACCCGCCAAGTTCTGGCCGTCGCGTTCTGGTAGAGCAGCGACATCCAATTCACGAAGCCCTCACCGAGGCGCAACGCGCGCATGACGTGGAAGAGGTAAGGCCATTCTAGGCTGTCAAAGGCCTTCTCCATATCGACAGCAAACACCACTGCCTCGTCGCCGTCATAGGTGTCAGCCTCCAGTATATGCAGGAGCCGCCTCACATTAAGCGCCGTGTTGCGGGCCAGGATAAAGCCCGACTGGTCCGCGTGAACCAGCACGGGCATGTGGGGGAGCAAACGTGTCGCCAAGATTTTACTTAGAATCTTGTAGTCTAGGTTGAGCATGGACAATGGGCGATACGCCGTTCTGTCCCATGGTTGGTTGCCCGGCTTTAGCAGGGGGACGATTAGCGCCTCACCGGTGGTCGCAGGCAGGCTACCCAGCCTCTTCGATTCATTGTATAGCCACGTCAGCCGGGGCGCAAGGAGATCAACATAGGTGAGATAAAATTCCGTTGGGAAACCATCGGTGCCCGGGGTCTTGTTCCTCGCCATGCTCTTGATGGCGACTCGCACCTCTCTCTCCTCGATCTTGTCCCCGAGTCACTTCGCGTCCTCCTCCTCCAGCTCCGGGAGCTCAAGATCCTACATAAAGGCCTGGAATTCATCCAGCGAAGGGAGGACCCTGCTGCGGTAAAGCTCCGTGTAGTAATCATAGAATAACCCATTAATCCCTTGTTGGTCAAAGCGCGCCGCCCCGCGTGGTCTCCGAGTTCTCGGATGACCGAGCTCCGGCGAGCCGGATTGGCCAGCCAGGCCAGAAGAGCTCCTGATTTGTTGCGTTCCGAGTGCGCGCGTGTAAGGTAGGCCTTGTAGTCGAAGCACCGGAGGCGCTCCACCGTCTCTGCCACCGCCTCTCGCGCCTCCAGCAGGGCCTCTTGTGTGTCCGGTCGTTCAGGCCTCGCCCTCTCCAGCCCTCTTAATTTCTCATCTTCCCTCGCGATGTCCTCTAGTAAGGTTCTCCGCACACCCGACGCCGTCGCTATGCATTGGCCCCGCATCACCGAATTGAAGGCGTCCCATTCCGTCGCGGCCGAGCCCGCCCTGCCCGCGTTGATCTGGAAGTACGCGTCGATGCCCGAGGCTATTGTGGTTTGGAAGAGCTGGTCGTCCAGCGCCTCGGGGCGCAGTTTCCAGGCTGGGATCCTCGGGCGGTATTGCGACCAGCGCAGCCGCACGAGAAGCGGGTTATGGTCAGAGATCGAGCGCATGAGATACTCACTGTGGTACACCTCTGCATGCACGTCCTGGGAGCACAGGAAGGCATCTATGCGGACGTGCAAGTCATGGAGAGCGGAGAAGAACGAGTAGTCCCTGTCTGACGGGTGGTTAGCCCTCCACGAGTCGACCAGATCCCACTGGCGTTGCCAGGCGGAGCGCGCAAGTGCCAGTTTGCCAGCCGGTGCATTTGGTAGGGGGGGTGCGATCTGTCCAGGGCAGTGTCAGCCACGCTATTAAAGTCTCCGCCCAGGAGCAAGGGTTCCACTAAAAACGGGGCCAGTTTGTTGGACAGCAGGGAGAGAAAGGCAGGCTGGTCCACATTCGGGGCGTACAAACAACCCAAATTAAGGTCCCTCCCATCCAGCTTGCCCCGCACCAGCACGTATCTCCCCTCCGGGTCAATTACCTGTTGTGTGCACTGGAAAGGTACCCCCGCCCGTATCCAAATGGCCACCCCCCTAGCATAAGCAGAGTAGCCAGTGTGGTAGACTTGCCCCCTCCAACGTCGCTGCAGCGCCTTCCCTTCCGTAGCTAGCAGATGTGTTTCCTGGAGGAAGGCGATGTGAATGCCCCGCCTGACTAAATAGGAGTGGATCTTGTGTCGCCTATGCATTGTATGCATCCCCCTTACGTTCCACGTGAGACATTTGTAGCCTAAGTCGGATCCCATTGTAGAGTCCATCATACTCCATTTACCCTCTCAGTGACCCCCCAGCACGCCCAGGTCCCACCCCCATCCCCCCCCAACCTGTTTAAGCAAACTACCCCAACTCCCACACCCCAGGACAGACAACCAACATGGAAACCCCATCCAAACTCAAGTAGCAAAGGTGTATCACAGTAGAATAGGGCTAGGGTGGCCGAGACGCCGACCCCAGGCAGGCCCGAAGCCCCCCGCCCCCGCCCCACCCCCCAAAAACACTCAGGAGAGGCCTCCCGGCTCTTCCCTCCCCCCACATCTCAGTGAAAAGTCCCAGGAGGTATCCACACCTCACTGCATAGCGTCCGGAAGCAGCCCCCATCCGCACCCCAGTACCTTACATTCGTGATCAGTGTCCTGCGATCCAGCTCAGCCAAGGATTCCATCTGCTGTTTGGGGAGTCACACCGGCAGTTCCGTCTCTGAAAGCTCGTGTCCACTGCTGGAGCCAGGGCTGGGAGCACTGACCTTCGACTGTTCCGATGCGCTACTGGAGGGGCTGGCGTCTCCCTGGCTGATGGCCGCCACTGCCAGCACCGCCTTAGCTCTCTCCTGCTGCCACCCCAACGGGGAACCAGAACCTCGCGGCGGCGTCGTTTCCGTAGAGCGCCTCCTGGGCGAGGTCTCCGGGGGGGGGATCTGCACTCGACTCCCACCTGGCATCCAACCAGCTCCAGGCCTCCTGAGGTGTTAGGAAAAAGTGGGTGTGCTCCCCAGCAATGACCCTCAGCCGCGCCGGGAACAGCATGGCATATGGCAGCTGTAGCGACCTCAGTTTCCGCTTGACCGCCAGGAAGGAGGCCCTTTGTCTTTGCACATCCCTGGTGAAGTCCGGGAAGACCATGACCCTGCTGTTGTCGATTCCTAGGTCTGGCAGGTCCCTTACCCTCCGGAGGATGTGGTCCCTGTCTCGGAAGTGCAAGAGACGCAGTACTATCGGTCGTGGCGGCCCTCCCGGCTTGGGAGGGGGCGCACGGACTCTGTGCGCCCGCTCAATGGCAAAAAACGGGGAAAGTCCTTCTGGGGCTACCTCAGTCCGCAGCCAGCTCTCCAGGTAGGAGACCGCATCCTGCCCCTCCAATTTTTCTGGGACCCCCACAAGGCGGAGGTTATTGCGTCTAGAGCGTCCTTCGCTGTCCTCAGCTCTGAGCTCCAGCACTCGCACCTTCTGCGCCATCTCCGCCAATGATGTCTTTAGAGCAGCTACATCCCCGGGCAGATCTTTCAGGGTTACCTCCTTGGTCGCCACTCGCTCTTTTAGCTTCCTATGGTCATCCTTCAGCAAAGTCAGGTCTGATCTGATGGTGTCCATGCGCTTTTCGAGAGCTTCCCGCGACGCCACAATCGCCTGCATGATGTCCGCCAAGGACGGATCCTGTGGGCAGGCCGAGCTCCCCGCACCAGTCCCCGGTGCATCTTCTTCCACGAGGTGGCCCGGGTCATCCAACTTCAGGGCATCAAAGCCCTTCTTCCTGCCTCCTCGCACCATTCTGGCGGGCAGCTAGCTTCGTGTGCCCCTGTGTTGGTCGCCGGCGAATCTGGGTACTCCTGCTCTCCTCACCAGGTCCGTCGCAGACACTCAGCCCTTTCGCGCCTCTGGGCCCTTGTCAGGCGGGGCTCACAGTCATCAAGCAGCGCAAGGTTTAGGCCCCACTCCACCCGGTCTGCGGGGCACCAGTGCTCCCCGTTCGGTCGCTTGACAAGGTCACCCCCGTCCGGGCGTCCCAGGCTGTCTTCGCGCCTGCAAGTACCAGTCCCGGGGTGGTTCCCGGTATGCGGGTGTCTCCCGTCAGGCAGCCGTCTCCTCCCGCCTTTAGTTCGGGTGCCTCACAGGAGCAGGTGGCCGGTATCTCCGCATCCAGTCTCCCCACCCTCGACTTCCAAGCGTCGCTAGCCTGCTGGTGGTGTGGGCTCCGCGCTTCCCCGGGTGGGGTGGCCCCCGGGTTATCCCACTGTCTGGAGGGCGGGTTCAGCACCCCACGAGGCCCCAGGGACTCCGCGACCGGCAGTTAAGGCAGGCACTGTCACTCGGGCGGCGCCATCTTGGGGTCAGGCAGACCGGCCGCCCCTCGCCCTCCAGTCCCGCTCACTCTGTGGCGCCCGCCAATGCCTCTCACCTTCAATGGAGTCAAGGGACCTCCGCAGGCAAACGGCCAAAAGCCACAGTGTCCCAGGGCTCTATATCTCTCCCAGGGCTCCGCCGCCAGGCGTTTCAGGCGGGGACGATGGCCGCCATTTTGGGCGCTCGTTCCTCCGGGTGCCGCGCTCTCCGCAAGAAGTCCGGTGAGGGCAGTTACGGGGGCCCCCAGACCTCCAGGTTTACCCCTCGTGCTCCCGATACCCTCCTGTATGCATTCGTGGGCTCGGGTTCCGAGCCGGGGCGCAGGATGTGTGGTGGTGCGAGGCGGGCGCGGAGGAGCTCCGGAGTCCCGCTTCCACCTACATCGGCGCCTTAGCCACGCCCCCAGAAACACACAATTACTGATGATCTGAATTTAGACATTCAGATTCCTCAAATAGATTTCCAATACTCTTGCAAACATCAGAACTCCCAAGTAGTGCTAGTACTTGTAGTTGCAGTAGAGATTAGGAGCTTAATGTCAAAAGCAAAGTAAAACAACTAACACTAATAAGTCTTGGTAAATGATAAGTCAGGAGTCAATCCACAAGCCTCTCAAGTTCTCAACTTCCATACCACATTGTCATCATAATGTCAGAGCTAATATAGGCTCACGTATACAAATTAGTTTAAGTCACCAATGGACAACCGCGCCGTAGCTTGGACTATACTTATGCTCAAAAGAACTCTCCCGATTCCTGGGAGCTCAGAACACCTATAAGTGGTATACTAGTAGCCCCGCAAGATGCAAGACCCGCCACATCCAACAGGGCTACAGAGGTGAAACTTCTTATGGCCAAACCGGAACAAAGACAATCAAGGAAAATGCCCCTTAATGAGAGTAAAGAGAAGTTGATGCAAGGCGCACCCCTACCAGGACTCCTTCTCCTTCATTCAGGTTTCGAGGAAAATCCAGAATAAACGGCGTCTGACTGGTGCTCCGGAAGCAAATAAATGAGCTTCTCAGAGTAGTCCTAACGCCACAAAGGAACGTCCCCAAGGCATCACAGGATTTGTAGTTCCTTGAACTACCCCTTCCTGACTCACTGCTTGGTATCTTGTGTTAGTGTTCTTCCTCGGCACCCCGTGTGCGCCGTTACAGTAAGGGTGCCCAGGTGCAGATGAGATTCCCTGCATTGCTGAAAATAATGTGGCGCAACAAGGTGTATAACTTCCAAAATCCAGAAGAAGTGGATGTTTTCCTTGCATAGATGGAGGGTTGAGTATCTTGGATACAGCATAGTGATATAATGATATAGTAGACGGGAGTAAAAGTAAATGCTCTCACATAGGATTGTATAAAGTGTATAAATAGAAGCCGTTTTTCTCTTCTTTATTTTTGTATTTAGAAATCTTTCTCTTCGGGAATGGGGGATCACAAAGGGTGAGCTGCAGTACCTAGGGAGTAAAAAGAAGGTTTACCGGGTGGGAGGGTGGGACACAAGGTGTGGGGAACATAGGGAAAAAGAGAAAAAATTGTCCTCAAGATGCTGAACTCGAAAGAGAAAATGAATAATTATATGCATGATAAAGGGTAAACGTAGAAGGAGCTGGAAAGCCGTGGGGAAAGTAGAAAAAGGGAAGAGTATAGATAATCATAAAAAATATGCTTTCTGACATGGAACTTAAATGGTCTAAGTTGTAGAAAAAAGGCATGTACGGTGCTAGAATCTTTAAAGGAAAGTGTTGTACACATTATTTTCCTACAAGAGATGCACTTAAAGAGGGAGGACTGTAGGCAGTGTTTTTGTAAAGCACGTTGGGGCCAAGATGTCTTGTGTTCAGACCAAAGGGGAAGTTCAAGAGGGGTGACTATTATTATATGGAGACATTTTGGAATTAGAGTGGTGAAATATGAGACTGATACCACGGGGAGTTGGTTAGTAGCCACAATCTCAATACAAGATAAGCCATTGGTGTGCGCTGTGTACTATGTGCCGAACGAAGATAATCAGTACCCCTTAGTAAAGCTTGAAACTTGTTTGTTGGAAACATAAGCACCTGTAATTTTAGGAGGAGACTTCAACTTGGTTCTTAATAAAGAGCTAGACAGAACATTACGCGTAAAGTATGGTATCCCACCAAAAGTTTTTGCTAGAATAAAAAGTATGATAAAAGAATTTAATTTGGTAGATATTTGGCGTAATAGGAGCAAGGGAATAAGGGATTTTACTTACTACAGGAAAAAGAACAGACATCATTCCCGCATAGATTTTTGTTTTGTTGACCAAGCTTTATATGCGGACATAGAAACAGTATCACGTAATCCAGCAATCTTATCAGACCACACTGCAGTGATAATGTCTGTAAACATTTATCAAAAGCAAGGGCCAAGGCGGTGGACGCTAGACAGGACCGTATTATTAGATGAAATAGTGATTAGAGAGTTGGGAAAGAAAACAGAGGAATATTTTTGAAATAATGTAGGTAGGTTCTGGGATGCCTTTAAGGCTTATTTACGGGGAGTGTTGACGTCTATAACGGGGGGGAGAAAGATAGCAAAACAGGAGGAAGAGAGAAAAATAAGGGAGAATGAGAAGAGCAAGAGAGATTTACAGAAGGCCTCCTCAGATGGTGCTAGTAATATATCTCGTTTTACATAGGATTTAGAAAATATGCAGGATAAATTTCAGGCACAATTGGACAAGAAATGATTGGATAAATTGAAGGCTAGCAAGCTTCAACATTTTGCTTACAGAGAGAAATGCAGTTCTCAGTTAGCCTGGAAGGTGAAAACAGACAGAGCCAAGAACACAATAAAATGTTTGAAGAGTAGAGAGGCAGGGGAGGAGTTATGTGCAAATGAAGAAATTGGCCGGGAGGCTAGTGAGTTTGTGAGTGAGTTGTATAAAGAGATTGTGTTCCCCAATAAAGAAAGGATTGAGAATTGGTTAAAACAGACTAGACTTTCACAGTTGGATGAAGAGCAGATGAGATATCTGGAAAAAGAGATAACAGAAGAGGAGGTCAGAATCCAGTGTAGAAAGATGGCTAGGGGAAAGGCAACAGGACCAGATTATCTTCCGGTGGAAGTATACCTCTGCATATTAGATTATGTGGTATCTGCTCTAACCTCTATGTGTGACAGGCTATATAGCGGAGGAGAAAGTATCCTAGCTCCTGGTCAGAAGCTACCATTAAGTTAATTTTAAAACCCAATAAAGATCCACTAAAGGTTGATTCGCAAAGACCTATATCCCTTTTAAACACTGATTATAAGATCTATTCGGGAATCATGGCATCAAGAGCTAAGGTGATAAAAGTGGTCGGGCACCCTGATCAGAGGGATTTCATTCCTGGAAGGCAACTAAATGAGCTAACTTTCCAGATGATAGGAGTAGTTGATATGATGGAAACAAGAAAAATCCCCCTGACTGTAGTGGCAGTAGATGCTGCCAAAGCATTCGATCAAGCGAATCAGCAGTTTCTCGGGGTGGTTTTAACTTGATTTAGTTTCCCAATAAATATGGTAGAGTCAGTGAAAACTTGTATCAAAATCCCAGAGCTAAAGTGCTGATTGGCATCTTTTGGCGTGTTTCTCCTGACTTTTTGCTTTCTGACCTCTGGTTTTTACTCTGTTTTTGCTGGTGTAATGACTCTGCGCACTTTTTTCACTGCTGTCCAGTGGTAAAGTGCAAGTGCTCCTGCATAAAATGTGTTATGGATTGGTATTTCCACGTTTGAGTTGTTGAACTCAGTGTCAGACCCTAGTAAAGTGCACTGTGAGTGCCAGGGCCGATAGATCAAATGCTGTTGGTGGGCTGCAGCATTGGATTGTGCCACCCACGTAAACAGCCCGTAAAGTGTAACTCTGGCTTGCCACTGCAGAGCCTGTGCGCAGCCTGGGGCTGCAATGTCGTCTTGGCAAGTGCACACACTTGCAAGTCCCTAAACCTTCTTTTTCCTACATGTAAGTCACCCCTAAGGTAGGCCCAAGGTACCCCCATGGACAGGGTGTATTGTAGGTAAAAGGCAAAGGTACATCAAGAATACACAAGATCCACCAGTTACTGTTGCCCAGCATGCAAACATTCCAATTACATATATAACATTCCAATTAAAGGAACATGCCATCACTACAGCAGGACATGCCCTGGTGTGTGTGGCATGTCCTGGTAGTGAATCACAGCCTACTTCGTTTTTCACTATTGCAAGGCTACCTGTTCTCCATAGACCATACTGGGCAGTTTGATCAATACATCCTATGATCCTAACCGACTCGGGAACATGGTAGAAATTCGAGTTTATGCCTGAACTCAGAATGATAAAATACATCTTTTAGTGAAGTTGGTTTTAACATTATAGATTTGAAAATGCAACTTTTAGAAAGCCCGCATTTTCTGACCTAACCATCCAGCCTGCCTCTGCTAGCGTGTGTATTGTCTGTCTGGTTTGTGAGTGATAGGAGCTGGGGGGAGACAGGGTCATTCAGCCGGGCTGAATAGGCACATTCTACACCTAGATGGGTGAGAGGAGTAGCTCCTAGGTCTGAACAGGGCTGAGCTCACCTTCCACAATGTTGGTCCACCTCCTGTGGTGCGCCTGAGGACCCTGGCCCACAGTGACAAAGAAAGATGGTGCACCCTGGCAGAATGCACCCTGAACTGGTTTTAACTAGGTCTAGGCCCCTCTGCCTTCAGAGGACAAAGGATTTGCTGGTATGAATATTGGGGCCCAGACCCCAAGATTTTAGATCTCGCTGGAATCAAAGAACCTGCCAAGAAGAAGAGCTTGAAGAGCTGCCAGGAAGAGTACTGACCGTTTGCTGTGTTGTTTTGTTGGGTTGGCCTGCAGCTGCTGCTTTTGCCTTGGTCAGTGAAAGACTGGACTGAACTTTCTCTACTTGTGCTGAGTATCTGCAAAGGTCTGAAACCGAGCTGGCCTCCTGTTAAGAAGTCTCAAGGACTGTAAAGACTTCCCCAACCTCAGGGTACCGCCTCTGGAACCGTTGTTTCAGTTGCCACAGAGGAGAGGGAACCGCAACCAACTCTGTCATCCGACTCCAACACTGGCCCTGTGTCCTGAAGGCACCGCAATGAAGCACCGTCTCACCCTGCACTACCCGCCTCGATCTCACCGACGCCGTCCTAGACATTCGCCACCGAGTCGTTGCTCGCACCGCATGGAGGGGCACCGCATCCTGCATCGCCTCGCTTCACTTCGCTGGCCTGCGCTCACCGATATGGTCACTGCTGGCTAGACACCCGTGACTGCCTCCTCACATACAGCTGTCCGGCTCGGCCAGCACCGATTCCCGCCCGCTGACTCTGTCGCTGCATTGCAACCATCCAGCACCGCATCGAGCACCGTCTCGCCCTGCACCGCCCACCTTGGTCTCGCAGACGCCGTCTGGACGATCGTCACCGAGTCGCTTTTCGCACCGCACTGAGGGACACCGCACCTTTGCACCGCTGCCACTTTGTATTGCAACCGCGACGGATGCCAAGACCGGCTCGCAACTCTGTGTGAGCCGCACTAAGAAAGGTACTGTAAACGAGTCCGTCCCGCTGTTGCTGGCCCGTACCGGCGCGGTCAGCTAGAACTGTGAGACTCTGTTATTTTTAGCATTGCGGTGGACTTGGACCAAGTTACCGACTCGTGCGAACTGTATTTACAGCGTAATTCTGCCATTTAAAACACATCTGGTGAAGCAACTATCTAAGTTCTGTATTGTGGATTTTTATCGTATTTGTTCTTGTTTGAGTATATAAAAATATTGGATATTTTTCTAAACTTGTGTAGTGCACGTTTGTAGTGCTCACACTGTATTACTGTTGGTTATGTGCAAATACTTTACACACTGCCTCTGAGATAAGCCTGACTGCTCGTGCCAAGCTACCAAGGGGGTGAGCAGGGGTTATTTTAGGAGTATAACTCCCTTATCCTGACTAGAGTGGTGGTTTCTGCCTGGCTTTGGTGCAAACCTTAGCCAACCAGAAATCCCAGTTCTAACAAGTAAGGAGACCCGAAGTTTTTTTAAAAGGTCAGATTTCAGGTTTTAAGCATCGCATTAAGGACATGGAACTAAGTCCGGAAAAAACATGCGATTTACATACTAGTCTGCACGGGCACCGATCTGGGAATCCCCGGGCACCCCCGCATGCTTGAAAGATCAATTGAGCCAACCATTAAAAGCAGGGGGCATATTTTATTGGGCAGATCTTATGAAGGATAACAGATTAGTGAGTTGGGAAATACTCTGCAACTTGACCAGGGGGAAACTGACAAGGTTTAAATACTATCAATTAGGCTCCTGTTGGGCAACTCAAGAATGGAAGCAGGAGGAGGAAGACCCGAAGTTAGATCAGCTCACAAGCACAGATGATTGGAAGAAGGAAATTTCCTTTTGGTACTGGTCCTTCGTAGAAGCAGAGGACACCTTTGGCACTGATATTAGAAATCTATGGGGTGAAGAATTTATGGAGGAGGAAGCCAAGACTCTTTGGACGGACTCTTTCGATGTGCTAAGAGTGTTGTAAAAACTGCCTCATTAAAGTTTAGTCATCTATTTACTGTTCACAGAGTTTATTGGTCCCCGTGGAAGTTGTTGAAGGTCACAGGTAATCAGTATTGTTGCCCAAGATGTAAGCATGAAGAAGCAGATGACCTGCATATGTTTTAAGAATGCCCAAAAATCATGCAATATTTGTTGGACGTATGTAATTTCTAGGAGAGGTCCGGGGGAAACAGATGAAGGTAAGCCCACATTTAATATTTTGTTGGGCTCTCGCTAGAAGGGATGAAAAAGGAGGTGAGTTCTATGTTTATCTTTTATGTGGTAATATTGGCAAGACATGAAAATTGTATGAAGTGGAAATCTGAAAATCCACCGACCTTTGTTGAGTGCTTAAAGAGTGTTATATAAACAAGCGAATCAGATATGGCCTTTGATGTAGGAAGTAGAAATAAGATCTGGACATTACTGTTGGAATGGAGAGAAAGGACAAGCGGGTCCAATGATTAGGCCAAATAGTGCTGGAGGCTCTGGTGTCTCCAGAAATTCTCGGCAGGGCGCACAGATATAAGCAGAGATGGGACCAGAAACAGCATTTCTCTTAAGGAGAACTCCTTCTCCTCTCTGTTGGCCTTTACACCGAATAAAGAGAGACAGGAAGAGAGACTCAATATGAGAGTTGGCAAAATGAGGACATACAAAAAAAAAGAGGTTTTACTTTTTGACTTAGTCTATAAAAAGGAAGAAAAAATCCTTGGTGGGGCATGGAGGAAGGCTGTGGCCAAGAAGGGCTTGTTGCGCTCAGATAGCTGTCATATGAGGTCCCGGTGAACCTGTTGATTTTTGGCAGCTAAGCTCTGAGCGGGAGTAATTTAGAATTTGTTCCCAAGGAAGGTTCCTTCTGGCAGATTGTACTGAGGAATATCAACATTCAAGAATAGTGAGAACAGAATATCAAGGGGAAAAACATTGAACGTAAAATTCTGATAGGAAAGTTAGATTTACTATTCCTAATGCTACAGCTATGTACCTTGAAGATATATATACTGTGTAGAGCTTGTGGTGCTAGGTATGGAAAATCTAGACAAACTGATGTGTTAATATTTTTTTCATATTTTTCTCCTCCTTATTTAGTAGCCTCAATATTCTGACTTTGATACTTAGTATGCACACACTTTTGGTGCCTTCGTCCAGTCTCAAATTTCTCCAGCAGAGCAAGGTTGAAAGTTGTAGCCTAACAGCTTTCCATGAGGCTGGATAGCCTCTCTGTGACTTCTCCCTGAAACAGATTTGTTGGTGCAGAGAATCTCAGCGCAGTAGAAACCTGAATCTGTAGCCCAGCTGCAGTGCTCCTTCATCTACTTGTCTTGGCAGGTATGCCCTGGTCCTCCAGAGGTCTTTGGAGCCAAAAAGGTACTTAGTCCCAGGTTTTTCATGATTTTAGGAGGAGTACACTTTGACACAGCTAAGGGCCCCATGACCTGAGGAACTCCATTTAGGTGTATAGACTAATTCCAGCAGAAGCCACCAGAGGGGTCCATGGCAGGTACCGTTGGAACTGGTCAGCTTGGTTCTTTAAGAAACATATTTCTTGCAGCTTCTGGTGTCCTTGTAGCTTAGTAGGAGGTCAGCCAACTTACCCTTGGAATCTACTTCTTTGACCTGAGAACAAGTGGGAGCAGGTTCAGCCATGCTGGTCTCTTGAAAGCAGTGGAGTCCTTCTTCTGTCTTCCATAGGTCCATTACTATTCCGAGGAGGGTGCCCATGGGTGCCACCTTCATGCCTGCTACTAACCTATGGATGGGGGTGACGCGTTTTCCAATGAAAAAAGTTCCCAAATGTAACCATACCCACTTTTGGAGTAGTTTGTGTGTTTCCTACTGTAAACTATACCACAGGGCCCCTCTCTATCTACATCCAACAAGGTAAAACATTTCTTCCTCCTTGCAGTGCAGTGCTCCTGTGCCCACCCCAGAGGTGTGGCCAGGGAAAAAAGCAACCTCTCCTCTGTGGACACACAAAGCTGGTTCTGTGGGAGCTCCTCTTGCAGTGGGATGGGTGCCTGGCTAACTAGAGAGCTAAAAGGAGGGGGATGCACAGATGTTAGCTACATCTGGTTGTGGCATGGAAGACCTATTTAAGGTGAATCAAATTCCTGGGCACTCACCAGATGGCCATCCTGTCAGAGGAACACAATGCCTCCCTACACCCAAGGCCTTTGTCTCAGATCTGGGAACAAGTTCACACCTCATAGAAGGGGCTATTCAGCTCCCGAGTGACAGTTGGAAGTTAGGCTTCAGCAGCTGAAAAGGTTACTTTTAAAAAGCACCTTTTGTGAAATATTTAATGCAAATCCTATTTCACCAGGGAGCAGGGATTGCAATAAATATTTTAAGAAGTCTTAAATGAACTTTAATTGTTTTCTAAGTAGAGATTACATCATTGAATTGTAATATTATATCCTAATGGTTTGCTATGGAACAGCTAATCCTGCTGCAGTAAAAATAGCTTTTGGGGTCTTGTCCCTGTAAGGACTTGTTTTACATAAAAAAATATACATGTTCTACTTGTAAATACAATGCACCATGCCTTTTTGGACACTTTGGCCTACTTAAGAATGACATATTAACATGTAAAAGAAATGTTTAGGCCGTTCAGAAGGGGCTATATTGACAGGTCGATATTTCTGTTTTAAAACTGCATAGACATGCTACAGTAGTCGGCCTGCAATCATGTTTTGCACTGTTACACGAGTGGTGGCACAAAATGTGCTTGCAGTCCACTGGTGACATTTAATGTTCAGGCATTGGGTACACTTTGCATCATTTACTAGGGTTGTACAGGTAAGTTAAAAAATGCTTATTAGAAGTATAGCCAATTAGGGCAAGGAAACATCCTTTACCACACAACTTTTACCACGCAGTGCTTTTGCAACGCAGGTTTTACAACGAAAACCATTACAACGCATTGCACTGGGGGGTGCTCTAGGATGAGTAATAGTTTAATTTACTATCCAACACCTTCCCTACTATCCACGGGGACTGGAGTTGGAATAGTAAATTAAACTATTCACTATCCAGCACCCCCCAAAGCAATGCGTTGTAATGGCTTGCGTTGTAAAACTTGCGTTGTAACAGCATGCGTGGTAAAAGCATGCGTTGTAACAACGTACATCCATTAGGGCATGTTTTAAGGGGTCAGAGCACATGCCCTGGGGCCTGGTTATCAGAGTCCCAGTATTCAGAGTCAAATAAACAGAACATCAGTCCAAAAAATAGAGGTGATCATACTGAAAGAGGCCTATTCCCATGCCACATAGTAAGACTCTTGCCAGGAAAGAGTGTACACAGCTTGGAACTGGAAGGTTGTCAAGATCTAACAAGAAATGGCCTCGGACATATATCTCTAGATTATCTATCAGAGTCTGGTTTTTTAATTATTTGTTCTGCCGTTGTTCGGTTTTGATTTTTTTATTATAGCTTTCTAATCGTTTTATGAGCAAAAGGTTTACTGGTTCATCATGTCTGATTCCCATTAGCTGAATTTTCCAAGATTAGTTTTTCGTGGACAGATAAAATCGACTTTTTCTTTCAGAATGATTTAATGTATCAATTTTTGACTACAGAGAAATTATTGATTCTAATTGTTTACTTTATATTTCATATTGGTTGTTGTCGGAGATCCCATCTGCCTCTTATGAATTGCCAGGCATAATGCTTACCAGTACCATCATTTCCAACACCCAATGAGGAGTGAGGTCTGTGGTTTTGCCTCAGTCATTAATTGCTCTATTATTATGGATCACGTCTTAAGCTTTAAAAACCTTTAAAAACTGATTGATGTGGTGAATAGTGAGATGAAATAGAGCCAAGCCACTTATTATATGCTCTCCCTGCTCCTGTATCAAGACAAAGACACTATATCTACATGATTTCTGAGTGCACAACATCTATAATGGTGCAGGAACTCAAGGCTTCTTTGTTTTGCTAATCCATGTAAATACCATCATGATAGTTTGAGCCACTCCCTCTTTAGTTAAAACCTGAGAGAGGGCACATGCATTGTCGCTTGCAGTGATCTAGTGCTTCTTAGAAAAAAAACTCTACACAAGGGCTATTAGCCTGCCCTTTATTTACAATTGTTTGGCTTCATTGTCACTCCCATTTCCTTCCTTTTCATTGGTGAGCACATGCCTATGCATGTTGGCTTTACTTCGTCTCCATATTTTTGTTTTCTTCCCTGGAGCCTGGACCAACTACTGATTGATGTCTTGATTAGTACCCTTCCGCAATCATTGAGCTCATATTGTGCAAATTTGATTTTTGTGTGTGTGTTTTTTGTTTATGTAAATAATTTCCAACTTGGGAAATCCAACATAAGTTCCAATTTTATAAATTTTTCTAACTGGTGATATAAGCTGTTGCCTAATAGCATTTGTGCTGTAAGCAGTTGATAGGTTGTATGCCTCAATAATATGCCATTACATACTCATACCATAATATACTGTGCCATAACAGACCATGACACACCACACCACACCATACAATACAATACAATAACAAACCATAACATAATATAATACATTAGACAACAACTGGCCATACCATATCATACCATACTATATAATAACAGGCCATACCATAACATACAATACAATACCTGCTCATACCATACTATAAAATGACAGTCCATATCCTCCAATAACATACTGCACATTCACAGGCTGTACCTTTTCATGCCATCCAATCAGGTCACCCTGATCTCCTTTTACCTCAGCACACTGCTGAACCCTCAAGAC
Source organism: Lissotriton vulgaris (assembly GCF_964263255.1). Lineage (NCBI taxonomy): Eukaryota > Metazoa > Chordata > Amphibia > Caudata > Salamandridae > Lissotriton > Lissotriton vulgaris. Next base: position 849,375 of record NW_028245479.1, on the reverse strand, counting down.
ACCCATGGCTCCCCCTACCTCCAACTACCCCGGAGCCCTCAAGTCACCCTCACCTCCCTTTACCTCTACCCGCCCCTGAATCCTAATTTCACCCTTACCTCTCTTAATCTCTGCCCACTCCTGAACCCGAAAGTCACCCTTTTATCCCTTTACCTCTAGCATAAACAGTATGTTATTTAAAAAGCTATGTTTACCTGAGAAGTAAAGCACTGCATAGTAAAGGTACACATACTTACCTGTGTGGTACCTACCACGTGGTAACAGTCCTGCAAGGTAAAGGTCATGCTTGGTAAAGGCTGTGAGTTAAAGACTGTTTCACCTCAGGCTGCAAGCATATTTGGGGAGCACTGATGGGTGTTTTATGGCCTTCAAAATGTTTGGTGATTACCTTTGCCTCTTGACAGTTTGCTGCTTCCCCTTCTACCCCCACACCCTATTCCTTAGGTCTCACCCTAGTCAGCCCATGCACCGTTCCTTGAGAGACATTTTGTTTGCCTAGGGGGCTTAGAGCTCGCACTTTACTTACCATTGGTTGGCTTCATTGTCACTCTCAATTGCTTGCTTATCTTTGGCCAGCAAGTGCAGGCTTCACTTCCTCTTTGTGTGATTACCCCTACCCTGGAGTATGGTTCAAGTGCAGCTTACCTTGCCTAGTGACCTTCCACTGCTCACCTCTTTCAGAGGCCCTTTTATTTCCTTGTATTTGCACTTCCTTCCACCCTTTCTCCTTCTGCGTTGTTGATTATCCTGTCCCCCACTCTATTCCTGCTTTGTTGCTGGCCTGGTCCACCTTTCCACCGTTGTAGCTTGTCTTGTCTATTTCCCACCCCTTCTGTCTTCATTGCTTGCCCTATCCTGTCTTGCAATAAAACAGAAAAAAAGTGCCCCAAAGTCACACCAGTGGCTATCTAGATGTTACAAAGATGCATACGACCCCACTCTTCCTGCTCTGCATGGCCTTTTTGGTGCTGCCTTCATAAGGGGACAATATAGTGCACTTCAGCTCAGACATAAGATAACTAAGACAGAGAATAATCCCATACTAAGAAAACAGATCACTGCCACAGTGCTAGCCATGGAATAGTGCTTTTTTCCTAACTTTACACCATGGTACATAGCAGTCATGCTGTTGTACAACATGGCTAAAATAAATTGACTATGGCAACAGCCTATCAGCTTTGTCAATGCTTGTTTTGAGAAGTCAGGGGAAGGCAGTGATGTTAACATAAATAGTCTCCCACCGTGCTTTACTCGTAATAATGTTCAAGGAAGACATTTTGACATTCTACGCATATTTCAAGGCAGATTGAATTAAACATGTAGTATTTGCAATTAGTGAACAGAATACTAATTTAGGTCAAGAAATAATTGAACAAATAGGACTGGTCTTTGGTGGTAATTGGGCAGAGAATGAGATATTCACCTAGTAGCTGAACAGCAGAATGTGTAACCAAGAAGAATTGGTTCACATCTCTGCTTGTCCACTTGATTAAACTGTCTAACCTTATCAAAATCATTTTACTTTGCTCCGCCTCATTTTAAAGGAATGTGAAATACTGGACCACCTTGAAGATATTTAGTTCAGGATGTGTAATATATGAAAACCTCACTGGCATATTTTTGAAAAGATAATTAGAGACTTCTCCATGCTAACTAGTTACGTGACACCCAGCTTTCAGTTTATTGTTCGTTTTCTCTCTTGATCTTTGGTTTTTGAAATTATTCCAGCTGGGGTAATTCAAATTTTAAATCAAATTGTAGTAAAATAAAATTGAAAACTCTGATCATTTAATATGTAGGAAATTGATTATTTTTAAAATGAAATTCACTCAAAAAGCCAACGGTTACAGGGACTTTATAGTTGGGAAATAGAATGAATGAAACCTTAGAAATTCACTGAAAAAACCAAAGGTGACAGGAACTTTATAGTTAGGCTCAAATTTCACATGTAAAAAACTAGTGTAATCCAGCAGTTATTGTTACCTGAGCTAACTATAACTTACCCCCCTGCAATGCACTGCTTATTAGCCCACATATTACACCACTTATGACATGGTCAGTGACATCACTGATGGCATCTCAAATGACATCACTGATGACATCATCCACAGAACCACTCACAGCCCACACAACCTCTCATATACCCCTAACACACCCATACAACCACTCACACACCCACTTACTCATCCACAGAGCCACTCACACATACAGCCACTCACACAGCTGCCCATTTACCTATACAGCTACTCACACACTCAATCACTCACCCATATAGCCTCTCAACAGAGCCACTCACACGACCACTTACATACACATTCACACATCCATACAACCACTCACAAGTACACTTATTCACCCATACAGCTACTCACACAGATAACCAGTCTCCAAAATAGCCACTCATATACCTGCTCAGTTAACCAACCACCCACTCAAACAGCCACTCACTCATCCATACAGCCACTTACACAACCAGTCACTCACCCATTTAGCAACTCACAGAGCCACTCAGTCACCCATACAGCCATTCATACACCCACTCACCAGCCCACACAGTCACTGGCACCCACTCACTCACCCATGCAACCTTTCACACACATCCACTCACTCATCAGTACAGCAACTCACACATCCACTCACTCACCCATTCAGCTAATCACACAGCCATTCACTCACCCATACAGCCACTCACATGCCCATACAGCCACTCAAACACCCACTCACACAAGGATACACACAGTCACACACATAATATATGTTAAAAATAGTATCACTCATTACTAGTACACAAAGTATACAAATGTAAATTATGTAATAGCTTACTATAAGAAAAAACAAAGGTTAAAGGAACGTTCTGGTTCATCTCAGATTTCACTCACACAAAACTAGTGAAATTCAGCAGTTATAGTTACATGAGATACCTATCATTTATGCCACCGCAATGCACTGCTTATTACCTCATATATTACATCACTTGTGACATGGTCAGTGGGCATGCTGGTAATGTTTGCAACCAATTACCATAATTCATACTCACTAATTTTCTCAATGGGTTACAACAGTGATGTACCTAGGTAATATTCTCAAACAATATATTTAACTTACAAAATACACACAGAGGGGTCCAGGGTTGCCCTGGCCCTCCAAACTTCATTTTACTGGAGGTGAGCAGTAAGCATCTCACCTGGGGCCATATTGTACATATGGCACATTTTCCTTGATTGCGCCGGGCACAAGGAAAATGCCCATATTAGGATGAATGCACTGCCCCCAGGTCATCCACGAACTCATGCTGTCCTGGGGACAGTGTGTTTATGTGAAAAACGGAGCGGCTGCTTTGAAGCCACACTGTGTTTCACAGTGCAGCCAGATTATAGATTCCCTTGCAGGTGGGTGCAGTGAGTCACTACACCTGCCTGCAAGGGGATGTCTGGGGGTCCACACGACCCCTGTTCTTCCCTCCAGGGGGATACCATCAGGGGACACACAGTTACAGAAGGGGGAGCAGCCCCTTCTGTAATACCAAAATGGCCCGCGGCTTGGAAAGAGGGCACCACCGCCTGTTGCGCCTCCGGGGCACTTCTGTAATACATTCCTTGGTTGCAAGTGGGCACCCCAGACGAAATTAAAATACTTGTAACAGGCACTTTATGGCAAGCCAGCATTAGACACCGGAACGCAATTACCCCAAAAACTACAAATCGGCTGCTGTCTTCCAGGGCTTAGTCTGCTATAAAATTGATTCGCTACCTAAACCTACCCGAATAATGGGAAATACGTAACTATGCAAGGGATAGCCCACTCACCATCCACCAGCATTCTCGTAATGGAGAAAAAAATATGTAGAGCGGTTTGGGGACATATAGAGCTGTTTGGGCAATTCTATTAGGTTTCACATACTACATCTCAAGAAACACACTGGGCAATGCGGCTCGAATAAACAAAAGAAGCACGCTTTGATACCAGACTATAAGATTCAGTAAATGCACTAAATACGCTCAAGGTTTTACTAAACCAGATTTAATTAGCTCAGGACGTAGTACATGCCTCACATACGATCAGGGCTTTATAAAACTGAACTCATTCATAACAGACTCGCAGATAGTGTTTACATTGCTGCAGCTATAACATAAATAGAGATAACAGTTAAACACGCCAATTATACATCATTAAAAGAATTAACTGCAGAATTGGAGTAGGTATCCACCAGCAATTTATAAACTACCCCTCTCTCTTGTTCATCTGCAGTGCAAGGAGCAGCGCATTAACATAAGGCAGCGCTTATCAACACAGCGCCAAATGAAAAGGTTGTGTTGACTTGGGGATCCAGTAATTAAAATTCTGGGTAAGCTAAATACAACATAGCCCCCCCTTTTTTTGGAATATCGAGACAAGCTCCAAAAAATAGAGACTAAGCGCATCTTCTTATTAATCTATCTTTCAGCCCTTCGAAATACCTATATCGGTGGCTCCTACTACTAACGTATGAACTTCCTCAAGGAAACTACAAGGTAGCTGTAACCCACCATTAAGCCCTTCATTTTAGATAGTATGCCTAGTTGAAAACTAATATAGGCCTTTTCAACACTATTCCCCTACAGGAATTACAATTATTTGCAGACCTGGCAACATGCAGCCCTGTTGAAACCCAAAAGTATACTTCGGCAGACAGTCTCCCCGGATTTATCGGGATGAGAGTTTTGTACAACTAAGGTAACTAGCCTTACTAAATATCCATTTATATCGGGTAAGAGACATGAGCTACCCACCATTTGGTTAATAATCAGCAACCAATGTTAAGAGCACCAAGAGATGTTAGAATTATTTAATTCCTTCCTTTTTTTGACTTTAATGCAATCATTGCCAGCATTATCGGAGAGATAATATAAACCAATCTCTGGTACCCACTAGTGACATGCCCCGCCTTGGAGTCAACATGTTTTTTACAAATACCAATATCTTTACTTAATTCTGTAAACAGGTCATGGCCAACCACGAATAGAAACAAGGTGTTCTGTCTCCATAAGTGTCAGGATGTGCTTTAGGTTGATAAGGTCGTTGAAAAAAATGCTCTGTATATGTACTTAATACCTGTCACACGCAAAAAAGTAATTGTATGTTTCTTTTAAGAACTTGGTCCTGAAGAAGGTTTTTAATCGTTTCTCCAAAAACCGAAACGCCGCGTCGACCCCTGTTCTTGTGAAATTTCTTTGTAAAAAACTGTTGTGTTTAAATTTCTTATGTATGAACTAATTGTTTGATGCGCACACCACTGAATTTTTAATCATGTTTTTAAACTAGCTACTGTATAAATTGTTTTTAATTACCTGTGTTTTGCGAATGACTTTTGACTTTGATATAAATATACATTGTTATATTTTCCTAAAAACCTACACGTCCTGTCCTTTTTAGAACTTGATAAAACTATAGGAAAGTAAGAGCATCAACATTTTCCTGAATTGTTTGTATCTAGGTGTTGGCCGCTTCACAAGCTAATAGAGTTACGATTAAGTTTTGCGTACAACAATGTGTGATTGGTATTTGTAAAAACATAAGTTTGGGCACCTACAAGATCATACCACCCAACCAGGGTCAATTGTGGGACTTCTTTGCTTGTTCACTTAGTCTGAGACTGCCATGGGGAACTACAGCTGTGGATTAAGACTGATGAGTCTAATGAGGGTCTTCCCTCTCAGGATTCACCCAAGGAATATCCTTGAGGACACAAATGCACGCCAATGTGCAGTTTTGTTGGGGTAGTCCCTGGGGATTAAAAGCCTCTCAAAAACTCACTGAAAAAAAAATACTGGCTAAACTACTGGGACAAAGTCAAACTATAGTGTAGGTGACTCGCTCTTATGGAACTCACTGAAAACAGCATTGTAAATAAGGCCCAAAATGTATATGGTGTATGGAGCAGAGAGAAAATGAAAAAGCACATTTCCTTCCTAACTGAGATGTGCCCTTAATAAGTCTTTGTTGACTAAAGGATAATACATTTTCATATTTTGGGTAGACCCAAATTACGTTACCAATTTTTGCAGATTACTCTTATTCTATCCTGCTTTATCATAAAGGCCCAACTTTGAAGCAAATAATGCACTCGATACATGGATGCTTGAAAAACATATATATACCTTAAGGGAACATGAGCATTATATCCTGTTCAGTCATTTGAGTATTTGACCCTCTCTGGTAGGGAATGAAAGTAATGTCGAGGGCATTGTTTCCAACTATGCAAAACAGTGTTTTATGTATGACATAGGCAAGCATATTATTGCTGATTGGCGTCCACACCAAATGTGGAGTTTCACCTGCATTAATGTATCAACATATATAAAATAAAAATGGGCGTTTAAGGTGTTTTGGTTCTCCTCAATGATTTTTGCAAGGTTCCCCAGAACTGAGTCTATTTTGAAGCTTTCATTCTTCAGGTAGCTTTGATGGTGAGAAGTGAAGTCCTCACGATAAACCAACCCCACTTTTTGGAGTGATCGTCACCTGGCATACTTCGTTCAAACTCTAGTAATTCCTTTGAAAGATATAGGGGCATAATTATCGCTGAGCGCGTTTAGCGCGCTTTTTATTATTGCCGGCTATCACTGGAATATATCACCAAGCTATTTCTGTATTATCAACACTTAGCGCTATGGCGATAAATATTCCAGCAATAGCAGGAAAATGGCCAAACATCACTGAAAAAAGATGTCTCTTTTAAAACGGCAATAAACTTGGTAAAAAGGCCCTGTGGCCTTAACCCCATAATCCACCTCCCATGTTAGGTATGCCTTAGTCAGGAATTTTGCAGATGTTAAATTCCTGCGTTAAAGCAGAGTTAACGCGATTATGATTATCGCTATGCTTTATTGTTAATATCGCGAAGCTGCCTTAGCAATATTTTCCTGTATTGTTTTGACAGCCACGCCTACTTTGTATCTCATTATCGATGCTTTGCGAGTCGTGACAAAAACGGGAGCTAAATGAAGGAAACACGCGTGTCCTTGTTAATAATGCGATAAAAGTATCGCCACTTTTTGCCCGAAAACGGACGCTAAAGAGGTGATAATTCTATTGCCAGCCCTTAATAATATGCCCCTAAGTCTTTTGTCAAATATCTGCAGGTGCATATTCGTACTGGTGTGTGCGTGTCCGTGCAAATGCATTGTTGATAACTGTGCTCACTTTGCATGCATGGACACTCCTAGCCACGCAAAGTCCTGCTGCCTAAAGACCATGACTAGATGAAGGTTGCTACCATCATCACTCCAGGCTAACAGGCAGATATTGATTCCATTTTTTCTTTAAATTACGTTTTTTCTATTGCAATTAAAAGGTGCTAATAGACAAGTAGCTCTTTTTATTTCGTAACACCAGGGCAATTTGCAAAAATGTGTTATACCTAGTGGCATAATAAAAATATATTTCAGTGACAAGTTCTTTTACATGCACTCGTATATTGCAAATAACACTTAACATGTTGTAGTCTTTTTTTCTTGCCTCATTGTTTGACATTCGATACTGGGTTTGGTAATGTTCTCTTAGTGGCATGTCATGGCAGCCTCTTCTCTCTTTATATTGCCATACTTTCCACCCATATGTAACCCAGGCGCCTGCAGCACGCACAGAGGCACTCCACAACAAGAAGGAAGCATTCACAAACTGAAAATATGGTTCAAATTTAAAAGGTGCGATATTACAGAAGACAGCTGGGGCACACAGGGAGTTAAAAACACTGAAAAGCCTTTTCTCAGTCGGCTCAGAATCATACGCCTGTCTGAGCAACTACCTTTTCTCACGGAAGACAGAAGGTCGGGCATCCCCCTGTGGTCTTTTCTAATTGGAGTTTACACTTTTGGTGGAGCTGCTGTGTATACCCAGTCTGAGAGAAACATGCTTTCCGTGTCATATGTGACAGTAAAGTAGACATTTGCAGTATGAAGTACACTGTCTATACCGGCACTAAATGATGCACAGCTAATAGTGTGTGTTTTCTTATCTTTTTCAGCAACCTGGACACAGAAGAACTCTACGGTAAGATTCATAAAAAAACATAAAAAAAACCTTATGCGCCTTCAGTGAGCAGGACCTTCTCGGGTTGCACATGTGTTTTGAGAGTGCATTGTGGCGTGTCAGGACTAGGAGTAGAGTTGTGAGGAGGAAAGAGTGTTGCAGTATTATGTTATACTAAGGAATGTTTGACATGTTATTTCAGATAGACACTACTGAGTTAATTTAGAAACTGGAGGGTAGTGCACGGGGGATAACTTGCAACGGGGGGGGGGGAATCAGGGGGTGGTGTGAAGAGGTGGTTGAAGTTTATCCTGAACAAAGGACATATTTAATGGGGCTTTTAGTAGACACAAATATCTGCATTCTCATGCCTTCACTTACTACCAGATATACCATGCCAGAGTGACAACCCCCTTATGTCTTTTCTTCTCCTACAAGCAGTAGTTAAAGTAGTAAAATGACCTCTGGGAGTGCTCCTCCAGGGTAGGATATAGCTCCTTGCCCTCTCACCGTTAGGAAAGTTTAGGCGCTATATTCTCTTTAAATTGGTCCCCGTCACTGTTCATTGCATGGGGAACTGTGGTGCGTAGTCGTGTAATAAATACTGCCTCTTGCTGTAGAGGTTTCAGCTGCACTATTAGCCCTTTGTACCTCATGCATGGCATCTTTAATAGAATCTGCTTCCACCCCACACCACTGTGGATTTTATTTTATTTTATTTTATTTATGCAATTTTATATAGCGCAAACTTTACCCGAAGGTGTCAGAGCGCTTTACATAAGGACCAGTTGAAAAACATAAGGATTTAGGATTACATGCATTACATAAAGGATGCAAACAGAAAAAATTGCAAAAGTACAAGATGTAAAGTCACACAAGGAGATACAAATGGATATACTCTAAGAGTCACATAGAAGTGGTAGATATACAAAGGTCTACTGCATATACTAGTGATTAGAGTTATCTCTATATACAGAGGAAAGGGATATGACTGGATATACTCTAAGTGTCACATAGGAATGGTAGATGGTACAAAGGTCTACTGCATAAACTAGTGATTAGAGTTATCTCTACATACATCGGGAAGGGATACACACGGATATAATCTAAGAGTCACATAGGAATGGTAGAGAGTACAATGGTCTACTGCATATACTAGTGATTAGAGTTATCTCTATATACATAGGGAAGGGATATGACTGGATATACTCTAAGAGTCACATAGGAATGGTAGATGGTACAAAGGTCTACTGCATATACTAGTGATTAGAGTTATCTCTATATACAGAAAAGCAGAGTTCCATAAGTGGGATCGTGGGGTGTAGACATAGCACAAAGGGAGGGTGGGAGGGATGCAAGGGTATAGAGAAAAGGCAAAGCAGAAAAGGGAAGAAACATTTGAGGATCATCAACGAGGAAAAGACGAGGGAATGGATGGAGGGTCAGAGTCCAGAGAAACGTGTCGGAAATCAGCAGCAAAATGGCGGCCAGGACAAAACAAAAAGGAAAGAAGTCCAGGAGAGAAGGTGGTGGTGTGGTACGGCTGCCCGTCACCCACCAGCAGCATGTTGCCCAGGTGGGAGATGAAGCTGGAGGCCAGCCGCAGGTGCGTCTCGATCTTGGAGAGCTTGGGGTCGGCGGGCTCGGTTAGGTTGAGGGTGCACAAGGTGGTGAAGGCCGTGTTGACGCTGTTGGTGCGGTCGCGCGTTGGCTCTGTGGCGCTGGCACGGCAGCCGGTGGGTTGTGTGTGGATTCATCCGCCCTGGTAGTTGTGTGGGAATCGGCGGCGGGCTGGCAGGGGGGCAAGCAGTGTGGACTACGGGAGCAATGCAGCCTCGCTAGGCATATTCACAACACTGGTGCCATGGGGGAGAGGGGTGGGCGATCCGGAGATCAGGCCCGTGCTGCTGGACCGCAGGGCATTCCGGTATTGGTAATGTAAAGATCGACGTGGTGACAAAAACGGCCCCTCAATGAAACACTCCTCTTAATCTGCGTGTAGAGGCTCAGCAACGATCAGGCCCGTGCTGCAGAACCACAGGGCATTCCGGTAATGGCAGTGGCCCCAAACCGGCAGCAGGTCAGGACTCAGGCCAGAAAATCCAAGAGAGGGCCGCAGGATTAACAGAAGGCCGGAGAGAGGTTAGGGCGAGCCAGTGGAAGCGCCGATCGCCATCTGAAGGTCGCCGCCGGCCGCCATCTTAAAGTCAGGCAGGCGCTGGTAGGATTCCCTCGGTGGGGTCTTTATTTTAGTACTAGAAAGTGCAGCACTGTTTCGAGAGAAATACTTCACTAAGTAGTATATTAATCCGCATCCTTGTGAATTTTGGTTGAGTACTAATCAACTTGCATTTCAGGAAGAATAATATGCTTAAATGTTTGTAGATAAGGATCCTCCTTACAAGATAGTTTACGATTCTTATGCCCTGTGGTAGGGGAAATCCCACCTACTCAGCTGCATTGTCACTGAGAGTGAATTTCACTCGAGGTTCACCACTGTCATGCATCATAAATGTTCCCACAAAGGCAGTGATGGCTAAGACTTTGAAAGCATTAAGCAGTTTCTCCATCACCTTTGGTGAAGACAAATCCCCCAATTATCAAGCCGCAATAGAATGGCTAACACATTTCTTATAATCTGATAGTTTGATTTAATTGCCACATCTTCAAATGACAACCTTTGTATGGGTTATTTCGCAGTGCGTTAAAGATTCTTGACCCACTTCCTCAGGATCTGGCAGTCCCAAGAAGTATGCATCTTCTCCTAAGGGTGGTGGCGTGGTGTCAACCTATAATGGCTGACTTTCAGTCAAACTCTTCTCTTGATAGTCAGTTAGAGAAAATATAGAATAATACATGAGTAGCTGAATAATGGGGATGTTTTTCACAGTGGCGTTCTAAGTGGCATCAAGTAGCCAACGAAAGCAAAACTTGATTCATGTATGATGTCGCCCAGAAATCTGAGGTAAAATACATTTCTTTTGTTCCCAGTTATCCTACTTTAATGTTATGTATGGCCAGTCCATTTCATTTACCTTTGCTGTCATCAGCTGCTCAGGAGTTGAGGGAGCAGATAAGCAACATGACTTACTGGGGTCCTTTCACCTACCCCCATAAAAACTCTGGCCTTCTTTCCCTCCACCACCCACTTTTCAAAGAATGATACCTGGAATCCCGACGTCCTGCTAAACCATTCTCATTATTCGCCTCATCTTCTCTCCAAATTATTATAACAATACCTGGTTTCCTGCCACTCACACCCATCAATCTCTGCATTTACCCTGTCCCCTCCCACCCAAATTGAAAAAAGCACCTGGTGTTCCGTTACCCACCCACCTCCACTTTCTTCAGCCCTCCCCCTCTCTTTGCTCAATTATAGAATAATGGCTGCACCCCTGCAACCCACCACTCTCTGCGCCTTCCTCATCCTTCCCAGCTGAAGCTGTGCTCTCTGTTCTGTATGGCTAGAAAGCAACTCAAGTGCCATACTCAGAGACGCTCTGAAGGCCATTTCATTTCAGCACTGCTTCGAAATGCCTATATCAGGCTGGGTCTGGAGAAGCTTGCACTCACAGTAGAATGTGGTGCTTGGCACAGAAGAACTGAGCGCTTTGCTTCTTCTTGTGATGTGAAAGCAGTGAATAACAAAATTCAGAATTTGATATTCATGATACCAGCTATTTATCCGAGCCACACATAAAAACCTCCTTGTTTCTTCCCCTGAAGAACCAGGTTTTAGAACCCAGCGGCGCCAGGGGCACGCCCAAAGTCTTCGGGTTCACCTGTCTTAGAATACAGAGACACGGGATACTCCTCGTGGCGTCAAAGATCGAATTTATTGGCTGCAACCAGAAACAGAAGTCCACAAAGTACAACACAGCGTATATTCATAGGAGACTGATCAAATTTGTAAGGCGAGTCATCCTCTTTTATGCCAAAAATCACATTCCGGACAAACACCCACTATTTACAATTTGTCCAATCATAGGTATTATTACAAAAGGTATCGCATGACGGCAAACCCACTTTTGAGTTGTCCGGCCCACCATTAATTATACAGGAAAGCCCAACATTCCTTCTTATACAAGCCGGACAAACCCATAATAAAAGGACCACAACCCATGTCATAAAGAGGCTATAAAGGAAGAAACAGAAACAGATACAGAACAGGATTAGGGATGTGTGTGCATATTAAACTTTCCAATGTCCTGTGCTCTGATCCTCAATCTTGATCAGCTATCGGGCAAGGAACTGGCTTAGCAAGGTCAGCTTCAGGCAACGAGGTCAGTTCACTCGGTTCATCCAAAAGTCAGCACGAACTCGAGCTAACGTGTACTAAGGACTCGTTCGGCCGCAGTCAAAGGCCTATGTGAGGGCAACCACAAAATGGCTGCCATGCACAAAATGGAACCCATGGTTCGGAACGAAATCTCCAAATACATAGTGAATCTGTCGATCTAACATGACGATATCACTCGTACTTGCCGAACTCACTAGTTACGGTTTGCTACTATCAAATTCATAACAAAACCATGACATTTATAAAACAGGTTCAGAATTCACGGAACCTCAGCCCCTCCTTTTGCCCTTACATAGGCAATCACTCAGTCTGCGTCTGAATCAATGTCAATATTCATCAGATCATCAAGGTGCTGCTGGAGCATCATCCTATTACTCAGTACTTCTCTCGAGACAGGTCTTCTTACACACGTAGTAGCACAAAAGCCACATATGGCAGGACCACACTGTACACAGAGACAACACGAGAAAAGAATCGCTAAAACCATCCCGATGATCATCAGAATCTTCCATCCCCAGGTGGATAACAGTCCCCAGAACCATCCAGTCAACGACCAATCTCCTTCGTCCACATATATAGACTCGGAGATCTTATGTAGCCTAGAAATGGCCTGGTATACTGTAGGAGAATTATCTGGTATGAAAACGCAGCAACTCGATTGGATCAGTTTACATACCCCACCTCCATCTGCAAGTATGACATCTAAAACCATACGATTCTGTAATGTCATACGGCGATCCGCTTGAAGCTCAGCAGTCAAATTACTAAGGGCACCGGCAGTTTCATTTATGGTGGACTCAACCACTCTCGTCAATTGCCGTATGTTTCTACTATTAGCCATAGGTCCCCAAAACGGTAGGAAACCATTGAGAAAGTCTCCCACTTCTTGTCCCGTGGTATCTTCCTGATTGAAGACACCCCTAACAACTCTCATTCTGTGGTACTCTGCAGCAGCAGTATACGTAGGAGGTAACAAATATGCAACACAACAGGTTCCCGAAAAATCAAGAGGCAACCATGTGTATGCTCTGTCATAGCAAACAAAATACGTGCCCTTAGCTGCTAAAAACGGTGGGGAAGTCTGGGACGCAAAGACATACTTCTGAGTACAAACACTCTTCCCTAACTGAGCTCTCGGATTCTTGCCATTACCTTGCAGACAAAAATGGCCAGGATGGGGTACGATCCAAATCGGAGGTGACCTTTTTCGTCTCTGCTTTTCACTCAGACTAACACTATATCCAGTCACGTTCCATCCGATATAAGCTTATGCCTCATCCTTAGGAATAGTCTCATATGTATCGATATCTCTGATCATATCCGTTATTCCCTACACTAACACACTATTACTCGAGTTATCTTTCATGGAACGCAGGGGATAGACTTCGTTGGCATAAATAAACATCATCTGATATGCCCATACAGACCCATTGTAACTGAATGGCAGAACCAAATAGGGAATACCTCTATCCGTAGTATGTGGCATAAGACCACACACCCAACAATTAGTGGTGTTCACTACCAACTGGTGTTGATGCAGAAGTTGTACAAGGGAATTATTAATAAACTCTGACCTTCTAATCAGTTCATGTTCAGGTAAAGTATGGAAAGAATGCAAAGAAGTAGTAGTAGGAAAAGACATAGGTTGGGAGGTTGGTGCAAATGTCAATTGGGTAGCAATCCTAAAAAACTCCATCCTCTAACCGTGCTGTTCATGGCAGTTGGTTTTCTTCGCTCAGGTGTGCGTCTGTAAGTCCAGGGAACGCCCTAGAACAAACCAGAACCGTCGACCTTGTGTCTACATGGTTTGCCACTCCAAGTTTTGATACCGCGACCCTACAGCTGAACCCGGATGGCGGTTCGAAAAAGAAAAAAAATAGAACAAAACAGCTTCTTGGATGAGAGAGTGCAGTTTTCAAAAACAGAAAGAAATTATTTTTTTATTAGTCCATTGTTTCTTGGTCGCAAATTATAACGGTCTTTACCAGGCACCGTCTGATCTCGGAAGAACAATTCAGGCTCAGTGGTGTCCAATCTCAAAGGCGGAGGCACAGCTGCTTGCAAGATATCGTCGTCCTCTCCCTCAGACCTGGTCCATACCAAATGTGCGTCGCTAAACGGCATAAATTTACCCTCACGGATCCACTGGTCATACGGCAGAGGTAAAGGTACCCTCTTACAATGTATGCCGTAGATCCAGTTTTTCTTGCCGTGGACTCTTACTGCTGTTCGTGTTGATAAAAGTACTAGGTATGGGCCGGTCCAACGGGGCTGAACGTTCTTGATCCGCTGGAAATTGCGCACTAATATCCAATCTCCAGGATTGATGGTGTGACCTGGATCTTCAGATGCTTGTGGGAGGTTATCATGAACCTGTTGATGTAAGACACGCAATTTAGCCGTCAGGTCATACAAGTAATCAACCAACACAGGATATTCGATGTCGCTGAACTTCGTTGGTCTCGGCACTCCGCACACATTTGCCAGGCGACCAAACACAATTTCGTATGGACTAAGTCCTATTCGGGAATGCACTGTAGTTCTAGTTGACAAAAGTGCCAACGACAACGCATCGGGCTATTGGAGACCAGAACTTGCCTGAATCTTGGCTAACTTAAGCTTCAGAGTGCCATTATAGCACTCGACTAAACCAGCTGATTGAGGGTGATTCGCAGCATGAAATTTCTGCCTTATGCCCAAACCCTCACACACTCTCTTCATGATCTGGCCCACAAACTCACTTCTGTTATCACTCCACACCATCCTTGGCAAACCAAACCTAGGGAAGAATTATTTGAGCAAGACTTTAGCTATGGATAAGGCAGTGTTATCTTTTAGGGGGTAAGCCTCTACCCATCTTGAAAAGGCACAGACAACCACAAGGACGTATTTCAGATTGTTACATCTCTCCATGTGGGTAAAATCCAATTGCAACACCTCAAACGGATACGTCGCAGGCGCGAAGTGACCGGCTGGAGTTGGGGTTCCCTTGCCAGGATTATGCATCAGACAAACCATGCAATTCTTGACCAGATTCTCCGTACACTTAGAAATTCCACCATTCTCCCACACTGGAGCCAACAACTTACAAATCCCTTTCGCACTAAGTGGGCCATTCCATGTGCCATCGTAACCACTGCAAGCACATACGCATCAGGCAACAACCATCGCTGGTGTTCTGACAACTCAATCCAACAACCAGTCGAATCCAACATTTCCATACTCTCTCTCCACACACTCAATTCTTTCTCAGTAGCTTCAGCCTGAATCAATTTCACACTCTCTATTGTGTCTTCACACATTCCTCTATCCGGAACCCATCTCGCTGGACCTGCAACATACATTCGACTCGTCATATCTTTCACCGTTTCTCTCGCTACTTCATCCGCAAACGCATTACCACGACCAACATCATCTGTAACTTTCTTATGTGCACTGCATTTCACAATCGCAACTTGAGTCGGCAACGTAAGTGACTCAAGAAGTTCATTCTCCAACTGTCCATGCTGAATCTTCGTGCCATGGGAAGTAAGGAATCCATGTTCCTTCCACAAACGCCCAAAGCTATGGGCAACACCAAACGCATATTGACTATAGGTATACACAGTCACTCTCTTTCCTTTCGACAACACACACGCTCTCGTCAGTGCAATCAATTCTGCTGCTTGAGCTGAATTCTGTGGAATACGTGAAGCTTCAAAAATCGTGTGCAAAGTCGTAACCGCATCCGCTGCAGTCGTATCGCCATTCGGAAGCTTAAAGCATGAACCATCTACCCATAAGGTACCATCAGAATTCAAAAGAGAAGTATCTTTCAGATCAATTCTACCCTTCGTTTCTTCCTCTGTCCTGAGAAAGCAATCATGCTGCTCTTGAACATCTGTCTCTACAGAAATCGCCAACAACGTAGCTGGATTCAACGTTTTGCATCGCTTTATGTGCACATGACTCGCCAAAAGTGTCAACTCATAACCTGACAACCTCGCACTAGTCAAATGCTGAGTCTTCGTTCTGTTCAATAAAGTATCCACTGCATGTGGAACCATCACAACCAACGTATTATCCATCACCAAACCAGCAGACTGTCGAATAGAAACAGCCGCTGCCGCTGTAGCTCTCAAGCAACTCGGCAATGCTCTAGCTACCGGATCCAAAGTCGACGAGAAATACGCACATGGACGCTGCTTGTCACCAAACTGTTGCGTTAAAACTGACAATGCACAACCCTCTCTCTTGTGAACATAGAGTGTAAAAGGCTTACTGTAGTCGGGAGTACCCAACACCGGAGCAGAACACAATGCATCACGTAATTCAGAAAAACTTTTCTGACATTCGTCAGACCAAGGAAGAGGATTCGGAGTATCCTTAAGAGTAAGTGCCAACAGAGGTTTCGCAAGTAACGAAAGATTCGGAATCCACTGCCTACAGGACGAGGTAATACCCAAGAAAGCACGCACTTCTCTCTGTGTGATTGGCACAGTCATTTGCGCAATCGCTTGAATTCGTTCTGGGGTCAACCTTCTTGCCTCCTTCGACAAGAGATGACCTAAGTAGGTCACTTCTTGTCGAAAATACTGCAACTTCGAAGGTGACACTTTATGATGAAGGTCAGACAAATGTCGCAACAAAGAAAGAGTAGCTTCTTTACAAGTTTCCTCATCATCAGCAGCAACTAACAGGTCGTCCACATACTGAATAAGAGCAACACCAACAGGCAAGACAATCGCATCAAGCTGTGTTTTCAAAGCCTGACTATAGATGGAGGGACTTTCACAATAACCTTGAGGAGTGCACTTAAACCGGAAGCTTCGGCCTCCTAAAGAGAAGCCAAAATATCTCTACCCTCCTCTGCAATTGGGATACTGAAGAAAGCATTCTTCAGATCTATAACCGAAAACCAGACAGCTGAAGCAGGAATCATAGTCAGCAAAGCAGTAATGTCCGGAACAACAGGAAACTTTGTCACAACAATCTTATTAACCTCTCGAAGGTCGATCACAAACCTATAAACAGACGGCTGAGAAGAGTCAGTATGCTTCAGGACAGGCAAAAGAGGACTGTTACACTCATTACCTCTCGTTTCTTCAATCACACCTTTCTCAATCAGATCATAGATGATCCCTAAAAGCGCCCTTTCACCATCGCTAGAAATCCTATATTGGGGAATATGTGGCAATTTAGCATTCGCTTTAAGTGTCACAACATAAGGTGGAATCTCCAAAAGACCAACGTCATTAGGACCAGTAGCCCAAAGAGTATCAGGGAGAGAACGCAATTCCGGTGAAAGCCGATCTTTAGACAAATACATCGGAGAGATCACTTTCTTACCCAACGTAAGCTGCACTCCCGAAGGAGAACAATACAATGTCGCCTGCAACCTCTTCAACAAATCCAAACCCAACAAATTCTCACCACAACCTGTCATTAAAATAAGGGGTGCTTCCAATTTACAAGGCCCGATAGAAAGAGACAAGGGACTAGAAACTGGATTACGAACTGGGGCGCCAGAGAATCCTACCGAAACATTTGTTAAGCCAGACAAAGGTAAGCCAGGGAGTTTAGAGTGCATGATAGAACTCTTCGCTGCACCAGTATTCAAAAATCAGCACGAACTCGAGCTAACGTGTACGTGTACTAAGGACTCGTTCGGCCGCAGTCAACGGCCTATGTGAGGGCAACCACAAAATGACTGCCATGCACAAAATGGAACCCATGGTTCGGAACGAAATCTCCAAATACATAGTGAATCTGTCGGTCTAACATGACGAAATCACTCGTACATGCCGAACTCACTAGTTACGGTTTGCTACTATCAAATTCGTAACAAAACCATGACATTTATAAAACGGGTTCAGAATTCACGGAACCTCACCCCTTCAGAAACTGTTCTACCCAAAAAATAGTTTGTCCAGCCTCACTGATGATTACTACACGGCATTTCAATGCCAATAGATCTTGTGGAGGAGTGCGTTTTACAAACCATAATTAACTGAACAAATAATCTCCCAGGAATCTTTCAGTTCCCCTGAAATGCTTGTAATTTAAGGTCTATTTTGTATCTATTTCAGATGTAACAAAGAATTGATTCAAACCTTTCCTCAAAGTATGAAACTTTGGTGTCCCAGCTCTCACAAGCAATGCTGAGATCTAATGGTTACTTTATCTCTTAAAGTCTAATGATTGTCAATGCGTCTAATAATGAGCATCAAGATAAACAAAACAATGTCATCTTATTTCATCACAAATACTTCTTAAACACAACTCTCAACAGTCTAAATACGTCAAACTTTTGACACACTCTGGACTCTGATTATGCAAATGCTCCATCTCCACAAATAATCCCACATATAAAAGTAAAATTATTGTTAATGTGCATAACTCCAGAAGCTGATGATGTCATGTGGAAGCCACTGATCATGAAGTAGAGCGACAAAAATGTCCAAGTGTTACTGGCTATGTTTTAGGTCTGGAGACCTTTTGATTTTGCTAAAATCATATACATAACACACTTACAAAAAGGGGTTTTCAGCCACCTTTCTTCACCCATTGGTCTGTTCTTGTGTCAGTCACATTTTGCTTCCACCCACCTCAGAATACAGCATGGGGCAGTGGGTCTACCTACTTAAGCCACTTGTTACCTTCACTTTGAGTGACAGCATTTTACCCTTTCACAATGAGCACATTGACACACAAGCTACTTAACTTCAGTGCCAGTGTTTTTGTTTTTACTTTAAAATTACTTTAGTGTTGTCTATGTTTGTAGAGCCTGATGTGATAGAAAGGCACTTTCTACCAGATCACAGGGTACATTCCAGCTTTATCAGTTCCTTTCTCCTGACAGTGCTGGTGTAAATTGCTTTTGAAATTGCCTTTGTTTATCTCATCGCTGGTTTTTCACATCATAGCAGAAGCTTACATGAACTTTGAATATAAGATCATGAGGTTGATCTATCTTTTCAATCCTGTCTGTCATGTAATTGTTGCTCTCTCTTTCTTTTTTAATTCCTTTTCTTTCGTTTTTTCTGCATCCTCTTTCCTTTTCTTTTCTTTCTTTCTTTCTTTCTTTCTTTCTTTCTTTCTTTCTTTCTTTCTTTCTTTCTTTCCTTCCTACTTTCTTTCCTTTTTTCTTTCTTTCTTTCTTTCTTTCTTGTATCCTTTTGTCTTTCTTTTTTCTTCCCTCCCTCTTTCTTGCCTCTCTCCTTTTTTTTTGCTGTCTTTCTTTCTTTCTTGTCTTTACTCATAATGGCAAGAGGCTGACAGCCAATGTCAGACTGATTGGCTGTTTTAAGTCCATGTTACCCAATAACATTTCTATTTTACTAAATTATATGTGTAACATAGTTACCTATGGGGTTTGCAGCCAAACCTCGTCCATAGTCTGTGCTTCTGTCATTCACTTTTTTCTTCCTCCCACTCTAGAATGTTTCATGACCTCATTATGCAATATGGCTTGCTGCCCTTTCACAAGACGAGCATCAACACACAAAGTAGTTTTCTTCAGTGCCAGGGAGCAATGTGGCAATGTATGCTTTTTCTTCAAACCAAAATAATGTTTTTGTCTTTAGCCAATGTTTTTGTTTAGTTTGGTGAGGGTTCAGCAGCTTCCCATACAATAACGTTTTGCAAAAACCATGACAAAACAAGGCTTTCCAAAAGGCTGGCAGCCAGCACCAGACCTATTTGCTTTGCCAATGCTTGTTCTTCTTTGCAGTGTAACAAGCATTTCTGAAAATTACTAGTTACTTTGATGGTAATGTCACACGCCACGTAATTTACTCAAATGTGTTCAGATGATGAAGGGTTGATCAGCAATGGCAATGTAACCGCCACTTACTCCTTATTTTTTACAGGAGCCTCCTAAATATAGCTTAAATGCCTGCTAGTAATGGTAATATGGGCCCATCAATTTCTGCATAGTTACTGTCCATTCTCTAAATTGGTGGTAAACGTAATTTCCAGAACCTGTTTTTGTCATGGGACATAGAAAATTACAAATAGCAATTGTGTGAAATCAGGGATCAAATAATGCAAGTACAAATTCCCCTAGAATGTGAGCAATTTATGGATTTTGAGGTGCCTATTACAGCACAGAGCAGCATTGCCTTACATTCTATTGTCATTTCCAAATTCTGTTTTATTATACTTCAGTTCTATAAATGATCATAGATTGAACTCCTTGTGAAAGAGCAATACTTGTTGCTGCAGCTATACAGATCTCACAGAGAACAAAGGAACTTTTCTGACTATCAATTAGAACTTCAGCAATTTGTCATGATTTACTCAATACAAAGATTGCTCTGTTCACTCTCACATGTCAAAAACCGCCCACTAAATGTCAAACCCGGCAATATTTTCTTAAACTACCTGAGTGCTGGGAAGTCTCCTGCCGATGGGATAATGGGCAGGTTGGTTAATCTACATGTCTAACAGTAACATCGCGAGAATATTTTAAGATCTGTCACAGTGAAGCGCATCTCGTTCCTCTGTTATCCCTCCAAGTGCTTCCACTGACTTGGATGACAGCTGTTAGCAGTGATGACAAGCTTGATGGTGGCTGTGTGTGCCTGGTGGTTTAAAAATGGGTCCTAAGTTAATGCAAGGCCCGCGATCACAACATTTATGGAGGTATGCGCTGTTAAAAGCTCTACCAATGCCCATGAGGTGGCATATGCCATGAAGAGAACGAGCGGTGCAAAGCTAATGTTCAGACACACCTGCGATGTTATGAATTTTTTGTTTTTGTTTTGATGCCTGCTAAGTATGGTCTGTGCACCACAGCATTAGTGAGTATTTTAAAGATAATGAATATTATTGTTATCACTCTACATTTCAGCATACCATACCACTGCAAAATACCTAGGTAAAATCTAGGGTATAACACACCTTTCCTGTAGTGTCGTAGAGCACAGCAGGTGACCCTTCATGATGCTATAGGAGTTCATGTCTATGATTGATGGCAGAAGCGACCAATGAAACTGGGCTAAAAAGTTCCTTCGAATACAATCACTGGTTATAGGCCAAGAAATGTGACCAAGCGTCAATAACATATAGTTGCATATTGAGATGCTGAACTTAAATTTGATGGTGCTGGCAGGCAGGCTTGCAAGCTGGAAATGGGTGCCACAAAAAAACTGTTTATAAAACACCCTGCACACTCTGGCAAGTTTGAACTGCCTTAGAAAAAGCAATGTTGTCGTGCTTACTATCAAGCACCTCCTACAAATACAAAAATTCGCATTGGTTAGTAGGGAGATTGAGTTTTGGGATGGGGAGTAGGTCAACATCTTGCTGTCAGTTTTGGATAAGGTCACACACCAAAACTGGAAAATCAGACTTAGGAATCAATCATTAAAATAAAAAAACGTGCCTACTTCGAAAAGCATTAGAAAAAGCCTTTCAGTATTATCATTTGGAAAATGAAATCATAATGAAAATAAAAAGAGTGTCCCATATGATTGAACAGGACCTACCTGTGGCACCCTCTGTCTCGGAATTGCCAGTGAAGGCGATGAGGTGGGCGTTACTGATTAGTCCTGGTTAAAGAATTTATCACCTTACCTAGGAACCTTTCTAGAAGTCCAAAATCTTCTGTCGAGCAGGCCTGGAGGCTGTAGCATGAAAGCACTCCTTGAGGTCATGCATGTAGAGAACTCCATTCCTCAAAGTAGCAGATCTCGCCACAGGAATCCCTCACATAACCACGAGAGGTTAAAGACAGAAGGAGACGGCAATCAGGTGTAATGTGGGCCTTGAGACAAAACAACCTAGGACTGAAGCCCCCCATAGGAGCAGACTGATAGGTTCAGTAGGGGCGGCCTTAGGCATGTGCAAGCTGTGCACCTGCACAGGGCCACCAAACCCCAGGGGCCACCACTCCAATAAAAATCCTTAATATAATAATCCTCTGAGGATGGATACATATTTGCGTAGCGGCTCCTGGCAGGGATTTGCCGGCCTCCAGCTCTGTTCCACTTCCAAACACCCTGACACCCCCCCTCTTCACTGGCCTCCGCGCTCGCCCCGCCAGGACCCCCTCTTCCGGGGCCCCCTACCTACGCTCCCTGCCCAGGGCCACCAAGAGCCTAGAGCCACCCCTGAGTTCAGTCAGCAGTGAAGAGCGTTCAAGGAATACAGCCGGCACAGCAGTGTCTACGCACAATGGAACTGCAGCAAGGGAGGATCCGGACAGGGTCATGGAAAACAAAAAAGAAGCAGAAAAGAAAAGGCAGATTTGTGATTCAATTGCTAATGAGGAACCATACAACTAAGCAGTTGGAAGGCAACTGACCCCTACCCATGTTTTTTTCTCTGGTCCAGTGATTAGAAAAAACATACTGGCTTGTGTAACTCGGGTAAAGCATCTGCATGACAGCAATGTATGCATCCGAGAGAAGCAGCTGTCTACTGCTTGCATATTGATGGTGCTTGCCATTAATCTGTAGATATAACTACATACAGAAATGACGGCCTATAGTCAGGCTCTTGGACCTTAGTTGACTATCTGCTCTGTCCAGGACTCATAGGGACTACCACGTTGGTTGAAGGGAAGGAATGCTCGGATGAATCCTTAAGCAAAACGGGATAGCATTCCATATATTCAGTGACTTTCTGCACAAAAGTAATTTAGGAAGTCCTAAAACCTTGAAATCTGAAGAAACTAAGAATTTCGATCTAGAGAAATATTTGATTCTGACACATTAATCAGGTGCGATCTCCACCTGGATGGGTTAGGACGGGGTATTCGAGGCTGTAAGGGCGCACGTGGCACATTTAAAGAAAGTACAATGTCACAGCACTCTCTATTGGGAGGGAGGGTTCTCCAGGGGCATATGTGTATAAGGCCTTGGGGGCGATCAGAGGGGCTGGTGGGATGAAGCAATGGAAAGTGGAGCATGTTGGCAGTGGAAGGAAAATCTTAAATTTAATTTCCTCAGAAGACGTGACTATTGATGCAAAGCACAAGAGCAGTACTCACGTGTATATTGAGGCAAAAGGGGGAACTTATGGCTCATGGCTGAATTATTTATGTTACTTCTATAAATGTGAACACATATTTCAGACCCTATTGCCTTAGACTTGCTCATACAAATTCTCAAAGTCAAAAAGGTTCCATATAGATGGAGGCTCGACAGGGTATTTTTGACAGATCAGAAGTATTTGGCGAAAAGAAAAATCTACCTTATTAGGTAAATACATTTGTCTGGGAAACCTTCAAAACATAATTAGATGGGAACTCGAGCAACAATTAGAGGGAAAATCGTTTCATATCTCAGTCAAACCATAAACTGAGTGAGAATAATTTAAAACAGCTTTAAATTAGATTAGGTGGTGTAGAATTATCATTAAATGCAGAGGTGCATTCAAATCATGAGAAGTACGAGGAAGTTATGAATAATCGCATGGGGTAATACATAGAACAAGAGATTTTTCGGAATCGGGTGACAGGCTACAAGGTGTATGAGACGTTGAAATTAGTGGCACGGAAAACTAAGGCTACGAAAGCTAAAACTGAGATTAGTTCGGTCTGAAAATAAGACTTGAAACCAGATTATAGATCCAGGAGAGATACATCAGACCTTTTATGATCATTATCTAAGTATTTATCAAGCCAACTATAATACATCTAGAGAGGTCACAGACGAATACTTGAATCAACTGAAAATGCCAGCCTTTTTTGCGATAATGCCATTGGTTTTCAGAGGATAAAATAGAGAATGTATTAGCCAGTTAGCTAATAGTAAAGCCTCTGGAGAAGATAGCTTTTTTGTTTGGACAGTATAATACTCTCGGTTGAATTAAAAGCCTTCATAACCACACTACTCAATAGTATCTTAAATGGGTGTAGAATTCCACATTTGTTTTCTTTTCAAGGGGACATTAGTTAGCTCCATTCCAGGCCTCAGCTGAGGACATAGATCTGCTTAAAGCTTGGGCTCTCCTGTCTTTCCCTGGAGGTACCAAGAGTGTGATATCTCAATAGAGAATGACGGGGAGGAAGTAAAAGGGAGGGAGAAGACACAGAAGCATTTGTTGTTGCACGTCAGCAGCAACATAACATGCAGAGGAGTAGAATCAACGTGTGGAATTTCCTGATTACTTACTCTTAGATAGTAGGAGAGAGAGGTAGATGCCAACAAGAATTTAGGATTAATATATAGTAATTATAGCAAGTCCTGAAACTATATCCTGGGAGGACAATCCATGTTCATAAACATAAGTAAACAAATAATCTATTTGATGGAACCATCAAAGGACAACAATTACAAAAGTGAAGGACACAGAATCAGATGGACAAACTAAAAGCCAATACAACTATGACCCATTGCTAGGCAAGGAACTCTATGTGTAGTGAAATTACATATGCTCTTCCACTAGTGACCCAAAAGTGTACTGCAAAATGAAATATTCTCTTGAGATACCCCTGCTATAATGTCTTTTTATATGCAGAAAAGCACTAGACCCCATGAGCTGGGACTTTCTGTTTTCAGTTTAGAGAAAATGACTTTCCGTCAGCCTGTGCGGCTGAATGCATCCCTCTAAACCAATTCAACACCAGCAATAAGGCTTAGTAACAAACTAATCACAGATCTTATAATCACAAGCCATGCTATGTTTTCTGAATCCTTTTCACATTACTTATTGAACCGTTAGCCACTACTTTAAGGATGAACCTTAAAATTAAACAGGTAATGCAAGAGTTCCCAATACTTCTACTTTATGAGCACATTTTTCAAGAAAGAAAGACTGCTGTGCTGCTGAAAGAACTGTCAGTCTGTTAGTCTCTTCTAAACTTTGCTGGACTCCTGCTTTGCTGTGCCTGCCCTGCTGCCTGCAGCCCTCCTTGCCTGGGAGTGAGAAGGACTGGACCAGCATCTCTGCATCCCCAGAACCTAAGTGACTCCAAGGGTTTGCAGGCTTGCCTCTTGTTATGACATCTCAGGTACATCAAAGACTTCCAGCAACCCTGCCACAGACTATGAACTCTGCCAACTGTGAGTCTTGCCATGCAAAGTAGTGCATTTCCAGTCCTGGTCTCTTGGAAGTGGGTTTTCTCTCTGTCTTCTGCTAAACTACATGCATTGCTGTTGTTGTGCTGGTTGGAACCGACGCATCTCGCCTCGACGCTGACGCATCTCCACTGAAAACGAGGACATTGCGTCGCCAGCTGTGCAGCTCGACGATGGCACACCACCTTCATCAAGAGAGGTTCAACAATCACACATCTCCGACTGCGCGGATTGTACCCGATGCATGCCTGCATCTGAAGATGTTGTGTAGTTCCTAGGACCCCCCAGGACTTGCGCTTTTTGGATGACCTAAACTGAGGGCTTGGTGTGAAGACAGACTCTGGACACACCCACAGGATGAGTTAGCCTTTAGACCTGCTAGCTCTTCAGTGCCACTGTCACCCCTCTGTACTACACAGTGTGGTAGGTAGTTTCTGGCAACCACTGAACATGACAACCCCAATTCCTCAGGTATCGTGGAAACAATCCGGTATCTTTCGCTCAGTCACTCGTGCTTGCTTTTTCACAGAATACATAGAATGACGATTGGAATGGTTTCAATAAGTACTTATTGGTCAAGCGTCAGTCTAGTATGAAACATGTTAGCTGTGACAATCAAGAGACAGGAGCAGACAAATGTAATCATGAGTACCTATATCGTGAAAAGTAGATACATTTTAACCATAATGCGAATAAGATGAATAAAAGCATATTACATAAAACAATAGTGTTGGCATACTCCTACCATACGTATCCTACCTAACCGTGCCTAGCCTAGAGGTGTAGGTTAAGCATGTATGTGTAAATGCTAGGATAAGTCCTAGTGGACCCTAATAGAACCTAATAGAGCCAAGAATTTCCCAGGGAAGTGATAACCCCTCACCAGATGGTTGTACGTGAAGGACCCCATCTCTGCATCAAGGATAACACCTGGCAAGGGATGTCATGCCTCTGCCCATCGAAGGATCAGCCTGCAGAGTCTCGATCCAGCCTGGAAGGAATTCTTCCTCTTCCTTGATAAGGGAGAGTGAGAGTCTTTTATACTAAAGTGGTCACTCCAGGGTTTTTCTAGAAGCGATATGTTTTGAAAACATTTGCCAATCCCCTCCTAATCCTTTTGTAAACAAACATGAGCATATGCAGCTGGCTGTTGGCCATGAATGAAAAAAGTGGTGACCCTTGTACAGTATAAATCTGCAGTGCCCGGGGACATATTTTGCGTGCGTCAGATACAGGGCTTAAGATATGACACCAAGAGCCTGGTGTCGGAGAGACAGAATTCAGCTACTGGGTAAAAGGTCCCCTGTGTAAGACCTTTATATCTTGTGGATGGGATGTAATGTATGTAATCGGTTTATTCCTATGTGGTTCCTTGGGACCTAACAAAAAATCTCTAAGATCCATGTTGTCTGATAAAAGGGTCAATTGTTGTTTCACCTGTGATAATGTTGAGGTCTTTAGCCAATCTAGGCACAACTTCCTGATACTGTAGGAAGTCACTACCCCTGGGTCATCTATGTGTACATAGAATGGATCAGGCCTATGGATACTAAACCTTACGTTGTACCACTGAATCATGAGTGACACCTATTCATGTCTACTGGCCAAACCAACCAACCAACCAACCCTTCCAATCAGATGATGAATTGTATGGACCTGTACCATGTTTCCCTTCACTTGTAAGTATGTTGTTTGCAATACCCTTGAATGGGGCATGTGAGTAAGTATGAGCAAATTTTGCGGATCTGCCGTCCACAAATTTGCAAAAAAATCCATGAATTTGCGGATTTTCCTGCAAAATCGTGTATTTTTTTGCGATTTGCACCATACGTAACTGGAGTACTTTCTACTGGCTAATCAGTAAGTGCTACCTCGTTGTGTAAATGTATAGTACTTTTCCTACACTGCAGCTGCGTAAAGGGCCACATGATTTGTCCCCAGTTACCATGTGTGCCTGTAAGTTTGCCACCGCACCAAAAGGCGCCGAGGAACCTTGAGTGAGCTTCCCATCATAGTTGGGAAAGGGCGGGAAAAATGTTTGATACTGCTAGTGTGTGGTGCTGGGCTTCTATGCGTGGGCACATGCCTCTTGTGTAAAGTGTCAGAGAGCAAGCAGGGCAGCAGGTGAGGAGAAAGCATCCTCCTGGCCACAGGAACTACAAGGAGATCGCGCTCGAGAAACTCATGAATGCAAAGACTTCCCTCGAGTATTACAGCTAATTTTTGAGGGCAGATATGGGGTTAAAGCACACTTGCCCAGCCTCGACCGTGCTCACTAATGTTTTGGGCTGATTAAAAACGTTACTGAATTTGAACTTCAACTCGGGCACCAGCTATAACTGTAAGTGCTTCCTGTTGAGGTTTAATTTTTGTGACAGGAGCCTTGCGCCAGAATGAATCCTGCCCTGCATAGTTATCCACGAAGATGCCACCGTTTTGTGCAATACCTCTACTCAACTGGAGTACTGGCTAATCAGTAAGTGCTACCTCGTTGTGTAAATGTATAGTGCTTTTCCTACACTGCAGCTGCGTAAAGGGCCAGAAGATTTGTCTCCACTGACCATGTGTGCCTGTAACTTTGCCACCGCACCAAAAGGTGCGAGGTCCCTTGAGTGAGCTGTCCATCATAGTTGGGAAAGGGCAGGAAAAACGTTTGATACTGCTAGTGTGTGGTGCAGGGCTTCTATGCATGTGCACATGCCTCTTGTGTAAAGGGTCAGAGAGCGAGCAGGGCAGCAGGTGAGGAGAAAGCAGCCTCCTGGCCCCAGGAACTACAAGGGGATCGCACTCGAGAAACTCATGGATGCAAAGACTTCCCTCGATTATTACAGCTAATTTTTGACTGCATATATGGGGATAAAGCACACACACTTGCCCAGCCTCGACCGTGCAAATGTTTTGGGCTGATTAAAAACGTTACTGAATTTGAACTTTAACTCGGGCACCAGCTATAGACTGTAAGTGTTTCCTGTTGAGGTTTAATTTTTGTGACAGGAGCCTCGTGCCAGAATGAATCCTGCCCTGCATAGTTATCCACGAAGATGCCACCGTTTTGTGCAATACCTCTACTCAACTGGAGTACTGGCTAATCAGTAAGTGCTACCTCATTATGTAAACGTATAGTGATTTTCCTACACTGCAGCTGTGTGAAGGGCCAGAAGATTTGTCTCCACTGACCACGCGTGCCTGTAACTTTGCCACCGCGCCAAAAGGCGCCGAGGTCCCTTGAGTGAGCTGTCCATCATAGTTGGGAAAGGACAGGAAAAACGTTTGATACTGCTAGTGTGTGGTGCGGGGCTTCTATGCGTGTGCACATGCCGCTTGTGTAAAGGGTCGGAGAGCGAGCAGGGAAGAAGGTGAGGAGAAAGCAGCCTCCTGGCCACAGGAACTACAAGGGGATCGCGCTCAAGAAACTCATGGATGCAAAGACCTCCCTCGAGTATTACAGCTAATTTTCGACGGCAGATATCGGGTTAAAGCCCACTTGCCCAGCCTCGACCGTGCTCACTAATGTTTTGGGCTGATTAAAAACGTTACTGAATTTGAACTTCAACTTGGGCACCAGCTATATCTGTAAGTGCTTCCTGTTGAGGTTTAATTTTTGTGACAGGAGCCTCGTGCCAGAATAAATCATGCCCTGCATAGTTATCCACGAAGATGCCACCGTTTTGTGCAATACCTCTACTCAATTGGAGTACTGGCTAATCAGTAAGTGCGACCTCGTTGTTTAAATGTATAGTGCTTTTCCTACACTGCAGCTGCGTAAAGGGCCAGAAGATTTGTCTCCACCAGCCATGTGTGCCTGTAACTTTGCCACAGCGCCAAAAGGCGCCGAGGTCCCTTGAGTGAGCTGTCCATCATAGTTGGGAAGGGCGGGAAAAACGTTTGATACTGCTAGTGTGTGGTGCAGGGCTTCTATGCGTGTGCACATGCCTCTTGTGCAAAGGGTCAGAGAGCGAGCAGGGCAGCAGGTGAAGAGAAAGCAGCCTCCTGGCCACAGGAACTACAAGGGGATCGCGCTCGAGAAACTCATGGATGCAAAGACCTCCCTCGAGTAGTACAGCTAATTTCCCACCACAGGGATGGGGTTAAAGCACAATTGCCCAGCCAAGACAGTGCTCCCTAATTTTTTGGGCTGATTAAAACATTACTGAATTTGAGCTTCAACTCGGGCACCTGCTCTATTTATCTGTAAGTGCTTCCTGTTGTGGTTTAATTTTTGTGACAGGAGCCTCCTGCCATACTTGTAACTATTCTCTGACCCTGCTTCGAGGGTCAGAGCAGGGTCAGAGAATAGTTGGAAGTAGGAAAAGAGGCGCCTCTCAGGAAGCACTTACAGCGTTACAGCAGGTGCCCAAGTTGAAGTTAATTTCTTTGTAACCATTTTGTAAATGGTTACAAAGAAATTAGCTTCAAGTTGGGCACCTGCTGTAACCCTGTAAGTGCTTCCTGAAAAAAATTTGTAGCAGATTTTCCCCGCAATTTCGCGAGAATCGCGGATCATGAAACTGCGGAAAATGCGGAAAATCCGCAAATTCCACGAGCGGAACAAATTTTCGGCCCATAGTTACATGTGAGGGGATGCTCATTGTTTTCAGGTCTTTGATTTTTGCAAACCCATAACAGGTAGTTTGTTGCACTCTTCTGTTCAGGAAAATTATTTGTAATGGTATCTGACACGCTCTAAATAATGCCTCAGTTCCCTGAACCTGCCACTCTGTTGTCCCCCAGATAGATTTTGTGTCTATGTGTCTTTCCATTAGTCGAATCCCTGTATATGCAATTGGGAGATGTTGGAAGTGGAGGTCCCTGTCGCTTACAGCCGCCACCAAATGCTGGAGGCGTGCGTCTCCGACCCCTTGCTTCAACGTTAGGCTAAGTAAGGACACCGTCTGAGATAGCCCTGCTCACCCACTTAGTAGCTTGGTATGAGCAGCCAGGCTTATCTCCAAGGCACGAGTGTTCAGAATGTGCAACCACACTCACATTAATCCCATGAAGTCATCACAAATAGACTCCACACGAGTATTGATAAAATGAGTATAATCTTTATATAAATAATTATACGATACAACCACATAATACAAAATCAACATAAAAGAATGGGTAGTATTCTTTCCGGTGGGCTGGTAGGTTCTAATCCTAGCCACCGCTTCTAACCAACAGTTAAGCTCACTTCTAACAGTTTCCCAAAAGGTTAGGCAAGTCGTATTGCTAGAATGACACACGTTGCAAAAGGAAACAATACTGCAATGCATAACAATATTCTCTTATACTGTGCAACAGAAAACAATGCCATATGTAGCGTCACACTCATGTACTTACAATTTAAGAAATAATGAAATGCGTATCACCAACATGCCCTGTACCAGGAAGAAACAAAGCAATGCGTCAAGCTAAAATCCTGAACGGTGCAATAAAGACATAATACACTGTGCGATGTTATACTAAGATACTGTGCAATGAAGAAATAATGCAATGCACCACGTTACAATCAGGTAATATGCAAGGGAGAAATAACATAGTGAATAGAGCACCCCGCATACAGTTTGTCAGGCACAAATGAGGTCAGGCGTCATACGACAGTTTGACAGTTCGTTAGCAGCAATAATGCAAAGTGTAATACGACGTTTTGCATGCTCCGTTAACAGTGCCCCCATTATGGATCAAATGATGACACAAAAAGTACTGCTTCCCACTCCTGCCCCAGTACTGCCCTGTCTTGGGTCAGCACGGGCCGGGAAATGTGCCAAAGCAAAAGGAGCAGGAGGCCGAGAGAGTGTACCTCCGGGCCCGCAACCCACCCCAGGTGTTGACCCATGTTACCTGGGGGGGTGCAATCCCACTCTCCTCTTCCCGACGTCAGCGACTTGGGCCTTGATTCAGAAGTCCGTCACGGGTTGCAGCGGACTCAGGCCAGCGGCTTAGTTCTTCTGTGGCTGCCGGTCCAATAACTTGGCCCTCACTCCGGCGTTCTCAGTCCACACCAAGACCCTCCCTCAGCACTGTGGAGACTTTGCTTTAATTTGGTGCACACCTGAACCCGGCACTCTTCACCATCACCTTCAGGTTGCACTTCGACAAGCACACCGAGCGTCAGAGATTCACCTCTTCTTTGGTGCTCACGACGATCTGGCGCTCTTCACCAACGCTACGCTTGCACCTCAACACGCACCCTGCGTGTTCGAGCCTCTCCTCTTCTCCCGGTGCACACGATGTCTAGGTGCTCTTCAATGCCCTGGCTGTACCACGACATGCACTCTTCCGCGTCCGACTCTCACCTCTTCTCCAGGTGCACATGATGTCCAGGCGTTCTTCCCTAATGCCCTGGCTGCATGTCCTAGTTTCCCTTGAAACTCCAGGTGCCCAAGATTACATGGCACAACTTGCGAAGGTCTCAGGCTAGCCAGAGCTCACGCACCCACAGCGGATCTGAGAGTCTATTCTGGAAACTTATATATTCCTGTGTTTCCAAAACAGGGAGCCAGCTCACCTCGGGCCCTTGGGGTTACAAGACACAGCACAAAACACAGTCTTCTTCAAGCAGGGGGACCCAGCGCCTCCAAGCACAGTCTGCAGTTTCCTCTTCCTTAGTTAGGACAGCAAACTGCAGACAGCCCCAGAACACGAAGCAAGGATTGGTCTATCCACAGCAGCCTCTTCAGTTGCTTCTTCTTTAGCAGAGGCTCCTCTTGTCCACAGAATTGGTCCAAGCCTTTTCAGTCTCAATCCATATCTGCTTCATTCCAACGTTCAGGGGTTTCAGCTCTCATAGAGATACCCCTTAATGTCTTTGAAGTTTGTATGTGCTCAGGGGTCCCTGACCCCTTCCTAAATCTGTTCTGGGTATCCCCCTCCCAGTGTCACCTCTCTCCCTTTGATACTGGGGGTCTGGATCCTTAATTACTTAGCAGGAGAGGATGTATGACGGTACAGCGTGTACCATTACAACGCGTACCTTTACAAAGCAGGTTTAACAACGCAAGTCGTTACAACAACTTGCGTTGGGGGGCGCTGGATAGTGAATAGTTTAATTTACTATTCTAACTCCAGTCCCCGTGGATAGTAGGGAAGGTGTTGGATAGTAAATTAAAATATCCCCTATCCTAGAGCGCCCTCCAGCACTTTCTTTGTAAATCCTGCATTGTAACGGTACCGCGGTGTAACGGTTCCGTTGTAAAGGATGTTTCCCGCAGGGGATGGGTCATTTGGTTTATAGCACCAGCCAGGCCTTTTCACCTCCCCGGCTTCTCCTTCCCCTACTCTCCAGATGCAGGGCAGCCTGGTGCCATCTCAACTCCTCCCTGGGTCAAGCCCTCTCCCTGCTCTTCTCACCTTTCAGTTACAGACAGGCAATCCAGATTTCAGAGATGCTCAGAACTGCTCAGAGCACAAAACTCAGCCACTTTCTAAAGAGTGATTTATTATTTATCTATTTTTGACATTTTTAAAGCCCAATGTTACCCGAAGGTGTCCTGGCGCTGAGTGATCACTAGTGAAGATGAACTGGTACTCCGCCTAGTGTGTAAAGAGCCATGTTTTAAGGGCTTTCCTGAATGAAAGCAGATCTGGAAGCTGTCTGAGGCTCAGTGCAGCATATTCCAGGTCTTCCCCGCTCCCAGGGTGAAGCTCCTGCCTCCCCACCAGGCTTTTCTGACTCTTGGGACTACTGCCAGCTCCTGTTCTGCTGACCTTAATGCTCTTACAGGCTAATACCATTGGAAAAACGTCATCATACATTGGGGGCCTAGGCCGTGCAGAGCCTTAAAAATTATACAGAGCATTTTAAAAATTATTCTTTTACGCACAGGTAGCCAGTGTAGCTTCACCAGGTCTTGAGCTGCCGAGGCAAACTTGGGTGTGCCCTTAATCAGACGAGCTGCTGCATTCTGCAGGATTTGAAGTTTATTTAACAGCCCCTGTTGGTTGTTCAGCAGCGGACTGTTACAATAATCTAGGCAGGACATCACCAGACCAATGACCACTGTCTTCCTATGTTCATCCGCCAGAAGTGGTAGAATTTTCCGAATGGTTTTCAACACGTAGTGGGTGGCTGAGGACAATGCATTGATTTATGGCCTGAAGGACAATGAGTCATCCATCACAATGCCCAGGTTTTTAACCTTTGACACCGGGGAGGGGGGAGCCCCCATTTCCTCTGGCCACCAACGTGGGGACCAGAAGTTATCTCTGGCCCCAAGCAACATCACCTCGGTTTTTGTTGAATTGAGCTTAAGGCAAATTGTTGCCATCCAGATGCCTATCTCCCGCATACAGCCTCTAAATCTGCGTGCCGTCAGCGTAGGATGTGAGATTAAAACCAAAGGATTCAATAATTGGGGCGAGGGTAGAGACATACACGTTAAAAAGAGTCGGGCTCAGGGAAGAGCCCTGAGGGACTCCGCAAGGGAGCACAAATGGGTCTGATTCGAAGTCCCCTAGGTTGACCGTCTGAGTCCTACTGGTTAATAAGGCTTGCAAGATTTTAAGCGCCTTTCCATGAATCCCACACGCCCTCAACCGGTCCACCAGTAAATTATGGTGGACCGTATCGAAGGCCGCGGACAGGTCAAGCAGGATCAGAGCAGCTCTACCACCTGTGTCCATCACAGTTCTTATATCCTCGACTGATTTGATCAGGGCCGATTCTGTGCTGTGCCCAGAACGAAATCCATGCTGTGATGGATCTAAACACTCGCATGTCCCCAGAAAGGTACTCAGCTGTGAGTTTAGTAGGCCCTCCATGATTTTGGCTGGGAAGGGTAGCCTGGCAATTGGGCGATAGTTATTCAGGTCAGTTATGTCAAGATTAGTTTTTTTTAAAAGGGGGAGGATGGACGCATGTTTCCATACCGCCGGAAACTCACCGCTATCAAGCATGAGATTGAACAGCGGAGTAAGTGTTGAGGCAATGGTAGAGGAGGCTAATTTCGCAATGGTGGCTGGGCAGGGATCACGGGGGGAGCCTGATTTTGTCCTCTGAAGCCAGATTACTACCTCCTCTTCGTTGATAGGGGCAAAATTAAGTAGTTTTTCCATGTTTCTGTCCCAGTCATGGTTAGTTTTAGAAGCCATTGGATCAGAGGTGTTCGACTTAGCTTGGTTATCCAGGGGGTAGAAAATATTTTCTACTTTACCCAGAAATAATTTGGCTAGGTCTTCACATAATTGACGACTTGGAGGAATCTCCACTGGTTTAGGAGTTGCCAGGGAAGACACTGTATAGAACAATTCCTTAGGAGAGTTGCTTGCTTCTTTAATGCGTATTGTAAAAAACGCGCGTTTAGCCAAGCGGATCATCTCCTTGTAAACTCTCAACTCTACATTGAGTACTTTTTTGTCCTCCTCCCTATAGTTCTCCCGCTGGGTTCTTTCCAATTTTTTGCAGAGAATTTGGTGATCCCTGATTTGTTCTGTGAACCAAGGTGCTGAGGGATTTGTGCGCGTGGAGTGATAGATTGTAGGCGGCGCTAATTTCCTACAAGCCGCGTCCAGCCAACTTGTGTAGGCTGTAGCTGCGTCCTCAACAATATCTGTAGGTGAAGGCATTGAGGTTCTCAGTGCGCCATCAAGTGCCTCTCCTTCTATGTTTTTCCATTTTCTGACCAACCTCGGCGGCATTTTCCCTTTGCTATGTCTGGAAGGGGATGCGAGAAGAATTTTAAATAGGACTGCGGCATTATCTGACATGGGGACCGGCTGAACAGCCGTGACTTCTAAGTTAGGGCAATTGGAAAATATGCCATCTAGGGTATGACCTACCCTGTGAGTGGGGCCGCTAATCCTTTGTGTTAGCTCTACCCCTTGCATCAATTCTACAAGCATCCGGGTGTCTGTGTCCGAGACATTTTCGAGATGGAAGTTGAAGTCCCTTAATACTGTGAAGGTGTTCGCGCATACCACTTCCTCTAGCAAACTGCTCAGCGCCGCTAAAAATGGGGCCTTTGCACCGGGTGGCCTGTAGATAAGGCAACCTCTAAAGGAATGGGGATCGGAGAGGATAAAGTTAAAAACTAAGGCTTCGTCTAAGTCAGTTACGCCAGGCTGGAAGGTCCCTCTGATGGATTTGTGGTAGATGATGGCCAACCCGCCCCCTCTTTTCCTTTCTCTATTTAGTGTATAACATACATAGTCCGGGGGAGTGGCTTTAACAATATCTGGGCCAGAGGCTGCATCTGTCCATGATTCTGTTATGAATGCTATCATAACATTGGAATCCTGTATAAGTTCCGCCAGTTCAATGCTATGCTTCACCAGAGATCTGGCGTTAAGTAGTAGGCCATTTATAGTGGCATCCTCTTTCTTTACGGTGTTTTCATGTGAGGCTAAGGCCGAGGTGGAGGCTTGCCCCAGTTGGTTGGGGAGGGCCTGCAAACAGTTGGCACAATAGGAAAGATGGATCGGCGGGTCTTCTGCCAAATCCAGAGTGACACAGTCAGTGGTGTCAATACTGCCCCCTAGGGCGAGCAACGAATTGCGATTGTAAGAATAGGGCTTAATAGGATTCAGAGGAAACTCACCAGGGGTCCTGGCACTGGGCGCGGGACGGGCGCGGATGGGCGCATACGGGCTTGCCTTTGGCGCGGCTTTGGCGCGCCACCGGCGCGCCCGCTGCGCTCGTCCGCTGCGCTTCCTGAACCCAGATGTCATTTATACAGGCAGGGGCGGGAGGGCGGAGCACTAGACTGCTCGCCCAGCACTGCTCCTCACTGAAGATGGCGGGGCCAAAGGGCGATGTGGCATGGGTTCGAGCCCTCAACGTGCAAATGAGCAAATTAAAACCTCCAAAGTGTCCTCTATTAAAATCAGGGGTTCGAGCCTCAACATGCAAATAAGCAAATTTAAAACATCCAAAGTATACAGTAATAAAATCGGTTAGCAGCAGGAATCACTATCGCAATGAGGTCCCGGCTTCCGCCTCAGGACAGATCGGATACACCACACACACACTAGCAATCAGTGGCGCTGTGATGCTTCAGGGTTTTTTATACAGGCAGGGGCGGGAGGGCGGAGCACTAGACTTCTCGCCCAGCACTGCTCCTCACTGAAGATGGCGGGGCCAAAGGGCGATGTGGCATGGGTTCGAGCCCTCGACGTGCAAATGAGCAAATTAAAACCTCCAAAGTGTCCTCTATTAAAATCAGGGGTTCGAGCCTCAACGTGCAAATAAGCAAATTTAAAACATCAAAAGTGTACAGTATTAAAATCGGTTAGCAGTGGGAATCACTATCGCAATGAGGTCCCGGCTTCCGCCTCAGGACAGATCGGATACACCACACACACACTAGCAATCAGCCCACAGTGACAAAACCACCTACACAGAAAATGCATTATGACACTGTGAGTCCACACATACCAAACTTTACCTCTCCATTATAAACTGACAGGAAACTAGGCTAACAAACACAAAACCCAGCCTCCCTAATTCTATCCGATGGGCAGAATGGCCTTTCAGCAGTAAAAACCGAGATGGATAGTTGTTCACTGGCAGGACATAACACACACAAAGTTTATGTTCTGACTTTTACCTACACTGCACCCTGCCCAGCAGTTACCTGAAACCAACCACAGGGGTGCCCCATGTGTATGTAAATGGGAAAGTCAGGCCTGACAAGTGGTATCACTTGTCAGCACTACATGCTAACTTAGCATTCTGTGCGCAGACCCTACATTGAAAGCCTGAGTTCCCTTCCCTGTGCGCCCTTTCATTACTAGCCCTTGCATACACAGTGCATATCACTGGACTTTTACTAGTAAGGCAACATTCAGATCATGGCCAGCCAATCACCATTACATTTTACATAGGGAACTCCTGTACTTTGACACTGATCAGCAGTGGCAAAGTGTCCAAAGCATCTAAATTGGCATCTTTATGTCAGGAAAATGGTCTAGGGGGAAAGCAAAAAGTTTAGGGAACTTTAGCCAAAAAGGCCAAGTCCTACAGGATATAAAAGGTGCCGAGTATATTAGCTTAGTATTTGTCAGCATAATCTTCTTTGCTGTTGCATTTGTCATTGCAAGTTTGTAATACAACAATTCTGGGTCTGATGTTTTGTACCCTGAAAAGTATGCACATTTCTGTGCGCATGTGGCAGAACTAAATTTTGGTGGTTTGGGGCAATATTCCCATTGTTGGTACTTATTAGCAGTGCATGGTACACTTGCTCTATGCAAAAACTGATGACCCTAATGTTGGTAACAAAACCCGGTATCATAGTCAGTTGTATCTTCGTACAATTCCCTGTAAGTAAATGCAGCAGATTATTCTAAATCTGTGAGCATAGTATTTACAGTCTCAATGTCCCAATCATCAGAGTGTACTAGGGGCAATGAAATAATTTAAAGATATTTTAAACAAATCTGAAATTATCAAATGTTCAGTGGGGCCATATATATACATCATATGATATTTCGTCCCAGACATCACCATCTGGTATTGGAATTGCTGTAATGTTCACCAGAGACAAGTCTCTTAGTTCACAATGATTGATTGATTGATTTTAGCTTTTGTATAGGCAGACTGTCACCCTACGGGCATCCTGGCGCTTCAGACAGAGAACTAACCAAGACCGGAATATAACCAGGTCGCTGCAGAGAAAGGAGAGCATGAACTAAGTTGTGGGATAAAGCCAGGTTTTTAAGTTCCTACGAAATTCTAACAGGGAGCTAACTAGTCTGAGGCTTTGAGGGAGCTCGTTCCAAAGGCGAGCGCCGACCCTGCTAAAAGCCCTTCCTCCAAGCCTGGCACGTTTAACCCGAGGGATCGACAACAAGCCAGCGCTGGAAGAACGAAGCTGCCTTGTGGGATGATACCACATAAACCTTTCCTGTAGTGGAACAGGGACAAGCTCATGCACAGCTCGAAAAACCATACACAGAGCTTTAAAATGGACCCTTTCCCTAACAGGCAGCCAGTGGAGCTCTCTCAAAGCCATGGTAGAAGAGGAACTGCGTGTCCTACCAAGGGCCAGTTTGGCTGCTGCAGACTGGATTCTCTGCAATCCCTGGAAGATGTACCCAGGAGCTCCCAGATAAAGGGCATTGCAATAATCCAGCCTGCTGCCCACAATGCTACTAACCACCAGACGTTTCTCTTTAGGTAATGTGATGATGTATGTGGTTTCAGGACCAAGTTCACGCACTGTACTGCAGAGCGTTCTGGGAGATAATGTCCGTTCAGATGCAGAAAAAAAGACAGTCACTGCGCCAATCCAAATTAAAATATAAACTGTCCCTATTGCGAACCAAATATGCAACCAAGGTGGCACTAAGTAAGTCTTTTTGAGCTGAAGATAGAATTGGCAAAAATGTTCTTCCTTTGAAGTGGGTGGCGTTAGATCATGTTCACTTGGATCAGAAGACATATCATCGAAGTTGATTAAGTAGCCAAATGCAGTTCTATCTCTGGTAGCTCAGTAGGTTTTGTAGAACTGGCAGATGTGTCATTTGAAGGCACATTAATGTAGATATCATTGTTGGGCTGAATTGCAACTTGCATTGTTGTTTCTTCTTGATGCGTAATAATTTCAACCGGTGTGATTTGTACCCCATTATTTGTTGCTCCATCACTCTGTGTTGCAGAGTCTTGAAAGGTTATTAGTCTTTCCATCTGAACTTGCTGTATAGTAGCAAGAGGAGATCTGCGGCTACTCAAGACTCCACGCAGCCTACTGTTGAGAATCAGCCACATGATGTGGTTTGATTAGATCAATGGATACAAATCTTTTTTCATTTTTGCCGGCAAGAGGCGGAAGAAGTACTGTTCTTGTACCCACTACCGCTAGGACAGGTTCAGCTGTTCTGTAAGATGGCCCAAACTCTCTTCTGTCCACGATCTTTTCCCTGACCAGGTCCCCAATGTGCGGGACCCAGGCAGGTCTTGCCGGAACTGGTTTCTCTTCCCCAGTGGCGGTGCACTTGACCTGCACGTTGCTTTATAGTGCTCGGAATTCTATGAGTTCCTGTAAAACAGCCAAATGGTCATTCAGTTTAAACGGTTTTGCATCCGCCCTTGTGCTGGCACAATCGATATCAGGTACCCAAATTATTGTCCCAAACAGGATTTTATATGGGGTACGGCCTCCCAAGGACTTTCTTGGCATGTTATTAAGTGCGCTCTAGACCCCATATAGGTGACTGACCCATGTATCACCCACACCTAGCAACCTTGCTGTTAAGGATTCCTTTAGGTCCCGGTTTTTCCTCTTCATCACGGAATTTCCCTCAGGATGGTAGGGGGAGGAGTACCACAAGGCCACACCCATACCTTCCATGGCTTCCTTGCAAGCCCTAGAGCTAAAGGCAGGACAACAGTCAGAATTTAACATGCCAATTGCGTATGTCCAGATGAAGACTTTCAAATCCTTTATAATAGTTCGAGCATCAGCTAAGCACTGGGGCAAAACCCATAGGAATCTAGAGCATGAATCCATTGCCACCAAGATGTACTTGTAAGCCCCGTCAAAATTTAAGGGGCCACAGTGTTCCAAATAGACACATGCGAGTGGTCTCTCTGAAATCAGTAATGGTGTAAGCGGCGGCTTGTCAATGGTTGAACCCTTCATCTGCTGGCAATTATTACACATCAGGACATAGTCATTTGTTTGCTTTGTCAGCCCCAACCACCAGTAATGCTGCTTCAATAAATAAATTGTTGCAGTGACTCCTGCGTGTGCTAAACCCCGATCCTTGTGTGCAGCTAATATTAAACCTAATCTGCATTCTATATTTGGTATTACTCTATCCCCCACTCCAGAAATTTGATCATACGGTGTGTTATGCACATCTAACTTGTAGGAGTACTTGAGTGAAAAGCCTTTTGGCAGGACAGGTGAGCTGTTCTTTGAGGCATTGATAGCTAATATCCTCATCCTGGGATCATCACCCTCCACCTGGGACGACTCCTGGTGGCCCCCTGCCCTGGGCAGCGCACCCAAACCAACAGACCACGCACGCAACCTGGGCTTCATCCTGGACTCCTCCCTCTCCATGACCAGACAAGTCAACGCCGTCTCCTCGTCGTGCTTCAACATCCTACGCATGCTACCAAAGATCTTCCGGTGGATCCCCACCGAGACCAGGAAGACGGTCACCCAGGCCCTCGTCACCAGCCGACTGGACTACGGCAACGCCCTCTACGCCGGAACCACCGCCAAGCTCCAAAAGAGACTCCAGCGGATCCAGAACGCCTCAGCAAGACTCATCCTCGACATCCCCCGACACAGCCACATCTCCGGACACCTGAG
The DNA here is from genome assembly GCF_964263255.1 of Lissotriton vulgaris. NCBI lineage: Eukaryota > Metazoa > Chordata > Amphibia > Caudata > Salamandridae > Lissotriton > Lissotriton vulgaris. Next base: position 808,813 of record NW_028245479.1, on the reverse strand, counting down.
AGACCTGCACTGGCTCCCGGTCAACAAGAGAATCACCTTCCGTCTCCTCACCCACGCACACAAAGCCCTACACAACCAAGGCCCAGGATACCTCAACAGCCGCCTCAACTTCAACACCCCCACACGCCAGCTTCGATCGACCAGCCACGCCCTCGCCGCCGTCCCCCGCTTCCGAAGAGCCACCACAGGAGGAAGGTCCTTCTCCTACCTGGCCGCCAAGACTTGGAACTCCCTCCCGACCCACTTCCGCCTGACCCAAGACCACCTCGCCTTCAGGAAGCAGCTCAAGACCTGGCTGTTCGAACAGTAGCGGACCCCCCTCCCCAAAGCGCCTTGAGACCCTCCGGGTGAGTAGTGCGCTATATAAATGCTGTGATTGATTGATTGATTGATTGAATATTATATAGCCGTCTATTCTTGTGTGTGAACGAGTGATTGCAGCAACAGCAGCAGTTTGCACTGTTGCCTTGGCGGCTTCATTAGCCAGTGAATTCCCTACAACGTGTATGCCAACACTCTGATGACTCAAGGTGTGAATAACTTGAGCCCGTGGCAGGCCTGCCTTCAGCTTTGCCACTTGTTCCCATAACAATTTGTGTTTTATCGTGCCAGCCTTGGCGTCTCTAAATCCATTCTGTCCCCAGTAATGAAGATATTTGTTGTAAGATTGCACACAGTAAAGCGAATCTCACATAATCGGTGTGAGGAATTCCCGATCTGTATACTTTAGTGCCAGTATCAGGGCTTTTAGGTTTGCTAGCTGCACAGTACAATCTCATAGAGATTGCATAATCATAATGCTCAGATGGAACTTACCCTCCCGCATCTGACCTTTAACAATAGCACGTGCAGCGCTATACTGCTGTTTACTTCTTATGGCAGGTTGCGCAGAACCGTAAGTATAAATGATGTATTCGTACTGATCTAGAGGCAAGATTTAATTCAGGAGAGGATATTTGTGTTCGTACTGCAGGAATGCTTGTGTTCTAAGTCTTGGATCTTATCTTTATTCCACATCTGTTACAGTAAGAGAATTAGCCCATTGTATTCGTCGTGGATGTGGTGCTTTCACAATTTGGAATGCTGACTTTAAAGTCAGTATCTGGTTTCCAAGAAAATGTGTTTTCCCTGTTCTAATGTTCTTTCTCTCATTACTGCTAAGTGTGTGCATACATAGATTATGATTGCATCCCAGCGGTTAGGGCACTCCTTGGGTTCTATATATAAGACTCCAAAACAAATTCTTTCTGTACTTGTCTTTTTATTTTCCAATAACGTTCATTAGATATTTTGAATCATATCAACCATGGTTCAAAGTTCATAATGCAATATATTCATGCAATGAAATCCATCAAAATGTTATCCATGCTCCAATGCATTTCGGGCTACCCAGCCCTTTATCCAGGAGTTCTACGAAATCAAAAAGATATAGCCAATAACTAACATGTATGAAAGCAAAATGTAAACACACATGAGCGCGCAGGCCGCGTGAATTCATACAAACACGAGGGTAAAACACCAAGGTGATCGAAAAGTGAGCGAAATATCATGCGGGTGCATGAACTTACTTAGGAGACTTTTGGAAGTTCCATGCGAGATGAGGCTGAAACGAAAAAGGTAAAGCGTCGTGAACAAAGCGTTCGTATGGCGTACGGGTCTCACGCTAGGGAGACTGCGACATTCACTTGGCGGTGTAACACCGACTTACTTGATGGGTGGTAGATTCTGTGCTTCTTTACGGCGATGAGTTCGGCAGCGGGAGTCCCGGGGGGAATTTAAACGACCCAATGTGAACGAGGTGGATTGGCCCTTGGCGGGTCACGTGATTAACCGAGCTAAAAGACGGACAAAAAGTGAGCGGCTACGGTGGCGGCCATGTTGCAGTCAGGGAGGTAGTGGATGTGAGGTGTGTAAAACATATAAGCGTGCAGAGTTAACAGCAGTACATGCAAAATGGCTTTACAAAAGAAATATAGCATCAAGAATCTACAGGTGGTGATTTAAATAAAACAGCTGCATTCGATCCTGTCATTGAGCCCAAATGGCTGCATAGATTGAAGACGATAGATCCATGACAGTTCTCGTTGCAGCAAGCATTTATTATTGCTGTGCACCTCGCCCATCCTTTTGATTTCTTTCTCTCTTTACAACAGACTGTACAGCTGTCAGAATTTTTTCAGTTGCTGCAAATCTATTTTCAGTATTTGTGTGTAGATGAGAATTGTATGCGATGGGAACTGTCTCACCTTCATTGAACCTGATATAAGTGTACCCTGATAACCTGAGGACGACCCGTATTACCAGGTTGTGGACGTTTACTCGTGTCTGCAAAGAGTTTGAAGATATGTTGTCAGCTTGAACTGAACGTAGAGTGTCAGTGTGTGTTTGAGTCCATTTGTTTGCTGTGAAATCAGGTCTGATTAAGTCACAGAAAGTTTTGACTCTTTCTGCGTAGTCCTGAATGTACGTTCTGCCAAAATTTAGAAAACCTAATATGGATTATAATTCTTTCAGAGTTTTAGGAGGCTGTATTAGCGTGCATTTTTCTAGAAAATTTGCGGCCAGGCTTTTGCCTTCACTTGATAGTTCATATCCCAAAAACAGGACGCTGAGATGGGCAATCTTTGATTTTTTAAAGTTAAATTTGTAGCCCAAATTGGCAAAACCAACTATTATGTTGTTCACCCTGCACAAGTGATCAGGTAATTCATCGTCCATCAGATAAATATAATCTATATAGGACCCTGCCTCTTCATCTTAAGTTTGTAATACCTCTGATATCCTTCCTGAATATAGCCCGGGCTGTTCTTATAGCCTTGGGGCAGATGACAAAATTGACGTGGTGTGCCAAGGTTAGATAATCCTGTAAAATATCTGCTTTCAGGAGCTATATTTGGGCAGAAGAATCCATTCGAGATATCTAGAGTTGTTTTGAATTTCTTCTGCACAATGTTATTCATCAATGCGGTGCTGTGTGTGTTCTGAAAAGCTAATGCTTTTGTGCATGTATTCAAGTGTCTGTAATCTAAACTCAAATGATATGTGTTGTCAGGTTTCATTACCAGAAAGAAAGGGTTCTTCATTGATGAGGTGCAAGTTTCAATCACACCTTGGTATTCAAGTTGCTCCCTGTCGGCCGTTGACTCCCTCCCTGGTGCTGCGAATGACCGTTGGCCGACGCAGCCCCTCTCACCCTTTAGAACGCCTGCATCTCGGCGGAATTGCCACCGCGGTTAAGGCATTAATCGGGTACTGTCTCTGTGGTGTTGGAGTAGTTTTTAATGGGATTTTGTGGTGTTTGGACTCCATGACCCACTCTACATGGTTACGGTATAATCCCGGAGCTAGCGCTTGCGCCAACTCCCGCGCATATGAGTGTTTTAAGGAAAGAGGACCGAGGTCAGAAAAAGCAGGCAAAATGACGCTTTTCCCCTTTGGGCAAACCATTATGAATTCAGGCAGCCATTCTTTTTCTGCTAATAGGGTGTTGTATCCAATGTCGCATTTTCCCGAAAAGACCTTTTATTTTTTGTGAGATGTCGCCCCCAATTTGGATATTAATTTTGTGTAGACAATGTGGGACAGTTACTCGTGTGTCTGGTGTTTCAACCATGATATATTCATTCAATACTGCTATCACCAGAAATATCTTCAGAATCTGGTGAGCTATTGTTACTTCTGCCGCACTGTCTAACATCGTCAGAGCCCATTCCCCATTCAGAAGCTCAGTTCTCAGTAACCTAGGCATTTCTAATTTTTAAGCCAGCTACTTTCTTCTTTTTGAACTGAGTCTTTGTTTTAGGTTGCTCTTCCTGTTTGATAATGAAATCTGAAGTGCGTGTCTCCCTTTTTCCCTTTGGTCGATCTTCAATTTTTTGTTCTGACCATCTTTGCCTCTCCAAGCTTTTTGATGAATCCTGAAAGGAATGAAAGGAAAGTCTATCAGTATCCTGATACCTGTCAGGTTTCCTAATGTTATCATGATTCCTAAGGTTGTACCTCTTTTCAGAGGACTCCAATTGGGAAGACCCACCCCTTGATCATGAAGTGTTTCTGTTATTATTATTTTTAGGTTGACTATCATCCTACTTCTTTTTAAAAGAAGTGGGTGCTTGCTTTGAGTTTTGTTTTTCAGAACTACTCGCCACTAGTGGTTTCCCGAGTTTGGCTGCCAAACTATCTCTGCCTAATGAAGCATAGACGTTGTCGATACTTATTGGTAATGTCAGCTCCTGATTTGCAGCTGCTGCTGCTTCCCCTTTTACGTTGCTCATCATAATTGCCAAGACTTGGTCAAAATTACCTATCAGTTTCATCCCCAAGTCCAGGACAGGTCCTGCCCTGTACTCATTCTGTATCTCTTTTAATACTTCAGGAATAACTGATGTGGTAGGGGTACCATGTATTCTAATATATACTGCAGCAAAGATTGTTCCCCATGTGGTACAATCCTCAATTGAGGGAACCATTCCCATTGGCAAGCAAATTGTTAACATTCTGTGTTTTCCCTGTGGACCCATACGGGGAAATACTACTTCCAACTGTGCTTTTTTTTTAGTAATCCAGACAGGTACTTGATCTATTCTTGATTGGAACACACCAATTATTGATTTTAGTGTTTGTGAACTAATTACTGGTGTGGGCTGGGTCTGTACTATTCCATATGGAGCAGCTCTTGCAGGTTGTAAAGTGAGTATTCGCATGACGAACTGGACAATATGTATAGCCTGACTATTCCGTTGTATAATGTATGCACTTTCCCTACTGGGAGTATGTCTATCCCAGGATGTGGAGTGTAAGCCGATAAGACTGGCCACATTGCTCCTTCTATGCTGAGCGGACCTAGTCTTATAACTGAAGTTGTGTGTTTTAGGGCATCTTTAAACCAGTTTTTATGTTGCTTGTAAGTTAACGGAACTTCAATGTCCTCGTATGAAATGTATTCTTCCGGTGGATCCACTCCAATATATTCATGGAATATGTGTGCTTGTGTATCTGCATGTGCAAATTATACCCAGGAATGGAATTCCTCTGATCCGAACACCTCATGTGCCTCAATCACGAAGGTAACATGGCCACCTGTGGCAGGTAGCCCATGTTCTAATAATTTCAGAGTTACTGCCTATCGGCAATTTTCTAAAATGTTAAGGGCATTTGCAAATTCTTCTCCTTCCTCACCTCTACCGCCATTTGCAGTTTCAGTCATTTTGAAAGGAGAAGAAAGTAAATGTTTAAGTGATAGGGTTTAGCACGATAGGGAATTCTTAGTCCTTACAAGCTTACTCACCCGGAGGGTCTCAAGGCGCTTGGGGGAGGGGGGTCCTCTACTGTTCAAACAGCCAGGTCTTGAGTTGCTTCCTGAAGGAGAGGTGGTCTTGGGTCAGGCGGAGGTGGATGGGGAGGGAGTTCCACGTCTTGGCAGCCAGGTAGGAGATGGATCTGCCTCCCGTTGTGGCTCTTCGGATGCGGGGAATGGCGGTGAGGGCGTGGTTGGTCGATCGTAGCTGGCGGGTGGGAGTGTAGAAGGTCAGGCGGTCGTTGAGGTATCTTGGTTGTGGAGAGCTTTGTGTGCGTGGGTGAGGAGTCGGAACGTGATTCTCTTGCTGACGGGGAGCCAGAGCAGGTTTCTCAGGTGTCCGGCGATGTGGCTGTGTCGGGGGATGTCCAGGATGAGTCGTGCTGAGGTGCTCTGGATACGCTGGAGTCTTTTCTGAAGTTTGGCTGTGGTTCCGGCGTAAAGGGAGTTGCCGTAGTCCAGTCGGCTGGTGACGAGGGCCTGGGTGACCGTCTTCCTGGTTTCGGTGGGGATCCACCGGAAGATCTTGCATAGCATGCGTAGGATGTTGAAGCATGACAAGGAGACAGCGTTGACTTGTCTGGTGATCGAGAGGGAGGAGTCCAGGATGAAGCCCAGGTTGCGTGCGTTGTCGGTTGGTTTGAGTGTGCTGCCCAGGGCAGGGGGCCACCAGGAGTCGTCCCAGGTGGAGGGCGATGGTCCCAGGATGAGGACTTCCATCTTATCTAAGTTCAGTTTCAGGCGGCTGTTCATCATCCACTCGGCTACGTCTTTCATCCCTTCGTGTAGGTTGGTTCTGGCGGTTGCGGGGTCGTTGGTGAGGGAGAGGATCAGCTGGGTGTCGTCAGCGTAGGAGATGATGTTGAGGTTGTGTTGGAGTGCGATGGCCACGAGGGGGCTCATGTAGATGTTGAACAGCGTGGGGCTGAGTGATGATCCTTGTGGTACGCCGCAGATGACTTCAGTGGCCTCGGATCTGAATGAGGGAATGCGGACTCTCTGGGTTCTTCCGGCGAGGAAGGAGATGATCCACTCCAGTGCCTTCTCCTGGATTACGACGTTGTTCAGGCGCTGCACTAGGGTGCGGTGTCAGACCATGTCGAACGCTGCGGAGAGGTCCAGGAGGATGAGGGCCGCTGTTTTCCCGTTGTCGAGCAGGGCTCGGATGTCGTCGGTGGCTGCGATGAGGGCGGTCTCGGTGCTGTGGTTGGCCCGGAAGCCGGACTGCGAGTGGTCGAGGGATCCATTCGTCTCGAGGAAGGCGATCAGCTGTCTGTTGACGGTCTTTTCGATGACTTTGGCAGGAAAAGGAAGGAGCGAGATGGGGCGGTAGTTTTTGAGGTCGGTGGGGTTCACTGATGGTTTCTTCAGTAGGGCGCTGAGTTCGGCGTGCTTCCAGCTCTCTGGGAAGGTGGCGGTGTCAAAGGAGGTGTTGATGATGTTGCTGAGGTGGGGTGCGATGATGGAGTTGGCCTTGTTTTAGACGTGGTGAGGGCAGGGGTCGGTTGGTGATCCGGAGTGGATGGAGTTCATTGTGTGGATGGTGTCTTCGGTGTTGACCGGGGTCCAGGCGCGGAGGGTGGTGGTGGGGGGCGTTGGTACGGTCGTAGGGTGCGTCGGCTGTGTGCTGAAGCTGTTGTGTATGTCTGCGATCTTGCTGTGTAAGAACGAGGCGAGCGAGTTACAGTGGTCTTGCGAGGGAGTGATGTCGTTGTTTCCGGCGCTGGGGTACGAGAGCTCTTTGACAATGTTGAAGAGTTCCTTGCTGTTGTGGGCGTTGTTGTCCAGTCGTTCCTTGAATGCGGTTTTCTTGGTGGTGTGGATCATCTGGTGTTGTTTTCGGGTGGCGTGCTTGAGGGTGGTCATGTTGTCTGTAGTCGGGTCTCTGCGCCAGGCTTTCTTGAGGGCCCAGCAGTTCTTCTTGGAGCTCTTGAGTTCGTCGGTGAACCAGGATGCTTTCTTCCTGCCGGGTCTGCCGGGGGGGTCTTCAATGGAGCGAGGTCGTCTGCGCAGTTGGTGATCCACCTTGTGAGGTTGTTGGCGGCTTGGTTGGGGTTCGTTGAGCTGGCGGGAGGGTTCTGGCTCAGGGATGTGGTGAGTTGGTCGGTGGTGATCTTGTTCCAGCTTTTGCGGGGAACCTGTTGCGGGTGGTGGTGCGTGGTGGTCCTACTGAAACTGAAGTGGACGCAGCTGTGGTCTGTCCAGTGGAGTCCGGTGGTGTGGCTGAAGGAGATGTCCTTGCTGGAGGAGAAGACGGGGTCAAGCGTGTGGCCGGCATAGTAGGTGGGGGTGGTCACCAGTTGCTTGAGTCCGAGGTTGGTGAGGTTGTCCAGCAGGGTGGTGGTGTTGCGGTCGTTGTTGTTCTCTAGGTGGAAGTTGAGGTCCCCAAGGAGGATGTAGTCAGCGGAGGGGAGGGCGTGCGGGCTGATGAAGTCGGTGATGTCTTCGCTGAATTGTGTGCGTGGTCCCGGGGGTCTGTAGATGAGGGTGCCTCTGAGGGTGGTCTTGGTGTCGGTGTGTATCTGGAAGTGCAGGTATTCGGCGGTTGTGAGGGTGTCGTCGGAGTTGGTCGTGATGCGGATGGTGTTCTTGTGGACGATGGCGATGCCTCCTCCGGTCTGGTTGACGCGGTCCCCTCGGGTGATCTTGTATCCGTCCGGGATGGCAATGGCAATGTTGGGCGCTGAGGAGGCGTTCATCCATGTTTCCGTGAGGAAGGCGACGTCTGGTGATGTGGAGTCGAGGAGGTTCCAGAGTTCGACGGTGTGTCTGTGGACGGAGCGGGTGTGTGGAGCAGGATGCACTTCAGGGGGTTGCTGCTGGTGCTTGGCTTGGCGGGTGTGGTGCAGGTCCGGATGCAGGAGAACTTGCAGGATTGGCAGGTGAAGGGTCTGTGGGTGCGTCCTGGGGTGGCTCGGTTGCAGCCGGGGATACGGCCGGTGTTGAGTGCGTTGAGGGTGGCGGTGTCGTAAGTCCGGCGGGTGGGCTGGCAGCTGCGGGGGACAGGGGGATGGGCGCGGTCCAGGCGCGGACGGGCGTGGACGGGCGCAGACGGGCTTGCCTTTGGCGCGCCTTCGGCGCACAATCGGCGCGCCTGCTGCGCGTCAACGCTGCGCGTACGCATGCACTCTGCCATAAATGGAGAGTTGGGGGGGCGGGGTGAGGGAGGAGCAGCTGGGAGGCGGGAGCGGGGTGGCGAGTGGGTGGGTGAGCGGTGTGGTGATGCTGGAGGGAGCGTGGGTGGGGCCGTGGGGGAGCAGCGGCAGGGAGCAGGGTGGGGCAGGGAACAAGCAGTGACAACGGGACAATAAAAGTGAAATGCACTAAAAACGACGAAACAAACAAATACAAGTACAATAACGAGGCAATTTACGGCGATACAATTTACCAAACAACGAAACAGGCACAGAGGGCAGGCAGGGTCAGGGGCCCAACCAGCAGGAGCAGAACTCTCTAGGCAGCAGGAGGAGGCCGGGCACACTCGGGGTGGGCCATGCGGCGGGAGGAGCGACCGGGTCTGACCAGGTCAGGTCAGTTCTACTTTTTTTCCCACTGTTACTGCCCCCGCTCCTACCTCCCAGCAGCACGTCCCCCCCTCCCCTAATTAATGGTGGCCGCTGCACAGTTATGCAGCAGACGTGCGCAGCGGGCATGCCACTGGTGCGCCAAATGCGGTCCTGAGGCATGCCCGCCTGTGCCCATCGGCGACCCCACTGCGGCCAGCTCCAGGTACCCTGGATGTCCAACCGCCATCACTATCACATGACCACCCCCCTCGCACTCAATCCCGGAAGTCGCAGAGAATGCCAACAGGCCTTGTGGAACACCACCCCCAGCCAGCGCCCCTGCCTCCACTACCGCCAGACATTCAGCACCACCCCGGCCTCCAACACCTCCGACGCCAGCACCAACAACACCCTAAGATGCATCCTCCTCAACGTGCGCTCCCTGCACAAACACGCGTAGAGATCTGGAACCTACTCAACTCTCTCTCGCCCGACATCACCTTCCTCACGAAGACCAGGACTAATGCCACCTCTGCCCCGACATCAACACTACCATCCTGAAGGGTTACAAGATCCAATGGAAGGACCGCCACAACCACCCTGGAGGGGGCCTTGCCATCACCCGCAAGACCACCCTCCACCTCACAACCTCTAGCTAAACCTTCCCTTCCTCTAAACACCTGCACTTCCAGAACCATACCAGCTCTAAAGCCACACTTCGAGGAACCCTCATCTACAGACCCCCTGGATCCCGACACCCTTCGCCAACACCATCATTGACCTCATCGCACCCCATTCCATCGCATAAATGAACTACATACTCATTGGAGACCTGAACTTCCTCCTCGACAACCCCAGCGACGCAACTCCACCATCCTTCATGATAACCTTGCCAACATCTGGCTCAACCAACTCATCACCACACTGACACGCTGCAGGTAACCGCGTGCATTTCAGTAACACAACGCAACCCCCATGGACTGACCACGTGGTTCACTACCGATCTCCAAGAAGTCAGACTCACCTGCTGACGCCTGGAGAAGAACTGGAAGAACACAAAGACAACCAATAGCTACTCCAACTACAAGGACGCCATGATGGACTACCTTGACCAAATTAGAACCACCAAAAGGAACTTCATCCACAACAAAATCCTCGAAAACTCCAAGGAACTCTTCAGTGCCATTGAGGAATTCACCAACCCATGCAGCAAAGCCACAGACATCACCCCCTCCCAAGACCTATGCAACAAGCTTGGAACCTACTTCCACCTCAAAATCAAGACCCCCCACCCCCAGAGACACCAGACAGCCCACCATCTCTAACTGGACACCAATCATGACCGAGGACACTGCCACGACCATGAAAGACATCCACTCGGGACCCCCATGACCCCTGCACCCGCATATCTGCCACAGAGCAGCGGACACCATCGCACCTGAACTGCAACACACCATCAACACCACCTTCAGGACAGGCACCTTCCCAGAGGACTGGAAGCGTGCAGAAGTCAGGCATGAAACCCATGACCGACCCCTCCGACCTCAAGAACAACCAGCCCATCTCTCTCTTTCCCTTCATAGCCAAAGTAGCAGAGAAAACAGTCAACAGGACACTGACACGATTCATCAAAGAGAATGTAGTCCTCGACCCGTCCCAGTCCGGATTCCGTAGCAACCACAGCACCGGGACCGCCACAGATGACATCCACACCCTCCTGGACCAAGGCCACTCTACAGCTCTCATCCTCCTCGACCTTCTGCAGCCTTCGACACCGTCTCTCACCGCACACTAGTCTCCAGACTACACAACGCCGAAATACAAGGACCTGCCCTGGACTGGATCCAATCGTTCCTCACGGGAAGAAGCCAACGGATCAGACCACCGCCCTTCCTCTCCACCCCCACGGAAATCACCTGTGGAGTCCCACAGGGGTCATCACTGAGCCCGACCCTCTTCAACATCTACATGGCCCCCCTTGCAGCCATCATCCGACAACACGGCTTCATCAAACCCCACTCCGATGACACCCAGCTCATCCTCTCCCTCACCAGAGACCCCACTACTGCAAAACTCAACTTCCAGAGAGGAATGCAAGGAGTCGTTGTCTGGATGACCAACAGCTGCCTAAAACTCAATGCAGAGAAGACAGAAGTCCTCGTCCTTGGAACCACCCATTCAGCATGGGACAACACCTGGTGGCCCACCGTCCTTGGAAGCCCACCTACTCCCTCAGACCACGCCAAAAACCTCAGCATCATACTGGACTCATCACTCGCCATGAACTGACAGGTGAACCCTCACCACCAGCTGCTTCAAAACCCTCTGCATCCTTCGCAGGACCTTCAAATGGGTCCCCCCAAGTCAATAAAGACAGTCACCCACACACTCATCACCAGCAGACTGGACTATGGAAACGCACTCTACGCCAGCATCAACAAGTCCCTACTCCGCAAACTCCAAACAATACAGAACACCGCTGCCAGAGCCGTCCTTGGCATCCCCCGGCACAAACCCATCAGCCAACACCTGCGGAGACTCCGCTGGCTCCCCGTGGAGAAGAGAGTCATCTTCAAAATCCTCACCCAAGCCCAAAAATGCATACACAACAAAGGACCCAAATACCTCAACGAAAGAATAAACTTCCACGTACCCAAAATAAACCTACGATCTTCCAACCTCTAAATGGCCGAAAACCCACGCACCACAGAGCCAGAGCAGGCGGAAAATCGTTCTCTCACATTGCAGCCAAGAACTGGAAGGAGCTACCGGCAGACGTCAGACGAGCCGCCTCCCTGAACACCTTCAGAAAGACTCTCAAGACCTGGCTCTTCGGCTGATTGGATCTGCGTACCCCCCCCCCCCCCCCCCAGCGCCTTGAGACCCTCACGGGTGAGTAGCGCGCTTACAATTCCCTGATTGATTGATTGATTGTAGTGTATCATTACATTGTGGTGTAATTACTGATACAGATTTCCCTCATTTTGTAGCTGCACCTTTGAGGAATGTAGGAAGGCTGGTCTGAAATAAATAAAAAATTCCTAGAGACAAAAATTATGTAGTGCACAGGTTGAGTATGGTCCCTAGCAAAGAGGCTATTATTGAACAGAGACCCAGGCACTATGTTGTGAAATAAAAAAAATCACTAGCTTTCAGACTAGCCTTGCTGCATTTCTCCACAGAGGTGCTCTTTAGACAGTCTACTTAATATCCAGTCTTTTGGTTCAGACCCATATGCCAGTGACTTGTGGTCATTGTAGTTTTACAATATGTTCCAGTGCAATTTCTTGCAAACATATTTTTCAATAAATGTAGGAACACATGGTATTTCTATTGACTGCTGCTAAGCTCTACACAGCAATGTCTCTATAGTGTGGCACTTGGACACAAGAGAAACCTACATACTGTCCTGCAAAGTCCAATATATATGCTTTATCATACCACCGTTCCATCCATAAGACAGTATGTCCAGTTGATTTGTGAATTCATTTTGACACAAATTACATTTCTATGCCCTTCACTAAATTTTATGGACCTAATTCAATGGAAAATGTAAAAGTGCATTAAAAAATTGATATCTCCACCCAAACATGCTTTTATGCTTTTATCTAATTCACAAACATTCTAAGTATTACACCTGGAATGATGCACAGGTTTCACTGGGAATGCCATATGAAATTTCACATGCTCCTATTCCACCTGTGTGGAACTCTTCTTAGCACTGCTTTGTCAAAGTGGGAAATGAAACCCCCTGTGAAAATAAATAACTTTTTTCCATTTTCTTTAATGTACCAGCAGATTTCATTCCCCTTCTCATGCTAGAAGTGGATTAATCTAGCCATTGGCTGAACTACATTTTTGACCATTTACAAGGTGCAAAAGAGCCAGATTGGAGTTTGGGAATGCCTTCATATTTATAGGATGTGGCTATTCCCAGACATACACAGATTTTCACTCCTTCTAACTCCCCATTCACACCCTTTGGCTGGGATTTACTACTGTGGTTTTCTACATATTCTTGGCAGAAACAAATCCAGAATAATGAACCTTCCAGAAATACTACTGGGAATCATGGCCGGCACAAATGAGATTTTGCCAGTAAAAATATCCTAATGAATCAGAGTAGTGCTCTAGATTTCCAATAGCCCTGACAAACTGAATATAAAATGTAAGCTTAAACTGTGAACATAGTGCTTTGAAAAGGTGTATGGCAGGCAAAAATGTAGAAGAAAAGGTTGTCTACTCATCTACAGAATAAACATGTTAGATCTGGGGGGTCTCTGGCAATGGTATTCACCTTTGTCCAAATAGGGACCCTTACTTCTAAGTCAGGATAAGGGGATTACACTCCTTAATAACCCCTGCACACCACCTTGGTAGCTTGGCCCGAGCAGACATGCTTATCTCAGAGGCAGTGTGTAAAGCATTTGTGAATATACACAGTAATACAGTGAAAACACTACAGATGGACACAACACAGGTTTTATAAAAATAAGTATTCTTTAGATAGAATTAAACACAAGACCACCAACAACAAAAATCCACAATACTACACTTCAGATTGCTTTAAAGATGATAAAAGTTACTTAGTTCAAGTTGATGATAAATGCGACAAAGTTCTCAACAAAGTACCTGGATGTGTAACGCAAAGTAAACAAAAGGCTCGTAAAAGGGGAATGCGTCGGTTCCGTGATCCGGGAGAGATGATGCTTGATGCCTTAATGCTTGCTCAGAGTAGGGGATGCATCGTAATCCTTATCGAAGCGGAGGTGATGCGTAGATTCTCGTCCTGCGGGCCCGTTGCGTTGCACAAGATGGCACCTTGATGCGATGCGATGATCCGGTTGCGATGCGAGGAGATGGCGCCCTTGATGCGGCAATGTAATGATGATGCGTAGGCGCCCTGGCAGCCTTGAGTCGACTCTGTACTTTAGAGCCGCAACAGGCCCTGCGACACGCTTCCCCGATGATGCGATGGCGACTCTCTCGATGGCAGAGAACAAACAAGGGAGGTACCCTATGTACCAATATGGGACAGGGTGAAACAATCTTAAAAGGAAAAACAGTCCCTAAGTTTAAGGATATCCCTTATGTCGAGGTGTCCCTTGTCCCAACTAATCCCGTGAGACACACCACGACTCAAAGAACAACCCTATGGTCAAAAGACAGCAATACGACTCAGCTGACCAATAGCTGAGCGTCAGTTTTGTTGGGTACTCAATGTCATATACAAGTCCTGTAACATTACAAAAACAATCCTATGTGCATAACCCTCATCTACAGACCCCCTGGATCCCGACACCCTTCGCCAACACCATCATTGACCTCATCGCACCCCATTCCATCGCATAAATGAACTACATACTCATTGGAGACCTGAACTTCCTCCTCGACAACCCCAGCGACGCAACGCCACCATCCTTCATGATAACCTTGCCAACATCTGGCTCAACCAACTCATCACCACACTGACACGCTGCAGGTAACCGCGTGCATTTCAGTAACACAACGCAACCCCCATGGACTGACCACGTGGTTCACTACCGATCTCCAAGAAGTCAGACTCACCTGCTGACGCCTGGAGAAGAACTGGAAGAACACAAAGACAACCAATAGCTACTCCAACTACAAGGACGCCATGATGGACTACCTTGACCAAATTAGAACCACCAAAAGGAACTTCATCCACAACAAAATCCTCGAAAACTCCAAGGAACTCTTCAGTGCCATTGAGGAATTCACCAACCCATGCAGCAAAGCCACAGACATCACCCCCTCCCAAGACCTATGCAACAAGCTTGGAACCTACTTCCACCTCAAAATCAAGACCCCCCACCCCCAGAGACACCAGACAGCCCACCATCTCTAACTGGACACCAATCATGACCGAGGACACTGCCACGACCATGAAAGACATCCACTCGGGACCCCCATGACCCCTGCACCCGCATATCTGCCACAGAGCAGCGGACACCATCGCACCTGAACTGCAACACACCATCAACACCACCTTCAGGACAGGCACCTTCCCAGAGGACTGGAAGCGTGCAGAAGTCAGGCATGAAACCCATGACCGACCCCTCCGACCTCAAGAACAACCAGCCCATCTCTCTCTTTCCCTTCATAGCCAAAGTAGCAGAGAAAACAGTCAACAGGACACTGACACGATTCATCAAAGAGAATGTAGTCCTCGACCCGTCCCAGTCCGGATTCCGTAGCAACCACAGCACCGGGACCGCCACAGATGACATCCACACCCTCCTGGACCAAGGCCACTCTACAGCTCTCATCCTCCTCGACCTTCTGCAGCCTTCGACACCGTCTCTCACCGCACACTAGTCTCCAGACTACACAACGCCGAAATTCAAGGACCTGCCCTGGACTGGATCCAATCGTTCCTCACGGGAAGAAGCCAACGGATCAGACCACCGCCCTTCCTCTCCACCCCCACGGAAATCACCTGTGGAGTCCCACAGGGGTCATCACTGAGCCCGACCCTCTTCAACATCTACATGGCCCCCCTTGCAGCCATCATCCGACACCACAGCTTCATCAAACCCCACTCCGATGACACCCAGCTCATCCTCTCCCTCACCAGAGACCCCACTACTGCAAAACTCAACTTCCAGAGAGGAATGCAAGGAGTCGTTGTCTGGATGACCAACAGCTGCCTAAAACTCAATGCAGAGAAGACAGAAGTCCTCGTCCTTGGAACCACCCATTCAGCATGGGACAACACCTGGTGGCCCACCGTCCTTGGAATCCCACCTACTCCCTCAGACCACGCCAAAAACCTCAGCATCATACTGGACTCATCACTCGCCATGAACTGACAGGTGAACCCTCACCACCAGCTGCTTCAAAACCCTCTGCATCCTTCGCAGGACCTTCAAATGGGTCCCCCCAAGTCAATAAAGACAGTCACCCACACACTCATCACCAGCAGACTGGACTATGGAAACGCACTCTACGCCAGCATCAACAAGTCCCTACTCCGCAAACTCCAAACAATACAGAACACCGCTGCCAGAGCCGTCCTTGGCATCCCCCGGCACAAACCCATCAGCCAACACCTGCGGAGACTCCGCTGGCTCCCCGTGGAGAAGAGAGTCATCTTCAAAATCCTCACCCAAGCCCAAAAATGCATACACAACAAAGGACCCAAATACCTCAACGAAAGAATAAACTTCCACGTACCCAAAATAAACCTACGATCTTCCAACCTCTAAATGGCCGAAAACCCACGCACCACAGAGCCAGAGCAGGCGGAAAATCGTTCTCTCACATTGCAGCCAAGAACTGGAAGGAGCTACCGGCAGACGTCAGACGAGCCGCCTCCCTGAACACCTTCAGAAAGACTCTCAAGACCTGGCTCTTCGGCTGATTGGATCTGCGTACCCCCCCCCCGCCCCCCAGCGCCTTGAGACCCTCACGGGTGAGTAGCGCGCTTACAATTCCCTGATTGATTGATTGATTGTAGTGTATCATTACATTGTGGTGTAATTACTGATACAGATTTCCCTCATTTTGTAGCTGCACCTTTGAGGAATGTAGGAAGGCTGGTCTGAAATAAATAAAAAATTCCTAGAGACAAAAATTATGTAGTGCACAGGTTGAGTATGGTCCCTAGCAAAGAGGCTATTATTGAACAGAGACCCAGGCACTATGTTGTGAAATAAAAAAAATCACTAGCTTTCAGACTAGCCTTGCTGCATTTCTCCACAGAGGTGCTCTTTAGACAGTCTACTTAACATCCAGTCTTTTGGTTCAGACCCATATGCCAGTGACTTGTGGTCATTGTAGTTTTACAATATGTTCCAGTGCAATTTCTTGCAAACATATTTTTCAATAAATGTAGGAACACATGGTATTTCTATTGACTGCTGCTAAGCTCTACACAGCAATGTCTCTATAGTGTGGCACTTGGACACAAGAGAAACCTACATACTGTCCTGCAAAGTCCAATATATATGCTTTATCATACCACCGTTCCATCCATAAGACAGTATGTCCAGTTGATTTGTGAATTCATTTTGACACAAATTACATTTCTATGCCCTTCACTAAATTTTATGGACCTAATTCAATGGAAAATGTAAAAGTGCATTAAAAAATTGATATCTCCACCCAAACATGCTTTTATGCTTTTATCTAATTCACAAACATTCTAAGTATTACACCTGGAATGATGCACAGGTTTCACTGGGAATGCCATATGAAATTTCACATGCTCCTATTCCACCTGTGTGGAACTCTTCTTAGCACTGCTTTGTCAAAGTGGGAAATGAAACCCCCTGTGAAAATAAATAACTTTTTTCCATTTTCTTTAATGTACCAGCAGATTTCATTCCCCTTCTCATGCTAGAAGTGGATTAATCTAGCCATTGGCTGAACTACATTTTTGACCATTTACAAGGTGCAAAAGAGCCAGATTGGAGTTTGGGAATGCCTTCATATTTATAGGATGTGGCTATTCCCAGACATACACAGATTTTCACTCCTTCTAACTCCCCATTCACACCCTTTGGCTGGGATTTACTACTGTGGTTTTCTACATATTCTTGGCAGAAACAAATCCAGAATAATGAACCTTCCAGAAATACTACTGGGAATCATGGCCGGCACAAATGAGATTTTGCCAGTAAAAATATCCTAATGAATCAGAGTAGTGCTCTAGATTTCCAATAGCCCTGACAAACTGAATATAAAATGTAAGCTTAAACTGTGAACATAGTGCTTTGAAAAGGTGTATGGCAGGCAAAAATGTAGAAGAAAAGGTTGTCTACTCATCTACAGAATAAACATGTTAGATCTGGGGGGTCTCTGGCAATGGTATTCACCTTTGTCCAAATAGGGACCCTTACTTCTAAGTCAGGATAAGGGGATTACACTCCTTAATAACCCCTGCACACCACCTTGGTAGCTTGGCCCGAGCAGACATGCTTATCTCAGAGGCAGTGTGTAAAGCATTTGTGAATATACACAGTAATACAGTGAAAACACTACAGATGGACACAACACAGGTTTTATAAAAATAAGTATTCTTTAGATAGAATTAAACACAAGACCACCAACAACAAAAATCCACAATACTACACTTAAGATTGCTTTAAAGATGATAAAAGTTACTTAGTTCAAGTTGATGATAAATGCGACAAAGTTCTCAACAAAGTACCTGGATGTGTAACGCAAAGTAAACAAAAGGCTCGTAAAAGGGGAATGCGTCGGTTCCGTGATCCGGGAGAGATGATGCTTGATGCCTTAATGCTTGCTCAGAGTAGGGGATGCATCGTAATCCTTACCGAAGCGGAGGTGATGCGTAGATTCTCGTCCTGCGGGCCCGTTGCGTTGCACAAGATGGCACCTTGATGCGATGCGATGATCCGGTTGCGATGCGAGGAGATGGCGCCCTTGATGCGGCGATGTAATGATGATGCGTAGGCGCCCTGGCAGCCTTGAGTCGACTCTGTACTTTAGAGCCGCAACAGGCCCTGCGACACGCTTCCCCGATGATGCGATGGCGACTCTCTCGATGGCAGAGAACAAACAAGGGAGGTACCCTATGTACCAATATGGGACAGGGTGAAACAATCTTAAAAGGAAAAACAGTCCCTAAGTTTAAGGATATCCCTTATGTCGAGGTGTCCCTTGTCCCAACTAATCCCGTGAGACACACCACGACTCAAAGAACAACCCTATGGTCAAAAGACAGCAATACGACTCAGCTGACCAATAGCTGAGCGTCAGTTTTGTTGGGTACTCAATGTCATGTACAAGTCCTGTAGCATTACAAGGTTGTATGCGAATACATTATCCATACGGTGGTCATCCCTGGTACAGCGAACGTATCCAGTTTATATAAGCACTTGGATCCAGGTGAAATTATTTGTAATAATCAAGAAAGCAGAAAATATGCAACAAATGGAATAAGAAATTGTTGGTATTTAAGGTAGCTCGCTACTACCAGATTCGCTCATAACTTGAGTGATTTTAAAAACCGTCCTGAAGAAGGTGTACCTATCCTTTCAAGACACCAAAACGCCGTGTCGACCTTTTGGTTTTTAATGTAATTGTTTGTATGAATGTGCAATATTGAATTTTATGTACTGTAATTAAAAAATCTTTTTAATAAACTATTATTTTTATCACATATGCACATAGGATTGTTTTTGTAATGTTACAGGACTTGTATATGACATTGAGTACCCAACAAAACTGACGCTCAGCTATTGGTCAGCTGAGTCGTATTGCTGTCTTTTGACCATAGGGTTGTTCTTTGAGTCGTGGTGTGTCTCACGGGATTAGTTGGGACAAGGGACACCTCGACATAAGGGATATCCTTAAACTTAGGGACTGTTTTTCCTTTTAAGACTCTCTCGATGGCATCACGCTTCTCCGGTGATGCGACAGCAGGCAGCTCTGATGAACACATGCTTCCAGGGAGATGCGGCGAAGGCTCGCTTCTCCGTCGATGCGACGATTTCAGCTGCGGGCGCGACACGCTTCCTCTCGATGTGTCGCGCTTCCAGCTCCCAGCGACACGCAAATGTCTGGAGTTGAGATTTCCCAGCAAGGAAATTCAGAGGGGAGCTGGAGATTAAGTCTTTTGTCGGTGAGACTTCAGCAGGAGGCAAGCACAGTTCAAGCCCTTGGAGAATATTCTGAAGAGGATGAACGTCCTTAAAAAGTTCCTTCTCCTTTCCTTGGCAATAAAGCAACCACTGCAGGCCAACCCAGCAAACAGCACACTGGCAGAGGGGCAGTCAAACTCCTGCAGCTTCCTTGGTTCTTCTCCTTGGCAAAAGGTTTCTTGTTCCTGAAGTGATCTAATTTCTTGGGATCAGGGTCCCAATATTTATACCCCCAAATCCTTTGTTCTCTGAAGGCAGAGAGGCCTCTGCCTAGTCCAAACCAGTTCCAGAGCACTTTGTTTACATGACTCTCTTCTTCCTTTCACTGTGCAGTGCTGTTAGAACTGGGTATTTCTGGGTGGCTAAGGCTGACACCAAAGCCAGGCAGAAACCACCATTCTAGTCAGGGCAAGGGTGTCACACGCCAAGATAACCCCTGCTTACCCCCTTGGTAGCTTTGCACGAGCAGACCGGCTTATCCCGGAGGCAATGTGTAAAGCATTTGCACACGCACACAACAGCAACAACATCCTAGGCACACCACAAAAGGAACTCCACACAAGGTTATATAAAAATAACTTTTGTATTGTCAAAACACATCAGATAGTAATCACACAATATACATTGTGTCAACTGGCACGGGCAATATTCACAAGGGGTTATTTACACCAGGACAGGGCCACATGGGCCACTGTCAGAATCAGCACTTAGTAGAAATATCACTTAGAATAACTGTAATACCAAATAACAATTAAAGATCACAACCAGTAACCACTGGTAACAGGTAGGTACACACTACGCAATACTAATGACCATAGGCCTAGATCACGCATGGACACATAACCACTCTAGTATAAATTATACTAGGCAAAACACAACCACCTAAGAATAAAATACATTTAGGGGTATAGGTCAGAAGCATTACACATGATGCAAAGAAACATTCAGAGGTGTAGGTAAGACACATAGGGCCAGATGTAGGTGGCCGAAAATAGCCATTTACCGATCGGTAACGGCCGAATTCGGCCGTTACCGACAGGTAAATGGCCATTGACATGTAGGGGCCCTTAAAAGTTGCATTTTCGGTAATTTTACCGAATCGGTAATTTTACCGATTCAGTAATTTTACCGAATCTGTAAATACCGAGTTTTAAGGTATCGGTAAAAAATCCAGATGTTGGTACCTACATCCCATTTACCGATTTTGAAATACCGAATCGGTAAAATTCGGTAATATTCGGTATTTCAAAATCGGTAAATGTGATTTACCTACATCTGGCCTAGAATGCATAAAACACATTTAGCGGTGTCACAGGCATAATGGCATAGCACATTACGCATAACTCACATTTGGGCCTAACAGGTAAAAATACAGTAGGCAATCTCCTCACTAGTCCAAACACATTAGACTCTGCCTCCTAAGAATAAATCATGTTTGGGGCCATAACTCAGAGTGAAAACATCTCACTAGCATAAACCTACATAGGTAAAATAACCTCATAATCATAGTAACATCACATCGCGCAAAAATCACATTAGGCAATTACCATTATAAACATAGTAAAAGCACATTGCGCAAAAAAATCACATACCAGCCCCCTGGCCAACTGGCCATCTCAAGGATTGCTCAAATGCCCTGCGTCCAGAATAACAGGGCGAATGCCAATGCAGCGCCAGTCAGGGGTGCGCCACTGGCGCAAACCTAAATGTTGCAGCTGCCCACTAAGTGCTGGGCAGCTGGGAACAACAACAGGGCCTAAACGTTGCAGCTGGCACTAAGTGCTGCGCAGCTGTAGCAGGCCTGCCACCACTGTGCCATCTCTGTCCCTCTCAAGGACTCTCTCTCTCAAATTGCGCCTAAAAGGTGCAGCTGCCCACTAATTGCTGGGCAGCTGGAAAACAACAAAACTGCGACAGGGCCCTCACTGACCCTCAGGGACCAAAACTGTGCCAACTGGGAACCTTCTAGGCTCTAGACAGACATATGGGGGACCCCCTAGGCTTTTTAATACATATAGGCCAGTCAGAGCCACACAGGCTCTCTAGCCAACTAAAAAGTGCCCCCGAACTGGAGCCACGCATAGGCTCTAGACATCCAACATATGCCGCGGGGAGCACACTGGCTCATTAAACACTCATGCCCCTCATCAACCAGGCATCGGCACCACTGGCCGTGGGGACCCCCACTGGGGCTCTTAAACAAAAATGTGTCCCAACGTTGGAGCCTCGAGCTCGGGACGTCACTGGTAAAACGTGGGGGCGGCCCACTGCCATCCGGGGCCGCCCTGAATTCCCCCAACCTACGGAGCTTTAACAAGGCATCACCTCTCGGCCGCCCGTAGACCCTCCCCAGCCCTCTCTCACTCACCGGGCTTCCAGCGGGGGGGACTCCTCCTCATCGCAGCGGCAGGGCTGCTCTCGGTGCATCGGTCCAGGCTTCTCCGGACACCGCGGGCTCCCTCAGCACATGGGAGCCCAGCAACAGGCCGCAACACTCTTCCTCTGGTCGCGGCGGGGGCAGCCAGCATCTCCGGGCACATCTCCAGTCTCCTTCCTTCGCATGGGAGACCGGCAATGTAGCAAAGTCTTCACCCGGGCAGGGGGAAGCGGAAGTTGCCTCATTTAGGCCCCGCCCATGTCTTCCCTGAATTTGCCTGGCTTCCTGCCTCGGAGGGCCGCCAATGGTAGCGCGGCCCTAGCAGGGAGGCGGGCAAGCGTCTCCTCGGGAATCGGCAGTGAATTCCTCACACACAGCGCTCCTAAGCGCTGTCGGAAAATAAAGCGCTCCCAGCTCCAGAGGGCCAAATAAAGCGCTTTCAAGTGCTATAGGAATTAACATCGCTCCCCAGCGCTAGAGGCAAAAAATAAAGTGCTTCCTGCCCAAAATAAGGTGCTGGGGGGCTGCTCAAGGTCCTGGCATCATTAACAGCCAGCAAAAAGAAGTCCCAGCAGTCCTAGAAGAATAAAGATGGAGCAACACAGCTCCCCATAAGGAAAATCCTCCAGCATCCAGGGGTAGGACATCCAGGGCTGGGCAGGGCCCAGGGAGGCAAGCCTTCCCCTGGGCCCAAGCAGCAGCACGCCCCTGGCTGGATTCAAGTCAGAAACAAGAACATTTTGTAAGGGGACACAGACCCTTTTTATACAGAAAAATCCTTTGTCTAGCAGGGTGCAGGCAATGTGAGAACCAGCTACAACTGGTTATAGGGAACTCCTTTCACTGGCCAGGCTAGGGACATCAGACGCACCACAGGGGGTGGAGCCAGCATTGTGTGGGCAAAGCCCAGCCCTATTCAGGCCCAGGTGCACCCCTCCCATCACATCAGCATGCTAATCACTCCATTCACCACCGGGGCAGACCCACCCAGATTCTTGGAGCCAGGCTCACCAGCCAGCTCCAGCCAATCACACTTCAGACACAAATTACACAAACATGCCAACTTCTAGAAGGGGCACTTCTACACTAGACACATTCATGCCGCATACATCATTGCGCAGCATTCAATCTCACGAGTTCACACATACCAAACTCGACCCTGCACTCCCCACACATCAGGAAATACCATGGTCACACATATTCCCCATGCATTCCTATGGGAGGGCAGGTCACTCTCACCACACACACAGAGAGTGCACGCACTTTACACTGGACCACAGTGAAAAAGTGCGCAGAGACCTAAAATCA
Organism: Lissotriton vulgaris; assembly: GCF_964263255.1. NCBI lineage: Eukaryota > Metazoa > Chordata > Amphibia > Caudata > Salamandridae > Lissotriton > Lissotriton vulgaris. Next base: position 785,695 of record NW_028245479.1, on the reverse strand, counting down.
CCAACACCAGGTTACAGAAACAGGCTAGGCAAAAGCAAAAAGTTTCGGTTGAACCAGCCAAAAAGGGTCAGGTCCAACAAGGGTTCAGATATCAGACGCCTCACAGAAGGTGGAGCTAGCACAGGGGAGGGACAGGCACAGCTCTGGAGCACTTTGTTGACAAGATTCCTTCTCTCCTTTCACAGTTCAGGGCAGAGACATCAGACAAGTCACAGGAGGTGGAGCCAGCATTGTAGAGGGAAGGCCCAGCCCTGTTCAGGTCCCAGGTACAACTCCTCCCTCCCATCTAGATGCAGATCTCTTTATTCACCACTGGGCTGCCCGAGCCTGTCTCCTGGAACACCCCAGCCCTGTCACTCAGAAACCCAGACAAGGAATACACAACCTAGCAGAGGCAGGCCTTGACAGTTAGGCAAGTAAATACCTACTTTCTATTTCTAATTTCAAACACGGAATATTAAAACCAACTTAACCAAAAGATGTATTTTAATATTCTGAGTTCAGGCATACTAAATTCGAATTTCTACCATGCTCCCTGAGTCAGTTAGGATTATAAAAATGTAATAATCTAACTGCCCATTCTATTTTATTTATTTTATACAGCTTGTAAAGCGCATGGTTACACTAGCAATTGTGTCCCCGCGCTATTGAAATGTTGCCGCTTCAGCTATAGCTTACATCCAGCCCAAGTAGAGTCTGTCTAAGGTATGAGTCTTAGGCTTTGGAGACAGAATTGTTTTGAGCTCTCTTCGGAATGCGGGCTCTGACGTCTCCAATCTCAATCTCATTTGCAGTTTTTTCCACTGGATGGCGGTCTGGATTCCAAAGGACCGTCCACCCATTCGCACTCTTTTGAACTTAGGAACCTGAACCTGCCCCGTGCCACCAGATCTTAACTGGCGAGTGGGCTCGTAACGTTTGAGGAGACTATGCAGGTACTTAGGGCCTTTTTCATGGAGGATGCGATGCCCTACACAGAGGGCCGTGAACATCACCCGTTCTCTGACCGGCAGCCAGTGTAGGGTTCTCAATGCTTTTTTTGCTGACGCTTTTCTAGGTAGTTGTAGGATCAAACGGGCCGCCGCATTTTGTATGCGCTGTAATCGTTGCAAGCATTTTTCACTGGCACCTAAGTTTAAGACATTTCCGTAGTCCAGCCTGGACGTTATTAAAGCATGGACCACGGATTGTCTTGTCGGCACAGGCAGAAGGTTCAGTGTTTTCCTTAAGACCTGTAGCATACCAAAACAAGTGCCTGCCACTTGTTTTGTCTGGTGATCAAAGGATATTTTGTTATCTACCCAGATTCCTAAGTTCTTGACTGGATTGCTGGGTTCGGGTAGAGCTCCCAGCTCATCCGGCCACCAGGTCGAGGTCCAAACTGATGGTGACTTGCCCACAATCAGCACCTCCATCTTGTTTCCGTTTAATTGGAGGCAGTTGTTGGCCATCCATTTGGCGAGCTCCTGCATGCATAGCGAGAAATTTGCTGCACATTGCTCCTTGGGCTGTGTCAGGGTCACGATCAGTTGTGTGTCATCTGCGTATGACACTATCTCAACCCCAAAACTGTCTATGATGCTTCCCACGGGTGCCACATATAGATTAAATAAGGTGAGGCTGAGACTGGAGCCTTGTGGCACTCCCTGTTTCAATTTTATTTCTTTAGACCGGAAAGGTTCCTGAGCGACATGGAAGCTACGGTCGGTAAGGAATGATTCCAGCCATTCCCAAGCTTTACCCACCACTCCTCCCTTTTTCAGACACTGTAGCAGAGTGTAATGAGCTACAGTTTCGAAAGCGGCGCTGAGATCAAGAAGAATCAGCTCCGCTGTCTGTCCCTCGTCCGCATGACTACGTAGAATTTCTGTGGAGGATAACAGAGCTGACTCTGTAGAGTGAAGAGCACGGAAGCCCGATTGTGAGGGGTGGAGGAGTCCGTTGGGCTCAATGTGAGCAGAGATTTGTTTATTAACGGCTTTCTCCGCGATCTTAGCGAAGTAGGGGAGTAGCGAGATCGGTCTTAGGTTCTCTAGCTTATCCCTACTGTTGTTGGGTTTCTTCCTCAGAGGAAGGACCACTGCTTTCTTCCATGTCATAGGTACCTGCCCAGATTCAAAGGATAGCGCGAGTAGGTGCCTTATATAAGGCTGCAAAGTGTCTATGCTGCCATGAAGTATTTTTGGGGTGGCAGGGTCGCTAGGAGAGCCTGACTTAATACTTCCTGCGATATGGCATAGGATTTCCCGTGAGGGCACCTGAAATTTCGTGATACAGTTCTTGTCCAGCGTGGCTGTGGGGGTTTCCAGCCTCCCCTCCCCGCCCCTGGCTGCCTCCGGGAAAGCCGAAAAGATTTTTTCTACTCTACCAGCAAAAAATTCTGCTCCCTTGTTGCACGAAGTAACAGAACCAGTCATAGGGGTAGCTGTTTGGGCAAGATCGGACAATTCCCTGCACACTAGGAACATTTCCTTCATAGAGTTTTCAGCATCGCTAATTCTAGTGCAGTAGTAGCTTTCGTGGGTTTTCCGTATCAGGGTGTGGTAATCCCTCAAACCTTTCTTGTATTCATCTCTCTCTATCTCAGAGAAGCATTTCCTCCATTTCCTCTCCAAGCGTTTGTATTCTGCTTTTTTCTCCCGCAGGTCCTTATTAAACCATGGGGCGGACTTGGATTTCCTTGCTGGCAGGTTCCGCGTCCAAGGCGCTGTGTGGTCTAGTGCCTTTTGGATACGCAAATCCATTGCCTCGCAAGCAGATTCAATTTCCCTGCCCTCGAGGGGGCCTCCCATCATTATCTCTTTGTTAAATGTCTCTGCGGAGAACTTAGCCCATTTCCTACGTTTGTTAGAGGTATTGGAAGTGTTGGTTCCAGTCTGTACTCCATTTTCAGGGACCGTAACCCTGAGAGTGACTAAAGAGTGATCTGACCATATCATGGGGTTTGGAGATGCTACCATGAGCGCATCCCAGTTAGCAAAGATGGGATCTAGAAGATGGCAATGGCAGTGGGTGGGCATTTCTGACTTTAATAACAGCTGCATGCCTTCCAGTTCCTGTATAACCTCTTGGGCTTATGTATTCAGGGGATCGTCAAAGTGAAAGTTCAAGTCACCTAGCAAAAGAAACCTCTTGTGTAATAACGCTGATTGAGTGATATTCTCCATCAGCTGGGTTGCAAACCTGGCTCCCGGCCCAGGGGGGGGGCGGTAAGCCAGGAGTCCCTTGAGGCTGTAATCATGTGAGGCTGAGATAGCGAAAAACCCAGTCTTGCTGTCCACAATGTTCGCCTCCTCTAGAGTGCAGCCCGACCGTGCTTATGTATTATAGCAATTCCTCCCCCTCTCCCCTTCTTTCTGTCTGTTCTCTGAATATCATAGCCCGTGGAAGGGCCGCCAGCACATCCGGTGCTGACGCGGCATTAAGCCATGTTTCAGTGAGGAAAAGGGCATCCTCCTGGCTGTCCGTCAGGTAGTCGTGGACTTTCATCCTGTGTTTCCCTAAGGAGCGACAATTGATCATGGCAAGATTTAGAATCCTATTCCTACACCTTGATCTGATTTGGCGTATAGCAGTGAAAGAGCAGTGCACGCATTTTCTGTTCCCGTTGTTCACATTCATGCTATGCTGACACACCTTGGCGATAGGTGGGCAGAGATTCATAAGCTCCATAGAGCTGTATTGCTTCCAGGGGGTCTTTTCAACAGGGGTAGCTGCCCCTGGTCCCGGTCAACACGGACGGGCACAGACGGGCTTGCCTTCGGCGCGCCTTCGGCGCGATGGGGACGCGCCCGCAGCGCCCGTCCGCTGCGCTCCCGTTTGGTCATTTGCTTAAATGGAGTCTTTGGGCAGAAAGACTAGGCCGCTAACCCCAATCCTGCTCAAGATGACGGCGAATCCCGCGAGGGAAGCGGGAGTTAAGTAATGTGGAAATGCGCAGATTAAAAACACCTTATTCGTATTCTAAAATGTCACAGATGCCTCAGGGGTATTTCTAGAGGATTACAGGTTGTGCAAATGCGCTAAGTATTTAAAAATCCTTATGGAGAACAGCTAGCCTTGCAATAGTGAAAAACTAAAATGGCTGTAATTCACTATTAGGACATGTTACACACACCAGAACATTCCCTACCTTATACTTACAGGCACCCTGCCCTTGGGCCTACCATAGGGGTGTCTGATATGAAGCAAAGGGAAGGTTTAGGGACTGGCAAGTGGGTGCGCTTGGCCAAGTCGACATGGCAGTGCTAGACTGCCCTTAGGCCTTGCAATGGCAGGCCTGATAGACACTTTACAAGCTGCTTCTGTGGGTGGCACAACCAGTGCTGCAAGCCCACCAGCAGCATTTTATTTACAAGCCCTGGGCACACATGGTGCACTGTACTAGGGGCTGACTGGTAAATCCAATAACCCAATCATGGAATCACCAATTAGTACATTCATTTAACATAGGGAGCACTTGCACTGTGTCACTGAATAGCAGTGGCACAGTGCCCAAAGCATATAACCAGCAAAAACATATCAAAGCAGAGGAGGCAATCTGTCAAAATGGAAGGGAGACTCACGCCAATGATGCCAGGTCTAACAAATGTAAAAAAGAAAGGGAGGCCTCCTTTGTGTGGTGATAAGGGACAAGGAGGACTGAGTAGGAAAACACAAGGCAAGTCCCTGGGCTATGTACTCACTTCGGAACCCTAGTATAGTTCGCGTGTACCAGAAACGCTATGCCCCAATGCTTAAATATACATTCGTGATTACACCATATTACACCATATTAGTACAAATTATAAAGCAGAAATGCGAAAATAAGAACCTTAAATGTTGTTTTTTGTCATAAAAAATGTACAGTTTATTACAATATTCTCAAGGTTAAAAACATTATTATGCACAGATAAAAATTAATAAAATATCACAATTGAATTAAAAACAATGAGTTTCAGGAGTCACAGTTTGTTTTCGTTGTCGACGCTGCGTTTCGGTGAATCTGTGATAACACCTTCCTCAGGACAAACAAATTCTATAAAGAAACATTATAATTATGTCTTTTAATTATAATGTTTCTTTATAGAATTTGTTTGTCCTGAGGAAGGTGTTATCACAGATTCACCGAAACGCAGCGTCGACAACGAAAACAAACTGTGACTCCTGAAACTCATTGTTTTTAATTCAATTGTGATATTTTATTAATTTTTATCTGTGCATAATAATGTTTTTAACCTTGAGAATATTGTAATAAACTGTACATTTTTTATGACAAAAAACAACATTTAAGGTTCTTATTTTCGCATTTCTGCTTTATAATTTGTACTAATATGGTGTAATATGGTGTAATCACGAATGTATATTTAAGCATTGGGGCATAGCGTTTCTGGTACACGCAAACTATACTAGGGTTCCGAAGTGAGTACATAGCCCAGGGACTTGCCTTGTGTTTTCCTGCCAGGTCTAACAAAACACAAAAGAGCACTCTGCCTTGACATCAGTAAGTCTCACCCCTGCTCAAGGAAGGGCATGTTGTATGCTCTGTCAAACTGATGCCTTTATACTTTGATCACTAACCCTTATGCCCATTAATAACAGACTTTGTCATCTGTGTATTTACCCAATATATTTGAAATGGCATTACAGAATGTTTTACGTTGCCATCAAAATGTTTCTCATTAAAACATAAGTGAAACTTGAGTCATCATGCGCCTGACAATTTTGACTTGAGGTTCTGATAATCCTTTTAGAATTGCTTTGAACAACATTTGCAGCACCATTAAAGAAAAATAACCCCTGCCCAAAGCCCTAAGGCAGGGGAAAACGCCAATGAGGCTTAGCATGTAGGCTACCAATCTAACTATGACATTGGGCCCGACTTAAAGTTTGGTGGATGGGTTATTCCATCATAAACTTGACGGATATCCTATCTGCCTTATTGCAAGTCCACTATATCCTTTAAAACTAGTGATAGGAGGGACAGGATATTCGTCACATTTGTGACGGAGCAGCCCTCTTTCAATCACCAAATCAGGCCTTTTGTTAGCAAAAACTGTTGACAGCAACTTGTCTTTACTGCTGCCCATGCAGTAGCTCTGATATCTTCGCGGATTTCGGGGAATCTGCGCCGCCTCTGTAAATATGCCATCTGCCAATTTAGTTGGTGCACATTGCTCGATCCCATACTAGTTCTGCCAAGTAATTTTCCCCCCAAAAGTTATCTTTTAATTTCGGTCCTGCAGATCACACACTATTGGTAACAGGACTATTTGACAGCCACATTCAAGATATAAATGAGACATCCACTGAGGTTCTGGAGCACAAAAATATAGAGGAACTCTTTAGAGCATATGCATTTATTCATAATTTGGCTTTGCTTTCTGTACAAAATTTAATATTTCAATTATTCTAAATAGTGGTAAACGATTAAGAATATTTGGTTGCAGAGGCACCAATCAGTAATTTAAATACATTTCTTGCTAGTAGTATTTGACTGAGAATGTCTCCTTCTGCTTCTGTAGCCTGGAGCTTTGGCAAGTACAACTCTAAAAGAAGACATGATAAAAAAGGTTGTATGTTGGAACAACGACTTCCTCAACAACGACTACCTTAACAACGCGGTCTCTACTATGACAGCGTCTTAACCATGATTTTTTTTTACCACAAATATTTATGGTAAAGGCATGCATGGTAAACGGCTATCTGTGGGTAATCTTACGACCACCCTCCCTCTCCCCCTGAGCCCTAAATACACCTCCACCCTCTTAAAAACGACCCCGATCCCCCCAACCCCCTAATAACCAACCCATACTCCGTACTCCTAAAAATGATCCCGAACCCCCAAACTCTTAAAAACTACTCTAATCTCCTGCACCCCCTGAAAACTACCCCAACCCCCCCTAAAAAGTACCCCAAACCCCTGACCATTTAACACTACCCCAAACCCCTACCCCTAAAAACTAACCCGAATCCCCCACCCTCTAAATTCTAAACTGAATCTCTCCCACCTCCTACAAACTAAACTGAACCCCTCCCATCCCCTAAAAACTAACCCGTACCCCTACCACCACCTAAAAAAGAACTTCTTAAAACTACCCCAATCCCCCGACTCCCTAAAAACTATCCCATACCCTTCCCACCCCCTAAAAACTACCCCAAACCCCTCTTACCGGTCCTCTTCCTGTCCGATGCTCCTATCTCCCTGCCCATCCCGAACACTGGAATGACTTAGCTTTAACCACGCACATGCGTGGTTAAGACTAACTCGTTGTTCGGGCAAGTTGTTGTTTGGCTTGCGTGACTCCAGAACTCGTTTTTCCTGAGTAGTTGTTCCGGATATTCCCCGATAAAAACAGGTCCGCTTCTGCAGAGATCATGAAGCCTTTCTGTCTAAGGTCTCATATTGATCAATAGTCTATGTCTTTCAGTAGTAGGACACCTCTGCATACAATTGCACTTGCAAACAGTTTTTTCATTCATTCAGGTGCCGTTAATGGTTTTAATAGATTCTTTCTTTCTCCCTTTCTTTCTTTCTTAGCCACGTTTAAGACTGTTCATCTTGCACTGCCTGCAATCTTAATGAAAGTAGATTGAGCAAGCCCTACTTTCTAAATTGCATGCATTAGTATGTTGCACACGACATGCGGTGGTCCATCGCAAATTGCTGGTGGCTCACTGTTACACTTTGAGATAGCAAAAAAGCAAAAAATGTACCCTTGTTGCTCTCTAAGACACAACCACTGATCAAGAGGTCGATCTTCCTTCCAAAGCAATGGGAACCAAAACTGGAGATGACTCCAGTCTTCATTTCACTGTATTTCCATTTTTTTAAAGTCTTATAACAAATTGACAGCCAAATGCTTGGTCTATGCATGATAGTATTGATTAAATCACTTTAGTCAGCTGCAACAAACTATTTGGTTTATAGGTAAGTTTTTATATTTTTCCAAGACATTAGCAAATTTCTTGTCTTTCAAAATTCAAGCAAAAGTTTATTTCCGATTTGGGCTCTGTTCACTGCTGTCATTCCACCACCATAAGAGGCTTTGTGAAAGCGACCCTGTGCAAAAAAAACCAAAAAAACTTCTCAAACCTTAAATCTCTTTTGTTGTATCGATAGTAGATGTTTCCCACTTACTTCAGGCCTGTTGACCAAAGTGTTTGGTGTTCGGAAGGCTCTCTGAAAAAGACCAAAGTCAGAAATCCTTTTTTTTCTCGCTTACACATGCTATCTTCCCACCGAGGCAACACCCCCTCCCCCTCAGAGCTCTTTCTGTCCCATCACTGCAGAAACCTTCTTTTACAACACGCATCAGCATACTCCGATGACCTAATCCCTCCTTCAACTGCCCAAATTTTTATTGAAGTTTCCTTCATCAATGGTTGGCTGTCAACAATTCTTTCCTTTAAAATTGTGTAGCCTTGATTTGCATCAAAGCTGCGCATGTCAAGCTCCCCGTAAAGAGTTAACCTTGAACATTATAATGTAGATAAGTATTGCCCACATCTCTGGTCTACCATTTCTCAGTAAGGTCATTAAGAAATGTGTCTTCTGGAACTGATTCAGTTGGGTTTGGGTAGGGTACAGTACAGTATGGAACGTGCACAATTAATGTTGTCATCTGTAACTACAGTGTTTGATTGTGTTAACCATCAAATTCTCCTTAGTGCTCTAAAAAATAAGGGAAGCTTGTAGAAAGCCATCCTGAAATTGTTTAATTCATGTATATCAGAGCACTTTTAAGTGAAAATTGGAGACTCCATATATGATTGGATCCCTGTATCTTGCGGTGTCTACCAAATTTAGCACCCCTCCTTTTCAATCTGTGTGTCCACTGGGAAAAATCCATAAAGGATGTTTCATCTTGATTTATCAATACACTGCTAACCCCTCAGTAAGATTCTGTAACCAAGATTAACGTTTTTTTTCCTGCATTACATACACAAATGCATAAGACAAAAGTACCTAAAATGCAATGCCTTGAAGATGGATATAATTCCCCAAATCTCAAATTCTGATCCAGTAAACAAACTCTTCTGACTTAAAATCTAAAAAACTGCTGACACCTCTACCGTTGTGATTACCACTGCAAAATCCTTTAGTTTTCATCATGGAGACAACCTAACTCTCGGGGGCACATCCAGGCCACAGTTAAGGCTGTCTGATTCCATCATCATGAACTCAAAAACGTAAAAAAATGTTCTCCGACCGCAGGATCTAAATCCAGCAGATGACACCTTGGCTATCCACAGACTTGACTATAGCTCTACCCTTCCTACTGAATCAGTGGTCTCTCCATTTGGTTTTTAAAAGATTGGCCACTGAGCTGTACACTACATTGGGGACTTTCCAACTAGTTCCAGACCTAACCAGTATGAACCATTGTGACCGTTTAAGACAAAACAGCTATGAAACAGTATGGTATGTCAATTCATACTACATGTTTACATTGTGCATTTGCTGACTGACCTTGAAACATAGATATCCGAGAACTTTTTTAAGACTATGTCACCTTAGGTGCTTATCAAGGTCATTGTTTTGATGGTTTGACACTCACATTTTTTGGCATAAGAAAATGACATGCAGCATATGGGTCAAGTGTAGACAAGGTAACCTAATAGGCTCAAAATGGAGTCTGGCCTCAGCGTTTATACGACATCCCCATCTTGTACATCTGAATAAGTTGTAATTGAGTCAAATGCATGCATATGACATCACTTTAAGGGCTCTGTTTCACAGGGGTAAAATCAATGCTCTCGGAAGGAAGACATAACATTTCATATTTTAAATGAGCCCATATAATCAGTACATATCAGCATCAAACTAGTATACACAAAATGTCATAAAATAATTAAAATAGCATGAAATGATGTGAAAAGCTTTTCACGAATACTTCTGTTAAACCTTGCATATTTCAAGCGATAAGATAAAATGCTGCATCATATAAAATACATTATCATATCATGACATCTATTAGGAAGAGCTGCATTTTGATAATGAAGCAGACTAGGCATTATACTTAATACGCTGAATTGGAAAAAATAATGCAGATTATAACAATATGAAGGTAAAAAAATAACTTAAAATAGCCTGTTGATGATTTTTCAATTTCATGCCACAGACTTTATAGTTAATTCAGGATTTGGTGCATGTTTCTTGTCAATCAGGGGGTGACATCTAGTTGTCATCTGATAATATTTCTATGATATTGTGATCACAGGCAGCATATGAGTGATGGCTGAGACAAATGGGTGATGTAGATATGTGATTGTGGCATGTGAGGTGGCTGGATCAATGTACTGGAACACTTGTTGCCGTTCTAAAGCAATGGAATTTGTACGAATACAGCTTTAAATCCAGTCACCAGACTATAGCTGATGTTCTTGAAAATGTGCACAATACTAGTTGTACTTTGAAAATCATACACACAATATTGGAAAAATGAATTGAGTATTGTGTTTGCAACAGTCTGTATTTCCGAAGCAGAAAAGTAGCCGAGTTTCAACCTGCAGCAGCTGATGATGGTTAACACTAAATAAGAACCATTATTTAACAATTCATAGTTCTTGGGGATGGACAAAATAAGAGTTGCTGCTAAGAAACAATTCAATCCAGGAATCAAAGCATTACATGTTCCATGCAAAGAAGTTGAATCGCACACTAGTGATTGACCTAGAGGATTTCTGCAGCTGGAAAAACTGATAACACACTTCTTCTTTTAAACACACGTAAGAGAAAGAAAATTTCCATGAATTAAATAGATATGAACAGTGCATTTTCTCATATCGGCTCAAGGATGAATATTTCTGGCAATCATGAAACTGAAAAGCTGTAATTGACGGAGGAACATCTCTGTGTATCAGCCATGTATTAGGTGGATTTACCCAACAGAAGCAAGACTTCCTTCATTTGCCTGATGCTTAACAAAGTGTAGGTAGATTCTTTTTTAGTCATTGCTTTTTGTGTTAGTGTCAAATATTAAGACACAAAAATGCTGCTTTGCATAGAAGTTGCCAGGGCACATAACCTGATTGAAGTGTTTGTAGAGCAGAGTGTTATTTTATTGTGGCTCTTAACTGAGCGTGGCCATACTGTTAAAAACCAAAGCGTCCTTTTAGAAGATCCAATGCTGAAGGCAGGATGTTAATTAACCCCTTCACTGCGGCGGCTATTCCGCCGCAGTGCTAAGGGGGAGGGTGGGCCGCGCGGCGCGCCCATGCTGCTGACGGAACCGCTTCGTCACTAGCCGCGGTTGCGCTGTGCTCATGAAGGAGCGGGTCCGTCACGGTCCCGCCCGCTAAATAGAACGCTCAGCGCAGGCGCGGAATCCGCGCCGCGCAGGCGTGCCGAGCGGGCTGTGACGGAACCGCTCCGTCATCAGCACAGGGCGACTGCGGCTGATGATGGAGTGGTTCCAACACCAGCAGGGAAGGGGTTAAGGAATACACTCTTTTGGAAAGTGTGTGCAGGCCATTGTCGGTAATTCTAAACATTTCTTGCAGGTGTTATCTATCTTTTGAATTCTTTCTGCATCTTCTCTTTCTGAGTATTTGTTGTATAAATGACATATAATTCCTGTTGCTATAAATCATACATTTTTAGTGGGGTGTGGTCCATATTTTCTTAAATCAGGGACAAAACTCCTTCACAGCTGGAAGACTGGCTGGAATGAGCCAACTAAAGTTGGCACAGTTTACTCACACTGTAGGTAGTAATGACTAGAGAAATGTGTCTATTAAATCGTGGATCTGGTGATTAGCTTTAGGACAAGGGCTGTTGGAAAGGAAACGATGCATGCATGTATTGGAACAATAAAGTCATGAGGCTACACCTTCAGGAGGGAAAGGTGAGGAAGTAAAAGTTTCATTCTGGATCATATCATTTGTTTCAGATTTAGAAATATTTATTTATGAATGCCAATTAGCAAACAGTTTGAATTAACATTTGGGATAGAGTTTTTGTGGTTCTGAATCCCATACAGATAGTCTGTTGGATAGTTTCATTCAGAAAAATCCTTTCTTTGGGTAAATACATACTCGGAATTGGGCTTCTTTTCCTTGAACTTGACAATATTTGGCCCCCAAAATACTTTTCAGTATTTGTTTTCCAATGCTCCTATTCCTGTGTGGCCAGATTCTGATTGCATTCCTCGTAATATATTAGTTTGTTAGTGGTAATTATGTTTTTTACAGCTGTTGTGGACATTGTGAAAAATAGAAAGCTGAAGGATGGGACCTGTTCTCACTCTGGAAAAAAGAAACTTTCTATAAAATGATTTGGATGACTATTAAAGGGCGGAGCCTCACAATTCTACCATTGTGTGTAATTATATATTTTTGAGGGATAGCTAGTTTGATGTGCATAATGATGAAAATAATAGATTTCTTTGTAACTCAATGGATTCAAATAAGGTACTTATTGTTTAGGGTGGTATGTACCTGTCCATCAAGCATCATACATTTTGAAGTTCTCATTTTCCAGTTATCTGAAATAATCCAATCAATCATTAAAACTTTCAACATCAATAATTGAAATGTCTCAGTGGGGCCTATAAACTAGTAGGAAACCCATTCCTAGACTATGCCCTCAGGCACAGGCTAAGCTGTGATACTGACAGCATAGTGATCTCCCCGAGCTCTGTAGGATGAGAGATGCAGTAGAAGTTCATGAACTTTGGGTTGTGGAACGGTTCTTTCATGAGCGTAATGCCCATTCAGCAGAAGTAGATTCATCATCAGTGTTGTCAGCCATTCTAGTATTTCCCCTTCTGGACCCACTTTGGTTCTCCTTTGGTTGCTTGTATTTGCAGCTCTAGGCTGCCTTTGTTTTGCACAGCCACACATAACACATTTATTTTGTGAAATACTATTGTAAAAATACGCTTTTGTTATTCACTAACTCCTCTTGGGATCCAGTACTCTGGAGAGTCTGATGCTCTTTTGTTACTTCTGCTGTGTTGTATAAAAACACTCTAGCCCAAGTCCCATTCTGCCGAAGTTTCTGTAGGTGATACCACTAGAAAGTGCTGCTATTTTCTTCTTTTTCAATTGAGTTTGAGTCTGAACCATTCTCTTCCCTCTTTATGCTGATCTCATTTTCTCATCCTGTTTCACCTTTTTGCTTGCTATAGTCTTCTTTACTTTGATACTAGGTTTGACCCCCTTTCCCTGCCCATTTACCATCATAGTCCTGAAAAAGACTGGAAGAGAGACTATCAGTATGTTGATACCCTTCTGGCTTTTTGATTTCATCATGCGTCCCTTAAATCATAACCACCCTAGCTGGATTCCTAAATTACTGAAGTTCCAGTCCATCAGTTCTCTCTCTCCCTCTGTTTCTTCTTATCTTCTGTTACAGATTTTTCCTTAATCGAACCTTCAATGTTGCTTTTAGGTTTTAAATACAGGTTAATGGCTTGTGTAACCAGATCACTGACACAATATTGCGCTAAACAATATTGTTGACAAAAATATTATGTCAAAAATATTGAGTCCCATGATATTGTGCCTCTATACTTATAATGGTAAGTATAAAAATATCAAACAAAATATATAGTTAACACTAGTATCATCAATATATATTGACGAAAATATAATTATTTTAAATAGAGTTTAAAGTAGTAAATGGTAAATGTTTTAATATATAAATGTAACATAATGCAAATCAAACATATTCCACCAATATTTAATACTGTGACTGTACATTATTTAGTTTCATGTTGTATTAAAAGGCACAAGTCAGCCCCTGTGGGCATATTAAACCAATGCAATGTGATGTAATTGCTCTTTTCATTATGTATTATATCCACCAAAAATCTCCTCATATCCTCCATACTAACGTTAACTCAAGTATGAATTTACGTGCAGTGTTGTAGCAAAGTTCAGCCGAAGTGGGCTTACTGACTATAGAAATTGCACTACAATTTGATGTAAATCACCATCTTATTGTTAAGTGCCACAACCTGCTCGTGTGTTGTGGCATATCAGGATTCTCTTAGGCCTACATAGGTTAGATATTATTAGCTCTCTTGCATTTCGTTTGCTTCAGGTGGTGCCTAGTGCATCTGTAATAAAATAAAAATAAAAACCTCATTAAAAAAACACATCTCATTATGTGATTAAAACTATCACTCATATACATATTATCGTCATAAGGCATTCACTTCCAAGAATCTACTAATTTCAACTATTGACATTGTTACCCTAAATGTACTGCTAATTCTTCATCAAGGTTGAGGCCAGAAGGGTATAAGGTATTATATTTAATTATTAATCTGGATTCCAGCCGTCTCAATTCTTATTCTCTATTCCCTCCTCTTTCCCTTACTGGGATCCCATCTAGCACACAGAAGGATAATAGACTGTTGTTCTGATTGTGAAATGTCTTAAAATGTCTAGCAATGGGATTCTGTTTATCATATTTATTGATTGTCCTCAGATGCTCCAAAACTCTCTTCTTTGTTTTATGTATGGTGCTACTGATGTAAAGTTTATCAGAAGGGAAGCACAATGCATACACTACATGGTCTGAGTTGCAAGTTAGATGTTTTGTTATCTTAAATTGTTGTCGGTTTTCTGATAGCTTTATACTTGGAGGGGGTTTGCACCTTGGTAGGTATAGTTAGATCTGCATTTTCATAGATGTACATTTTTTTGGTTTGCACATTTTTTTATGATTCTTTTTTATGATTTGCCGAACCATCACAAAAAAGTTCCCCAAAAAAAGGTTCACCACCTCAGTTCCTTCCTAGAAAATTTTGGGGTGAGATAAAAGGGAATCCCAAAATGCAAAATCCTCATGCATTTTCCATAGACTTATTTAGACAAGGTGACAGCAAAAACTGCTGACAGGTGTCAAAGTTGACAGGAAGCTAGATCCTGATCCACTGATTGTGCTTTTATGATTTGGCGTAAATACGTTTTGTAGATCTTGAGAAATTAAAGGACAAAAATTATTTTATATGTGGATGGTTGGTTCCATGAGAGTCTTGAGAGACTCTCACGGGAGCACCAATTTAAAAATAGGGAATTCTGATTTGCCCAGGGAGCTTTATTTCCCTTGGGTAATCTCTCAAATGGGAGTCAGATTCCTGTGGGATCAAGTGCTCTGACTGGCTGTCAGCAACATCAGAAAAAAGTTGCTGCGTGTCATTACATGACTCGGGGACTTGGTACCCTGTCCTGTCCCTAGGCCACATGGGGGAGAGCCCAGAGAGACCCCACGGGGCCACAAGGAAAAAGAATTGCCAAAAAATGCTGCAATCCTGCGAGATACTCACAGGTTCGGAAAATAAAATGGTAGCTGGGCCGCATTTAATAATCTTTTTACCTGGGGAACCCACCCACGGTGCTGTGTTCATAAAAGGGAGGGGAGCCCCATTCTCCGAGCCTGCAGAGCCCACTCCTGGGGCTGAAAATAGGTTATATGGGTCGGGCGCCACGTGGTCCCCCTCTCCAAGCCTGAGAGGCCCCAGGGAGTCCCCCCTTGGGAACGATTACTTTACAGAAGGGGGCAACGTTGCCCTGAGCAACTAATGTCCCCAGAGACCCGATGCCCAGGGAACGGGTCGCAAGCTATGTCCGGTGGAGACCATCCCCACGAAGTTGCGGTTTCCCTGAATGCACCGGTGGGGGCAGGGAAGCCTCTGTTTGCCCTCAATTAGCGGGAGCATTTTTTAATTTCCTGCAAAGTGGGAGCAGACACCAAGTCTGCTCCTAGTGGGCAAGAGCTTTACAAAAGTTGTTAAGTTAAAGTTTGTTTGGTGAGTAGCATGCTACTCCAGAACGCATTAGGGGATTAGTGTTGAATTAGAATAGTGAAATATGAAAGTAATTTGAGTGGTGGATGATATGTTAGTCAATTATTTGGATTGAGAAGGGTAGCAGAGGGATTGAAAAGGGACAGAGGTTTGCACATATATCTAGCGCTTGTTACCCCTGATGGGGTGTTGAAAAGCTTTTTCGGCGAGTAGCATGCTACTCCGGAACCCATAAAGGATTAGTGTTGAATTAGTACGGTGAAATATGAAAATATTTTGAGTGGTGAATATTAGTCAGTTATTTGGATTGAGAACGATAGCGAAGGGATAGAAGAGGGTAAAAGGGTTGCATTTCTCTAGTGCTTGCTAACTCTAATGAGGTATAGAAGCGCTTTATTCAGTAAGTAGCATGCTACTCGGAACCCATAAAGTATTAGTGGTGAATTAGTATACTGAAATTAGAAATTTGACAAGTGGACATGTTAGTCTGTTTTTTTTTCTTATTTTTTTTAAGATTAGGGGAGGGATAGAAGAGTGAAGGATTTGGATTTTTTTGGGGGGTGACGTCATAGCAGTAGTGGGCGACTTGGAATGAGTAAAAGGGATGTGGCAGGAAAGAGTCAGAGGGAAGAGTTTAGAAAGGCTTGTTTGGGGATCAGTATAGTAAAAAAGGTGTTAGATGGTGCAAGGAGGAATAGAGTAGGGGAGAGTCTAGAAAGGGCTATTTTGGGGGTCATAGTAGTGGTATGTGGTTTGAGATAAATGAGAGATCAAGAAAGGCTTGTTTTGGGGGATCAGTATAGTAAAAAAAAGGTGTCAGATGGTACGAGGGGTAGAGTAGGGGAGAGTCTAGAAAGGGCTATTTTGGGGGTCATAGTAGTGGTATGGGGTTTGAGATAAATGAGAGAATGGATGTAGAGGATATATTGATAGAGGTATAGGATGAGAAATAGGGTAGTGCATCGGAAAGAGTAGCAGAAAGAGGTTTGAGATGAGTGCGAGAGTTGCGGTAGAAGATATATTGAGAGAGGTATGGGGTGAGAAATAGGGTAGTGCATTAGGTATGCTAAATTAGAAGAAAGGAATACATATATTGATCAATAAGTACATGGAAAGGTTATAGATGAATAAAGGAAGTAAGTATATGTAGATTAAATATATTGATAGAGGTACAGGGTGAGAAATAGAATAGTGTATTAAATATGTTTTTTTAGGAAAGTAATAAATACATAGATCCAAGTACATTGAAGGTTTATAGATGCATAAAGGAAGTAAGTATAAGTAGATTGTATATGCATTCAATAAACTCAAGTGTTGTACTTAAAAAAAATATTTTTTAAATATATTTAATCGACATGTTTATTCAAAGCAATACACATATAGAGGTACACATCTATCGTATAAATAAATGCTTATATACAGAGGGATATGCTATATCTTTCTGTTTGCGTATGTGGCATATGTGGGGGAGAGCCAATTCTTGAGTCGTTTTCTGAAGATGAGGTGGTTGTCGGTGGATTTTATGTTGGGGGTAAGGAGTTCCATATTTTGTCTGCTTGAACAGAGAAGGATGTGCCACCCATGGTTTTTTTCTTGTATCTTGGGATTTTCAGCTGAGGTTCCTATGATGAATGTGTTTGGTGATTTTATTCCTGATGAAGAGCGGTCCCATTCCATGTATCGCTTTGTGGGTGATACAAAGCAGCTTGAACATGGATCTTCTGGCAACCGGTAACCAATGCAGGGCTTTCAACACAGGGGAGATGAGGTCTCGCGGTTTGATATGCAAGAGTAGTCTGGCAGCCGAGTTCTGAGTCCGTTGTTGTCTTTTCATAGTCGTTAAAGGTGATCCGTGGTAGAGGCTTTGGGCGTAATCGAGTTTGGACAGAACAAGCGAGATGGTAGCTTGGACCTTGTGTTGAAATCCCAAATGGGGAAAGATTCATTGCAGAGTTTTTATAGTAACAAAGCTTGATCTTGCTAGTCTGTCCACTTGGGCATTCATGGACAGCTTGGAGTCACTGGTCATTCAGAAGTTTCTTACTTTCTTCGATACTTTAGGTGGTGATCTAAGTTCATCAGGCCAGGCGGCAATCTATAACTCTTTTATTTTCTACTTCACAATATTTCCTGGCCTATATCATGCATCCTGCACTTGACAGTAACATAACCTCGATTTTACATTGCCACCTCTTGAACCCACCTCTTATCATTCAGCAAACAGTTAGCATTTTGTGAGCAAGGAAAGGGTTCAGTATTCCGATAAGCAGAACAATTAGAAGTATTTCCAGATTTCAGGAACACTGACGCAAGGCGAGGAGCTTTCTGGAGAAGCAGAGAAGTCCAGAGAACCCCTGTTTGACATTAAGGGACTGATTACGAGTTTGGCAGTCTCGGAGTGGGCCACCATGCCAGCGCCCCACTCAAAGATCACCAAACCTGTATGCAGACCACCCACTGTATTACGAGTAAAATCCTGTAGGGTCTCCTTAGTTTACTCACCCTAACACTATTCATGGTGGACTCATCGTCATGAAAACGTTGGTGATGAGGAAACCTCGTAATATGCTTGGTGGTGCTGCAGCGGCGCCGCCAAGCATATTACAGGTTTAAGACCACTGCAAGACTGCCAGGGATTGCGGCTCCCTGGCAGTCTTGCTCCCAAACCGCCCGCTTGTAATGCAGCGGTTGGACCACCGCTGCCGCAGTAGCCGCACCACCACTGCGTGTTTGGCGATCCCCCGGACCACCAATTTTATAATTAGCCTATAATATATTACAACATAACAGTTCCAGGGTTTGGGCTCCTTTAGTAGTGGGGATTATAGAGTTTTATGAAATGAATGTATTTGTTGCTCAATACAAAATATGCATCAAAGATGAGGAATACTGTGTGTTAGTACAACATGCATTTTTGAAAAATACCATGTTCCATTTGATTCCAGCAATGCGTCATATTTAAACTGGTACTGGGTCATTTATTCACAGTATTCTATATGGGGTGCCAACTACAGGAAATCTGACAAAGTCCACTCTACATTCTTCTACATAGTCAAGACATTAGGCAAGGGTGAGAGATGGGAAGACTTTGGAAGACTTCATATGGGCAGTGCTTAATTTGATAATACCTATGTGCCCGCTGCTGAATGGTGATATTGATCTAAAGGCATTTTGGAGTATGTAATATAGTACCCTTGTAATTCTCTTTTACATACACTTATATGGTTTCATGAATTGCTCCCATTGTATTTCCTTTTCCTAGAATATTTATTCAGCACCTTTGTCTCTGATTACTTTTTTGCAGTACATCCCTGTTGATTTTCATTTACATGCTTCATTGCACACAACACAATAAAAAAACAACAGATAAGTTGAGAATATTTTGTCTTTTTCAGTTCTTAAATGCAGTGACCTTCACCTTTATTTTTCATTTTTGTCAGACTAACCATCATGACATTTGCTCTAACTTGCAAGTCTTCCATGTGCACACTGTATTTGAAAGTTGGGCATTGCTCTCTTTTGTGCGTAAACTATTAACTGAAGCATGTCTTTTACACACACAAAATGGACTAAAACAATTTTTTTTATTTCAGACTATTTTTCGCAACACTTAGGGGAATATGAAAACGTTCTGGCTGCTTTGGAAGACCTCAACATTTCAATTCTAAAGGCTATGGACAAAACAAAGAAAGTAAGGCAAAGTTTGGTTAACCAGCTCTCTGAAGGTGGCCATAAATAAATGTAGTAATAGAAACGTTAAATGAAATAGAATCTTAATGTGCCCAGGTGACTTCTGGTGTTCATAAGGTCCTCATTACAGGTTTTGAGGAAATCCCAATTTGAGGATTAACATTTTTTACAAGAAAATTGTACTCTTGATTTACTTTTCCTCCATGCATATTACACCAGGAAAAACCTGTTGAAATGTGTACATGGAAAAGGGTTCTGTATGTTGAAAAAATGCAGGGATCGGTGTACAATTAATAATTTGTGTGGTGAAAACCTTGTCATGGGGCTGTAATCCTGAATCCTGGAGAAACTGTACCACAATACTGGTAATTCGAGATTAGGTATTAACAATGAGGTTTACGTACTGTGACTGTGAAATGTAATGCAACTGTATAGATCTGTGACCATATTCAGAATATTTTGTTTGTATTTACATCTTTGACAGACAACTGTGACGAATTTCCTTAAAATGTTTAAAGTAAAGCAGGAGTGAAGGGAGTGACTTAAATCCTAGGCAAATCAGTTTTAAGTATTACATACTGTGAGTGGTGTGATACGTATTCGTGGAAGCAAAATTGTAATAGTGCAATCTGTAGATTTAGAACATCAAAAGCACTACAGGCCTCTTTTATGCCATTTTGATGTAGGGCAGTGCAGCAAGGAACCTTGCTGCGCTGCCGTACGCTAAAGTGAAAGGGCAGGAATGCACCTAATTTAAGCAATATGGGGCATTCTTGTCCTTTGACCCTGCATTGGCTCTGTTTCGGCAACCTGGTGCCAATGTAGGCACCCTTGCTAAATGGTGCAAGGGTGCCTCCATTGCAGGCAAGATTGTTTCTGTGTCTTAAGAGACATTTTCCTTGTTCTTTGTTTGCTGCAGAGTTTTCAGCTTCCTGATCCAAGGACAGTGCAGGATCCCAGTGGAAGGATTTTAAGTATTGGTCATCAGTACACAATTAATTTTAAAGAATTGATAACATCTTAACGAACAATACACCGCAATGTACCCAACTTTAGATCACAAAGTAACTCCAGCTCAAAATTCCATGACGTGTTCAAATTGTATCAAACATCCACAAGCCTGAAGATGAATGATGAGCTACTGAAGACATCCCTGTGGCACAATGTTCAGTATTGATGTATGTTAATTCTACTAACCAAAGCATTTTATTTAAATCCTCTTCTGACAACAATGCTCCTTGCCTCAAATACTGATTCCATTGTTCTATCTGCCCATCTGTTTGAGGATGATAACTACAAAACTGACTTTCACACAATGCAGACTGGATTTTTAAATACATTGAAATCCCATCAGTTATGAAAACCGGTGATATTCCATGCAAGTACATAATATGATGTGCAGAGGTCTGTGCTAATTCCTAGGAGGGCAAGCTGGTTAATGCAATGAAATGTCCCTTTTTTGTCAAATGATCAACAGCCAACTGTACAGTTTAGAACTTTGGGTAATTCTATAATAAACTCATTGGATACTGTATGCCAAGGTGTAGTTTCGCAAACAAAACAGGTGATGGACAGAATGTGGATCAATGTCAAGGTGTAGTTTCAGCACACATAGAACATGGCCGGCAAATTGATATATTTTTGTACGCCAACTCAGTTTGCAGATTTTACCTGTGGCTAATTCTTTAGTACTTCTGAAATGCCCAACAGACTTACAATCATGAAACCAGCTCATAGAATATTGACTCAACTGAGCAAAGGGTAAATACATAGTCTATCCCTCAAGCAATAATTCAACTTTCTCAACTCCTCTTTCATTTTTCTCCAAGTTAGGCTTTCCTTATAAATAACTGTAAATGTGAAGGGACTTATGTAAGGAAAGAATCAACCCGGATAAATGCTATAGAGTGAATATTCTGCACCTACATGGCAGTACCAAAGGAAATGCAGTAACTGCTCAACCCCTCCCGTAGAATGTTATGATGCATCAGTTTCTACAATAAAAAGATGTTCCACATTTGAATGCTCAAAATAGGGGCACAAGAAAACCATTTCTTTACAAACAAAAGTGTGGTCAACTTTCAGCAAGTAATTTTGCAGAGCACCAATTGATTAATAAATCCTCTATAAAAATTAGCAAGCCTAGTAATTTTTGCACTGATTTTACAGAAATAGATGTATGCTATTGGATTGTTGTTTAAACTCAATTGTTATCAATTGGAATACCCTGAGGACTGATTGAATACAGGATAAATTATTTAGAAGTGGTGTGAAATGCACATTTATCTATTTTAGCGTAGGTACCCTAAACCCCTCCAGGACTATTTTAACATGTTGGCAATGTGTCTCCAAGGAATCAGAATATATCAAGGTGTCATATAAGTAAATCATGCAATATACATTTCAAAACCTCTCTAGACTTAATCTGTAAAATGTTGAACGGCCACTAGAGCATTGCTGATTCAGAAGGGCAAGACTTGATATTCAAATAAATCCAACTTATTGTGAAACAGTCTTCCACTCATCGCCATTTCAGGCCCTGACTAAATAAAAAAATCCTCTGAGATCAAGCTTGACAAAAATCTTTGCCTGTTTAACCTGATCTTGAAGAGCAAATATCAGAAGTAATGGATATCTATTTTACTGTACAACTGTTTATCACAACTGACTGTGATGGTTTAATGGACAAATCATCTAACTAATGTCAAGTATGTTCTATCACAGATTCTGTGATTTTATGGACTTGACTACAGGGAATAGCTGCTTGAAATTATAGATTGATCTTGGAATGACATTCCGAATATGGATTTCACATACTCTTATCCAACACATCATGAAAGCTTTATGGTAGTATGGTAGTTACCACATAGAATAACATGAGAGATTATAATTCGTGCAAATACTGTTGGCTGTTTGGTAAACATTTGTTAGTACTATAATCAGAATTCAATTGCAGTGTTCTTGCTGCCCAATCAATGTTGAATCCTGCAGCATCAACCACGGCATTCCCATGATCACCTGAAATAGAGGTACAACAATCAAATCAAAACAAATAATTTCATGATAACTTCCAAAACATGTTAGAGAAGTAATATACATATGGAAACAGTCAGGCTCGGAAGAAAACATTGAACTATCTGCTGCCTTAGCCTCTTCAGGAGTTGTTTTCCTAATCACTGGTATCTCTAATGTTTTGAGCAAACTTAGGGGCTGATTCCAATGTTGGTCGGAAAGCCTTCTCCCGACAGTGGGAAACTCCTCAACTGCGTCGAAGCCCTTCCGACCGACTCAGTCTGTTTCTTTTCTGACCGACCAATTACGATCTTCACGGTCGGAATACAAATTGCGCAGTCAATCCGAATTGGTTCGATGTTGATCGGAACCGCATTGCACACCCCTATGGAAAGGCTGTCAGAAAGTGGCTTTGGGAGCCCTCTAGGTCCCTGCGGCCCATGGTTGAAGGCCGAAGGGGTACCTGAGGGACCCCCTTGGAAAACCCTGCACTGTGTGGCAGGCACTTTGGGTGCCTGCGACAGGGGCCAGGGTTTTCCACAAACACCTCATTTCCTAATAGAAGCCCAGGTGACAGTCGTTTGTCGGACGGAACACGAGCTCCCATAGGGAACAAAGGGACTCTGATCGAACAGTGTTCGATCGCATTAGCCTGGCATCGTAATGAGCCCCTTAATGTCAATATAAATCCCAGAGGCTACTGAATCTAATTGTACCAAAATAATCCTTTTGTCCATCTGGCATGTCATTTTCATAGGAACTTTTATGTGAGAAACTAAAGACTGCATGCAATTCAATACTGAATTCAAAACTGACTAGGGAGTGATTTAAGATTTGTCAGGTGGCACTCTGTCCTTTAAGGTGGTGGATGGCATTACACCTGCCGCCCTGACAAAAGTTTGTCTGCCAAATTTAGAGATGACCAGCTGTCATCTCTATACAATGGAAGGAACCTTGAATATGGCAGTGTCTTTCAATGTACAAAAAGTCTGGTGGATGGGCGATGTTTGTTTTATTGGCCAGCTTCATAATCTTTCCAAAGTTTTTGTTTTTCAGAAACAAACTCCAGAAGATGGAGTTTGTTTCGCGAAAAAAAAATCTAAAACCCTCACACCCTGAACGTTTTCTTCCAGGATGTGGGGGTCTACATGATTTATACCTGTCCCTCACTGACAGGTTTTTCCTTGTGGTGTTGAACAGAAAATAAGACATTACATTGTCTATCGGAAATAGAGTGAGTGGTGTAAAGTCCTTCCTCTGACAATCCCTACTCAGTTGGGGTATAAGAGGAAGCTTTAAGTTGATGAACGCAACATGGGTTCTTTTGAAAGAAACCATTGGCAACGGAGTATGCTGTCCACTGAACTCTAAATAGGCCCTTAATTTCCTTACTCTACACTGCAGTTCCTTTCATTTTAGAAGAATGAAGTTTTACACTGACTGTAACTTTCCTACCGGTAATGTTTCTTCATTGAAAGGGACTTTTGCACTACCTAATGACATAGACTCAGAAACTTCAGAATTTCTATTCTTGTCTATTGTAGGATGTCCTACAAAGACCTTGTTTCTCTAAACGATGCTCCCCTAAATCTATGAGCTCCTCTCACTAAAAAGATTGCCTGCCTATGCCAGAATGTCTTTTAATTAACTTTGTAAAGACTGATAGCAGAATGTAGACTTTTTCTCTTCATGCAAACTAGCCTCAACTACTGGATTATTAAAAGTGGTTATGCAACCTACTAAGTATTGATGGCCTTATTTCAAATTCTCGTCAAAGAAATGGGGGGAGGAATAGGAATAACTGGGTTCACCCTCCTCAGTAATGCATCATAAACACACAAAAATAAAGAATCCAGTTGAAGGACTAGCTATGGACAAACACTCCACAAAGAGAGAAAAACACTGTTTTTCTTAGAAATTCCTCACCCACCAGTGTTGCTCCTTGATGGCATGCTTCATCATTGGGGTTCTTCCCGATCCGCTGTGGATCAAGCAATGCTGCGACCAGACGAAATATGTGGGAGAACTTTTTTAAGTATTGTCAATGATGAAGACGGTGGTGTGGAAGAGGAGTAGAGTGAAGGTGCTACAAACATTTAAAAATACCTGACTAGTAGGTCACCCCATAGTATTCCTGCCTTTAGTCGGTATGGTTAATAAGTCCGGAACATAATGCATGCTTCACCAACATCAAGATGTTACTGTGGTTGCTCCTAAGGACTTGGGCAGATGTGGTCATAACTCCCTTGTTGTTTCCATCTAAACTTTTGTAGATCTAGGTTAGCAGGAGTAAGTCATGGACATAATGCAAGCATCACCAACAGCAAGATGTGATGGTGCTTGCTCCCAAGGACCTGGGCAGATGTGTTCATAACTCCCTTGTTTCCATCTAATCATTTGTAGACCCAGGTTAGCAGGAGCAAGTCATGGATATAATGCATGCATCGTGAACAGCAAGATGTGATGGTGCTTGCTCCCAAGGACCTGGGCGGATGTGATTGTAACTCCATTGTTGTTTCCGTTTGCCCTTTTGTAGACCCATGATTGCAGGGGTAAGTCATGGCTATAGCACATGCATCACCAACAGTAAGATGTTACTGTGCTTTCTTCCAAGGACCTGGGCAGATGTGGTCATAAATATTTTGCTGTTTTCGTTTACCCATTTCCTTTCAAGAGCCAGAAACATTGACTGGGGACCTGGGCCGTTGTGCTTCAATTTCTTCCTCACAAACTCACAACCGCCCTCTGTTTCCCACTCCCAATTATATTCCTTCGCCCCTCCTCCATTCTTCTGTAACCATTCCTTTCTCCCTATTACTCATGCACACTTTTCTTTAAACCCTCCTTCGCTCTTTGTCTTTCACAGACACACACACCCTGCTCTAGGATCACACTCTTTCCTGTTATTTGTGTTGTTTATTTTCCCGCTCCTCTCCCTCATAACCTATTGCCTATTTTCGGGTTCTCCAAGGACATACAAATGGCAATAGCGCAGTGCAAATGAGATCACTCCACTGCAAACAAAAATACGAAAGTAAAAAACATTGTCATTTACAGCGTCAATAGCTCTAACTTTCACAAATGCAAGACCTATTGTAATGCAAATGCTTGTTAATGAAGCTATCTTTTTTCTTTGAAATGCAGCCTATTTTCCTTAAAGGAAAACTAGATGTGTTTAAAAAGAAAAAATGAAACCTTGAAGTTTAATATTTTAAGAGTAGGCAGTGCTCCAAAATATTATCGTTTAAATTCTCAAAGGGGAAAGGGCCCCTTGGGGACTCCTTTCCCCTTTGAGAATGGGTACCACCAGTTTAAAACTCTAGGTAAAGTATTTGGTCGCAAAATAGTAACACATACCATACTGATTTGGTATTTGGAAGAGAAGACCTAAACACACCCCTTCCAAATACTGAATCATAAACACAAAGGGGCCCATTAGGATCACGGGCAGATCGCCACCGCCCGCATTGCGGTGGTGATCCGCCGGTGATCCGACCCCGCCCGCCACCCATTTCCCCCTATCCATACTACTATGGCTGGGGGGATTGCGGCGGACAGAAAGACCGTCCGCCGCTTTTCCGCCTGGTCAACTTGTTGACAGGGCGGAAAAGGGTTTAATATGGTGGCGGTGTCTGTCAGACACCGCCAGCCATATTACCATGGGTGAGGTAACATGCCTTTCAGTGGCGGCATTGGGAATAGACTATGCCCGTTGCAGGCCCCCAGGGACTCTGGGGGGTGAGGGGTGCACATGGGGGGTACCAATGGTACCCCCCAGTAGTTCCGTGCACAACATGGCAGGCACCGCACGGTGCCTGCCATGTTGGGCATGGAAGTGCACAACATGCTTTCCTGGCATTGTGGCGGGTGGTGCTGAGTGCACCGCCCGTAACAATGACAGAAATGCAAGATGCGCCCACCACTGTGGCGGTCACATCCTAATTGCCCCCACGGGACCTCCGCCCTTATGGCGGGCGGTCCCGTTTCCCAATAGGATGGCGGGCGGACAAAGTCCACCCGCCATCCCAATGACCCCCAAAATGCGATTGGTAAACAAGTTATCGAATTGCATTCTACAGTTTGTACTTTTGAAAAGACATTTTTGCAGCCGCAAACAGCTCAATTCTGCAAATCGGCCCGTTTGTGGCAGTAAAAAATACTTTGTACCTCTGGCCCTTCGCCATTAAACTAACACCACCTCAAGCATTGATTTGCTATTTTTCAAAAATGGCTTTGATGCATTTGTAATTGGCAAGTGAAAACACATCAGGGTAAGATATATGTAATGATAAACCCGTACCAAGAGCACAAGTCTAATAAATCTTATCAATCATATACATATTTTTCCCATTCTTTAACTTGTTAACGTGATGTAGCAGGATGATTTGAAAGTAATGATTTTGGGTTGTCTTTAATAACAAAAGAATTGCTATAATCGTGGCAACAGGCAAGCACTTTTTCTCTGTATTCTCAAACACTGGAATCGGGAAGCCTTCATTTGCCTTTCCTATATTAATGTATCTTAACAGCAAAAAATGAGGCACAAAAGCACAAGAAGCTTTGCTTAAGATCACATTATGTGCTCAAAAGCTGGAAGCTCGATTTAAACACGTCTCCTGGCACCACCGAGAACAATTCATCTCATGTATTTGATTGAACATCCGCTAGACAAAAAGGGTTGCTTCTTCCAGGCAGTACTGGTTCATCTCCACGCGTCTCTCTGTTAATCTTTCTTTTGTATCCTTTTTGTACCTTTCCCACATTCACACTTTCTCTGTCCCATTTTTATTTGCGTTAAGGCTGTTTTCCATATTGTTCACCTCTTGCATTCTTACTGTCCCTCTCCTTTAACAATGCTTCCTCCCACTCCCACTGTGATCCCCTCTCACACTCGCTCTTCCATTCTTTTTTTTTTTTTTAAATTTTTGAAAACCTTTATTTGTGCAGTAGCAAAAGAACAAATACGGGCCTACAACCCTCAGGCCGGCCACAAATACTGTGTGAGCACTGGAGCATGCAATACGGCGACGCAGCAGCACAGCAATATCAACAAATAAGTATTCAAAAGGTACACTACAGGTCATCGTGTTGCCGCGCCGCAGGAGTAGTGAAGGTTAATTTTAAACTTTTTCTACTGCAACTATTAAAGTCCAACTGTTTCATTTCAATGAAAAATAAAAAATAGAAGCTAGGAAGGCAGGTCCGTGAAGGCACAGCACAGGAGTGCGACAGAGGCACACATAGCACAACCACCCTAAAGGTAAATCACCCCAGGCGGCATGGCGGTACAGTATATACGCGACAAAGGTATAAGAGCCAGCGTCACAGCAGTCGCTCACCACCACCCGCCCGTCAGCAAGCACCATCACTGACCCAAGATAGAATAAAGAAGAAAAAACAAATGGAGAAAAATAAGGCACCATAGAAACCGAAATCAGAAAACTAAAAAACCCCTCCCCCAACCCCCCACCCTACACGCATGCGAAGGCTACGGCCTACCCCCCCCAGCAGTGTGTCTGTCGCCCAATAAACCCGAAATATAGAGTAAGAAAAGAAAAGAAGGAAAAAGAGAAATACGATAATACCTAAGATATAGGGAGTAAGAAAAGAATAACCTAATCTAAAACTCCCAGAAGCCAAATAACCCCGGAGGAGGGCCACAACCATTGAGTCCCGGAATCCAGCGCCCGCTCAGAACCTCCACCCCATCAACCAGACCAAAAAAAACATATCAGGTACAGCCTAAAGTGGGGAAGAGAATACAAACATAGCCACCAAGAGTCCACCAAAAAAGCGTTCCATCCCGGGTCCCCGCCCGCCGATTCAGGCAAAAACACGAAAGCACCAACAGCAGCAACCATCTTCAGACCCCCAACCCGCAAAATCATCCACCCCCAATGAGGAGAGTCAGCAATCTAGCACACCAATTACAACCTGAGACGAGAAAGACCATTGCGAAGAGCGTATGTGAAGTTCCAGGATAGCGTCTCAGTCCAGGACTCGACTAATCAAATAAACAGAATTCTGTGCAAAGTTCGGCAGTCCAGCAGCACACCTCAGGCAATTGTCGCAACAGGCACATGTAGTTCCAGGGATCACATCAAAACCGTTCCGAGTCCAGTCTCCCCCCACCAGACATATCGTGTACCAGGAAAGATTCCCTCAGCCCTGGCCAGACCGTGACTGCCTCCGCGGACATGGCCTCCGGGGGGGGCCCGATCCAAACAATGCCGAAGGACAAAATGGCGACCACAGTGAAAGCGATGGGAGGTAGAGACAAGATGGACGACTCCAGTCACTCACCGAGGTACAGGCACACTGAAGTGGCATCCTCAGACACATGAAACGATATCCGATTCCTCGCCGGGAGGGAAACAATTGCAAGGCTGAAGGTTCCAAGGGGACCGGTGTCTGCAAAGGCAGAGTTTGAAGCAGGAGTCTCCCCTTAGACAATGTATCAAACCTCGGCGAGGGAGGAAACATTGTAGCGCTACTGGAGCTACTGGAAGGCCGGCCACAATCATCACGGCAATTAGGGGAGGGCAATATTTCCCCGCACTCACTCCGCAATCCAATGACCCCCACAGAGATTGTCCCAGGCAAAGTAGTAAGGGACTGGGAGCCGGCCGGTCCCGTCCGCCCCGTCTTAATGACCTCGTCGAGCCGGTCCTCTAACTCGCCGGAGAGGGCACGCCAGTCCCTGCGGAGCTCGGCGAGTGCAGCCAGAATGGTCCTGTAAGTCGGGATCGGCTGTAGGTGTTTCAGCTCCACCGTTAAGGATAGTGCGCATAGTGGAGCCCCCTGCTCACTTTCAGGCCAGGTAGTGCTATGGCGGTACGAGGCCGCACTCGCCGCGTCAGTGAAGGCAGCCGCCATTTCTTCTTCCCCAGGATGAGGACGACGGGAAGGGAGCAAGGACGGTATCAGGGGGCCGCAATCCTGGTCGTCGTTTAGAGGCTCAGTGCACAGCCTCAAAATGGTGCGGTGGGAGCGGCATTGCCGCACCGTCTTCAGGGAGAAGCAACCACGCAGGCAAACAACAAGATGGGGCGGCTCAGGAGAGTCATCGCGCCGCCCAGGAAAGTCGTCCTCCTGGAGCGAGGCACTCGGATGTACAAGGGGTGCCGTCAGATTCCCCTTGTGACGGCGGCATGAGTAATCGCACCGTTGCACCTCGGGCTCCGCAGTCTGTTGCAGGTCCAGCGACCGTCGGTGGAGAGGAACGACATGGATCCCAGAGCCAGGGCTACGGAGGTCGTCCAGTCAGCACTTCGATAATTCCCCCAATATGGCACGCAGGGACCCCGGAGGAACACAGGTAGGCTCAGCGCGGTGACAGCATTGCTCCGCTGCGGTCCAAACACAGGATAAAGGCAGGATGTAGGCGCGGAGTGTCCAGGCTCACGGAGTCGGGATTCAGGACGTCCGATCAGGTCGCCATCTTGGCTCCTCCCATGCGCTCTTCCATTCTTACTCCCTTCTCCATCCTGATTAATTCCTTAACATGATTCTCTCTTCACCTTTCACACCTGTCTCTCTCCCCCATACTTGCTTTCACGTCTTCTTCTTGTCAGATCTTCTTAACCCCTTTATGGTTCCCTCTTCACAGCGTGATTCTCTTCCCCAATCTCTCCCTTTTACGCTCTCTGCTTCCCCTTACACACTTTCTCTCTCCAGCACGCTTCCGCACACATACAGTTCAGGTGGTCAGCTGCTGTTCTTCACCCTTTATTTTGCGGAAGATACTAAAGCACGCAGTGCAGCCAACGACAAGAAAACATTTATTGCACTCTGGAATCACATTGAGCATACCTCGTGTAGAAAAAGGATGGGCTCCTCAACTGAGTAAAAGACTAAGGCACAAGAGGCAACGTTGAATATGTGTGCTACTCACTCACACTATTATGCGAGAAGAATTTCCACAAGTACAGGGAGGGGTGCACCTCGCCAACAGCTTGGTCAGGACATGAATACCCCAATCAATCAAGTGACTTGTAAAGTACAACTACTCACCCATAAGGGTCTCAAGGCACAGGAGTAGTGAGTGTGTGTGGGGGGGGGGGGGGGGGGTTGTTGATTTGTTGCAGACACTGTGATGCAGTCCAATAACTAGGTTTGAGGCCATTCCTGGATTGGGGCAGTGATGGTGATTGCCTTAGGTGGAGAAGCAGGGTGTTCCAAGTCTTTGCTGCGAGGTAGAGGATCTTCCCCCAACCGTGGTCTTGCAAATAAGTGGGATGTTGACCAGGGCCAGTTGGACAGAGCAGAGGTCTCTAGTGTGTGCGTGGAATGTGAGGCGATGGTTGAGGTATGCAGGTCCTGCGACATTTATGGATTTGTATACTTAAATGCTCATGGCACAGATGCAAGGGAAACCTGAAACCACCAGAACATATTCCCATGCTTATATTCCCCTGATTCCGAGCATGCTGCCTGTCCCAGGAAGCACTGCCCCTCAGCTCATACATGAAGATCAAAAGGGTTTTATCCCTGGGAAGCAGATGCACAAACTGACCCAGCAGCTGATTGGTTGTATCGACTTAGCTACATCAAGGTCGGTACCCTTGGCAGCGGTCACACTGGACGCCGCCAAGGCTTTTGATCGGGTTTGCTGGGAGTATTTATGGGAATTATTGGAGATCATGGGGTATGGGCCACATTTTATAACAATACTAAAGGCTCTATATCATCGCTCTACAGCCAGGATCCTCCTAAATGGCTCTATCACTAGGAGTTTTTTTATTGAAAGAGGGATTTTTTCTTTTTTTTTTTTTTTTATACCGCGCAACTAAAACCCGAAGGCATCAAGGCGCCTATAAAAGAAATCTTAAAAGGCAGAGGCAAAACTACGGGTATGCTTTGGCAAAAAATCGTTTGCCAAAGGGATGTGACGGGGTGCCCCGTTTCCCCATTATTGTTCGATATATGTCGAACCATTGCCCAGATGCTTCGCCAAGAAGATCAGATTATTGCTTTCCATGCAGGCATATATGAAAAAAATGGTGTTATATTTGCGAATGACCTAATAATATACACAGCAGATCCAGCTGTTACAATCCACAGGGTAGAGCTATTAGCAAAAGAATTTGGAGGTTTTTCAGGCTATACAGTAAATAATGAGAACATCGGGATAATGTGCCGGAATGTCTCAGACTGGAGGGGAAGTATCCAGAGAGAGATCAGGTATCTCGGAATAGGTATTATTAATTCATTAGAGCGAATCCTTCTGCACAATCTAGAGATGGTAGCAAAGGAAATTGAGAAAACACTCACCAGATGGAAGAACTTGCCTTATATGGAAGAGTAAACTTAATCAAAATGGTGTTACTTCCCAAGTTGACATTCCTCTTTAATTGTGTCCCTCTTACTTTTCCCAATGGCTTAATCGATAAAATACAGGGCAAATTGGGCAGTTTTGTCTTGGCAGCTAGGGGAGCATGGTTGTCTTGGAAAAAAATTATTTTAAATTGGGAGCAGGCGGGTTGGCACTTCCAGACTTAAGATTATATTGCATGGCCTTTCAGTTCAAGAATTGCAGAGCTCTCTTAGGTACACCGGGGCCCTTAGAGTGGGGTGAACTATTGTAGGAGATGGTAAAGGAGTGGGGCTCAAAAGGGTTTCTTTACAAATTTGGGGCAAAAAAACTCTTTAAAAAAGTTTGTCTGAAGATACTTAAGGGAGCACTAACCTTATGAGTAGAAATTAGGAACATACTCAGAATGGGGTACTTTTCGGATGGTGCACCAATATGGGACTCACCAGGTACACCAGAATGTCTGCAAGACCAGTTAAGTGCCCCACTAAGGAGGGTGGGAATTGAGCTATGGGGGGATCTAATGGTGATGAAAGAGGTGGTGTCATGGGAAACCTTGACGGTAAAGACATGGAGTTCCCTCTCAAGGTTTAAATACCTGCAATTGCTATCCTGGGGGGAGGCAAACAGGAGAGAGATTGGTGGAATCTAGGAGTTTGAAAAGAAGATACAGAATGAGGCCCCAAGAAGGAAGGAAGTTACCGACTGGTATCTGACTCTGGTGTTCTCTGAAGACAAGAAGTTGAAAGCACCATAAGAGACCTGTGATGGCGCTATTCAGATGGCAGACCCATAGAGAATGTGGCAACTTTCTTTTAAGCTACTCTAAAGGGTGGTCAAGACAGTAAATCTGAAAAGGAATCATTTTTTTTACAGTTAATAAGCTGTATTGGACACACTAAAAACTGACAAAATTCGTGACAGCTGTAGCCCCAAGATGTCAAAGATGTAGTATGTTAAGTAGGGATGATCGGCACATGTTTTTCGAATGCCCCCTGTTACAGGCCTATTGGTCTTTGGTCGAGAAAGTAATAAACAAAATAAAATGAGCTTAACGCTGATCATGATAGGGCTGGAGGATCAGCTGACTTTGCCCCTATCAGCAAACCGGAGGGCCCTACTCTTCTATCTGATCCTCCTCGCTAGGAGAGAGATTTGCAAAAAATAGATAGATTCTGCACCACCTCATGGTTCAGACTGGCTCCAGGCGGTTAAAAGTATTTGCAAAATGGACATAGGAACCGAGGCTGGTACACATACTAAGATCTGGGATGATTTTTCTTTAACTGGAATGGTATAATAAGAATTTGATCTCTCGCATCCAATGATTACACCTGCATGGAATCCGTAACCAGGAAACTGGTCGGGCTGGAACGCAGGACTATATGTGGTACTGCAAATAGCCTGGGGCGGTACAGGTCAGATGTCAGGCTTTACCTTGCAAACAATGGTGGTATGAGGACACATAAAAAAAAGGCAGAAATACCTTCAAAATTAGATGCAGACATCTGGAGTTACATTCTACAACAATATGACTTTGAACCGCTTGAAAGTTACTGACCCAGAAATTACAAGAGTTCTAGTAAGATTTCACAAGAAACTTTTTAAATGATTGAACATGGGCAAGAATTATATGAATAAATTGATCGATGAGTGTGGTTTATTTACTCATGATAGAACTTAGTTGGAATTTCCTTGCTTGTTCCTATCCCCTACTTAACTTTACCTTTGAATGTGTGTGTGTGTGTGTGTGTGTGTATTTATTTACTCATTCTCCCAATTCTTGTGTTTTGTTAATTAATGGATTGATGCATCTCAAGTTTTTATATATGTAGAGACCGTTGGCTAAATGTGAATAAACCACAGAAACTTGAATTTAAGTTGGGTGCATTGTCATTGAATGCATCCAATTTCCAGAAATCGAATTAATGAGATGTATGTGAGGTAATTTTACCTGAGGTATTATTCAGAAGAGGCAGTAGGATCTTCCATTAAAAGGTCAGACTACATGTTTTTGAAGCATCTAGTAGCCACTGTAAATGAAGGCTCCTGGTTATAGCTGAAGGAAGTAATCATTATCGTTAGTTTTTGTTTCCCCTATGTGAGAGTCCCGGGTTTGATGACCCATCTGTTTGCATGCACAACTTAAGGACATTTTCAAATGCTCTTGAGCATAATATGCCTTTTACTCACAAAAAGAGGAAAAGGAGAAAATGTGAGTGTTCTGTAAAGACAGAGACAACACAGAGGAAAAACGCAAGGGTTCTTACAAATGCCCTCACCCACTAATAGTGGCAGGCTTCATCATAGGGCTGCTACAACATCCCTGCACAGACCAACGCCTGGGAGGAAGCAAAGGGACTGGGAAAGACAATACAAACAAGTATATTGGGATCTACTCAGCAGAACAAAAAGACAACAAAGGTAGAGTATAAAACTATGTCAGGGATGGCCTCAACTGTCTTTATTCTTGCACTCTTCGGATAGGATTAAAAAAGATTCCAAACTGGGATGACTCCGAGGGTAATTAGTGCCCCTTCATCCCTTCTTAGTGCTCATTTTGTTGACATGTTTCACCCATTATCTATCGCCCTCATGGGGTCGTTTGGCCTTCCTCAGGGCTAGTATGCCACTTACTTCATTACCCTTAGAGGCTAAATGAAGTTTATCCAAGTTAAAATGGCCTTACTTGTCACTCTATGTACAAACACATGATTTTCCTGAAATGACAACAACATAACTAAATACAACAAAATGCTTTTTTCATTTCAAACAATTGCCGTTGTTTCGCACTGAATGATAACTGACTTCTGTTCACACTCTGTGAAGGTTTTCATTCCCTTAGGAGAAACAAATACAATCCACATATGGTCTCTCTCATTGCCCGTATCTTCCCATCTTTTTGGGCAAACTACCACCACTCATAAGCAACACCCCAAAGTAAAGTGGAGTTTGAATCAAGGAGAGAACATGTGATATATTGCTTACTAAGTTTTACCACGCATTTCTCCAAAACTGGAGTGCAAGCCGCAGCATCTCCCTGTAGTCACACTCTGTAACATGGAATAAAAAAGCACATTAAAACATCCACACACTCTCGTGCCATCAATTTTTTAGCACAGTGCGCATACTGGGACCAATTCCTAATGCCACCGACAAACCCCTTGGACTTGTTTTATCATCCATTTTTACGCACCAATCCAAACTTAAAGTTAGCTGATTGTCAGACTGACCACTCTACTGTATGTCAAGCATATTAGACACATTTATGAGTCTGCTGGCTGATATGCAAATGGTCTTGGCTTTCTGTGCCCGCCTGGGACCTGCCTATCAGGTAACTTGAGCCTGTTTTTCCTTGCTGAGAGGCCACGCTTCTCTTCCTCCCCTTCCTCCCCATTGCATCAAAGGAAAATACAGCAAGTGCAATGTAATATATCTGCCAATGCATATTTGATGTATTACATTGTATTGATTTATTTGCCCTTTCGGGAGGGAGGACGCAGTCGTGTGCTGCGTAAGGAGTCTGTGACAGGAGTGACTTTTGTTTGGGATCCATGTAATGCGGGATATCACTGCATACCTCTGCCGGTATGACTGGGAAGCCACTGGGCTAGTAGAAGTTGGATCCTCACTGCACGATCCACTCTCGGTGGTATGCGAGAATTCCCGGCATGGAGTAGCGCCCGACAAAACTGAGGAGGATGGGCTAACACCAACAGACCAATCAGTGTGGATCACCCATGTTACTTAAACAAGCCCTCAGCAGTAACAACTTGTACGTGATGGAACTGGGCACTGAAGAAAGCCGACAGGCTGAATTGCGTCTGCCAAGCGTTTCCACCGAACACTCTGTGTGCGCTCAAAATTTCGAATAGAAAGCCTGCTGCCAGAGCTCCGAGCATGTGTCGGCCCGTTTTTCTTGCAAGAATGGGATTGGTACTGATATATATATATGTGGCACATCTGAACTTTTCTCGAGGTATCGAATTTCTTCTGGAAACGCTGCGGCCACGAGAGGACTGTGTTTGGCCAGCTTGGGGCCACTACATGGCGAGACGCTGAGTATTTACCGGCAAAAACTCCCAAACAGGTCCGTACCGGCAGGCTGCAGAAGACGATGGTAGCAGAAGGTGGGGAACGCGGAGTCTCAAAGAAACTCTGACTCCGTTGTCTGGCAGCTTTCCTCAGTGTCCCATGATGGGGGATGCTGGGACTTGTAGTTCCTACGGGCCATCGGGCCTCCACCAATGGGGGGAATGCAGGCAGCATTCAAAAGAGGGACTGCAACACAGCGCCAGTAATTTCTTGTTCGGCATCTGATGAAGGCAATATGCTGAAACGCGTCATGCCAAGGACCTAATAAAGTCACCTACCTGCTTGCAGACCGCTGTTGTTCCCTGTTGTTCTTTGGTAATAGCAGCAACCTGTGTGGATATTTTGCGTGCTGCCACTGCACGCTGAGGGAACCCGTCCTAACGTTTCCAGAGAATAGTGGCACATCTGAACTTTTCTCGAGGTATCGAATTTCTTCTGGAAACGCTGCGGCCACGAGAGGACTGTGTTTGGCCAGCTTGGGGCCACTACATGGCGAGACGCTGAGTATTTACCGGCAAAAACTCCCAAACAGGTCCGTACCGGCAGGCTGCAGAAGACGATGGTAGCAGAAGGTGGGGAACGCGGAGTCTCAAAGAAACTCTGACTCCGTTGTCTGGCAGCTTTCCTCAGTGTCCCATGATGGGGGATGCTGGGACTTGTAGTTCCTACGGGCCATCGGGCCTCCACCAATGGGGGGAATGCAGGCAGCATTCAAAAGAGGGACTGCAACACAGCGCCAGTAATTTCTTGTTCGGCATCTGATGAAGGCAATATGCTGAAACGCGTCATGCCAAGGACCTAATAAAGTCACCTACCTGCTTGCAGACCGCTGTTGTTCCCTGTTGTTCTTTGGTAATAGCAGCAACCTGTGTGGATATTTTGCGTGCTGCCACTGCACGCTGAGGGAACCCGTCCTAACGTTTCCAGAGAATAGTGGCACATCTGAACTTTTCTCGAGGTATCGAATTTCTTCTGGAAACGCTGCGGCCACGAGAGGACTGTGTTTGGCCAGCTTGGGGCCACTACATGGCGAGACGCTGAGTATTTACCGGCAAAAACTCCCAAACAGGTCCGTACCGGCAGGCTGCAGAAGACGATGGTAGCAGAAGGTGGGGAACGCGGAGTCTCAAAGAAACTCTGACTCCGTTGTCTGGCAGCTTTCCTCAGTGTCCCATGATGGGGGATGCTGGGACTTGTAGTTCCTACGGGCCATCGGGCCTCCACCAATGGGGGGAATGCAGGCAGCATTCAAAAGAGGGACTGCAACACAGCGCCAGTAATTTCTTGTTCGGCATCTGATGAAGGCAATATGCTGAAACGCGTCATGCCAAGGACCTAATAAAGTCACCTACCTGCTTGCAGACCGCTGTTGTTCCCTGTTGTTCTTTGGTAATAGCAGCAACCTGTGTGGATATTTTGCGTGCTGCCACTGCACGCTGAGGGAACCCGTCCTAACGTTTCCAGAGAATAGTGGCACATCTGAACTTTTCTCGAGGTATCGAATTTCTTCTGGAAACGCTGCGGCCACGAGAGGACTGTGTTTGGCCAGCTTGGGGCCACTACATGGCGAGACGCTGAGTATTTACCGGCAAAAACTCCCAAACAGGTCCGTACCGGCAGGCTGCAGAAGACGATGGTAGCAGAAGGTGGGGAACGCGGAGTCTCAAAGAAACTCTGACTCCGTTGTCTGGCAGCTTTCCTCAGTGTCCCATGATGGGGGATGCTGGGACTTGTAGTTCCTACGGGCCATCGGGCCTCCACCAATGGGGGGAATGCAGGCAGCATTCAAAAGAGGGACTGCAACACAGCGCCAGTAATTTCTTGTTCGGCATCTGATGAAGGCAATATGCTGAAACGCGTCATGCCAAGGACCTAATAAAGTCACCTACCTGCTTGCAGACCGCTGTTGTTCCCTGTTGTTCTTTGGTAATAGCAGCAACCTGTGTGGATATTTTGCGTGCTGCCACTGCACGCTGAGGGAACCCGTCCTAACGTTTCCAGAGAATAGTGGCACATCTGAACTTTTCTCGAGGTATCGAATTTCTTCTGGAAACGCTGCGGCCACGAGAGGACTGTGTTTGGCCAGCTTGGGGCCACTACATGGCGAGACGCTGAGTATTTACCGGCAAAAACTCCCAAACAGGTCCGTACCGGCAGGCTGCAGAAGACGATGGTAGCAGAAGGTGGGGAACGCGGAGTCTCAAAGAAACTCTGACTCCGTTGTCTGGCAGCTTTCCTCAGTGTCCCATGATGGGGGATGCTGGGACTTGTAGTTCCTACGGGCCATCGGGCCTCCACCAATGGGGGGAATGCAGGCAGCATTCAAAAGAGGGACTGCAACACAGCGCCAGTAATTTCTTGTTCGGCATCTGATGAAGGCAATATGCTGAAACGCGTCATGCCAAGGACCTAATAAAGTCACCTACCTGCTTGCAGACCGCTGTTGTTCCCTGTTGTTCTTTGGTAATAGCAGCAACCTGTGTGGATATATATATATATATATATATATATATATATATGTATATATATATATATATATATATATATATATATATATTTATATATATATATATATATATATATATATATATCTTGTCTTTCGTCTGTCAGCAAACTGACATGTCTGCATGCCCCATTTGGAATACGATAATCTAAGTGAGCACAAGCATGAGACAATTACATGATATGGGGTGTGATTCACCCCTTAACAAAAATGCTTTTGTGTTTTCTATTTCAGAGACCATTACAGGGAAAAGATCCTATATGGTCTGTATGACTGCATGCTTCATGTTTAGCATACTGTATAAACCAGAATTAGGAGTTGTATTTAACATAATCTGTAGAACATCTACAGATTTTGTTGGTCCTGAAGAAAGCCTGTTGACACTGAGTGGCACTTGTAACAGGCTGAAACATGTCAACCTTACTGAGCTATAGATGTTAGGGGTCATTGCACTCGTAGAACATCACACTGTTTTTATCCCAGCTAAAGGACTTAATTAATAAACAAGAATTAGGACCCTTAAGGCTTTTTTAACTTGCACTTAGGTTTTAGTAAGAGCTCTGCTTACAAACCACATTGAGCCCACCCACTCACAATAGGTGCAATTGGTGAGGATCCGATGATGAAGCATGCCAGTGGTGGTACTAGCGGGTGGGGATCCTACTAACATTTCCATATAATACAAGGGTCGCACCGGTTCACCTGGGTGCAGATCCCTTTCCACTTTGATATAAATTGAGACCAGTTAATTTGACCTTTTAAATTGTTAGGTATTTATCAGTTGTGAGGCTTTACCTCTTTTGTGTACTGATTACAATGTTTAAAGGAGGCTGAGGGTTGCCTCAATTTAGCTTCTCACTCCCTCTTGTTTTTCTACATAGTAATTCATTTGCAACCACAATATAAACTTTTAGGTTTGGTCATGGAGACAAGTTTTGCTGACTCACCAGAAAATTAATTTTTCAAAACTTAATTGTATACTAATATGTATGTTCATGTGTACAAAAACAGAGGAGCTTTGTTTCAGGGAGCTTCATTCATTCATTCATTCATTCATTCAAATTGTCTGTAGGATATTGGATTATTAGTTGTGTGTCATGCACAAGTAATTGGTCCACAATCCTCTTACTAGGAACCAAGCACCCCAATGCAGTGCTTGAAATGTAATGTAATGTATAGGCATTTATATAGCGCACTACTT
Source organism: Lissotriton vulgaris (assembly GCF_964263255.1). Lineage (NCBI taxonomy): Eukaryota > Metazoa > Chordata > Amphibia > Caudata > Salamandridae > Lissotriton > Lissotriton vulgaris. The sequence goes on along the minus strand of NW_028245479.1, from coordinate 746,141 downwards.
ACCCGTAGGGTCCCAAGGCGCTTCGACCGCTGCGAAACCCTTCCTGGCTTCCCTGAGAGATGGTCCCTTAATGGGTATCTCCAGGGTGAGACCAGGCATCCCCAGCAGTCTGGTGGGGCCGTTAGTGAAGATGAGGCAAGCTAATGCCCAGAGTTGCCGAGTGTGATCGCTGATCAGAGTGGGCACCGAGGCGAGAGAATTATCGAGTCCGCTGACCCTGGTCCAGAAACCTGCCGCGCCGGGAATCGAACCCTGGTCCCGGGCCGTCCTCTGCTCTCGGGTCTGCCGCCTCTAACCAGTGAGCCACACTACTTCACTCTCTCAGGGTAGCGAGGCAGAACAGTCCAAGGCCTACTCAGGGATGGTGGTATGGACTAGTAATCACCATTCACTGCCATGAAATAATATAATATCACTCAATTAATGATTGTCCAGTCAGTTCTTTTTCTTTAGAAAAGGAAAAGTACATTTATTACACTCACTACTAAATTAACCTGTGCTCAACCCTGGGATATCTTGTCACAGAGGAGTCAGGCTTAATATTTCAAGTATTTGTGCAACACTTCAAACAGTAACACAGTGACAACACACCACAAAGAGATCACACAGATCATATTTAAATTAATAAAACAAGACTAAAATGACAAAACTCCAATCAGTAGAACCAGAGATATGCATGTTTAAAGATGTAGATGGAAATAACACCAAAAAGCACAAAGTGCCAACTGTAGATATCTGGTTACGCTTGACTGGGACAACGTCACAAGTTTGAGCCGACTGCAATGGAGTATGGGGCAGTGACATGGACCCTGTTAGCCCCACTGAACAACAGTGCATTAAATCCTGGTTGGAAAAAGTTGCAGGATCCCGCTTCGAGGATGAGTCAAGCAACTGCAGTGATGCATCGGTTCCAAGGAGTTGCAAAACTGCAATGCGAGTGTGAGGGGTTGTGGGGTACAGAGCACAAGGCCACGGTGTATTGTCTTGTAGGATTACTTTATTTGATATAGACAGAAGTCAAAACAAGGTCTTGTTCTGCAGGGCATAGCCGTGTCCTGTCTGGTACACGAATCCAGGATTAATTGGGGCTTCTGTCTCGCCTCTCTTATGGACCCCGGAGTCTCTGAGCCTCAGAAGGGAAGATAATAAGATGGGAACCGGAATTACTATATGCTCCGTTTATATGAGTTATGCTACCATCACCAATATGTGTGAAAGGGGGGGGGGGGATTGTGTGATTTCTTTTATCTCCGGCACCTCCTGCCGTGCCCGTCCTCCCGCCTCCCAATACAGCTCTACCTCCCCCTCCCCACACACCCCACCAGAATGCCCCCTGTAACGGAACTTGCCTTGGGCTACGGACCGCAGCGTAGGGACCCGTGGCGTCTTCTCCCTCCTTCAGCCCACCAGGTATGAAAGCGGTGTATAGAACACTGTCTTGGCTCGCCCTCTGCTTTTCCTCCGTCCTTACGCCTTCCCGCTCCTTCTCGCGTCGTCTCTCTGCTCCGACCTTTTCGCTCTCCACTCTTCGGATCTCCTCCACTCCGTCCTCACTATCCACTCTACGGACCTCCTCCACTCCTTCCTCGCTCTCCACTCTTCGGACCTCCTTCACTCCGTCCTCAATTTGCCTTCCCGCTCCGGTCTCCTCCAGGCGCTCCGCTTTCTCCTTGCATTCACTGCACACCATCCGTTCTCCACCTCCGCTTCTTATCTCCCCCTTTGCTCCTTTGCTCCTTTCTCTTCCGCTTTCCGATGCGACTCCTCCCCTTCCAGCCGCTTGAACGCTAGAGCGCCGCCACTCACTTCCGGATTCGTTAGTGGTGGCAACCAGGAAGTCCGTGTTTGCTCCGTCTCGTATGGGGTCTCCTGCTCCTCCTCCCCACAGCGAGTTACTGCAACATTGAGGAGGCTGCCTAATATTGAGACACTCGCACTTGCTTGCAGCTGCTCACCTGATTGGAACTGCGGGGACCAGAAGACAGCTGGGGATACCGGAGTCGGCTTACCCCTCCCACCAACTACCGGGGCACTTCAAAACCTCTTGTGTCTCCCGCTCAGCGGGAGACACTCGCACTTGCTTGCAGCGGCTCACCTGATTGGAACTGCGGGGACCAGAAGACAGCTGGGGATACCAGAGTCGGCTTGCCCCTCCTACCAACTACCGGAAGGATAAATTCTAACTCGCTAACCCGCAGCGCGGGACGCCGAGCGAAGCCCGGGCCAAGGGCGGGCCCGTTTTAGCCCGTTCGAGACCGGGCAAGACTGGACTGGACCCCCCCTCTAACCTGTGGTTTCTAATTGGACTTTTGCTCAGGGAATAAGTGCCTTTGTTCGGTCTTTTGGTTTCACAAAGGTTATAGAAATGTCCACACGAGAGAGAAAGAACAAGAAGGCAGAGGGTTCATTGTTACTGGGCACTTTAGACAACTTCATCACTAGAACAAACTCTGTTATAGATCAGGGGATTATATTGATGGAAAGGAGAGTGTTGCAGGACCTGGCTCAGGCCAAAAGGTCCTCTATGGGTCACATAGCTAATGCTAGAACACCAGAACCCCTCAATAGAACTAACAACACCGATATTGAGGTGTTATTGCATAGTCCTTCCAGCTCGCTGGGTTCTTTTTGCTCCCTGCCAGCCCCTAACTCCCAACTGTCGGCTGGCATAAACATAGACAATGAAGCAGTAAAGGAGGTAATTGAGGTAGTAGGGGACAGCCCCTCAAAGACTGGAAACACCAGACAGCTTCAGGGAAGAAAGGAAGGGGCGATCCCGAAAAAGAAACAGTCAGCGCCCGTTGTGGTAGGTAGTAAAAAATCAAAACCCTCTAAGGGCCCAGAAAATAACCTTAAAATGACTGCCGCCCCCTTAGAGACTGAACCTAACACGCAATACTCCTAGCTGAAGGTGCTTACCTTGCCCAGAGACAGGTAGAAACTCCAGGGATTAGCGCAGAAATGATTACAGCCAAAACCCGGGGCACATTAGGACCAGTAGGACTCGATGAGGACTCCTTTCTAAATATCTTAGGGTCCGTACTTAAATCTCTATTGGCACCTCTGGAGACAAAACTTTTGGGGGTTGAAAAACAGCTTGTTAAGCTAGAGTCAGAGGAAAAGGGCTTCAAGGCATGCAGGAAATCCAAAAACAACATAGCAAGTACATACAAAGTTGCAGGTCCTTCGGATGTACAACTCACTCAATTACAAACTCAAATGGCGGTGCAAGCCACCCCTAGTCTTGCGAATTCCCGTGTTACGAGTGGTCCACCTGTGTCACAACCCACACCTAATATGATGGGTAAAGACCCTATGCCATCTGTGATACCAGTGAAAGATGCTGAAGGGGAATATACTGCTGTAAAGACTAGGCAGGCTCGTCCTGTAAATCTTCCCCCTCAATCGAGCCCGTACGTGGTAGTCTTAACGGGTGTACCAGAACTAAAAAACCCAAGCCATGAGTACTTTGCGTGTTTAAAAAATAAAGTTGTGCATTGGCTCAATTTAAACAGACCTTTACCCCCCCACATGAGATGCGAGATTATTATGGTGCCCAGGCTACCCTGGGTGGGACAGACTTCTAAAACGGTAACAGGGGACTGCATTTTGGTCAACTTTAGAGACCCCCGTACGGTGGAGTACATTTGCTCCTGGAATCAGCATAATCACAACCCCAACCAAGGACAAATGATAGAAGTTAGACCCTTATCCTTCTTTTTTCCTCCCCCCATTTATCCGGACGCCCCAGCAGTATGGTCATCCATGGGACAGAGCAGTGGAAGGGTGGGAGGCTATAGTCTGTGCAACAAAACCTTTGAGAACTTCATACCCTTACATAATAGGTTTAGCCCGCTGGAAATGGTTGATTGACTGAATGAATCTCCAACCATATTCCAGCGCGTAGAGGGGGCGAGGGATACGGAGAAATACCCTCCTCCCCAGAAGCAAAATATTTCCAACAACCTTGATGACCACCTGGCTATATTAAATTCAAAACCTATTAGCATAGAGGCCATACCGGATGTATTCCCACCTAAACTCCAAATACCTCAACCTACATTTCTTTTAGAGCAAGAAGGGGCTTACAATGTACCATTGTGTCCCCCAGCCCTAGAGGTTGAGGAGAGGGGGCAGCTCTTAACATTTCTCTCATGGAATATTGCGGGACTTTCAAACAAGTTAAATGACCCCACATTTATGAGTTTTGTTACGGATTTTTCTGTAATTTGTCTTCAGGAGACTTGGGAGAGGGAGGCTGTGCACATAAACGGATATCGCTCTTTCCATATCCCCGCCGAGCCATCAGTAAGGGGGAGAAACAAGGGGGGCTTATGTTGTTATATTTCTAACACATCTAAAGTTAGGGTTAAAAATATTGCTGTGGAAATGTCCAGTCTCTTTGAGGGCCTCCTATAAGCTATGTTGAATTCAAACAGAGATTGTTCAACTGGTAATCGCATTTTATGGCTGGGGAACTTCAACTGTTTGTTGTGCCCAAATGTCAATACCGACATATGTGGTTTGGTGAACGTTAAAGGTGAACCTTGTACCCATTTTATTCATACACCTTTAGGGAACTTTGTAAATAACTTGATGTCTGAATTGGATCTAGGATATGGGAATGAATTGTGTGTACCTCAGGTCAGTTTTAAACCCACATATAATGGTAGGGGTTGCAATTCCCTAATCGATTATGTCCTGGCTTCGAGTAGCTTTGCATACAAGTTGATTGATTTTAAAACTGGTGTAATAGCAATCAGTGATCATTACCCAATTAGTTTTTCCCTTTTGCCGATGAAATTTAAAAATAATCGCCATGGAGTGGTAAATAATTTGTACGCCCACAAAGTAAATTTAGCAAAAAGAAATGGCTATACAATTAAATGGAACAAAATTAAACCTGCCCAGTTCCTCCAAAAATTAATAGAAAGCAGACAGGAAGATTTCACGACCTGTCTCACCGAAACCAGTGAGCCGGATGCCATTATATTGGCCTTTACAAAAATTTGTGAGGAGTTTAATAATTCTCTGGTAGGGCAAGAACGGAAAAGACAAAAAGATAAAACTGAGGGATGGTTTGATTCAAAATGCAGTAAAGCCCACTCCGCCCTAAAAAAAGCCCTTAATAGAGTACCTAAATGTACTATAGAAATCAGAAATGCCAGAAGTATATATTATGCAGCGGTAAAAAGAAGAAAAAAGGACATAAAGCAGGAGGCCTGGGAAACCTTACATGAAGCCTCCCAGAAAAAAGATAATATAAGTTTCCGGAAGGCGGTTAACGCCCCTTATTTTACCGTTGGGAAAACAGACTGTATTGAAATAGCAATAGACGAAGCCTCCTGGGTCAACCATTTCACTGGTCTTTATGAGAAGGATCCCCTGTTGGGGGGCCCGGATGTCGCTATAGTTGGCGATGCAACAAATAACTCATCAAGAACATTTCCTCTGAACATTAACTTTGAATTATCGGAGATAGAGGTGGCAATAGCAGCGAGCTCAGGGGGTAAAGCCTCTGGACCTGATGGTGTCCCAGTGGACATTTATAAATCAGAAGCCAGATTATGGTCCCCTCTCCTGACTCAGGTACTAAACAGTTCTAAAAAGATAGGTTTTATAACAACCTGGCAGGAAGCGATAGTGATCCCCATCTTTAAAAAAGGGGATCGCCAGGACCCCAAATGTTACAGGCCTATTCTTTATTGGACTCTTTAATGAAAGTGGCTGGGAGGGTCATCTTAAACAGGCTTCAGCAGTGGGCAGCAGATTCGGGGGTGCTCTCTATATACCAATACGGGTTTAAAGAAGGTCTGGGCACAGTAGAGCAAGGTTTAAACCTAGCTATCATTATTGGTAAATATATGGTCGCAAAAGAGGACAAGTCATTCATGACTTTCGTGGACCTAAGCTCTGCCTTTGACTGCATTAGTCACGAAATGTTGTGGGATACTTTACTTGATTTGGGAATCGATCCCTGTCTTATAAATTTTATTAAGGAATTGTACCAGGGGCCAGGCGCCAAGGTCCGCTTTGGTATTAAAGGAGAGTGTACAGCCAATTTTCCAATTAAAAAAGGAGTTCGCCAGGGATGCATACTAGCACCTTTTTTATTTAACTTATATATTAATAGTGTTGCATCCCACTTGATTGATAACCGGCAGGATTATCCCCAAATCCAAGGTAGTTTAGCGCCAATCCTGCTGTACGCGGATGATGCAGTCATCACGGCGTGCACGCAACTGGGTCTCCAAAGATCACTCAACTCCTTTGCTGAATATATGAGTACTCGGGGCTTAAAAATTAACACTACCAAGACCTTTAGTATGACTTGCTCCAAAAAAAGCATGACACATTGTAATATCTATTTAGCCGATGCTAAGATAGAAGAAACTAAAACTTTCACTTACCTGGGCATTAACTTTGCAAATAATGGTTCCTGGGTTGCAGCAGCAAATGCTAGGACATTGGCTTTCTCACGTGCAATAGGTGCTATACGCGATTTCGCTATTAAGCTTGGGGGAAGACCAGTAAAAATCCTGATTGAAATCTACGAGGCAAAGTGCGTGTCCACTGTAATTTATGGAGCAGGCATATGGGGCATTACTGACACCGCCAAGATTCAGACTTGTGAAAATGTCTTTCTTCATTATCTCCTGGCTGTTCCTAAATCAACCTCCACATATGTTTCACACAGAGAGTTGGGCCTAGTCTATGTGTCAGACTTCATTAAGACAAGCCCAATCCTGCTGTGGCATAGGGTGTGGGTTTCCTAAGAGACAGGGTTAAATCTGGATATCATCCAGGACTGCATGAACCTTCAGGGGAGTATGAGAATAGAGTGGTTCAGGTATGTGAGACATTTCCTAATAGCCATTGGCCATCAGGAATATTTTGACAACCCGTCTAGTATGATAGACATTTCTAGGAAGAAACTGAAGGAAATCTGTCTTACCTACCTGGAAGAGAGTAGGTGGCAGCTGGAGAGTAAGAAAGTGTCCGTCATGCAAAATCATCTGATGTTAGATGGCCAAGGTCTTCAGAGATACTTAATAATTCCCCAGAGTAGTTATTCCCGTATGCTGCTAACTCGCTTTAGGGGGGCATCTTCTTTAGATTAACCACTTTTCCCGAGGTTAACTCCTGGTTAAGATCCCTGACCCCCTGTCCTTGTGACAATGTATCTCAACAATCCATGTTACACTGCATCCTATTTTGTAAATTTTACACCACAATCAGGCAAAGGTATATACTCAGTTTATCTAAAAAATGGGGACTGAGACAATGTAGACCTGCCCTACTCAGACTACAAATGTTGGAGGACGATTTTACTCTGTATAGTGTGATAACTTTTTTAAAGAGCCTACTGCGTTTTAGATTGTCAATTAATTGATTTTCTTTTACATTGGTTTTTAGGTATGTTTCTCTCTGTATTTATGAAATGGGTTTTATTTATTGTAATAATGAAAGCTATGTAATGTCTGTTCTATATTTTTATGTGCTTTTATGGATTCTCGAAACTGAAACCGAATAAAGCTTCTTTTTGTTTGTTTTGTTTGAGGAGGCTGCCATCGATGAGAGATTAGCGATGCGAGGGCCTGTGTCGGGGATGCGTTGCACAGCATCTAGACAAATGCGGGCTGCGAGGTCAAAGCGGTCTTAGAGCAGTGGGAGAATCCTCTCAGCAGAGGCAATGCATGGGTTCTGCTGTATCCAGAGATGGTATTGCAGTGCAACTTCAGGCCCACTTGCAAGGTTCCGGGACTGGGGTGACACTTGGCAGGGTAGGACTCACAGATGGCAGAGTCCAGCTGCAGGATTCAAAGTTGTTGGGGCCTTCCATTCCTGAGGCTATAGTCAGGAGGACTGCCAACTAGCTCTTGGAATCACTCTTTGGTCATGGATTCCACATATGCTGGTCCGGTCCTTCTCACTCAAACAAGAGGGCAGCAGGTCAGCACAGCAAAGCAGCAGCCATTCAGAGCAGTAGTCAGCAGACTGGCAGTCCTTTCAGCAGCACAACAGTCCTCCATCCTGTGAGAGTCCACCTGACCACAAATGTATTGAAGAGTTGGTGTCTGACGCCCAATATTTATACCAGGTGCCTCATTTGAAGTGGGATAAGCTTCTAGAGGTTTCCATTTGGTGTGCACAGGTTTTCTGCCTCCCCTGCCCTAACTCCAAACTAACTACAGGGGGCATGCAGCCTTTTGTGTGGAGGCAGGATACAGCCCATTCAAATGTAAGTAGGGCAGTGCCCATCTCTGCCCTCCCATCTGTCTAGGAGGAATACACAAAGGCCAGCTGTCAGCTACACCTAGTCATGTGACCCCGAGACAGGCTTCAGACAATAAATGGCTAAGACAGGAAAATGCCAACTTTCTAAAAGTGTGCAAAAGATTCAATTGATGGATGGAATGCTGGACAGTGCAAGCATTCAACCCCAGTCACAAGGATCTGGGTCCAACACATCATTCTTTTGCTCACCACACCACCACAGTTTGGATCCAGCCATATGCAAATCAGTCTTGCCCCTGCTCCTTATGGGAACAGTCCAGCCCAAACTGCCAAGCCAGTTCTCCCTGGACCATAAATAAGCGCCCTGGGACCGGTTTCAGGGCATTTTGTTTGCATATGTCACCCTGAGTGAGACAGGTATGCCCAGACATGGGTCCTGTGCTCTCCATGCCACTGAAGTCAAGCTATCTTGGCTGATGAGGGGTGAAACCCCAAAACCGGTCCTAGGATGCTTGTTTCCAGTCCAGAGAGAATCCGGCCTGACAGTTCCGGCTGGACTGTTTCAATTGGGCACAGGGTCAAGACTGATTTGCATATGGCTGGGTTCAAACTGGAATGGCATGGGGAGCAAAAAAACTATGGATTTAAGCCCAGATCGCTGTCCTGTGGTGAATGTATGACATTGTTCTGCATTCTGTCCATCAATTGTTCTTTTTGCAACTTTCTAAAAGTGCAATTTTCAAAATTGTAGTTTAAAATCCAACTTCACCATATAAGAGGATTGTTCATTACAATTTAAAAGACACCAAACATGAACTGGTCACCTGCCCCCGTTTGGAACTCAACACTTATTGAATGTAATAAGGTAACACCAATGTTATCATAAAGGCGAGGTAGAGCTTGCAATAGTGAGAAAGTAATTTAAGAGTTTTTTCGAATACACCGCATCCTACCCTCTGGACTGTTCAGGGCCTACCTTAGGGGTGACATATCTATTAAAAAGGAAGAGATGTTAACAAGTTCCTCATCTACTGAACTTTAGTTTATAATGTTATGACTGTTCACAATTATCAACTTCTAGACATTGATAAGGGCAAGGAGGCCCGCTTTGTTGCTCTTGAACTAATTTAAAACAGTGTCAAGTGCTCTAGTTCAACCTATTTTAGACCATGAAATAAATAAATACATTATCGGTAAAACACATGTTAGTTAGTTCTCAGCCAACTAAAGCTTTGTGTTGGGATTGACCAAATGCTCGACTCACCTCAAGCAAGAATCCACTCCGGAAGGGAGGGATGGAAAACAGATTATAATAACAGGCTAATGGTATTCTTAGGGCTTTAAACCTTTAAGTCCTTTGGTAGGCCTTGACATTATCACACAAGCACCATTAGTTAGGCTGAACTCAGAAATATGACCTGTTCCAATGCAAATCCTTCCTGTGGGGCCACTTAAGTAAGACACTTCATCGCAGAGTACTTGAAGAGCTGCAGTGATCAAGGGCTGGTATCTCTGACGGCTAGTCTCCCATCGGTGAGGGGATATTGCCAGAAATATAGTAATTTTCCTGGAGAAGTACTTGGTCAGCTAGAGACTTGGAAGTCTGCCTTGTCTGCCTGCTGAGAGGGAACAAGGACAAACCATGTGTGCCTGTGTCAGCTTCTGAGTCCAGGAAGAGTAGCGACTTAAAAGAGGCAGATTGCCAAAATTCGGGCATTGCTGCTCTACGTGAACCTAAGGGTCTCCCAATCTCTCTGCCCAACCAAGAAACCAAGTTTATGAGCAACATTCCACAAGAGCATCTGCTTCAGTGACTACCACTAATGGAAGACAAAGCTCTCTGCCTTGTATCCTACCCGAGGACCTCCCTTCAACACCATGGACCTGTGAGGAAGGATCCTCGAAAAACTGAGCTGCTTGCTTCCCTCTGTGCCTCTTTTGTACTGAATGCTGTCCTTCTTAACTGTGAAAAGCAGCTTACGTTTAGTTTTGCGAGCTGCTGTCCTGCAGCTTATGCTTCCTTCTGGCTGACTACAGATAAGATATCTTTGTGTACTTCCCGACACTAGCGGTAATCCAATGAGTGATCCATTGCCGTCCACAGAGTAACAGGTTTGGGAATTTGAATTCTGAGAAATCATTAAGCCTAATAACTCTTTTCAATCTACTCTTTATTCAGGTGCCATGTATTAAGTGTGCTAATTCCAAGGAAATTAGGGGTGCCGTTCCAAGAGCAATTTGCTTTGACTTTTAATTTCACAGAGATGTGTGTTAAACTCAAAGTAGCATAATATTTAGCCTGAGTATATTGACACTTGTGCCACAACATCTTAAAACCAACAAGAAATTAGTGAGATCTTCACTGTTTTCAGAGGAGAATTCTTCCCAAAAGAAAATTCAATATGTAAGACACAAAGCAGGGGAATATCGCAAGTTTTGTCCCTCATGTTTTCTTGTACAATCAAACTTTTTTATACTGTCGTGAAATAAATAAAATATTTGCTCTGTATTTAAAGAGGAGACACACTCTCTTGTATGTTCCGCACAATCTTCTTGTGGTTTGTGATTAAATTTCTAATTCAACTAGTAGCAGAGCCGGACTGGGACAGAAAATAGTCCCATGCACCAAAATAAAAGTGCCCCCCCCCATAAGTGAATTAGAAGTGGCCAATGTTTGCAAATTGGGGCAGTTTTAAACTTGTGAAGACACCTGTATAGCCAACGTATTGAAGAGTGCATGGATTTGAGCATGTTGTAGGCAATGTTTGTGATATTATCAGCCAAGTCAATAGTAAAAACAATAGTAAAAACACATCCAGCAGGCCCACAAATATCAAATATACCAGCCCAGATGCTGAGAGATAAGACTATCCTACGGGCCTGACCACCAGCACTGTCACGAACTGCATTATTACTACTGCTTCAAACAACAGCACCACTGCCATAAGCCTTACTGACAAATTACCTCCATTATCACCATTAGTACCATCATCACTCTGACTATCATATAACTACTACTAATCCACTACCACCTTGTCATCACCATTACCACCCTCACCCCCACTATTACCATCATTTGTACTACCACCTTCACTTCTAATACCACTAACAGGACTATTACCCTTGCTGCCACTATTACATCACCACCATAACTAATACCAGCATCACCACTAAAACAATCACTACTAGCCCTGCTACTACCAGTGTCACCTCTATTACCACCTTCACCAATACCTCCATTTCTACCACCCTCGCTACAACTAGTTTTGCTACCACCACTACCATCACCTTTACTGCTATCACAATCACAACTTCTACCACTAGAACTACCAAGATCATCACCACTACTATCACCACTTCTACCAGAATACTACAACCACTGTTATCACCAGTAACACTGATACTAACACCATCACTGCCACAACTGCTCCTACCGCTACCACCAGTACCACATCCACTACCACCATCACTACTGAAAATACAATCACCATAATAAAATTACTATTGCTTCTACAGCCACCATTACTACTACTACAACTCAAATTATTACCAATAGTACCACCAATACAACCACAACGATAGTATGTTTGACAGTGTTGTGCATGTGTGTAATAGAAATAGTGATATGTGCACACTTCAGTTAGTGTGTGCTTTCCGTTTTAGAAAAGGCCAGACCTATTGGCTTTGTCAATGATTGTTGTGATTGTAATTGGTGAAGGCACACATGTAACGGCAAAAATTGTCTAATACAACATACATATTTACAGTTGGGTTAGAGGAGTTGCCACTTTCCTTTTTTGAGTTCCAGTGTTTCTTTAGTACTTGTTTAAATACTTGTAGTTAGGGAACTGCACAGATGTCTAGTTACATGTAGTTCCAGTCCAAAGAGACTAATATTGTGCACAATGTATTAAGGTATTACTGATGCCCTACAATACGCAGTTCCTAAAATTAATTTAAGCAAACAAAGAGTTAAATATACAGTTGATGCAGCAATAGCAAGTAAATAAGTACGCATACCCTTGTTAAAGAACCATGGCCATATTGAGCAGTACTCTATGCCAAAGTGTACTCTTTGTCCAACAATGGGTACCTGATGTATGAAAATGCTGGTTGCAAATTTTGGTGCAAATTGCACAGTTTTTATTGTGATCTCCCTTTAATTTTGCGATGATGGGACCTTATTAATAATATGCTACATCGAAAAATGTCCAGTCGCATGGCTTAGTGTAATGACCTGCCAAATTAATACTTTGAGACCCCTTGTGATTGGCTACAAACAGGGACAGTGGCTTGCAAGGAACAACAGACTACCATCCCTTTGTTTGCATTCTCAAAAGGAAAATACTTTAGAAAAAAATAAAAAAGAAATCCCATGTGCCTTAGGAGCTGCTGTGTTAAAAAAACAAAACTCCACTTTGGGTAAGAAATCTGGGAGCAAGTACTGGACAACTGCATACTCACCCGAGGCCATTCGACAAGATTCACAGAGAGGAAGCTGTCCAATGGGGCCAGTGTCCCCTTTGTGAATTAATTACCACCACAAATTGCAAATAGAAGGATATACTACTGGAGCAGTGTAATTTTGATCCCATCCTGAGATACTGTAGGAGTGCATCATAATCATGTGTAGTCAGCACTCAAATATATTCTGTGTGATTAAATGTTACTAGGAAAAGATATGGTATTGTATACTTAAAGTACTCTACGTAAACTAACGAGACTTATAAATTGTGTGCATAGAAATGTGACCAATAAAGGACTTGAAACAAATACAAATTTATATTTTAGGAAAATTAAAAGGTTAGACGTGTCTCATTGTGAAACTAAATAAATAAAATGTATGAGTAGACTGATGTTTAAACATTTATATGTATAATAAGGAATTATATTAATGTTGGTTTCGTTTAAATAAAATGTTGTGTTCTTTGCAATGTATTCATGCATTAAGAAACTGCATTTGTTAAATGAGTAGAAATGTGTACGTATTTGTAACCCTGAGCACTGTTAAGTTGGCGTTATTTTTGGTCCTTGAGAACTGTTCCAGTACAAGCTCATATTTAAAGGTTAACATATGATCCATAGTAAACCTTCAATGCAGAATGTATGTACATGTATTTTTGTTTCCACTGCAAGTGAAGACAAAGCCTTAGTAGCTAGAAAAGAAGGGTTTTGTTTTAGTTAGATAACAAGGTATGAGAAGATGGATGTTGACAAAGCGATTCTCTGCAACAAGCAAGGAGGCAAGTTCTGAGGGAGGAGAAGAATGGCCAATGGTGGATGAAGTATCAGCTCTTCAATGTGGGAAAGGTGGTGCCAGTAACCAATTTATGCTGGAATCATGGAAAATTACTAAACAAGCACATGAGTACTTACCTTCAGTGCAACTCATTTATAATGCTCTAACATAGTGAGAGGCGGAGTGACATTTTAGGACTTCTTGGGGTACAGACCTCTGCTTCTGCTTGGAGTGTCTATGTGCTACTTGACCTTTAGTTGGAGTTTTCTTCTTCTGAAGACTCTGACAGCTGACAGCTTTCTATTTTTCCATCCTTACTTAATGCTTCGTGGTCTAGGGTTGTCCCTGTTTAGGATAGTGTAGGGAGAGATAGCGTGCTCATGCTTACCTTTGAGAATCATTTGATACAAATGAATACTCCATTTATTTTGCTGATTATTTGCATCGTCATCATTGAACTAGTTAATGCTTTTTGTTATATAGAGTAAATCTCTTTAGGAGATTTGGGATCATTCTGTTTGTCCCTAATAAAGCTGAGGTTGATTTATATAAATCTGTTATTAATTTAATAATTAAACCTTACCAATCTCAGATTCAGTTGTGGAGCGGATTATAACATGACTATGTTGGTTATACTATATTGAAGTTTCCTCCCTCTTTCCTCTCAAGCAACTAAAAAGACCATCTGGTTGAGAAGGAATGTTTAAGTGGGCTGAAGCTCTCTCACTACATGTGTGCTTGCTGCTTATTGTGATTAAGAATTAGTGGCAAAATCCATATATTGTGATAAAAAACATGTTATGGTCACAAACTCTTTGTTAATGCGAGTAGCAGCGTTTGTGACAGCCAAATGGTTTTCTACATCATGCCCTACATTGTTATAAGTTGGTTTGACTTCTTTTATTTATAGGCCACAATAAGAGCAAGAAATATCCGGCACTCATAAAAGAAAATGAAGCTCAAATGCCACTTTTAATTTGCTTACAAATGCCATTCAAGAAAATAGCAAAAACAAAGTTTATTTTGAACTGGCTAATGATCAGAGTTGATTCTCCAGCCTGACAAACATCCCCATGGTCCATTTCTGTAGTCAATTTAACTTAAAAGAAAACACATTTATGGTGGCATAATTAATAATGAAGTGTATTAATATTTTGCTAATGGCCTAATGCAAATTAGTGCTTTGAGCTTCTCAGTGCTGTCTGTAAACGAGGATTCAGGGTAATCGCCAGAAGCAATAATTTCATTCAGAGTAACACAGAAAAAAAAGTTGTTTACTGGCTTGTTCGTAGAGCTGTAATTACAATTTGTGCTTTTCCTAAGCGTGCCTCAAAACTACCAAGCATATAATAAGAGACAAAGCAGGGAAAATATTATTTCTGTACTGGTGCGGATGTTACAGTAAAATAGGTACAGTAATCTGTTCTATATATCACTTTCCTCTCACACCGCCTTTATTTTGAAGTTAAACCCCTCTACCCCTTCTCTTACATGCTTATGGTCCATTGTAGTAACGTCACAGGTATTAGGCATGAGATTCCTCTGTGTATATCAACATTGCCTTTTTGCACATGTCCATAAATGGTGTTACAGAATGATTGTCCAAGGCATTTTAGAGTTCAAATTGCACCTATGGAAATAAGCACCACCTCTCAGAATGATGCGTTTTATGTCTAAGACTTGTTAATAGTTGAAAAACGGGTTATGCTCATTGTTCTTTTATGCCAAGGAGTAGCTTTGAGGTAATAATGTCAAAGAAGAAGGCATGCCCAAAGGAGACTTGGTTAGGGAGCACCAATGATGGAAGTGGCTGAGTCAGTACAAGCAGGTCACTTTGTCTTAGCTGGCTGTGCACACGGCTTTCTCTGGATGGAGCCTTGGATACATTGAGAATGCAACATTATATAGACTGCAGCACATGGATTGTTATGACAACCCGAATAAAAGCTTTTGAAAGAAAAGAAAGAAAAGACTGCAGCACCCTGTGACAAAACAAACAACTATCAGTACAGACAAAGATAGCAATAAGGAAAATTAAGAAAAAAATAAACTTAGGTTATTCAGAAATTTCAAATTTGTATTGCGTATTTGGGTGATACTTTTGCACAACATCAAACCTATAGTTGTAAGAGGCATTGAAATAATCTGTGCTGAACAGTACCGTGATCTTATTGGATCTATGGTCAGCAATGATTCCTGAGAACAGAGTTGTTAGAACTCATGAGACAATCTGTGCTCATAAACTTTGTGTCTCGAGCTGATAGTAAGACCCCTACACTGAGCCACTCTGTCAATGCAAGTTGGTAGGGTGCAGAATGCTCTGGAGGGGATTTTGTCTCGGAGTTAACCAATGAGAAAGATATAAGAGTTCATGAAAATTAGCTACGTGAAAAGTACCTTCAATTGGTATTGTTGGTGGTCCAGTCATGTTCAACCTGGTACAATCCTTTAAATTCCTGGGCAAAAAACACTGGAACTCCCTCCCAGAGCCTCTGGGAAATTGCACCTCACTACTTGCATTCCACAAAGGCCTAAAGACATGGCTGTTCTAAGCTGTCAATATGGAAATTCTATCTGTGCTCAGCACTGGGAAACCCTTTTTGGGTAGCTGTGCATTTTAGAAGATTATGATAAAAATAAATAACAGAAGAACCGCTTGGTAAAAAATGTAGCCGTTAATTATGTATTTTTGCCAAACATTGATGGGAGACTTTGTCGGACTTACTTTTTAATGCACTTGAATGTTTTATTTATCTATAGTTATCTAGAAGGTTAGATTTGTGACCAAATACATTGAAGTTTACTTACAAGGTGGGTTTGTCCTAGGTTCATCCCTGTTTACTATTTACTGTACCTAACCGTGCAAAACTGGTGGATTTTGGGATGATCCCAAGGACTCTTGAGCATTGCTTTCTGTTAACTGGAGGTAGGCATTCAGGAATTTGCAGCTGAAAGCGTCAATGATGCCCGTTGCTTGGAACTTAGTACTTCAGCTAATGCGCATCCTGTACACACGATGAACCGCTGTAAGGTGTATGGTATTTCACACGGAAGGAGCATTCTGATGAAAGAATGATGGCCCTTCTCCAGGGGTGTTATGCTTCAAGAGCAAGCTTACATCTAATCTTTTTCTATTGACACTGAAAGGAATTCTGTCTCTTCAGGGTTGCTCAGAAGGCACTTCTGCTCCCAGAACTCCTTGCAAGAGGTGCTCTAATTCCTTGATGAATTTGTACTCTTGCTGCCAGGCGTAGGGTTGCATATTTTATTGGCAAAGAGAATCCTTATATCATGCTGAGGTGTGCTCAGCTATGAATGTCATTTACTCTGTGAAGGAAGAGGGGGAGTGGTGCAAACATTGAACAGTAGCAATAATTGGACACGCCAAGGCAGGAAATTCAAATCTAAGACCCTTAGCTAAATGCTAATGGGAAAAGGTAGAATGGGCTACATTGGACTAGGCGTGATACTCAATCCCCATTGCATAATTAGAGCAGATTGCAACCACATGATAGCCTGAACTGAAAGGTAAGTGTGTTGCCCTTTTTTCTAACAGTTAAGTGCCGCCACTGGTTCAGAACAAAAGTAGTTGAAATATTAAACACTTACTTTTATACATTTTGGGATATATGTATGTTTTTTTCCAACTATGGTCTAAAAAAAATAAAGACAGAAAAAAACTGAGAAAGAACCTTTGGAAAGTGACGATATGAAAAAAGACATCTCTGGTCCTGGCTTTGTAATGATTTGAGGGTCTAGGCATAGAGCTCTCCTGACTGCTTACGGGGCTGCTGTGGAGCACTGGAGTAGTGCCAAGTGTAACGTGTGCACTACTCTGTCAGTTGGTAGGTATCACATGGTCAAACGAAGCAATATCTTGAAGTCAGAGTATGAAACAACAGTGGAGGACCACTGTTTTCTTTTCATTTCAGAGTTGGCATTTGGAGTGTTAGGGCAGTTTTTATTTAATCCCAAGATCTCGAATTGGAGCCTGACGCCAGTTTCCTTGGTTGAGGAGCTCAGTGTAGGTAGTTCTGGACTGAAGGATGGTGGTGTCATTCACACCTCTTGTGCACCCAATTGTTCAGATCCTCTTGAATGATCCTCTATGCTCAAGAGTTTCCAGGATTATTTGTGTAATTTCCAGCTCTCAATGGATGGACAATATGCTGTATATCAATTATTACAACACACAAGGAGCTGACAGAAAAAGTAAATGATATTTCTCACTTTTCCCTGGTCATGGATTTTTTTTCACGCTGAGTGCCTGCTAGGATAAGTAAATGCTCTGGAAGATTGGAATTCTAAGAACGCCCTATCTGTTTCCTGTATCATCTGTGGCCTTCCTTGAATTTTCATGTAATTTCACAAGATTTATCTCTAAGAGAGACATGGGCCGGATTACGATACCATAGGAAATGTCTCCCACCCTTGGTAGGAGCTGTTCCTACTGCATCTTAATCGGCTGTTCGGTTTCCTTTCCAACCGACCCCTTTTGATGAGGTCGTCGGAAAGGAAATCAAACCGCATTTCCAAATGGCCTCCGACGGGCTAGCCCGTCTGCTATTCAGAAAGCCTCCAGTAATCCTTTGGGCGGCTTTTTCTGCCCAAGGGATGACGATGGCAGATTCCAACAGCATTTCTGTGCCAGCCTTAATGGCACAGAAAGGCTGTGGGAATCAGACTTTGGGGGCCACCAGCAGGGCCCCGATTGGTGCAAGACCTCCGGATGGCGGCCTAGGGGCACCTATGGTGATCTCCTGTTGATCCCTGTACCAAGTAGAAGGCACCTTGAGGTGCCTGCCAAGGAGTGCAGGGATGCACTGCACCTCAGCTCTTTACAATGAGAGTATGCATTTCAGTCGGAATGAATGCTCTCATTGTAAAGAATAGGAATCCGACGAACAGTATTTGGTAGCATCCTAACTGCTGGTTCGGGACCGATGGCAGGAGGTTGTTCGGTCCCAGTTCCCAAATGATGTTGAGTGGACTCAGGTCTGGCCGACATCGCAATCGGCCCTCTGTGTTTAGTTTCTCAGTCCAGTATAGTGTGCGCTGTGGAAGATGTTTCATCAGTTATATACCTTTCCTCAGAAACAAAATCACTTCACATAATTAAAACCGCACTTGGTTAAAGTTACGTCCATTTCTGAAACTTCTCACTACAAAAGAGTTAAAAGTCATGTTCGATTGCTTTCATTCCCGTGTCTTTGCCTTCAGGACACTGGCCTTTGTATAATTATCCATGCACTTGATTGAATACATAAATTGTGCTGTCTGACAAGTCATCTAACATTTTAAAGCAATTACTTTTCCACTCCGAGGGTGTATAATTGCAGTCATTACCTGTCAATCATGGCTGTGTGCTCATTTTTTCTGGTGTTACTTGCCTCCTTTTAATATTTACTTTTGAGCATCATGCTTAAATAATCATATCCCAAAGCGTACATTGTCTGATTTTAGGGAAATAATTCTTTCAAATTAGAAAATGTGGGCTATTGTATTCCAGTGTGTCTCGGCTGATTTTATTATACAATTTGATGTTCTTTTCTATTGGAAGATAATTTTTGTATTCTGAGTCTATTTTTTCTTGAACCTATTCAAAGGTTAAGGAACGTGTAACCTTTCCTATCTATTTTTTCTTTATCTTTTATCCAAGTGCTACCTGAATATTCTCTGTTGTCTTCCTTCCACCACATGTTCTAGTCTTATGGCATCTTTCTCTCGCTTTGTACATGGCTGAACAGCGTACTTTTCTATTGCAAAAGCATAGACGACCTCTCATTTTGATGAAGTCATTCTAAAAAATAGGCAATGTATTCCCTGCTTAAAGCATACCCACTGCTTTTCTGGTGTGTGTTTTTCAGATCCCTTTTCTGGCTTTTTGGGCCGCGGTTAACAGTCTTTGAGTGTGGTTCTTCCTATAAGCTTCTTATAAAATGTCCTCTTTTTTCAGCGTCTGTTGTTTCCACCTATATAACAAACACAAAATTCAGTTCTTCCTTCTATCTGAAACCAGTGCTCCAAACTCTTCCTTATCTCAATTACCACTACTTTCGTTATGTCACTGTTTAAATATTTTATGATTGTTTTTTATTTTATTTTCCATACCTAATACATCTTTCCTTATTTTACTTAATTTATTGGACTATCCTTGCTTGTTTTTATTCCAGGTTCCACTTTCCCTGCCTTGTATGCGCTCCCTCGACTTTATGTTCCTTAGTTCCATTACATACTCCTCTTTAAACTCTTTGCTTTACGACGCTGTCCCTTTTATCTGCTCACAGATCTTCATGTGCTTTATCCCGCTTTTGATAATGAGTTCTCCTAACACGAACATGTGTGAATGAACAGGTGAAATGTGCATGATGACTTCTATAGGGGGAAACTCCGTTTTCTTACCAGTTAGGTCTATACAGGTGCAGTAACCGTAAGCAAGTTGCTATACCGCTAACCTTTTTAACTCTCAAAGGTAACTCTTTTACTGGATGAAGCTTTGGTTGATTGGTATCTGATGCTAAGTGTTTGCAATTTCATCCGGGTGAAAAATGAAATATAAAGCACACATTGACTGACATGCAACCTAGCTGTGTAATCATATGCCCTTAACGTGTTTTATATAGCCAGGGCCACTGGAATTATGAGTGAGGGTGAGGACCAAATTATGCATCAAGCTTCTCTAAATTATGTGGCAAGAAAAGCTAAATTATGTGGCGTAATGTGGCACATTTTGTGGTTGCATTAATTCATTGTTTTGCAATGTTTGCAAGTGCTAACACGTCCAGGCAAAGGTTTCACCTTATTCGTACTAGTTTAACATCCACTTCCAGCAATAAGTACCTGAAAGGTGATGAGTTAACCCTTTGAATGTCCTTGTGCTGCACGGCAACACATGCTGCTGCGTTTTTATTCAGCTATAAACAATTTGTTTAGTACAATTTGCAGATAATGCAACAGATGATGGATATTGTGGCAAATGTGGTAAATTCACAATTAGGTGGATATGTTGCTGAGTTCAATAATTCCAGTGGACTTGCATATAGCATGAGAAGTGCATACAAGACAATTACATTGTGACATTTGGCAAATTAAAAGTAGTACAGTAGTTTGGTAATACATTATAATCTTGACAGCCACATATTTGATTACAAATTGATATTTTCTTGCAATTTATGTACAACATTTTCTTTGCAGACAGTGAAAAGAGTTGGGAAATTTGCCTGGTTGTATGGTCTGATTATTTTGCTTTTATTTGACTAGATTTACTGGGCATTGAATTGCTGTTAAACAACTATCTTTGTCGCTCCGTTAATATTAAGTGATAGACCTGGCATCCTTTGCGTTGCCTTGACTTTTTGGCTTCTGACCTCCTGTTTTTCTGACTTGACCTGTGCTAACGTGCATGTGTTTTTTCCCTTAAACATGGTAACATTGGCTTATTCACAACTGGCATATTTAATTTACTCAGTCCCTAGTAAAATGCACTTTATGTGCCAAGGGTCTGAAAATAAAATGCAATGGTAAACAACGATTACCCCAAAACTTTTACAACGCAGGGAATCACAACGCGGTTGTTACAACGACAGCGTTGTGATTCCGCATACCATTACTCCGCAAGTCGAAACAACAACTTGCGGAGGGTGGGGAAAGTGTTGGATTTAAAATCCAACACCTTCCCTAGTGTCCACGTAGACTGGAGTTGGAATCGAAAATATACTATTCCAACATCCAGCGCCTCCACCCCACAAGTCGTTGTTCCGACTTGTGGAGTAATGGAATGCGGAATCACAACTCGGTCGTTGTAACAACAGCGTTGTGATTCCCTGCGGGGGAAATGGCTGCGGAATACCGTCATAGATTCAAATGCAACTAGCGGGCCTGCAGCACTGATTGTGCCACCCACATTAGTAGCCCTGTCGAACATGTCACAGTCTGCCATTGCAGAGCCTGTGTGTGCAGTTTTAAACAAACATGTCGACTTGCCTAGTTAGCCATTTTGCCAGACTCAAACCTTCCTTTTTTATGCAAATATCACCCCTAAGGTAGGCCCTAGACAGTCTTAAGGGCAGGGTTCAATGTATTTAAAAAGTAGGACATGTACTTTTAAGTTTTAAATGTCCTGGTATTGAAAAACTATTCCATTTGTTATTTGCTATTGCAAGGTCTATGTCTCCAAGAGGCTAACATTGGGATTGCCTTGTAGTTTTTTATAAGTGCAATTTCTAATTGGGAAAAGATGTACATTTTGCGTTTGGTGTCGCTGGGCTCCAATTTAAAACTACAACTTATGGTGAAGTTGGATTTTAAGTTGCAAGTCTGGAAATGTCACTTTTATGAAGTTGGCCTTTTCTCATTTGAACAATTCTGTGCCTGCTGCCTGTCTCTGAACACACATCTGGAGTGGTTGACAGCTAGGCTTTGTGCATTCCCTCCATACAGCCACACACAAGGGGACCTTAGGGGTGACTGATGGGCAATAACATCCTGATGGGTCATCCTTAAGAGGATGGGCTGAAGGAGCCGACATTTATACCTGAATAGATTGTGCCTAGACAAAGATCTCCATACCCCCTGTAATGAGTCTGGAGCCAGGGCAGGGACTTTGTGCAGTTCTAAGGCCTTTCTTTGAAATCTCTCCCCTTCAAAGGCACTATGGGGTATAAGTACTACACCCCTGACCCCACGTACTCAGTTTACTCAGTATACTTATGGACCTGAGGACATTCTGCCAGGAAGGGCTGCTGTGCTGTGGGAAATACTGTTATTCTGCTGAACTCTGCTGGACTTTGCTGGACTCCTTCTTTGCTGTGCCTGCCCTGCTGTCCCCTACTCTCTTGTATGGGATTGAGTAGGACTGGACCCGCATCTCTATATCTCCAGAACCAATGTTACTCCAAGTGCTTGCTGGGTTACCTCCTGTTCTGATATCTCAGGGCCAACAAAGACTTCCAACAATCCTACTACAACCTCTGGACTCTGCCAACTGTAAATCCTGCTCTGCCAAATAGTGCCACTCTAGGCCTGACCCTTGGAAGTTGGTTTTCGGGCTGTTTGTTTGCAAAATAGAAGCATTGTCATCATTGAGCCTGTCATGACCGACGCATCGCCCCTCGACACTGATGGACAAAAGCATTGTACTATTCACTGCGCAGCTTAATGATGGCACATCAATTTCATGGTAAATGGTTTGCTGATGATGCATCTTCAATTGCGTGGATCAGAACTGATGCATCACTTGCATCCGAAGGGATCAACGCCGACACATCTCCTCTTCTGCTCTTTACATTCAGCCTATGACGTTAACACATCCTCCATCCAAAGGTACTTTTTCAGAGAGACAAGGTTGGTCCCTTTGTTTGACCCATGCTCCATCACGGTCGTCCTAAACTTTTGCATTTACCCCAGTCAAGCACAACCAGATGTTCCCGGTTGGAGCTTTATGCTTTTAAGCTCTACATTTCAGTTAAATATTTAAATATTCATAAGTCTGATTCTACTTATTGGATTTTTGTTGTTTTGGTCTTCCTTTACTCCCAAAAATATTCTCTGTTTATCTCAACTGGTGTGTAGTCTTTTTGTGGTGTGTTTACTGTGTCATTGTTTTAAGTGTTGCACAAATACTTTACACATTGCCTCCTAAATTAAGCCTTCCTGCCTGCTCTGTGCCAAACTGCCAGAGGGTGAGAACATGTTAATTTATGGTGTATAACTGACTTACCATGACTATGATTGTAGTCCCTACTTGGGTTATACCTCTGCCAAATAGAGACCCAATTTATAACATTCGGCATGATAAATAGTTGGGTAACTCCTATTGGCATATTGTACTTCTACCTAAGGCCACTTCATAGTGGTGCAGGTACTACATCAGGGGTGTAAATGTGAGGTATTACATGTGGACATCAGTATGGAAGTAACAACCCACATGAGTGACTCTAAACACATGCCTTCAGAAATGCCGATGCAGCCCTGAACTGTAAGACTAAAAAATTATAAAGGGGCTCTGCCCAAATTACCCTCCCATACCTGAGCAAGGGCCATCAAAAAGATGAAAAAGTAGAAAAAAGTAGTACTGAGGGATCAATTCATCATGTAATTCTGAACAAGATATATTTAATTATCCTGTTATTTACAAATATTTGCAATCCAATCAATGTTCACAAGTTATAAGAAGATGTATACGTGTCGCAAGACAGGACAAAAATGTATAAAATCATAACATAATAAAACATACACTATATATACATCTCACATATACAATATATACACTACATATACAACAGTGTACTCTAAATATATATACAAACTTCTCACGGTATCCACTCCTAGCTTAGAGTGATACACATCAAAAAAGGAAATCCTCGCAGCGCCTGAGATATTAATTCTCTCAAACAAAATATATTTATCAAGGCGCATGAAATCAAACAAAGAATGCAAATATATGGGGACTCCTTATCACAATGGGGTTGACGCAGTCGCGGTCGCGTTTCCGCCAGTTGTCTCTTATGGCTTCATCAGAACAAGGGTACTTAGAACTAAATTCACGGGGGATAAACCAATCCCAATGGATGGGATAGCTTCCTCGTCTGGTGCACACTAAACGTGCCCCTCAAATCAATAAAGGCACCCAATTGGAGGTCCAGAGGTACGCTTGATTGACAAATTGAGCAGGGAAAGTATTTCACTACTGTTTAAACTCTTTTAACTCCTTATTCGTGAGTCAGGGCAATTCTAAACTGTAAGACAGCTGCACCATTCTCATGTCGAAGTAAACCATTTCGTATATTGCATAGCCTGCCTTTAACATGAGATAGGTCACTTATATGAAGGGCATTATATACCATGGGCATGGAATCCACAAAGGCCAGGGATAATAATGTCTGGTTATGAGGTTACTAGATGTCAATGCATTTTTTTACATCATACGTAAGAACAGCATTTCCCTCTGATAAAGTCATAGTTGACTAAGGAAAAGGCTACAAATAGCTACCTTTATGACATTGTGCCACTTATCAAAAATCAACTCCAATAAAAATGCTTCTAAACTGATAAATATTGTTTCTCTTTGTTTAAGCCTTTCTAATCTTTAAGTTAGTTGTGCCACCTCCTTCAATGACTGTAATTTCTCAGTTCCTCAGGAAAAGTGTGAATTGAACCCATCAAAGAACAAATGGCCTTTGGGAGCAGGTGACCTCCTGGCACAACTCTGAGTGGAAGACAGGGAGAAAGTGCTTTGCAGGAACATCCATCTATAGTTACCTAGGTATGTGTGGGTAGAGAAAACCAAAGATGACTCACAAAGAGCATGCAGTAACCTTTCATTCTTTACCTGGTCCCCTGGGAGACCAGGATCTATCTCAGGGCCATAAAGCCAATTTACACAATTGCAGGCTCATTTTGCTCCTTGCGGCCAGGCCTTGCCACCAGGAGCATTGTTAGCAGGCCTCAGAACATGCATACAATGTGTTTCTACAGCCAGTCCATAGAAGTTCCAGAGGAGCCATCAGGGTCCCCCAGCAGGTTAACTCCCCAAAAGGAGGGCAGCACCAATAGTCCTGGAGAGATGCATCCTGATCTTGGGAGGTCAGCTTAGAGGAAAAGTCGGTCAGTCTATACTTACATTGTCACTCGGAGGCTTCTCCTTCCACCAGGGTATTCTTCCCCTGGTCAATTGTCATTCTCATCTGTCTCTCCCCAGTACACAGGTTCTTAAGTGGGGGTGGAAAGTTCTAGAAACACCTCTGGTCAATCCTAGGGCGCCGCACCATTCTGTCAAGTCAATGGGGGCCTTCCTGTTGCCACCCATTGGTCCACAACATGGAGGGGTGACTTTGACTACAGAGGTCGATGTTCCTTGAAGGCTGGCCAAAAAACTGTTGCCACCGGTCTACTGGTATCCGGGCCACAGTAAAACCTGGGGGTTCCCTTTAAATGCAGCTAGTGTCTGTTCTGGGCAACTAAACCACACTTCGATGACTCTACTAGCTCCAGCAGATTTGGGTGCAACTTTTGAGTGTCAGGGTTCAGTCTCACAGGATGTGTTTCAGAGGTAAGTGGAGAACAAGAAGCTGTAGTTACCAACTCTGCCAAGGTGGCTTCTTCAGCTTTTGTGGTTTGGTGCTGGAACAGGAAGTCAGACAACTGACTCTTGGAGGTCACATCTTCTGTCTGGGGCTCGGGGAGCACTTTTCCTCAAGCAGGGCACCACAGGCACAGTACCCTCTTTGATTCATTTTTCCTCTCTTTCTTCTGGTTAGGGCCCAGTCCACTTATCCTGGAAAGCCCTCAGAGCTACAGGCTCTAAAACCCACACCAATTGTCCTAGTTGGTACCCTACCATTGAGGACATCTGGACATACCAATGCTTCACAAGCTCCTGCCTGGCCACTAAATTCTTGTATGCTTTCTTCGCGTACTCCCCCATACTGGATCAAGCAGCCTAATATATTGTCTACAATATCTTATTGAGGTTCCTTGATGAGCCTCTTGCATACTTCTGTTACCAAAATGAGTGGACTTCTTACAGGGTGACCAAAGAGGAGTTAAAAAGGACTGAAGCCCTCTCTAAGCAAACAGCAGGCATGGTAGGAACACATCTCATTCCCGTATAGGTTTCTCTGGTGCACCCATGATCATGCCTTTTATGTTCTTAGTGAATCTTTCAACTATACCATTTCCTTTAAGGTGGTAAGGGTGGTGAACACCACAATTACCCCACATATATTTCAGATAGGAATACATCAAATGAGTACCCCTGTCTCAGATAGCTTCATTCAGGAACCCTACTCTGGTGAATATACCAGGCAGGGCCCTAGCCACAGCTGTTCTGAGTACCTAGTGAGATGGTCCACTTGCACTAGTATTACCTAGTTCTCAAATGCAGTTTGTGGGTCTAGGAGACCAACAATGTAAATTCCCACCCCTTCAAAGGAAGTCTCCTCCATCGGAAGTAGTATCAAGGGGCTTTTGGCTTGCCCTCCTGATTGCCACTGGCTTGATAGGTTTACTCAGAAGAGACAGAAGTCCTTTACATTATCCTATATATGGGGCCAGTAAAATCATTTGATCAATCTCTCCCAATCTCCCAATCTCTCCCAGGGTTTGGTCTTCCCCAGATTACCAACTTTGAAGATGTCATGGGCCAGGTTAAAGAGGAATTCTCTGGTTGCCACTTGCCTCAAGCCTTCAAGAGTGTAGCAAGTATTTAGCTTTTGGCTCAAGCCCCCTCTAGAGAAACTACTTGCTTTCTTAAGCTCTGACAACTCGTTCCTGAAGAACCTGAGAAGATGGCTGACCAGGCTTTCTGCCCTTTCTCTTGTTAATAGGGACTTGGGTCATTCTGTCAGACTCCAGGGTCCCTTGACTTTATATCAAGGACTTTTGTGCTCTAGTGAAGACACACACCCATCCAGAAAGACCCAGCATTGAGTCATTATCTGAACGTCTGTCCACTCAGATATTTCCAGCTCAGTTCCACCAGACACTCGACTAAGATGTCAGCTTCTTTGGACAAGTAATCACTCCTTGCTCCTAGTCCACCATAGCAATGGGATGGGGCTTTGTGACATTGTCAGAGTTGACTACCTGGTGCACCTCATCTTAGATTATTTAGTCTAGGGAAACCAGATGAGCCATGACCGGGGGTATGCTGGCATCTGTATCCCTCAGTGCCTTTTCTTTAACCCCATTAGTTCTTGGCTACTACTTATACTTTTCCATGCTTGGAGACTAGTGAGTGAACGGTTGCATTTCCTCACCACCCAGGGAAACTAAGGTGTCCTCAGCGTACCCTCTGACAACTTCCACCTCCAATTCAGCACTAGCAATACCCTTGGGAAGGTCACCAGTGGCTGACCTCTTGGTGCACACAACATCTTCACTCTTGTGCCATACCCGCTGACAGTCATAGCACACCCCAGCCTTTGAAAGGACATAATTTCTTCCCAGATGCCCCTTACTTTTGGAATGGATTGTAGGTATGAGCTCCCTCTTGGGCATTCTTTTCAGGCTAATTAGTAATTAGGGATTGCTTTCTTTTTAGCTTTGCCCACTTCTTTACCCTGGTGGGGACCTGTCCCCCTTTCTTACAAGAACGTTCATCTGACTTTTTGGGTGCCCTAGTGTGTACCTCCTCATCAGCTATCTTTACCAGCTCTCTGGTACTGAATACCTTAGAATATACTAGATGCTTCTCTCTGAAATACCATTATTAAGTATATGCTCTTTTGCTACTATATTGTAGAGGCCTTCATAGGTATCCACTTTGTTACTTTTAATCAGGCCTTACAGTGACTTCACACAATCATCTACAAAGTCCACTTATGTCTGTGTTGCATTCTTGTGAGTGTTCCTGAACTTTTGTCTACTCTTTAGGTTGAGAGCAAAGCGTTCAATAAGTGTTGCCCTTGTGTGTGTGTAAGACTCTGCCACATTATCTTCTAGTGTCAGGAGCCTATTTCTTCCCACTAGTGAAACCTGTTCCCATAACACTGACACCCAAGGCCGGACTGGTAATTCTGGCAACCGGGCAATCCCCCTGTAAGCTGGATGGAGTGGGGGCCGGTTTTGTGACAGGGATCTGGTTTTGCTGCTGACGCCATGGGCTGTGGCTTTAATGAACTTTTAGCACCAGTGTATTATCGAATTAGCATGCTAGTGGAAGTTTGCGATCTGCTGCTTGGAGCTGGGGGTCTGACTCAACGAGGTTTGTCTACAATGTAATGTTACACCACGGCATTCAGCACTGACGTCACAAGTCAGTCTGATTTTGCGCAATGACTTCTGCCCCTACGAGCGATCGTCACGTGATCTGCGGCGCGCGAGCAGTGCATAATTTAAAGTTTCAAACAGCGCAGGCAGCTGCTCCTACTGGCGCCGTGCTGTTAAATTATGGGTTCCTATCTTGGTAGAAACCAGAAATAAAGCTATCCGCTTCTGATTAAACCCCATTGCGCCATTAGCCTCCCCTTTGTGCCCCGTCAGCCTGGACAGCTGTCTGAAGTGCACCTAAGGCCACTGCCCGGTTCCACAGTCACAACTCCTGGGACAGGAGGCCTATTTTATAATCATCCAGGACTTGGAGTAGCAGTCCATCACAGGCAGCCATCGCCCTCCTCGCTCGATGATGGGGGCCAGTGCTGAGCCCAGCCGTTGCAGGGGGTAAGTTAACTATGGCCAAGAGTCTAAAATTAGAAACCCCAATGCGGCAGAAAAGCCACCCAAATGCCACCCAAGGAGGCGCACAGAGGGACTGGGTGCAGTGCTATACCGTGACAGGTAGTGCAGACCAGACCTCCGAGTAATAGACAAAGTTGGGCCCGAGGAGGGGAGAGGTGGTGTAAGAGAGCAGGGTTGCTGATTAGACTCTCTCCACTGCCTACCCTAAACCACTCCCGGTAGCTAGATGTAGTGACCCAGAGTCACAGTCAGCAGTCTAGTGTTTTGTATGCCAGCACACTGAACACCCACCCACCACTGATGTCACTCATTCCTGTATGCCCCATTAATGTCTCCCTACGTTTTGGTGCGAGTGCCCTGTGACTTTCTACCCTGTGTCAGAATTAAGTTGTAGCAGAAGTCTACCCATTTTTTTATGCCCCTGTGTCTATTTCTATAAATCCCAGTGTAAATACGAGTGTGTTGCTGTGTCTGTGTCCCAGTGTCACTCAATCCATGTCTTTCCACCTCCATGTCTCTCTCAGTTGGTGTGTGCACAGTAGCACTGCCAACAGACCTTTCACTGCCTTCAGAAGCTCTGATTCAAATGTCACCGATGTCCACCAATGTCCACCTCACACAGTGCAGTAAATGCTTGCCAGACATTTCACCTCCTCCAACACAGGGATGCACCAAGAAGCGAGTATAGTGTCTCATTGTGCAAATAGTTGTAATTTGTGATATTCATATGTCTCCCTCATATCCATTGCTTCATTTCGCTCATGAAAGAGTCACTCATTCTCATTCAAATGTCACTCTTAATCACATTGAAATTATGAAAACGTCACACATGGCAATCTGAAACCTTGGCATCTATGCCGATTTAGACCTGACTATGGCGAGACTGACTGTCAGTGTTGATAGACAGACAGATTACTAGTACTCCCTGTCTCTCTCGCTCCGCTCAAACAAGCAGAACTATCTGCATAAAATGCAGCAGCTGCACGCACCGTCCGTGTCCGTGAGTGACCCGATTTAAATTCCATTTAGGCTTTTATTTATTAAAATTCCACCTGGCTGCACCATCAATGCCACGTGCAGGGCGCAGTATTGTCTCCGCCGCCACATTTGCAGGCCGCGGTACAGTTTACCCTTAGGGTGGGGTCTGGAGTGAACCTGGTGATCATGCTTATTGGGGGTTGCGCGATAAAAAGTGCGCATGACTGCGGGTCGAGTCGAGGAGGCAGGCATCTCAGAGGCCAGAGACAACTGAGAAAGTGAGGCACAGGGCACCCCATGATTTAATTATTTCCAGCCTGCCCCGTGTCTGCTACCTACAGGAGAGTCTCCTGAGTGTTCGATTGCATGCATTCCCACCCTGATCATGGCTCTGTCTGGGGGCGTCACGACCGGGCCGGAATTTAAAGCAAAAGGTTAGGCGCCGGCCCGGTTCCGCAGCGGATTTGTGAGCAGGCGAGGGCGGAGCGTGCAAGGTCGTGGCTGGCATGGATCAAAGGCTATGAGGTCGGAGCGGCACGGCAGCGATGATGTACACTAGCATCTGGGTGATCCAAATGCTAGTGTACACATCGATCCATGGATAATCAGTCATGAAGTCCCATGCAGGTGTCCGAAATCCTTGCGACATAGCCCCGATTCATGGGGTAAATCATTCATGAATCTGAAGGGGGGCCCAAGTACACACCAATTTTCTTCCAATGTTATGCTTTTCACCAGTTTATCCAATTATAATCCTTTTTTATATGCTCTCACGAACTATGGAGAGTTCTATTTGATCCTAGCTATAGGTGAGTCTATTATTTTATTAGGAACATAAAAAAAGATTCTTGGGGTTTCAACTTGGTCTGCACATTGATTTACTAAAACATGTTGTCTTATGATTCTTCTCTACACTTTTATTGAAATGGTTATACCCTTTGGTTTTATGTGTGGTCTTCACAATCAATTTTTTTTATATCTTATTCACTTATGGTGTTTCCTGCATGTGTTTGGACACAGAGTGGATTTTTCATGTCTGCCCTTCTCCTTCTTGGAACTAACAATTACCATGGAAGTAGTTTACTTTGTTTGAAAAGCATGGTAAACAATTGGCCATTATAAAGCACAGATTATGTATCTATTGCTTGAATTTTATTACTCATTGTTTATAAAAGAAGGTAGATTTTAGCTTGTACTCCTGTAGGTATTTGGCGTGTTATTACACTGTTTGATACTGTATCAAAAGACAACTTACTAGGAGGTTCTTTGTATGAACACTCAGCCACTAGGAAATTAATGATTGGGCACAATTGAGGTGTGTTTTAGCGGTTGCTAGTGATTATATTATATTGTAATTCATGAATTTTGTTGTTTTTGATTATGTATATTACAATATTCTAGCCCTGAAGAAGTCTATGGTTTACTTCACCAAGACGAAACATGTGTTGGCGGCTAGTGTGTTTTATGAAGAAAAACAGCATTAATAAAGGAAGATATGAAGATCACTCATCTTTTGGAATTTGTTCACTTGTATTGATGTACTTTTGTCTAGCTCACGATATATTTTGTTTATCTATAATCCTTAGGCGTGCAGCTTGGTAACATGGTCTGCCCAAGTACTGTGTGCAACAGAACTGATCAGAAACTGGAGCGACATTACACTCCACCGGGCGCACAGTATGCTCTGTAATCAATACCACACAATACTCCATAACTTTATCCATTTTTTATCAAAATGTATTCCATGTACTCCTTTTTACATATTCTTCGTGTTTTAGTTGATGTTATCCTCTAAATGCGCTCCTAAATGCCATCAAACAAATGTGCACTGGTGTTGTAGTTATGTAGTAGGTTGGTAGTATAGGATTGGCTGTCCTGGGGGGAGGAATCATAGGTCTGTATTTGAACAGTGAAACAGCAGGAATGAGGGAAACACTTTTAGGCACAAAGAGTGAATTCATTACGATATCATTCGAATGAAGGTACGGACGCATGTACATGGAGGTTTGGTATTCGGAGACAGGTCACTTTGGAGATAAGAGTAACAACAGGTTGTGGAACGTTTAATGAGGTTGTATATAGGTGTTAAGGCAAATATTGGAGGGATATGATGGGTGTTGCAGGCGTCACAGGGCACATTTGTTTGATGGCGTCTTGGAGCGCATTTAGAGGGAAAACTTGAGTTTTCAGTAAAACATGGTATAGATTTTTTGCTGCAAAGTTTTAGTGATGAACAGTGCTGTAAATGTAAACTAATGTCAATGTTTTAAACTTTTAGTGAACCCCTGGAGAAGTACTATTAAATTTCCAAAATGCATTGGGTTAAAAAGATCCACTATCGAGGATGGTTTATGTATTGTCATGCTTCAGAGAAAAGCCTGGATTGGCCTATCTGTTGCAGAAGAAACTTTTATATACATACAGTGCCCTACATGTGACAGGATTAAAAAATGAAGAAAATGAAAAAAGGAGTACATGGAATACATTTTGATGAAACATCGATAAAGTTATGGTGCATTGTGTGGTATTGATCACAGAGCATGCTGTGTGCCTGCTGGAGTGTACTGTCGCTCCAGTTTCTGATCAGTAAATCATTCATGGCCTAAGGCCTCCCATTTATCTGGGAGCATGCATGTAATATCCCTCCGAGCACACCCACTAAACTCCGCCACTGCGTCTCAGAAGAACACTTGCAATAAAGCAGCACATGCAGGACTTCATTGCTGCTAGGCCTGCCTGATTGCTGCTAATGATGGAGTGCAGTGCAGGGTGTGAAGAACGTGCCAGCTGAAGCAGACTGATTTACATGCAGTGTGACGAATCACAGATCCACCAAGTCACTGCATGTACTTCACCAGTCTGCTTCTGTAAACTCTGGTGTTGCCTGGATGCCTTTTCCTCCTTCTGCTTCGCCCTGAGAAACCATCTCCCAGCCTTCAATCAGCAGGGCGTCACATAGAGGAGCCGTCCTCCCCTCCCTCTCTGCGCCATTTGTGTGACCCGACCTGGACTCTTTTACAGTGGGAGCACTGGGCAGTAGGCTTCTCCAGTCTCACCGTGTAATGGAAACAGATTCCAGAGACATGTTAAGCTTTGTGCTTGCTTCATTTTGTAATAAATTGAATTTATGTTTGATATGCTCCCTCGCCTATTTTGGTTTCCACACAAGACCTCACTTCGTCATTAGATCCCTGTGCATGGGAAGTGTTACCAGCAGCGGCATGAAGGAGCATAGGGATTAGGGAAGATGTTCCCATTTCATTTTATTTTAAATTCGAAGTCGAACAGGTGTGGTCACAATCCCAGACACTGCATCTAGTTGACTTAAAGCAGGGACAGGCTGTGTCAAAGCATATGTTTTTTAACAGTGTTTAGATATAAGGAGGTAGTCATAAATTCACCAATCGAGGTATGAAAAAGGACTCCCAAAGTTGTGCTGAATTAAGAGATAAGGTGAAGTTTTAATAGCTTCTGTTAACACCTTCCATGCTCATGACGAGCTCAGCTCGTCATGATCCGTGGAACGCTCACACGTGGGGATAATTCCCCTGCTGTGCTGAGCGTTCCACGGGAACGGGTGCAGCTGTGACGAGCTCAGCTCGTCATGAGCACCGGAGCGTCGTGCCTCATGACGAGTTGAGCTCCTCATGAGCATGGGGGCAATGTGCTCCCCCCCAGCACAGCGGGGGAATTACCCCCCGCAGCGAAGGGGGTAAGATGGATGGCGCAGGAATTCACCCAGAGAGATCTCTCCTGTCATTTCCAGTTTGTTTTGCTTGGAAATTGCCTCTTTCATTTCTCTTTGTAGAATTATCTTTGGGAATTTAAATATCTCGCTGAGAGAGAGAGAGACAATGGCTTGAGAAAGGCCCTTACTGTAAAGGCTTTGTGGGCACATTATTATTGTTTAATGGAAAAGTAAGGATTGCTTTATGTTTGTGATACTTCGCAAATGACGTCTGTCAACACATTTACAGCTTGGTGCATTTAATAAGGCTTGTGTTGTTACAATTGCGTAGATCATTTGTTTTAGTGAAGGTTCATCCAAGGAAGACAGGATTTTGCTAAATGCAGATAATATTTTAATAAGCATAGAAGACCCTGCACGATCTTTGCCCAGATATGCATATATGGGATATATGTGGGGACACGTTTGAATTCTTAGTTATTTGGGACAAAACGATGTATATGCTGATAGCAGGCGGCCATATAGACGTAGAGGAAGTGTCTACCCTTCTAAGGGCAAATGATCATTTTAAATACCTTGGCAATGGGACAAACATCATAATTAAAATCTTTGATTTGGTGCGCGCAGGCATTGTGTCCGCCCTAACAAGAAGTGGAGATGGTTACTACGCTTTTATTCAGCTTTGTATGGTTGGGAGACAGAACAGATATGCCGGATTGTAAACACATATTTTTTTAATTGAATGCATTAACACAATGAGTGCATAGGCCGTATGATTATAATATATGATGGTGCACTGTTTATATTTTGAACCTGTGAGGTCTTTATCTTAGATATACTGTGATAAAGCTGTCGGGCCTAACTCTTACAATGTCCTTCGCAGACGTCTTTATCATCCATCAATCCATCCATCCAGCCATCCATCCATTCATCCATCCATATATCCATCCATTTAAATGGGATTACTCTCCCGTAGTCCCCTCCAGGTTCTTTTGTTATTCAAAAGGCTGCGCACATGTAAAGCACATGCCTGTCATAAAGTGGACTACAAATTGTCACACAAGTGAATTGTCTCTTAAGTGCCCTTGAGGACAACCTATGTTTCATGTTCACTGTTGGGCTAAATGGTTGGTGGTAGGGTCTGTAACTATTTGCTGCTGATACAATAGCAGTGGGATATGCCAATTATTAACTGCTCAAAGTAAATGGACATACGTATCTGCTAATCTGCTTCACATAACACTCAGAATACTTTAAAAGAACTTTAAAGTGTATCCATCTGTGAACTCTCTCCTGTGTTAAACATTCAAAGTGATACTGGGACTTCATGAGGAGATGCTCTTTAAGGATGGTGAGCTGTGGCACTAGTTTTCCACAGGCCTCCCTTGTGAAGTGGTTTTTAGATACATATTGTTCTTACCGACTGCTGAGACATGGTTAGATAAGTTCTTGTCGGCCTCAGATTCCTCCAAATTAAATTCAGGTTTGATCTGCTTTATTATATCAAAAAAGGCCATTTTGTTGGCTCTTAGGGCTCAATGCACTTTACCACCACTAACTAGTGTTAAAGTGCTTGCGCTCTTTCCTTTAAACATGGTAAAGTTTAGTTTAGTTTAGTTTATGACATTTGTTGAGCGCTTGGTTGCACAGAGAACAGTGCGTCCCCGCGCTGACGAACCTACCTACAACTCTTCAGCTTAGCTCACAGAGGGGAAGCATAGGAACAAGGGAGAACTATACTGAGTTTATCATGGGAAAAAGATGGGTTTTCAGCCTCTGTCTGAACCTGGTTTCAGACGGCTCCATCCTCAGTTCAATAGGCAGATTATTCCATTCGTTGCTTGCATGGTGTCTGAATGAACGTCCTCCCATCCTTGCTCTATGGATCCGAGGCACCACTAATAGCATGCTACCCATCGACCTCAAAGGACGTGAAGGGCGATAGACAGGAAGCAAGTCCTGCAGATATGGAGGTGCTTTTTTGTGAGCTATACGGTGGGTGATGCACATAGTTTTAAATTTAATTCTCTCCCTTATTGGAAGCCAATGAAGGGAGCGTAATGCATGTTTCCCAGAAGCTCTCCTAGGGAGGTTAAGGACCAGCCTCGCAGCTGCGTTCTGTACGCGTTGTAGCTGTGACAGGCCCTTTTTACTAAGTCCACATAGGAGAGAGTTCCCATAATCTAACTGGGAGGTGACCAGGGCGTGTACCATAGTTTTTCTGGAGCTGGGGGGCAATAGGTCCAGGATTTTCCTTAGGACCTTCAAGAGTCCATAGCATTTTCCCGCGACCTTACCCACGTGATTGGTGTAGGCTAGATTAGAGTCCAGAAGAAAGCCAAGGTTCTTAACTGTGTCTACTGGGACGGGGACAGAGCCCAGTTCCGTGGGCCACCAGGCAGAGGTCCAGATGGAAGGACATGGACCTACAATAAGAACTTCCGTCTTGTTGCCATTAAGGTGGAGACAGTTCTGTTTCATCCAGCCGTCAAGTGCAACAAGGCAAGCCGAGAAGTTCTCAGCATCCACAACTGGATCACGGGACAGATTGATCACCAGTTGTGTGTCGTCTGCATAGGAGACTATTGCCACACCATATGACTCCACCAGTTTGGCAAGGGGTTCCATGTACAGATTGAATAATGTAGGGCTCAGAATCGAGCCCTGTGGAACCCCTTGCCTGAGAGATCTTACACTGGATTTGCATGGTGGGCAATGCACTTGAAATCTCCTGTTCTTAAGAAAGGATACCAGCCACTCATGAGCAGATCCGGTTATTCCCTTTTCCCTCAGTCGGTCCAGTAGTGCGTGATGTGATACGGTATCAAACGCCGCACTTAAGTCCAGTAGGACCAGTGCGGCCGTGTGACCTTCATCCGCCTTGCTCCGCAGCAATTCTGTTGATAAGAGGAGGGCGGTCTCAGTCGAGTGTTTAGCTCTAAAACCCGATTGAGACGTGTGCAGGAGCAAGTTTTCCT
Organism: Lissotriton vulgaris; assembly: GCF_964263255.1. Classification (NCBI taxonomy): domain Eukaryota; kingdom Metazoa; phylum Chordata; class Amphibia; order Caudata; family Salamandridae; genus Lissotriton; species Lissotriton vulgaris. The sequence continues at coordinate 709,843 of NW_028245479.1, read as the reverse complement.
CCATAAAGTTTACCAACTGTCGGTTAGCCAGTTTTTCAACTACCTTCGCGCAGTAGGGGAGAAGGGAGATTGGTCTTAGATTGTCTAGTTGCGCTATGCTTATGTGGGCTTTCTTTTTTATTGGGACGACTTGGGCTAGTTTCCAGCTCTCCGGAACAAGACATTCATGGAATGAGAGCGAGTCCATATTGCCTATATGCTTCGCCACCTGGGGAAGATGATATCGAAGAATTCTCGCTGGTACCGCATCTAGGGGAGAGCCCGAGTGAATGTCCGATAGGATATTGATAAACTCCTCAGTTTGGGGAACCACAAATTTCCTAAGTTCTTTACTGACCTTATTACCGTAGTTAGGGTCGGGCAGATTAGTCGCATCTGAATTAGTCTGAAACGAAGCATAGATCTTTTCTACCTTCCCTATAAAGAAGTCTGCGATCTCGTTGCATGACTCGGTCGTGGGTGGGACTTCCCCTGAACTCGCGGGCTGGGCAGAGAGTTTCTTCAGGATCATAAAGAGCTCTTTCGATGTATTCTCTGCACATCCTATCCTGTTGTTATAGTACTCTCTTTTAGATTTCCTGATCTGATTGTGGTAGACTCTAAGTTCGCTCTTATAGACTTCACGTAGTGAGGGGGCGTAATCCACTCTCCATCTACGCTCCAAGGTTTTACATTTGGTTTTTGCGGCGCGTAGCTCAGCGGTAAACCACGGAGCAGATTTCGTGCTCCGTGCCATGGGTTTGTGAGTCCACGGGGCTACATTGTCCAGCGCACCTTGAACCCATTCTTCATACATAGTGTACGCCTCCACCAAATTGTCGCTAAGCTTTGGGGGGTCCTGTTCTAGGGCTTGGCTGAAGGCATCGTGACTGAATTTCCTCCAGTCTCTGCGTCTAATAGCGGGAGGTTTCTGTAATGGCCCCCTGTTGGGCAGTTTTCTGAGTTGAAATGGTATCAGATAGTGATCAGACCATAGGATCTTAATCGGAGCAGAGACACTTATGTCGTCCCAGTTAGTAAAAATTGGGTCCAGTAGATGTCCTGCTTGATGGGTGGCTCTATTGTCAGCTAAGTCAAACATAAGAGCTCTAAGTTTATTGATTAAGGAAATGGCCTCTCTGCAGTGGATATCCTCCAAATGCACGTTGAGGTCTCCTACAATCATGAACTTATTATGGCGTAAAGCAGATTGCGTTAGAACATCCAGGAGGCTTTCAATGAACGCAGTTGCCACACCCGGAGGACGATATATAAGGTAGCTCTTAATGGTACAGTTGGGGCTGACCGTGATAGAAAAGAAATTGGATTACACTGAATTGGCAAATTTAATTTACTTGTAAGTTCCTAGAAATGTGGTTCTACATGTACCCAGGGACTGTAAATTAAATGCTGCTAGTGGGCCTGCAACACTTATTGTGCACCCACGTAAGTAGCCTATTTAAACATGTGTCAAGGCCAGGGCCTGTCATTGCAGTCTGCCTGTGCAGTTTTAAAATTGCCATTTTTACCTGGCAAAAGGAACCTTTTGCCAGGCCTAAAAATATTGCCTTTTACTACATATGTCACCACTAGCGAAAGCCCTTTCCATAAGGCAGGGTGCATTGTATTTAAATGATTTGGCATATACTTTTAAGTTTTATATGTCCCAGAATAGGTAAGGCGAATTGCTACCCCTGTTCTTTGTGTGATTCTTGAATTTTTCACAATCCCATGACTTCAGTTATTTACAGGAAACATTGATGGCAGCACCCACACTCTGAAAAGTGATCCAGAGCCACTGGCCTGGGTGACTTCCATGTGGGGGCTGGTCTCACTTTTACTTTGTTCTCTCTGATTCACTACTTGTGTCTATTTTTGGTGCTCTCTGAAAGAATGTCTATGGGTAAAAATGACTGGGTGGGTAACCTGGTGCTCTTTAAGGTCATCATCTACTATTTACTGTGCTTTGAAAGTTGAGACAATTGAATATGTAATGAAAAATGTTCTGTAAAATTCAACATTTTGGTCTGTCTTTTCCCAAAATTTTCAAGAGGGGGCTACCCCCCAAAGCCCACAAGTAGTGCTCGGGCTCGCTCGCTGCGCTCGCTCCTGGGCGGGGGCTGGTCTGGCAAAATTTTCCAGGGCTGCTTTCAATTCCAAGTCTGGCCCTGCGACACCTCTTCCCTATTAGACACCCACCGTCCTCATCCTAAGAGCCCTCTCATTGAATTCCAGCAAGTTATCACTGTCATCCCCCTCAACACGTTTAGAAACAATCCCCTTGGGCAACCTGTGATCATAGGCACCCTTTCAGTTACTTCCTTGTATTTGTTGCTGCAACCATTCTCTTTGAGTTTTAAGCCCAGCTTGACCTTTCTCTCCTCAAGGGTCAGTCTTATTTCCGCTATAGCCACTCTCCTTTTCTCCAATTGCTGGAGACTGACTTGGGCCTCAAGATTACTTCACCCTTTCTGATGCTGTGCTTCTCTCCCTACCAGATTTAGAAGGGCACCTCCAACAGATTTTGGGGGTGAGGCTATTGTTGTTCCCCTCCTCCTCTTAGTCAATGACTCCTCCTGTCTTCTTCCTCTTCCCCACTAACAGGGGCAATCTCCTTATCCAATAATGCTTGGGCTCAACTGGCTTATCCCAAATCATCCTTTTTGGAGGCGCAATCTACTTTAGTTTGCCTCTCTGTGCACCATGTCCTCATCTTGTTGAATATCAGAGTATGCAGGATAGCCAATTTGCGCTCCATGTTTCCAAGCCCCTTTTGCAACACTAAGCAACATTGCAAAACATAAGACAAACTACTAACAAACATTTCCAACTTTAAAAAAAATTGTTTATTTAATCGTAGGTGGCACAGTCACTTTTTTGTACATATCAAACAGTATATATACGATCTATATAGTATACCTCACTTGTTATTCCTATTTACAATACATTATTGTTCGTATATTGCAGCATGCATGTATATTGTTACATACATTAGCATCAATTACATTACTTTATTTAATTTCTCGGGTCACTATTGGTAATTCACATATACACCCTCTATGGGTATTCCAGCTTCCCCATATTCTTATCCATATTTTAGGACAGCCCCTGCGCACATATACAGTCTTTTCTGCCACCATGGCTGGGTCCATATCTTTGCACCACTCCGTGAGTGTGGGGGCAATGGCTACACCCCAATTTTTAGCAATGTTTCTTTTGGCCAACATCATTCCCAGTGACGCCCAGGTCTGCAACGTCAAGTTAGGTCCGTCGCTTCCCAGATATTAAGCAGGCAGCATTTGGGCTCTGGAGGGAATGGATTCTCACTCACCCTCGTGGTGATGGTCATGACTGATGCTCAATATGACATTATTACAGGGCAAGCCCACAGCGTATGAAAGAGTGTACCGACCGCCCCACATTGCCGCAGGCAGAGCTGGGTGTCAGCATTCCGTATCTTATAAAGAGTAGTTCTGGTGTAGTAGATTCTATGGAAGATCTTGAGCTGCACAAGGCATATTCTGAATGCAATCGCTACTTCTCTGGGTGATGCTAGTGCCTCTTTCCAGTCAGTGTCAACTAACCCTCCCAGGTCCACCCGCCACTTGTCTCAGAGCCATTTCACGGGGTGTGGCATATTATTAATAATCTTCCGATAGGTCATAGAGATTGCTCTTGTGTCCATATAATCCGTCAATAATCTGTCCTCTAACAGTGAGGCCTCGGTTGGAGTGGTGTAAGGAGGAATTGCTGCCTCTAGGGCGTGCTTGACATGGCAGTAGCGGAATTGCTCTGTCGGTGCCATTTTATACTGGCCCTGGAGCTGTGTAAATGGGATCACCTTTCCCCACACCCAAAGATCACCAACCCTGGATACCTTGATATTTTCCCAGTGATTAAAGCCTTTACTTTTACCCAACCTTCCCAGCCCGTCCTAGAACGGCATTGCTTGTGTGAGCCTGTTGTGCCAACCCGGTAATGAATATGCTTTCTGCAAAAAGGATACACCCTAATCGCAACACCCCCTTAGGCCGAGGCAAGACCCAGCACTCCCCTAAAGCAAGGTAAGAAAACCATTCCAATTGTATGGACTATAACACAAATAACTTTATTAATACAATACTTCAGAAGGCAGGCCAAATATATAAGTCATGGCAGACTCCCAAGTATCAAATGTATAATTGAAATAAACGGACAAAATAGAATGCAGTATATACAAATAGCAAAGAAGAGAATAGAGATAGGATAAAACTGGTTAGGAACACCTCACTGGCTGATTCTTCTGCAACAACCTTGCCACCTCAAGCTGAGGGAAGTCCGTTTCTGCAGCCCAGGTAGGAGTTTCATTCGGACTCAAGTTCCAGCACCAATCCACAGCAATACGTATATTCTGTGGTGAACTTCCACCTGGGCCGCGGAGGCTCCCAGCTTTAACAACATTACTGATGTAAAGTGAAGCTTCTAGAAAGTCTCACCCCTTCTTCATTGGAAAAAAACGAGCTGGCTGGTACGAATCTGCGTCAAGGCCAATACAGTGGCTGGCCAAGTCCCTGTACTTTGGCTCTGAGGCAGCGTTGTACATTCCACAGATAGTATCCAGTTCACTGTGGTCAGTGAGGTGCGAAAAACAAGTGAAGAGTGACAAACACATGAGGAGCGAAATACATGCCCTCCCCACTTTGCAGCTACGTACGAGCACAGATACGAAAAAATTGAGTCCGTTATGCAAAGTCTACCATGCACACATGGAGGCTTAAAGCTGACAAAGTTAGAAAGCAAGATGACATGAGGCCATGTCAAAGCCAATAGCAAGCACTGCCGTGAAGCAAGATAAAGTCAGAGAGCAAGATTGACATGAGGCCATGTCAAATCCAATAATAAGAGCTCATATCGAAATGTACTGTTCTACTCCGTAACAGCTCTCACTAAGCAGGCATATGTAGGGCCGTTCTACATTAAGGCTAAAATAAAATAACACGCTAAAATCAGTTTAAGATGGTGGTAGTTGACGGTCATCATGGGGTACTCAACCACAAGAGTGGCTCATTCACTACATTCCATCCCATGACCATCGACTAACACCATCAGCATATATCAAGAAATTGAATCTCCAATCAAAAACATAACTACGAATAATCATGTAAAATAACACAGCAAGGCCTTATAACGGTCCATCCCTCAACCAATGAGTATTATAACATATTGGTCTAAAAACAAGTACCTGGGGACGGAAAATAGATAAGAGATTAGGCACACATTGAATATAGCAACTTAAGGATACTAGAATACATATGGCTAATGCTATGCCACCTAGAATAGAGCAAAGTTTACCAAAATCTGGCAACCACTCAAACAACCAATCCCACCACCCCTTTTCGACATCCTGCTTGACATCTTTAGCCAACTTGTGTAAAGCATCAATTTGGTAGTGAATTGATTGAGAATGATCTGAAAGGTTAAAGCAACACATTCCCTCAAAATCTAAACAGCCATGATCATGTTTTAAAAGCAAATAGTCAATGGCGGCTCTATTCTGCAATACTGCTTTCCCTGTCCCTCGCACGTCTAATAAAAATTCTGTTGAAATAATCGATGTATGATTAATATGTTACACCATTAGACATGCTAATTCACTTACAGCTCTAGAGTTATAAATTGCGAGGCTCAGAATACCTACTATTGAAGCAGCCAAACCAATACATTCATATTTCGATAATAAATGCAATTCAGAATTACAATGTTCGTTAAGCTGAACAGCTTCTCTTATAGTTCGAGCCTGAGATGATGGATCTAACGGGAACATCATCAGACTTAATCTGGTAAAGGCATTTGGTCCACCTGTGATATTTGCTGGAATATATGTATAAGTCACATTGCCACAGGAAAATAACCACCCTACAGGCAACTTGACATGCCTGAAATGAATGGCAGCAAATACTATATTTCTGTACACCATATTGTTTTGCACATTTGCACAGACATTGTCGTGGCTATGTTGACATAAAACCTTTTCCTGCCAAAACATAACAGATGAATTTCTGTCAAGTCGAATTTGAGCACATTTACCAATGATAGTTAGGTCAAAAGTTAAATTGTAAAAAACATTGCCTTCAGTAAGGTTTAAAGTTATGACCTGTGTCATGTTTTTCCAATCATTATCAGTAGCTTCTGGACAAAATCTGTAGAATTCATAAAGCGATAAATGAGAACTCACATCATGTTCCTCTAAAGTCCATTCTGCATTTGTGAATTGAAAGTCTTCAGCAATACGTCAACAGGGGTAGGCACAGTTAGGAGGCATGTGGAAACGACGTCCAAAGTACTCTTCATGTTTGACTTGCAGAAGTATGACCTGTTGAGCACAGTTTGTGCCAGTTATGACCAAATGTTATCCCTCTAAGTCAGCATCTCTGTCAGTCTGCGTGGTTGGCTGGCCACTTCGCAATAAGGGGCCCCTTGTCCCCCCCGACCCCATGCTTACACAGCCAAAAGGAGCCCAGTGAGCGCAAGAAGAGCACAAACACGCCATACAGTGATCTAAAAGAACAGAAACAAAACAGGTATTACTCATTCTCACAAATAACATTTGTCAGCAGGCAAATCTTCCCATTTTTCCTGCCCTGGTTTCATAATCAATAGGACATTATCCTTTTCAGTTGCAATGATTTTTGCCTGTTCGGGGGGTCTATTCAGAGACTCTTTGGCTCCTGGGTTTTTATCAGTTGAGCCAACCCCTACTTCCCCACGTACGGTGAGGAGGGCTGGGGCAGTCCCCTTCGTAACTACCGCTACGTTCACTTACATGATCACCATTTGAGGAACTCTGTCTCCAGATTGTATCATCAAATCAGCATCTCCCTTATTAAGTAGGATGACTTTAATTTCACCTTGATAATCTGCATCAATTACACCTCCCAGCACTTGGATGCCCTTTGGAGCCAATCCAGATCGATGGGCAATTGAACCAAAGTGCTCTGGGGGTATTTCAATTCCCACTCCTGTCTCAATGAGTGCAATGTCTATTGGTTTCAGTCCGTATAATTTCAAAGCATGAGGGTCAAGATCTGCAGCCTCCAGTATCGCTCAGTAGGGAGCCAAAGCCCCAGGAACTGTCTCCCAATAAAGAATGGTATTGGTAGCCACATGTTGCTGAATCTGCAAAGCTGGTGTTAACATTCGCATTAAAGGCGTTTCTGCATTTGCTAAAGGTCTGTTATCTAAAATTTGCAAAGCTTCACTCAAATGATCTTGCCAACATTTCAAGGTACCATCAGACAACTTTCTCAATTGATCTTTCAACAGTCCATTCATGCGCTCAATCAAACCCGCAGCCTGTGGGTAATATGGGTTGTGAAAATCCACTCATTATTGTGCTGTACACAATAGTCCTGCACCAATCTACCTTTGAAATGAAATCTGTATTTTTGAGTAGGGGCAAGATGGCGGGCACAGCAGTGTACGGGTGAGGCAGGCAATGTGTGCTCTCCACCGATAACCACCCCTATACCCCTCTAGCAGCTTTTTTGAAAGAGGAGGGTACGGCAAGAGACGGCTAGTGACGCGATGCGAGGAGTACCTGGTTATGCTCCTAGATTGGATTTGGCTGCATTGGTGCATGCATATCCACGCTTGGTGTGTGTTGGATCGCCGTGGTCATTGGAGCAGGTTCGCTGTTGGCTCCTGGCTTCGGGTGAAGAGAACCGCGGCAGCTGCGGAATGCACGGAGGGTCAATCATAAGACCTGGGCAGGAGTCTGTCAGTCCCAATGGAACCCAAGAATGCCAGCGTCAGCGCAAAGCGACCAAAGACTCGGTCGGCGGCTGCCGCCACAGGGGGGGCTCCTGAACACTCTGGACATTCTGGAGGTGTAACTCCTACAGTAAACAACACGGATGGTGGCGTTCCTGGCACTTCTGAGGCGGCGCAAGGGAGTGAGCCTTCCTCCCCGGGAGTTACCCGAACTGAAGAGGCTGGGGGTGTGAAGGTAAAAATCCCAGGGATCTTTAAAAAGAAATCACAGCCCAAAGGTAAGACTGCAGTTCTTGCTGAAGTGACCACCCAGCAATGCGACAACTCCCATGATAAAACTGAACCAATATCTGATACATTTGGGTCCCTTATAAGTGCAGATTCATTTCTTCCGAAAGAGCAGGAGACTTTGGGGGAAACAGGGGATGGTGTTGCTGACAATATGGTGGAGGGAGAGACTGCAGAAACTTCCATAGAAGATGCTGTATCCTGTCTCTCGCTTTCAGGAAAAGCAGGGACTGCAATACGCAGTCAGAGGGCCCTAGCACCAACAGTGGTTAGTGCTAAGCTTGGCAAAATCCCTCAAGGGTCTGTGACCAGGAGCGAGGTGACTATTGAGGTGGACTCTGGTGGCAAATATTACTCCATGTCCGACCTATCTAATACCTCTGACATTGAGAGTGGTGAAGGTGACTTGCCCTATGACCGAAGCCTGACTACCTCAGTTCCATTGGAGGATGAAGAAAACAGTCTGTTAATCTTGGGGGAAAAGATCACAGTACGTAAAGTAAAGGAAGCAGAGGACTTGCCTAAGTCTCTTTCTAGGGAATGTCTTGAAAATGATGGATCCCCGTACTGGGCCATTCCTCTTCAGAGCCAGAACCTGGTGTAATAAGTGACTCCAGGGGTGGTTATGTAGATACTTGCCTGGATGACCAGATAGAGAACAAGGTCACTTTAGCCACTATTTTCAAGCCATCATGTCGCACCGTGAGGAGACAAAAGCGGGAAGCTTGTGGATGCAAGGGGCTGTTTGTAAGCTTCAAAACAAAGTGCGCCGAGTTGTCAAGACCTGTAATGAGATGTCTGCTCGGATCGGGGAGGCGGAAGGCAGAATCTCCCTAATTGAGGATGAAATGGTACAGCAGAAAGTTGGTGTTTCTTCCCTAAATGCTCTTCAGAATGACATTAACTGGAAGCTAATTGATTTGGAGAATCTATCTAGGAAGAACAATTTGCGAGTGCTAGGCATTCCGGAAGGGGTGGAAGGCAAGGACATTCACCAATTTATTATCGAGCTGTTCTCAGAAGCCTTCCATGAACTGAACCAATGGAAATGGGAACTTAAACTACAGAGGGTACACCGATTCCCCTTTTATATGCAGAATGGTACTAGGGCGACTGATGGAAAACCCATAGCCATATTGATTTGTTTAAATAGTTTTTTGTCACGTGAAGCTGTATATGATTTAGCTAGGCCGGACCGTAAGAGAAAGGGGAAGGGGGTCAAATTCTTTGTACGTCCAGATTATTGCCAGGCCACGGTACACCAGAGATGGCATTTGCGGCAACTTATTCCACTGTTCCAAGCTAAAGGAGCACATGCGTACTTACTTAATCCTTCTAAGCTTAAAATTATTCATAAGGAGAAAACGCTATTCTTTTTGTCTGAGATTTCTGCTAAGGATTTTCTAGGTACAATTTAGTGTGATGATTATGATTGTGATTGCTGTATAGGTAGACTCATAATGCGTTCTCTTCTTCTCTACGCCACGGGGACAGGGTTGACCGGTGAAGGGCCTCTAGCCTTTTCTCTCCATCGCTAACGGGGACTATCCAGTCCCTTTGCCTCATTTAGGTGGGTGTATGGATGGGTGAGGGTGTTTTTGGGGATAGCAAGGGTGGGGTGGGAGGGAGGAGCAGCGGGGCAAGGAATAGTAGATCCGTGTTATCGCACGTAAATAGCAGCCAGGACTGGGTAAATAAAGATTTCACAATTGCATATTTGTCCTAATATTGTTAAGTAGTGTTGTAGCTAGGCGTAATGGCTCAGTTATGTTAAAACAGATTTTTTGTGAGTATGGGTAAATTTACGGTCTGTTCCTGGAACATTTGTGGGCTGAATGAAAGGAAAAAAAGAGGGACTATGGCCCAGATTCTTATTTCTATGAGGGTGGACCTGCTGTGCGTACAGGAGACCCATATTGCATGGAATAACAGGAGATGGTTAATAGATCTTAGTATGGAACTAGTGGCCTGTACACGTCAAATGTCACCAACAACAGGGGTGGCTGTTCTGAAAAGATATGGTTGGGGGCATGTAAGTGGGTAAAAGAAGATTCTTATGGTCGATGGGTGATTATTGAGCTGTGCTTGAAAGGCCTTTCAGTGACCATCTGTTCAATCTACGCCCCCAATTTAGACGAACCTGATATGATGAATCATCTCAGTATTGAGCTTGCGGCCTGGCCATCAACTTTGATTTGATGTGGGGACTTTAATCTCCATTTGGAAGGGAATGTGAATATAACTAGTGATTACATCTATGAAGGGAAGAAAAATAAAGTTTTTAAGGCCACCAGAGGAGTTATTAAAGAATTTGGGCTGACAGATGTATGGTATGCGAAAGGAATGGGAGCTCCTGGGAGTACTTTGTACTCCGCACCTCATCAAAAGCATGTGCGCTTAGATTATTTTTTTGTTACTGCAGGATATATTAATAATGCTAGGTTTGATATTCAGCCCAAAATAATTTCTGATCATAATCCTATTACTTTAGAACTAGATACCGATTCGGTATTTAAGAAGTGGTAAAATAGAGGGGGGGATGTAGGTATTACAGAATCGGTAAATACCGAATCGTTAAGATTCGGTATTTACCGATTCTGTAAATACCGATTCGGTAATGCCCATTAATTCCTATGGGCATTGAAGCCCATAGGAATCAATGGGCATTACCGAATCGGTATTTACCGATTCGGTAAATACCGATTCCAGCAAGGGTGCAGGGGGTGTCACTTTGACACCCTCTAGCACCCCAAATACAGGCATGTGTGCCATGTGGCACACAGACATGCCCTAAGGGCATGTCTGTCTGTCACATGGCATAGGTGTGCATGCACACATGCACACCTGGATTCGGTATTATACCACCCAATTGGATTGGGTGGTAAAATACCGACTCTAAAAGGCCTGTGGCACTGTAAACTGTGCCACCTACATTTGTAATTACAGAATCTGTATATTTACCGATTCGGTAATTTTACCGAATCAGTAAATATACCGATTCTGTAATTTTCAGCCCCCTACATCTAAAAACCCTAATACCAGTCGGAAACGACCGAAATCGGCTGTTTCCGACCGGTATTAGGGCTCCGACATCTGGCCCCTGCTCTCCAAAGTGTCCACCCTTCTGATGTGCCCACTTCATGATTCCCAACCAGGTCAGAATCCTACATTGCCATTTCTGCCTCTGAAATCTTAGCGTTTTCATCTGTGAGGGAATTAAGCCAGCGGTCAAGTGAGTCGGTGGAACAATGAGCATCTACATGGTACACAGTAACTGTACTTTGTATCAACATAGTCCAGATCTCTTGCCATAATTCCTTCACCCATACCTCTTTTGCATTTATCATCCAACTATGAGCATGCCATATGAGAAGACAAGTTGCTAACCCATTGGCAGTGGACCATGAATCAGTGTAACTATGACATGTTCCTGGTAATTCTTGGTTTTTTTTCGGTTTTTTTTTGGTGTAAGATGTTTATTGCACAGTTCGCATAAGTAAAATACAATTTTGCGCCTACAACCATAACAGGCCGGCCACATACTGGTACAAGTCATGTAATATTTTGTTTGTTGTACACAGCCCATCAGCCGACATCGTTAGGACCGGCGGCGTTGAATGAAGAAGCATTCGCAATGTAGAACAGTGCTGTATACGCATCCAATCATGTCCATGTTCTTACATTTTATATTTTTATTTGTCCATAAACCTGTAAATATAGTAAAACAACAAGAATTCCAATAACTTTGGTCACTGTGTCACAGCATTCTCCCTCCCCTTTTGAAACTGTTTATTGATACTCATCTCCATTTACTATGTTGCAATCCTTCTTATCCATTTAATTCGTTTTGTACTAGAGCGTGCGCCAGCAAATAGTCCCGCAAATACATCCAATAGTCCCTGGGGCCTGATCTAATCGGTAATTCCTCCTCATAAGTGGCCAGTGTGTCTCGACAATATGTTAAGTCTTCCAGCCAGTTTTTCATCTTCGGCCCCATCTTACTATTCCAATGTAATGAGACCCTCCTTTTCGCCATTAAAAGTGCTACCACACAGAACTTACGCCTTTTCGCTCGTAGCTGCGGGACAATACCCAGTAAACAGACCTTGGCCTTACATTCAAGCATGTCACTTATGGCCTGTACCACCTGCTCCCAGAATCTCGCCACAGAGCGACAGTGCCATGCTAAATGCATGAAGCCTGCATTGTCTTGCTTGCATCTAACACATTTGGAGTCGTCCCTTAACCCGTATCTATGGAGCCGCTGAGGCGTGTAGTACATCTGGTGTATGTATTTATAATGGATGATCCTCAAGTTTCCATTTGGTGTTAGTATGCCAGTGAGTAGGCAAGTGGTTTCCCATTCCTCCTCTGACAGCGTATCATCTAACATTTCGCTCCATTTACCTCTCATCCCCTCAGTGTTCCCTCCAATGTCCTTCTGTATGCTTGTGTATAACCTCGACATTAGGTGGGCGGCTGTGGACGTGGTGAGAACCAGTTGCAGGGGAGTCAGGGTCTGGGGTTCCTCCGGGAAAGTGGGAAAGTGCTCTTTTACTGCCCTTTGTAACCTGTAGTAGTTAAAGCTAAATAATAGTGTTGGATTGCTAATGTAATCTAACTTGTCTAGGGTTTGAAAGACTCAACCTTTATATAAATCTCCCATCGTATCAATACCAGCGTGTCTCAGTAAGCCCATTCCGATCTGTTCTTGTGTAACTGAGAGTTCCGGGTGATGTGCCAGTGGGAGTGCAGGTGCGTAAAGTGATAGGCTTTTAGCTACCTTGCCCATCAGTCTCCACACTTCTGTAGTGGTGTTCACCGGGTTTATGTCACGTTCATGTAATCTAACTCGTTTATGTGGCAATATGGTGGCCAACGGGACCGGGTCTGCATCACACGCTTCCACCGCCACGTGGGTCAGGAAAGGAATCTCGTGGTACCAATAGTGCGCGAATTGCGCCTGAGCGCATAAATAATAAAGATATAGATCTGGTACCTTGAATCCCCCCTTAGCATATGGTAGTGTCATCGTTTGTAACTCTAACCTGGCTTGTTTTCCCCGCCCAAAGCAGATTTAGCACCAATGTTTTGATATTTCGGAACACCTCCGCTGGAGGTTTAATCGGAATGTTATTGAACAAGTAGAGGAACTTGGGCAGAAGCACCATTTTTACGATTGCAGCTCTGTCCGCCAGCGACAGCGGCAGTTTATTCCATCTTTTAATCTTCTCTTCTAACGACGAGATCACTCTTCCGTAGTTGGTCCGGATGACGAGTTCTGGGTCCCTGTGGAACCACACTCCCAAGTATCTGTTTGGCTCGTCCTGCCACTCTAGTGGATAATCCAGGGCCTTTGGGTGTGTGCCATCCGTCAGCGCCAGAATGAGGGACTTAGCCCAGTTTATCTGGAGCCCTGAGTGTTGGCCGAATTTTATATATTCGCGCAGTAATGGGTTAAGGTGCTGCTCTGGATTTTTTACGTAAACTACCATATTGTCTGCATACAGCGAGATGTGTATAGGGTGTGTCGGGAGCTGTATGGCCGAGTAGTGGTGGTGCTGTCTAATTTTGCAAGCTAAGGGCTCTAGTACTAAAGCAAAAAGCATCGGGGAGAGTGGACACCCCTGCCTAGTACCGCGACATATTGCAAGTGGTTCCGAGACTTGCTTGTTTACCCTAATGCGTGCTGTTAAATTCGTGTAAAGCATTGTGATCCATCCTATGAAGATCGGAGGAAACCCCATGCGCAGTAGTACTGCGTGAAGAAATGGCCTATCAATTGTGTCAAACGCTTTGGCCGCGTCTAACAGAACCGCCACAGCCTTTATCTCTGGCGCCAGGTAGTGAGCTAGTGCAAATAATGTGCGCGTGTTATGCGTCGTTGACCTGTCTGGTATGAAGCCAGATTGGTCGGGCCTTATCAGTAGTGGCATTAGTGGTTTGAGTCTAAACGCCAATAGGCTTGCTATTATTTTTGTATCCACATTTATGAGTGATAGGGGGCGGTAGGAGTCACAGTGCTCCTCATCTTTACCTGGCTTTATTAATGCAATTAACAAGGCCTCCCTCATGGATGTCGGAAGAGTTTGGGCCTCGTGTGCCGCCCCATAAAGTCTCACCAAGTGTGGAGCGAGTAGGTCCGCGAATGTCTTATAGAATTCTATCGTGAAACCGTCGGGCCCCGGTGATTTGCCATTTGGTAGACGTTTGATTGTGTCTACAACTTCCTCTACCATTATAGGGCGAGCTAGGTATTCTCTATGACCCTCAGATAACCACGCTATTTCTACATCTGCCATGTAGGACAGTAGTTCCTCTTGTGGTACCGAGGGAAGTGCTTCATATAGTTTACCGTAGGAGTCCATGAATTCACCCATTATGCCTTTAATGTCATGAGTTATGGTTCCCGCTCGGGTTTTGATTGTAGTGATGTGTTGTGGCGCTCGTCCTGTACATATTTTCTCAGCTAGGGCTCTACCTGGCCTGCCTCCCTCTCCATACATTCTAGCAGTTTTGTGTTTGGATATATATTTAAGCTTGTCTGTTGCAAATTGCCGATGTTCTGTCAGGAGTACTTGTATATCTCCCAATATTGCAGTGTCCCCTGTTTGTGTATATCTCTGTTCTAACGTGTGTATGGCGCTTTCACGTGTTTTTAATTGTTGCCTGATGTCTTTCAATATGCCCGTGGTCGTGCTAATACATACCCCCCGCAATGTAGCTTTGAAAGCTTCCCACAGGAGGCAAGGGTCTTCTGTCGTGGGGCAGTTTAGGTCAAAGTAATCTATTATTGCTTTATGTATGGTGTCTACGTACAACGGGTCACGTAAGGCTACTGCATTAAATCGCCATGTAAAAGGCGGAGGTTCGTAGTGCGGTATTTCCACCTCCAGGAGCACAGGGCTGTTATCTGAAAGTGTTCTTGGGAGATGTTTTATATGGACAGCCCATGATACCACCTCCTGTGTGCCTAGCCAGTAGTCTAGCCTAGACCAACTTTTGTGTGCTGCATTTATGTGCGTTGCCGCTAGCTCCCCTGGGTGTTGGACCCTCCATATGTCAGCCATCCGTAAATCTTCCTGAGCATCCTGGAGTGTCGCTCTCGCTTTTATGTGCGGTTCCAGCGTGTTCGGTGATCTGTCTAGTCCCTCCTTTACTGCTATGTTAAAGTCGCCTCCCCATATTATGTTTTCAACCTGGATATGTGCTATGATGCGCCATATTTTCTCAAAGAGCCCTGGGTCGTCTATGTTCGGGCCATACGTGTTCACCAGTGCAACTTGATGATGTCTCACCGTACCCACAACAATGACACTTCTGCCTTCGGAGTCTCTGTGTGTGTTCGAGATCTTAAAGTGTACCCCCTTTCTTATTAAAATGCTGACCCCTCGAGAATAGGAGGAGTAATTCGAGCTGGTGACCGATTCTGCCCATCTAGCTCCCAATGTGGATTTGTTGGTGGCCGCTATGTGCGTTTCCTGTAGGAAAGCTACGTCAACGTGTAATCTATCAAAATAGGCAACCATCTGCCGAATTTTCTTCGGATTACCCAGGCCTCTAATATTCCAGGTGATAAATTTCAGTGTGGTGGGTTGTGTCACGACATCAATTGTGGATTTTGTCGTTTCTTGTTAGGGCCCTTCTCTCCATACATTATGATTACAGTTTTCTCTGTCCCGTATTCAAGTATACATGTATACATGTTCTAGCAATGAGCATATCGTTAGTTACAGTGCATTTAGTAAATAAAGAGGTCGCAATGCTTCTCAGACACAGTGAATCAATTCAAACAACTCCCAATACCCCCTTCCTCCCCCCACCCACTTTAGCACCCATACTTTGCCAAAGCCATCCCCGTATGGTAACCAAACTAGTAGTAGAACTTGAGTTGGGGCGCACCCGCTTGGGGGTGTCGCCAAGTACACACATCTCCATCCACATAGTGGATGTGGACGGGTGCGTGCGCTATTTATATTATCCACTATATCTCTTTCACCTCTCTTTCCCTGCCATAGTCTTATTGTAGTCTTGTGCAATACAACAACAATTGTCCATTGTCTCATTTTGCAGCGGTGTGGCTTAAATCAGACATGTTACGTGAGTCTACCCCTGTTTTTCGCCCCTTAGTCTTCGTAGTAGGCCTCACCTCCTTAGTCATGCAGGCTGGGCACAGTGTTTGTCTGCTCGCTAGTACTGTATATCATCAGTGTATTTTAGATGAGGCACTTCATACACATGTCACAGCCCCGAGGTCCCTCCCTTGTCCCATGTCCGTTATGGACTACCAGATTACTCACTGTGCAATTCACTGGCGCGTAGTTGGAGTGCCGGTAATGACTGTTCGCATGGCTCACTCGGGCCCTCACTTGCAGCTGCACCCATCTTTGGGTGACGTCTGTAAGTCTCCATGTGCCGCAATGTTGACCTGTAAATGTTTGAAGTGGTTATAGCACAGAGGTGCCACCATCCTCGTGAAGTCTTGTATACAGTAGTGGCACATGACCCCCTGGCGTCTTAGTCATTATCACTAGCCTGGTCATCTCGGTCCTGCACCTTGCGTCGTTTTCCCAATTTCTTGATATATTCCTGTGCTGCTTGCACCGAGGGAAGAATCATGGGTTTGCCCGCATTTGTGATTTTGAGTTTCGCGGGATATAACATTGCGTACTCAACTCCTAGATCCCGTAATTTCTTTTTCACTGGTGCAAATTCCTTACGTGCTAATTGCACAGCCATGGTGTGGTCTGGGAAGAATTCCAGGGTGTTTCCTTGATATGTGATTTCACCCATTTCTCTGGCTAGTCAGAGGACCGTGTCTCTGTCCCTGTAGTTGAGCATGCGGGCGATTATCATGCGCGGAGTAGCACCCGGTTTTGGTTTAGGCGCCAGGGAGCGGTGTGCACGTTCGACGAGGAAAACCGAAGACAGGTTTTCAGCGCCAAATAATTCTTTCAGCAATGCCTCGATGTAGCTTTCTATTTTGCCCGTGTTTGTAGACTCCGGCAGACCTGATATGCGGACGTTATTCTGTCTGGATCTCGCTTCCTGGTCCTCCACCTTAGCATGCAGGACCTCCAGCGTATTTTCTATGCCGCCACATGCCTTCGTTGTGGTCCTGGATTCGTCCTCCACTCTAGTGATCCGTTGTACCGCCTCCACAATCCGCTCATCGTGTTTTTCTATTTTCGCTGCCATATTGTCCACGCGTTGCATCACATTATCCAGCTTGTTGTTTCCTATAGACTTTGCTGAATCGCCCGTAGGACTGCCTCCATGCCGGTCCCGTCGTTCGTTTCTTGCTCCCCCTCTGCATCCGAAGTGGTCGCGTTGCTTTTAGCTTGTTTCCTCGTCTCAAAGGGTAGTTTAGTCTGCTGTTTGTCCGGCTTCCCCATACTACCGGTGCACGTTAGAGGGCTACGCCGTAGTGTCCCCGGGCTTACCGTCGTCGAGGTTCTCGCTGCAGACAGGTTGCGTCGTTGGGGTGTTCTCGCCGCCCACAGTGAAGTAGATTTATTCATCAGACACCCTGCAGGTTCGCATGGCCGCCTAGTTTCCGTGTTATACTTGCTCGAGGACGCCAATGGCGGCGTGAGATCTCCTCCGTAGTTCCTCAGAGCTTACTGTTATGTCGCTTTCTATGCTTGCAGCGCCGTATTGAAGCTGACTGCCTGAGGGCCCGAGACCATATTGTACTGCTATAGGTCCCTGCTTGTTCAGCTATTTACACTGTTCTCCAACAGTATATTTTGCTTGTGGGCATGTATCTCCCGTCAATGCCTGTAGCGCTAGTATTCAGTGGGTGTTTGTTATTTTACCCGCTTCTAGTTTTCTTCGTGTGTCTTTTCAGCAGGTGTTTGGGGTTTATTTATATTCCTCCGTGTCAGGCAGCCATCACGGCCATGCACTCAGTGCCGTTACAGAGTTCTATGCGCCATACTCCACCCGATGCCTTCCTGCCTGTACAGCGGTACAGTGCTGTGATTCTCAAGCCCTATGTCAAGCCGAGTAGGGGTTCTCTCCTTTCCTGCTATTACATCCACCTTCTGGCCACACCAGTGGTCCCTCGCTCCGGTCTACTGAGAACCCACCGAGCTTCCATGCGGTCCCGTTATCTCTCTCCGCCGCTGTTCACTCCTTGCGTTCCACTGCCGACGCCATTTTGAAGCCCTTGGAACGCAACCCTTCAAGCAGCGCTTCCAATGCCTTCGTTAGAACGGGGCTGTCTTACCGTGGCACAACTTGGGCGCTATATTAGTGGGACGCAGATCGGCCAGAGCATTCCTCGTACCTGTTCGTGTATCCGTTCTAATTGCCAGTAGATCCGAGTGTCGGGAGCGGCCATATTGGATCGCTACTCGCATCAGTGCCGTTTTTCGCTGATATTTCCGTCAATGTCCCTTATTTTGGAGTTTCATCGCCACTAATGTATGGGCTGCATGTTCCGATTGCCAGTTTTATCTTTTCCGTTGTTCTGGCGGTACTTTCAGAGGTTCAGGGCCGCTTTTCCTGCACCCGTCCGGCGGAGCTGACTCACTAGCCAACCATCCCGCAGTGCGCCCTCTAGCGCCCCCCTGCCAGGTAATTTTTGTTTCAAAGCTTGATACACAGCATATAGTTCTGCGAACTGACTACTCTACTTCTCAGTAGTGGTGAACAATTTCTGGGTCACAGGATTGTAGGACACTGCCTTCCAGTGCCTCTTAGCTCCTATATACCTGGCTGAACCATCAATAAACCACACATGCTTCTTGTCTTCCACGGACAATTCGCCAAATGGCTTACCCCACCTTTATGAGAGATCCCTGTATCTCAGGTACATCATGCAACACCTCTGTCTCTTCAATTGGCGCCTGCGCCACCTGCTCATGGGGCTATTTTAAACAACAAGGGGACCCCAATTTGTATCAGCGAGGGACCTCGGGGAGCTCAATTATGAAGAAACAACAATGGTCCCTGGCAAGGAGACAGGTGAATGAAAATAAATATAGACTCAGTCAGTTCTATATTGGTGAAGACATGCCCAGCCGGGCAGCGGTCCTCAAGGTTTATATTTAGATCAAGGTATGTAAAAAACAATAACACCTTCAACAGTTCACGTACGGGGGGCACAAGCCTGTACCCAACCACACGAATACACAGACAAGGACATACACAAAGGGCTTGCAAGGCAAAATCAACAGTCTCTGCAGAATTCCAATTTTAAACAGAGAATTTCTTGTAGGTACCATTACACAGTATTGTATAGTCAATCATTCCACAAGTATATGGTACACAGTGAGTCGACGACGTTTCGGACCCCCTTACTAGATGATGGGGTCCATCATCAGGACAAAACAATAGTTGCCTTTTAAATTATAAGCCTCTTTAGCCTACAAGGAAAAAAGGGGGGGGGGGGGAACAAAGGATACATTAAGTATTTTGCGCATAATAGTAGTGACTTTGTGCGGTGGTTACTAAGCTAAATCGCTTCTAACCTGGTGGAGACAACGAGTGGGGTTGTGTACATGTCAACAGGCATGTGACAGGCATGTGACTCGATGTTTTAGCAAGAATCCAGAGCACACTATGTTATCAAATGAAATTTCAATCCTCAAATTTGTCATACATATGGGATAGATCAGACAAAACGTAAATTTTCAAACGTTTTATTAATTAACAGCGATCTCTTCTTGGGAATCACTGTATCTGTCACTATAGCCTACACATGTTTCATCACAGCATGTGGCTGTGAATCTTCAGGGCTGATTGTAATGATCGAGGCGCGTTATCGGTTGACCGGTGATAATTCCGACCCGGTCCTTATCGGGTAGTTTCTGTTGAAACGAGAACGGCACCGATGGTATTCGGTTGCCGTCAATCACAATGTTGGGTGTTGGATTTCACAGCGTTAATAATCTGTATATCCTGGGCCGTTTGTTGCCCGTGGCGATGCTTGGTGCAGCTTCGGTTTCCAAGTGCGGTGACTCGATGTGACTGGGTGAAGAAGCATATACTTTTTGTGACTGAGTAAGTGCAGCAGTGTAGGTGAATAGTACTAAGAATAAAAGCAAGGGTGGCCAAGAAATCGAATAAAAAACGGCGCAGTGGTACGAATGGATTTCACAATTGATGCAGTTACGGCGGTACATTTTCATGGCAGAACATCATATTCAAGTGAAAAAACGGCGCAGTGGTGCGGAGTGATTTACAGGAAGAGAGATGTAGCAATACACATCCAGTATAACCCAAGGGTGGGAATTGTAAGGCTTACCAAGGGGGCATATAGTATGCAAGCTCACATCAGAGCGCGCAGGCGAGTGGGTGAAACAGGACCTGTTTAGACTTGTTATCCAAATTTTTGGTTTGTCTAAAGGAGGAATGGCAGCGAGTGAGACAAGAGACATTCAGTGGTTTAAGCGTGGGCGGCCAGTGAATTGGTCAGGCAGCTTACTAGTTAATCAAGAAAAATAGTCCATGGGTCCAAGGGCGGGGGAGATTAATTTCCGTTTCCGCAGTACCTGTATTTAAGGTATACGTTTTACGAGCGGAAATCAGGGAAAGAGAATCACAGTGCATAACAGTAAAGCCGGGTGGGGCTTACCTTGTCGGCCGGATAATACCGGTGGCGCAGTGTCGCGCTGGGGTCCTGGAACCAGGATAGCCTACGGGTAAGGGAAGGATTGTCAGCCTGGCAGTGCAGAGCGCAGAGCTATGGGAGTGAGCAGGGAACACGACTAAGACTTACCGGGTCAGTCGGCAACACTCGATTTCCTGGTTAGAGGAAGTCATGTGAGCACGGTCATTATAAAGTGCTCGGCTATTGGCTAAGCTATGGGCACGGAAAAAAAGAATGGACCATGACCGGGCGGCCATGTTGGGTGGAGCGAGTAGCTGCAGCAGATAGAATAGGACAGCGCTGTTAGGAATAAGTGCAACGCGGTGACATTTGTGAAAAGTGATTACAAGTTGTGAAAGTGGCGAAACCAGCATCAAAATAAAATTGAAATTAGAATTAAAATTAGAGTACATTGGTACTACATTGTACATTGGTAATACTTAAAAGTTTCTGCGAAGACCAGAGTGTTTTAGTGCATTCACTTATATCATTCCAGTTGAAGAACAAGTTCAGATTAGTGTAGTCCAGTCCTCTTGTTGGTTGAGGCCAGAGTTCAAGCTATCTGTCCTTATTATCCATTTTAGCTCCTCCTTATTCAGAAGGAGATTCAGGTCACCTCCTCTTGGTGGTATTGTCACTTGGCTTATCACAGTCCAGCGGATATCGTTTTCAGAATGTTCTTTGGACGTGAAATGTTCAACCAACGGAGCGTTGGGGGTCTTACAACGTATTCTGCTCCGGTGTTGTGAAATCCGTAATTTGACTTTTTGTTTAGTTTGTCCAACATAAATGAGGTTACATGGGCAAAAAATTGCATATACAACATTGCAACTGTTACAGTTTGTGAACGTCTTCAACACATTTTTAGTTTCCTTGTAAACAAATTCCTTACTTTCAACAGTGAAGTCGCATACCACACACGTTCCACATTTCGCATGGCCCCTGAGGGGTGTCGTTGCCCAATGGTCATTAATCGTTCTTTTAAGTGGGGTAGGGGAAGGTAAGGCTGCCCTCACTAAATGGTCTTTAATATTTTTGCTTTTTTTAAAAGAAAAAAGTGGGCGTTCCCAGTTCAATTGTCCTGAATTTAGAATATGCCAGTTTTTTTTTATGGTTTTCGTGACTTTGTTGGACACACTGGAGAAAGTTGTGACACAAACAAGTTTGTTTGTAGTAGGCTTAGGTTTATTTACCAAGAGGGTCTCACGTGGGCAATACCAGGCCCGCTTCATAGAATTTTGTATGAGGCGGCGAGGATAGCCTCTTTGTCTCAATTTGGTGGCTAAGAGGCTGGCTTCATGGAAATAGTCCTCTTTGTGGAAATTGTTCCTTCTCAACCGGAGGAACTGAGAGTAAGGTAAACTATCCTTCAAAGCCCTAGGGTGACAACTATTATAGCTAAGAAGCGTGTTTTTCTCAGTGGGTTTGTGGTATAGAGAAGTGTAAAGTAGGCCATTCTGATGCTGGATGTTTAAGTCCAAGAAGGGGATAGATGTTTTGCTATGGGTCAGTGTGAATGTCAGTCCACTGCAATTGTTGTTCAGCCAGTGTAGTAGAGCTGGGAAAGCATCGATGTCGTTACCCCATATCATGAAGACATCGTCTATATAACGTCTCCATGTGAGGATGCCTTGGTAGAATGGATTGCTCTCAACAAGAATCGTGTTACATTCCAACCAGTCCATATACAGAATGGCCAAGGTAGGAGCAAAAATGGCTCCCATGGAGGTGCCACGAACCTGCTGGAAGTACTGGTTGTCATACGTAAAGAAGTTTTGTGTAAGGCAAATTTCGAGGAGCTGGATTATGAAAAGGGTAGGGACCCTATGCAGACGAGTTCTCTGGTCCAGAATGGTTTCCATTACTAACAGTGATTCTCTCTGGGGGATGTTCGTGTATAACGATTCAACATCGAGGGTGCAGAGGGTTTCAGTGTCATGGTTAAATGGTAAATTCTCAACAAGGTTAATCATGTGGGTGCTATCTTTTATGTAGCATCTGGTCGTTGGGACAAAGTCCTTTAGAAAGAAATTAACGTAGTGACCCAAGGGTTCCAGAACCGACCCGCAGCCCAAGACAATCGGGCGGCCTGGGGGCTGGTCAAGGCTCTTGTGTATTTTGGATATACCTGCTCATGGGGAACTCATCACCCACTGCATTATCGGAATCTCAGGTCTCAAAATCACATTGTGCCCTAGGGTCAATTTGCTCAGTATTCACTAGAGCCCAATAGCATGCAAGTAACTGTTTTTCAAAGGGAGTGTACCACTCTCCAGCATCTGTCAGTTTCTTTGTCAAGAGCCCTGAAGGTCCTTTCGTTCTTCCCTGCTTCTGCCACAAAGTCCAATTAGCATACGTTCCTTACACTGTCACACTGAGGACAACATCACCCTCTCGTACTGGCCATAAAGCCAAAGCATGCTGAATAGCCTCTTTGGCTAATTCGGTTTGCTGCTGCTCTCCGCACTCAAGTGCATTTTTCTTTTGCATAACTTTATACAAAGGGGCCACAATCTGACTCAAGTGAGGAATGTGTGCTGTCTCCAAAAACCGAACAAACCAATGAACCTCTTAGCTTCCTTTCTGTTTCGAGGCACTGCAAATTCTCTAATCTTTTGTCTCACTTGGGGTACCATCTCTCTGTGTCACTGATGCCACTGGATACCCCAAAACTTCACACTCTGAGAGGGTCCTTGTAATTTTGTGGGTATTGATCTCCCATCTCTTGCTCTGCAACTGCTCCACAATCCTGTCTAACTGAGTTTGCACTTGTTCTTGTGTCTCTCCCTGTATCATCACATCATCAATGTAATGACAAAACTGTTCTCCAGGAATAACTGATCTAAATGCTCTACCACCAGCCGGTGACAGATCATGGGACTATGCAAGTGCCATTGAGGTAAATTCTTCAATGTAATTTGTCTACCGTTCCATGAGAAACTAAATTGCTCTTGACATTCAGGGGCTATTGGTATCAAAAAGAAAGCATTGGCAATATCAGCAGTTGCATACCAGGTCCCGGGGCGTTTATGTATTTTCTCAATTAAGGTAACTGTATCTGGGACAGTGGCAGTCAAAGGAGGTGTATGCTTGTTCAGTTCCCAATAATCAACTGCCATGCACCGTAAATTATCACTTTTGCTTATGGCCACACAGGATTATTCCAAGCAGTAGTGATTAGGGTCACCACCCCTACCTCTATCAAGTCCCCACCTTGAATTCTATACTGTTTCAAATGAATTATCTTTGTAGCCTGAAGCAACTTCACTGGAGAAATTTTCAAATGACCCACTCTCACAGCGCTAGCTGAAATGTAGCACCCGTCTTACAAATATAGAGTCATTCCCTTCAAAATATCACTTCCAATAATATATTCAGAAAGGGGCAAAATCAATACAGTATATACTCTTTTTGGTATTCTCCCTATTTTCATGTGGACCTTTGTCTGCACTGCACGTGTCTCTTTACCACCTAAACCTGTAATGGTGAAATACTGTCGTTTAAACTTTTTGGGATTTCCATATATCAAAGTGGCCTCCGCTCTGGTAACTACTAGGGCTCGGGCCCTCTGAACATTATGATGCTTCCAATTAATTTCTATGTCAACATAAGGTCTATTGTCTTTGCGAGTCCATCTCTGCACTGGAGCTTGAGCTATTTCCTAATCTTCCTTGTATCTGTTAGTCTTTGCCCAGGTCAAATCCGGATACAATCCTTCATATCTTTTAGGGATGAATTCCTCATCTCCCCTGTTCTCAATGAGCCAGTCGCTTTCTAAGTCTCTCTCAACCTTCCTGCTTGTGCGGGCAGGTCTCTCCCCCTCTTTTTCCTGCTCTTCACTCTCGCCCTCGTCTGACTGTCTTTGGGCTTTATTTTGTTTATTCACTCTCCTGCTTCCTTCCTTCTTATCCAGACCTCTTTTCCTGTACATTTTCCACAGACTTTTAGTAGCTATTCCATCTATCTTCTCTTTCTCCACACCATCTTTTAATGGAGCCATAAACATATCTCTCCTAGACAGCCTGTTATTGTTTGTACCAGTCTCAGACCTGGAAGTTCTCTCAGTTTTCATCCATTCCCCCAATTCTCCTAACTCATGAACTGCCTCAACCACTTGCGCCAGAGTAAGACCAGTCTGATTGATCAACAAAGTGATCATTGTCACTGTAATTCCTAAACTGCTCCTGCACTGTAGTATCTGAAATGAGTGTACAGAATTTCACTGCATCTCCATGGTCTAGCATCACACCAGCAGCACCCAGATCAAACAACCAAACCATCCACGTAGGTAGAGATTCTCCAGGTTTCTGTCGAATAAATGGGCTGCGCCTGAATCACTTTACATCCCACTGATTCCCCCCGCCTTTCAGCCTGGTTATGCTCATCAACCTTATCACCTTCTCCAATAAAGTCCGAAAATTCAGAGGAATGCCAAATATTTCCATCCCACATTTCAGGGTCCCAGTCAATTCTAACCTTTGCAATACATAAACGAACGTTCTTCTTATTAACCCTTCCTCTTCTGTTCCTATACTTGTATTGCGCGATACGAACTGCAGCTTTTTCTTCTACAGTCTGATAGGTTTCCAGCTTATCTTGCAATAATTCATTCTGACAAGTTAACATTGTAGAGGTATTTATGATTTCAGCAAACTGTTTCTCTAATTTCTCACACTCACTTTTCAATTGAACTTATTTTTCATGCATGGTTCTATAAGCGTTTAGGAGAATCCAACCTCTTCTTCCTAGTGTAGGAAGTTCCTCTCCTTTCCTCAGAGGCACCTTTTGCAAACATGCAACTACTTGGGCTGGCTCAGCGTCAGCTAACTACGCACTCCAATTCTCACTCAATTCAGCACAATTATCCCAATCATGGGTAAGCACACCGTTTGGGGCCATCTCCCATCCGGGAATCTCAATTGGTATCTGTGACTCCGCCTTTGATTTTCTAGAAAACATGTTTCTTCCCCTTTAATCCAAATATTCGAATCCTGTGAAAATGACGCCAAGATGTACTGAATATGCTTTTCGCATAAAGGACACACCCTAACTGCAACATCCCCTTAGGCCGAGGCAAGACCCAGCACTCCCCTAAGGAGAGGTAAGAAAACCAATCTAAATGTGTGGAATATAACACACACAAGTTTATTAATATAATACTTCAAAAGGCAGGCCAAATATATCAGTCTGCCTAGACTCCCAAGTATCAAATGGATAATTGAAATAAACAGTAAAAATAGAATGCAGTATATACAAATAGCAAAGAGTAGAACAGAAATAGAATATAACTGGTTAGGAACACCTCACCAACTGATTCTTCTGCAACATCCTTGCCAACTCAAGCTGAGGGAAGTCCCTTTCTGCAGCCCAGGTAGGAGTTTCAGTCAGGACTCAAGTTCCAGTACCAATCCAAAGCAATACTTCTATTCTGTGGTGAACTTCCTCCTGGGCCGCGGAGGCTCCCAGCTTTAATACCATTACTGACGTGAAGCGAAGCTTCTAGAAAGTCTTGCCCCCTCTTCATTGGAAAAAAACAAGCGGGCTAGTACCAGTCTGTGTCAAGGCCAAGACAGTGGCTGGCCAAGCTCCTGTATTTTGGCTCCGAGGCAGATTTGTACATTCCACAGATAATATCCAGTTCACTCAGGTCAGTGAAGTGCGAAAAACAAGTGAAGAGTGAAAAACACATGAGGAGCAAAAAACATGTCCTCCCCATTTTGCAGCTACGTACGAGCACAGAACATGGTGTCAGTTACGAACAAATGGAGTCAGTTATGCAAACGCTGCCATGCACACAGGGAGGCTTAGGGCAGAACAAAGTTAGAAAGCAAAATTACATGAGGCCATGTCAAAGCCAATAGCAAGCACTGCTGTGAAGCAAGAAAAAGTCAGAGAGCAAGATTGACATGAGGCCATGTCAATGCCAATAATAAGATTCATATCGAAATATACTGTTCTACTCCGTAATGGCTCTCACTAAGCAGGCATATGTAGGGTGTTCTACATAAAGCTAGAATAAAATACCGCACTAAAATCAGTTTAAGATGGTGGTAGTTGACGGTCATCTAAGGGGACTCAACCACAAGAGTGGCTCATTCACTACACACCCTAGCTTTTTGTGAACAATGTTCCATGCCTGGAGTGTGTGGTTCGTGGGGCCCACAAGGGCCCGGGTCTTTTTATAGAGTGCTCGATATAGTCCCTCCTCTCCCAACTCTAATCGATCTAGGCTGTAGGTTGGGTCCATGTGTGGGACATGCATCCAGTGGTTAATCACTAGCAATTGGGATGCCCAATAGTATGTTTGTATGTTCAGGAGTGCGATACCCCCATTTACCAGGTTTGACACAGTTTTGTCATAGCTATGCAAGTTGGTTTATTATTCCAAAGGAGTTTAGTGACTTCTGCCTCTATTGCTCGGAAATAGGACTGGGGGACCAAGAAAGGTGTATTTTGAAGGGCATAGAGGAACTTTGGGAGCGCCATCATTTTGAAAAGTGCCGCTTTTCCCGGGAGCGTCAGTGGCAATGACTGCAAGTGCTTGGTATCTCTTTGCAGCGGTTTCAGGGGGGCTTGGAGATTCAGAGTCATCAAGACCTCTGAGTCGTGGGTGAAGTGAATTCCTAGATATTTGAAAGTGTGCTCAGCAATTGTAACGTCACAGCCAGCCAGGAGTATTGGTGGAGGTCCTTTCAGGACATATAGCACTGATTTTGTCTAATTAATCGTGTACCCTGAATATGTCCATATGAACCAAATATGTCTGGCATGCAAAACAGGGGATGCCTGGGAGAGGCCATATATAGGAGGACAGTGTCTGCATATAAGGATATTCGATCCTTACATCCCTCAGTCTAGCGGAGCCCGTGAATGACAGGGTCCTGTCACACCCAGGCCGCCAGAGGCTCCAGTACAAGAGCAAAGAGAAGCGGTGACAGTGGGAAGCCCTGTCTTGTGCCTCGGTGTACTGGGAACTCTCTGGATCTATGCCCATTGGCTACTTCATGGACCAGTGGAGTAGTGTATAACAGCCTTACCCAGGAACAGAATTTTTGCCAGAACCCCAAGTTGCGAGAACAGCGAAAAGAAAGGGCCACTCGATCATGTCAAAGGCCATTCGTGCGTCCAAGGACAGCACGATGGCTTCTTCTTGTGTGGTATGCTTTCAGCCCAACATGTTATGGAGGCACCTCAAATGTAACTCTGTATTCCTCCCAGGCATTAACCCTGGTTGATCTGGATATATTAACCTAGCTAGAAGCGGTGTGAGTCTATTGGCCAGGGCTTGGCCAATATTTCGGCCTCAGCGGTAATCACAGATATGGGACTGTAGGAGGCACACTCCTGAGCGGGCTTGCCAGGTTTGTGGATGGTCACTATTGTTGCCATTCTTTGGTCTTGGGGGAGTTTCCCCCATCCAAACTGGCCTCATACAGAGCTACTGGATAGGGCATGAGTGTTGTTGTATTTCGTTTGTACCACTCTATGGGAATACCGTTTGGGCCTAAGGCCTTTCCTGACGTAAGTTTACGGATCGCTGTCGCAATTTCTTCCGTTGAGAGCTCTGCCTCTAATAATTGACACTCCTTCTCTGTGAGCTTTGGAAGTTTGATATCACGGAGGAACTCCTCCACATCCTCTTCTGTTATTTTGAGCATGGAAGTGTAAACCTGTTCGTAGTGATGTGCTAGAAGGTCTACTATGTCTTGGGGATTCTGTGTTGTCTCACCCGTTCTGCAATCCACCTTTCTCGCTTGTCAAGCCAGGCCTAAAGCTTGCCGGCCTTATCACCAACTTCATATATAGTGTGTTGGGTAGCGGAGAGTCGCGTCTACACTTCCTCCCATAGATGGTCTTTATACTCCTGTTTTTGAAGGTGTAATAGATGAGTGTTTGCATCAGAGGGGTCCTGTCCCTGGCCCTCTCTAGGTCACCTACCTCCTGCTCGAGTGCCGCTACTGTCTGAACCTTTTCTCTTTTATGGTGCGTTATGAGTGAGACCCCCTACGCTCAGAGCACTGTCTTGTATGCCTCCCACAGGACAAGTGGAGAAGAGACTGAGGGTGCATGTTCACTAAAGTAGTGTTTGGTGGTGTCAGTCAGTGCTTTCCAAGTCTTAGGGGTCTTGAGGTATCCGGGGTATATAGGGAATATGCGACGCTGCGCTGTGGCCTGCCACGTGTATAGAGTACTCACGATGAGTGATCAGAGATGCCACTCGGTAAACGTGCAACGTCTAGGAAGTTTCCAATTTTGCCTGCCGGCATCAGTATGTGATCTATTCTGCACCTGAGTGATATGTATACTGTCCTGTTCGAGGAAAGCGAAATCGCCAAATGTCTACCGGGCCTATGGTTTCTAGGAAATCCGTTAGGGTAGAGTGTGTCCGGTGTCGAGGGGGCGTGAGGTCCAGAGTATAATCCAATGCACCATTGAAATCACCTCCTATAATTAAATTACCCTGTGGGAGTTGAAGTAGGAATTCAATGAGCGCCGGGAATGCTAACGAGTGGCGCACTGGGGGGATGTAGACTGACACTATGTTAACCACCCGACCTTCCCATTGACACAACAGTGCTGCGAATCGGCCCTGGTCATCTGTGTACGTGTGTTTGATGACGATCGGGTATTGCTTTTTTAGACGGATCCCTACCCCCGTGAATCGGATGTACACTCCAAGTGTACCGCAAATTTAAAACCCCACCTGTCAAATGCTTTGCAGGCCATCCCCGTTAAATGGGTCTCCTGTAGTAGGGTTATTACTGGTGTTTTACACTTTAGATATTGGAGGTCTCGTCCCCGCTTGAGCTTATCCCGGAGACCATTAACATTCCAGGATATAATAGGTAGATGCTGTGCGTGTAGTGTCACAGGTGTGGTGGGATCAGGTGGCGTTGTCATGGATAATGTTGGAGGCATACGCTATACGGTCTAGATAGTTTTGCAGCAAAGCACGAACAGCAGGTTGCGGACCTACGATGTGCCATACAACATATATAAACAAATAATCCAAATAAATCAAAACTTCCACAAGAAACCGTCATTCCATTCCCCATCCGTGCCTCCCTGCAAGACATTTTTGAACAACCCGCCACCCCAACTTTGGAGAGTGCCTATTTCCCGTTACCCGTTACCTTCGTAGGGGGAGGGAGAGCTCCTGGGTTGTCCCCTCAGGGGCCTTCTGGTAGACAGAATTACCCTCCCAGCTTTATTTAGGTGGTCATAAAATGATGCTGGAAACCCCCTGTCCATAGAAAGTCCCATAGGGAACTGTTAGTAACCAGTCCTGGAAGAGTCACTGCTTCAGTGGGTCATTCTAGAAGCTTATAGCCCCCTCCACATATATGACAGTAGCGCAGCATCGTGATTCTTCACTCTGTGCTTTATCCGGACTATGGAGCAGGTCCCAGTGTGTTAGCATCTTACTTGGAAGGTGCCCAAAAAGTCTATTCAGTTCTCTTTGGGCAGGGTCTCTGTTGCCGGTGAGCTACCCATCCGGTCCAGGGATTGTGATCTTGTAGTGTCACGGACGGTGTTTCGTCCGGGCTTTCCGCTGTGTGGGACCTGTGGCCATCCCTCCAACCAGTCCTGTGCTGCCTCTGGGGTGGTGAAGAACCATGTCTTCCCATCCGCCTCCACTCTTAGCTTCACAGGGAACATCATTGACGAAATAGATCGTGCTTTGCTAATAACAGATCGGGGGTGCTCTTGCCGTCTGAAGGATGAGGTCTCCATCATGAAAGTTAAAAATAAGTGCTAGTATGGGCCGAGAGGGCGCTCCGGGTCTGGGTCTGCCCCCGGGGACACGGTGGGCCCGCTTGGCCTGAAAAATAGTGTGGGCGCTTATTCAGGCTTGTTTTCCTGGCCATTGGTTGACACGGCCGGTGGGCCACATCGTCTTTTTTCTCCACGGGTCCCGCCGCAATGCCAGAGAAAAGAGCAGTGTCCTCAGAGCCCATGGGGGGTCCCTAAATCAGGGGTCAGCTCGGGGCATGCTTTCCCTCTCGGCACCGCAGATCACTTGACGCCAGGAGTGCCCGCCGGGTACAGCTCTTACTTTAAGCCCCGGTGCGGTGCAACTTCTGGCTGCGTCCCATGCCATCAGCAGTCTTGTCAGGGCAGCGAATTTCAGCGCAGCGGTTAGCCCGTTAGATGCAGGAGGGGCTCTGACATTCCCGCTGCTATTTTGTGCTGGGTTAGGGTGCGGATAGGGTGGACGGATTTCAATTGCAGCCTCCGGAGGTCTGGAGCTCTCCTAGGCAGCGGCCATCTTTGTCAGCTACCGGTCACGACCACCCCCCCACATTTCCAACTCTTTCAACATTTTTAAAAAGTTTACAAACACTTAGAAACTGTCATTAGGAGATTCCAGAACTTGACAAATTGTTTGGAAATTCCAAGAAATTCCTCCAAGGTGTCGACATGGCAGATTTTTGGTGGGCTCAAATGTAGTAAATGTATGGTACTTCTAAACACAAGTTTTATATCCCACCACTAGGCACAAATGTGTGGATGTGCATCCTCACCATTTAATAAACTTATAAACCTGTCTTGGATTCAGTCAGACTCATTTGAAAAACATTTTCTGAACCCTGGGTAGCTGTGGCTTCGAGCAGCCCGGCTTAAACAAAGTATTTAAAAGTACCAAAACATTTGAACAAGAAAGAAATGAGACAGAAAAGGAATCCAGCACCAATGTATCTTATTTTCATAAATTATTAGACACCAAAATTAACAAAATCCAACATGGGGAGAGGTTTTAGAGAAATGAATTTTTAAGTAAATCATAAATCACAGCTTTTCACCCAAAATGCAGGCAAGCGTTGGCAACTATCTCCATTAGCGGTTACTTTGAAAACATTTGATTAAGTTGTGTTTGGGTACTCCGGTCCACTTTGAGCTACCAACTCCAGAGGGGAGGAAGCCAGAGTGGCCTGTAAGGCTTAGCATGACAGCTCCCTGGCAATCAAAGCAGTCACCAGTCCAGTTCCAGGGTGTATGGGCAAACGCCTGTTGACTTCAATGGAGGTTTCCTGATGCAAGGGATACATGATGCTAAAGATGCTAATACGGTCTACAGCAGTCTTCCTGGGGCAATCACTCAGTCCTCAATCACAGTGGGGTGACTATGGCCATTGAGGTCGATGTCCTTCGAAATCCAGTCAAATACTAATTGCTACTGGTCTCCAACTACAGCAAAACCAGCTGTTCCCTTTAAATGCAGTTAGTGTGTGTCTCCATGAGGAAAAGTCATCTGCGAGCTTCACGCTGAAGAGATGGGCTCCAAGAGTCAGTTGGCTCACTTCCAGTTCCAGCACCAGGGTCACCAAACAGCACTTTGACAACTCTCTCAGGTCCAGCAGTCTCAGGCACATCTTTTAATTGCTGTATTTTGGTGGTTAGTGGCAAACAAGAAGTTGTGGCTTCCAACTCTGTCAAGGTGGATCCTTCCACTTTGGTGGCCTTGGTGGTCGAACAGGAAGTGAGTCAACTGACTCCTGGAGCCCATTTCTTTTGTCTGAGGCTCGTGGATGACTTTTCCTCATGCAGGGCGCCATAGACATAGTCCTCTCTATGCTAGCCCAGGAGCAGCAGGTGCAGTTTAGTCTTTGGTGCAGTCTCTCTGTGCAGGGCCATGGAACAACAGGGCAGTCCTTCTTCGGCCCTCACTCCAGTACAGACATGATATGAGATCAGGGTGCCAGGAGCACCACTTTTATGCCCACAACTTGCTCTTGGGGATGGATGGTTACTACGAGCAAATGATCTACCAAGCTCCTCCCCCTGATGACAACTTACTGCATTGTGTGGCATCTAGCTATCCAAGAGTTCAACATTCTGCCCACTATAAAGATGGTAGATCCCCTCTCCCCTGTGTGGAGCTTGGTAGCCCACACTAGAGGTGTGGCTAGCTGATGGCTACACGCTCACAGGAAACTGTTTGGGCAACTGTTTTTGCCTCTCTGTCCTCAATGACAACCTGCCTACCTAAACAAAAGCCCCCAGGGGATGAAGAAATACTTTTTATTAAGTTGCACAGGGAGGTGTGTGCAAGGGGTCCCCTCCTCAGACTCCTACGAGGACCCTCTTGATGCGGCCAATGCATTCATGAATGGGGCCGAACCCCATTCTTGGGCCCCAAAACAAGAACAGCGTCCCAGTACCCCTTTCCTGTATCCCAGCAGCAAAAGAATAGCCTATGTAGGGCTCCCCACTGCTGTGTTAGAGTCTGGTGGGAGCCGGAGCACCCCCTTTGGAGCCTCACATGTTGGAGGCACCTGATGTTCTGCCTCTGCCTGCTAGTGGCAGCGCGGGTAGTAACATAAAGGAGGTTGGTTTCCGCATAGGGAGCCAGTGGAGCTGTGGAGGCATTGGGGCATCCCTGAGGTGTGTGGCATGTCCTAATAGTGAATTACAGCCATTTTCATTTTTCACTATTGCAAGGCTACCTGTTCTCCATAGGCCCGAATGGGCAGTTAGATTATTACATTTTATAATCCTAACTGACTCAGGGAACATGGTAGAAATTCGAGTTTAGTATGCCTGAACTCAGAATGATAAAATACATATTTTAGTGAAGTTGGTTTCAACATTCTTTGTTTGAAAATACCACTTTCAGAAAGTAGGTATTTTCTTGTCTAACCATCCAGGCCTGCCTCTGCTAGGGTGTGTATTCCTTGTCTGGAGTTTGAGTGACAGGGCTGTGGGATTCCAGGAGACAGGGTGAGTCCGCCCAGTGGTGAATAGAGAGATCTGAATCTAGATGGGAGGGAGGAGTTTCACCTAGGACCTGAATAGGGCTATGCCTTCCCTCCACAATGCTGGCTCCACCTCCTGTGGTGCGTCTGATGTCTCTGCCCTACACTGTTAAAGGAAAGAAGGAGTCATGTCAACAAAGTGATCCAGAACTGGTTTGGACTGGGCAAAGGCCCCTCTGCCCTCAGAGGACAAAGGATACTGGGCCATATGTAGGTGGACAAATACCGATCGGTAACACCGAAAATGGGTCATTTTCGGTGTTACCGACAAATATTAAGCCACGTGAGATATACGTAATACCGATTGGATTCGATAATAACGAATCGGTATTAAACATAAGTTACCGACTTGAAATTACCGAAACAATGAATACCGAATCGGTAAAAACGATTCGGTAAAAAGCCCAAAAATGCTATGTAGCTAACCTCGGTAAAACCGATTTTGGCCAAAATCGGTAATAACGATTCGGTATTTAGCACGTTTCAGGAGCATGTGGTAATCAGGAGCAGTCTATATAAACAGACCCAAAATGCATCAGTGTGAACACAATGGCAGGCCTCTATGTCATTGCAAGGCGGCTACGCCTGAGAGCAGCAGGAATGAGGATCTGGAGACGTGAGGAGCGGGTGTACAGATTACACATCACTCTGTTCCAATTGACAGACCCAGGAATACATGAGAGATACAGATTGCACCCAGACACCATCCTGGAGCTAATACAGGACCCAAGACCCTATCTGGAGCATCAGACGCCAAGGGCCCATGCTATCCCCACCCATGTGCAGGTACTCTGCCGCCTGCACCTCCTTGCATCAGGAAGTTTTCAGGGTGTGATAGCAGCAGTCGGTGGAGTGTCACAGAGCTGTCTATCCCGTTTCTTCAACACCTTCCTGGACGCCATGATGGACAGAATGGAACATTACATTTCCTTCCCCAGTACACCGGCGGAGCTGCAGAGAACCAAGCTGGAGTTCTATCAAATTGCCCATTTCCCCCACGTGATTGGCTGCATCGATGGAACCCATATTCCCATCTGCCCACCTGCAGCAAGTGAATACATTTACAGAAACCGCAAATCCACCCACTCAATCAATGTTCAGGTGATCTGCAATGCCAAACACATAATAACAGACATCGTGGCAAAATACCCCGGGAGTAGCCACGATGCTTACATCTTCAGGAACAGTGGCATACATACACGTCTGCTTGCTGGTGAATTTGCAGACGGATACATACTAGGTAAGTAAATGTCACACACCCTGATGTACACCCTGGTACAAGCTGTTGGGCCCACCAATCAATGCCACTTACTTCTTTTCATAGGTGACAGCGCATATGCCCTCCGGCCGTATCTACTCACACCATATCTGAACCCAACCACCCGAAGGGAGAGTAGATACAATGTTGCACATAGGAGCACACGCAATGTGGTGGAGCGCACTTTTGGTTTGCTCAAAAGCAGATTCCGTTGCCTCCACAAAACAGGAGGTGCGCGCCTGTACAGCCCCATCAAATGTTGCAAGATAATTGCTACGTGTGCAATGCTACACAATCTGGCCACTAAAAAAGGAACAGCAGTGGAACTAACAGAGTCAGAGGACGAGGACGAAGACAACCCTCAACCAGAGCCCAGCGCGGCTGCTGCTGCTATTGAACATGATGGGTGACAGAGACGGGCATAGATTACATCTAACTATTTCTGAGTGAGTAACAACACTGAGCCATTTCATGTTACATGTAGAGGTGTTTATTTGGCACACCTCCAGCATTGTGAGCATTGTCCAATTGGACATGGGTTACATCACCCATCACATGCATGCGGACAGCCATTGTCCTTCACTTCTTGCGTCCCCGTGTTGCACGCGCACGTTCCCCATCGACACTGTCTTGTGAGTTTGACCGTTCCTGTGCTGGTACGTTTCGCCCACTACGCCTCCTGCACTCGGTGGGTGATGGTGTAATGCTACCACGGCTGGTAGCATCCTCACTGTCCCCCCCCCCCCCTTCCATATTGGAGGCCTTAGCATTCTGCATGAGCTCCAGCACAGAGGTCATGGACACCATCCCCCTGGCCACATCCCTGCTGCAATGCGCCATCTCCTCCTGCATGGCGATGGACCGGCGACACATCAGTGATGTCGTAGCGGACAGCCGGTTCACCGACTTGGTATAGTCCTGGAGTCTCAGTCTCTCCCGGCGCATGCCAACATGGTCCTGCTCCAGCTGGCTGCAGAGGTTGTCCACCGAGGTAGCTACCCTCTCCATCCCTGCAGACAAATGCTCCCCCATCTTGTGCATATGTCTGTTAATGTTTGCCACCTCCCTGTGTAATTTCTTCATCTCCCTCCATTGCAGGCGCTGGACCTTCAGCATGTTGCCTTCCAGTCCAGCAAACACACTCTCACCCTGCTCAGATGCCACTGGACTGTCTGGCCTTGCCCTGCGGCGTCTTGATGTGAAGAGGGCGCCCTCGGATGCAGGACCAGCCCGCACCCTGTTGGATCTTTCTACGCTAGGACTTCGTTGGCGCTGTCTGCCCTCCTCTGACGACTCCTCCATCTGCTGGAGGGTGATCACGGCATGCCTCCTGCGTGACAGTGGTGGTGATGGTGGTGGTGGTGGTGTTGGTGAACGTCGCAGTGGTGACTGAGTGAGAGGGGATTGCGGCCCTCCCTGGCGCAGTGGTGATGTCTGTGGTGGAGGATTGGCTGGCTGCGATGGCGCAGAGCTTGTGTTCCCTGCAGGCAGGCTGTCTTCATCCTGTTCACTCCCCTCTGGCCTGGCTGACCTGCCTCTGCTGCCCTCAGCTGCACTGCGAGATGACTCGCCTGAAATGACACAAATGTAAATATACTCAATGCTCTGTCTGCATTGCCATTGCATTAAATTACATGCCAACAGTGCACAGTGGTTGTCCTGAACTATCCATTTCAGTTGCCATGCTATTGTGTTAGCTGCCTTGACAGTCCTGATCATGAGTTCACACTGACTACATCACCCAGAAAGCATTGCAGGTAAGCAGTAAGACATGGTGTGGAGTGGGAGCACTTTTACCACTATGGGGGTTGGGGTTGGGGAGGGGGTAGGGCAGCATGCTGGGCATGCTTCTTACCTTGTTTTCTAGCTGCTCTGGCGGAGCTGTCTGTGTCTCCTATGCCACTCACACTCTCCCGCTGGATGGTGGACTCCACCATCTGTTCCAGTGGTGTTGGTACTGGTGCTCGATTTTTTCCTCCACCAGTTTTCCCTGCCAGCCTATGTCTCTCTGCCATCCTCTGTTTAGCAGTTTTTCTGAGGTCGTACCACCTCTTTTTGATGTCCTCTAGGTGCGCAGGGTCACACCTATGGCATTGATCTTGTCCTGTATGCCACTCCATATTTGCCTCTTCTGTGCCTCTGGCACTTGGTGGGACTGTGCTCCAAACAGCTTGTGGTAATCTTGGGTGACATCCTGGATCAGGATCTCAAGCTCCTTGTCGCTGAACTTGAGTTTCCTTTTTTCTTTCACCTCCCTCCTTCTCCCTGTCCTGGCTTGCCATGCTTGTTCAGTGCTTATTCTCCCTTTCTTATGGCTGTGTTGCTGCTGGCTCCTCTGCTCTCCTGCCTGCCTGCCTGCCTCACAGTGAGCTCCAGGCCCTGTGCACCTGGCTGGGTGTGGCAACTTCCTATTTGGGAAGTAATTGGGTGTGCCAGGATTGGCTGATTCACCAAAACACTATTTTTTAAATTACCGAATCGGTATTACCGATTTTGGGTGTGGATTCGGTAACACCGATTCAGTAATAGCCTTTCGTTATGTATTTTTATTACCGATTTGTTCAAACTTGGTATTCAATACCGATTTGCAACGAATCGGTAATGTTTAACGAATTTTTACCTACATCACGTTTACCTCATTCTTAATACCGATTCGGTATAATTCGGTATTAAGGATTCGGTATTCGCGATTTACCTACATATGGCCCACTGTGGTTTACATATTGGGACCCTGATCACAAGAAATTAGATCACTTTTGGACTATCAGAAGAAACCTTTGCGGAGGAGAGGAACCTGAAGAAACTGAGGAGAGACTATCCCTAAGCTGAAGTGCTGCTTGGGGGATTGGCCTGCAGTGGTTGCCTGACTGCCAAAGGAAGGAGAACAGAACTTTGTGTGCTTTATTTTTCAACTTGTGAAGGATCTCCAAGGGCTTGGAAAAGAGCTTGCCCTCTGACCGAAGTCTCAGGACCAGTAGACTTCACCAGCCTTTGTGGATTGCTGCTGGAAACGCTGTTTCAGTGGCCACAGAGGCAGGGAGCTGTGACCGACTCTCACGACGACCCGGTGTCCTGTAGGCACTGCATCGAACAACGTCCGCATCTTGCAATGTAAGCTCTGAGCTCACCGACTCAGTCCTGATGCCGACACCGAGCCGTTGCCTGCACCTTAACCTGTGGACACCACGTTGTGCAACGCCTCGCTACACCGACTTGTACTGGTCTGACGGACGCCCCTAGGGCATGGAAGGCGATGTGAACCCCTCTTTTGAAATTCCACCATCCTGGAATGGTGGAGAAACAACCTATCAGTACTAGGGTAGTGCCCCTTCCCACAGAAAGTGGTCACTATAGGGTTTAGACACCCTAAAAGTAAGTAGCCCATTGGCTACTACCGGTCCCTCATTGTAACGCCCCTTAACTCAGTATTTAGGTGGCACCCCGAGACCTGAAAATCAGAGTCGATAGAGATGAGAAGACCAGGACAAAGAAGACCCGCTGCACTAGACTATGAATGAATGATTGTTTATTGTTATAAGTTAATAAAAACCGTCACAATATTTTACAATTAATACAAGATAAAATGTGTTTGCAATAAGGTACATTGCCTTTCTAATTGATCGCTACACGTTACTTTGTAATTAATAGAAATGAATAGAACATGTTTGAAATTAAATACTTTGGGGGAAACATGGCAGCAGTCGGCTGACTGCTGCAGTGCTCCGCTCCGTTCCCGTTTTCAAGTGCCGTAGCTTCTTTTTGCATAGCTCGCTAACATGAATTGTTAGCACCTTTACGAGCAGCTAAACAACTACACCAAGCCAAAAAGAATACTTCGAGCAAATTGTTTGTACATTTCACTGCAGTTACTTATGAGCGACGGTCTACACACACTCTGATGTGTGTCAGCGAAGGAGAAGGCGAGCACCGCGGCATTGGTGGAAGGAGTTCTGAGACCGGTAGCTTCGCGACCGGCAGTGGAAAACGCCCTTCGAGCCCTACGAGCAAGCAGTGCGCACCTGAGCTGCTGCATTGGGAGGCAGGCCGCCCTGGAGCTCCGTAGGAGCAGGCGGTTACGGAGCCTCCGTGGTGACTCATATTCAAGCTTCACGAGTCGAGGCAGTAAGGACGCGCTTGCTCCCAACATTGCACTGTGCCTTTCTGCAACTGATTCTTCCACCTGGTCACACGTAAGTGCTTCACTTGAGGAGGAGGAGGAGGAGGATGATGTTCGCAGCTACAGCGTCCATAAGGTAAAAGGCAAGAGTGGCGGATGTGAATTGAAAGCCGTAAAATTACCCCGTGGCTGCATGAATGCTGCAGAGGCTGACAAGAACCATAAAGGTAAAAGTGCAGCGAAGAGCTTGGAGAGGGCTAGTGCTTCCCGCAAAAGAAGGGGTAAGGGCGTATTGTTAACCTCAGGGGAGAAGCTGGTTAGGGAGTTACCAGAAGTTTCAGAGAGTGTCCAAAACTCTGCTAAAGTATCCTTTGATCTGAAAGCCTCGAGAACATCCTCGTATCTTTCAACAGAAGTTAAAGCAAAGAGGGGAGAAAGCGTAGTAAGACAAAGCCTCCTTCTGCCCCTGTCCCCAAAATCACCCCTTCTCTGCGATCTTACTTCAAGGTTATCCCACAAGTGCTGGAAATTGGGCAGGAACACCTACAGAGGGATAGTACCCTTAACAAATGCAATCCAGGGGGTAGAGTTATGGCGTCGCGTGAGCAAGATTTAGCCTCTGCCTCAGCTCTCACTAATCCTATAGATAGCATTGCCCTGCAGGAAGAATTTGACTCTGATTCCGCATCATATTCTGCAGTACACTCCTGTTTGGGGGGAGACGGAGATCCACACAACAATCAGACTGGGCAAGCAGGTCCAGTTGTTGAAGACACCGTTGCAAGATCAGAGAAAGTTTTTGCTACAACATCGATTGACGCACCCTCACGTTCAGAGAGTAGTTGTGAAGACCCCCCCAGCAGCACAGTCTCAGAAGCTGGAGTACTTTCAGAGCCTTTTTCGGCTTCCAATCCTGCCTCCAATTCTTCAGACGGCGATCCTCTACCTCTACCTTGCCAGGAAGAAAATGGAGCCCTAGTCTCTAACTTAGCACCCATTTCAATTGCCTCGTTGCAACAGATGTTTGTGTCACTATGTGCCGAGATTAAGGAAGGCTTTGCAGAGTCGGCTTCAAATCAAAGAGATATAAGGAATTTTTGTGAATCACTGGATGAAAAGATAGTTAATCTGTCGGTAAGAACACAAGCCTTGGAAGAAACAGTGGGGCAAATCTCCATGCGAGCTGAGGGCACCCAGGAAGACATTTTGAAATTAAAGAGGGAAGATCTGGCCATATCAGAGAGAATGGAGGTTTTGGAAAATAACGCCAGGCGCAGCAATATACGCATTTTGAACGTTCCTGAAGGTAGCGAAGGCACTGACATTAAGAGCTTCATAATCTCGCTACTAAAAGATTCTCTTAGCCTCCCTCACACTCCTGAGGAATTAGCTATAGATATTCAACGAATTCATAGGGACACATTCAGGCGTAATCCGCAGAGGGCTAAGCCAAGAAAAATTCTTGTAAATTTCCACACTTACTCCTTGAAGGAGCATATCCTGAACCTAGCCTTAAAACATAAATCGCTAACAGGCAAAGGCTTTAACTTCCAAATACGCTCCGACCTGTCCAGATTCACCCTTGATAAACAGTGGGAGCTAGGCAGAAGAATGGACCCCTTTTGTAAACTAGGTGCAACAGTGGAGATGGGCTTCCCCGCATCCCTTAAGATTATGTTGGACAATAAAATGCACAATATTCGATCAGTGCAGGCCGCAGATGAACTTCTAATGTCTTTAGGCAGCAGGAAGGAGAAGGGCGCTAGCTGAGGGGTAAAAAAACGCTTTATTCTTCAACTGATGTAACCTCTCCCTAATGTAAATACCCTTTAACATAGGCTTTAGGCTCTGGCTTAATCCACCTAGCAGTAGAGGAAGAAAGAATTTAAGAAAAAAAAAATAATAATTTTCACACACAAACATAAATACTCAAAAAAAAAAATACAATAATATAGGTGTTGTCTTATTCTTAGAGGTGATAATAAAAACAACAGCCTATTAAAAAAGAGTAAAAAAAAAAAATAAAAAAAATAATACTAATCACAAACTCATATTCGCAATATTCGTAAAGCGAGTTATCATGTTATATTGAGAGGCACATGAGGTGGGGACGGGGAAGAGCTAGGGGCACTTACTTCCGGAATTTTCCAGGTAGTGAGTTCAAGGGTTTCCCATGGGAGGGGGGGTTCAGGGGTCACTGGGGGTGAAGGGGGGTAACAAAAATAGAAAAAAATATCCATTCTTGATAGAGCTCCAATCATCATATTTTTGTAGCTATTTTCTCCCAATCTTTCTTACCTTTTGCTGGCAGATAAACATAAACATGGAACTTTACAAGCAGATAGTCTTGAAATGTAGTCCCTATTCCAAGAACTATGAGTAGGCCTAGGATTATATCCTGGAATGTTATTGGTCTCCGCACCAGACCTCGTGCTAACAAAATCATGCAGTACCTTCTAGACGTTGATGCCAAGATCATTATACTCCAGGAGACGCACTTAATTGAAAGCGAAGTGCTTGAGCTAGCTAAGAGGAATAGGTGGATAGAATCCTCTATCTCAACATCCCAATCACTAAACACGCGGGGGGTTTCTATTTTATTCAAAAAACCTTCGAATTTGAATTTGAAAATTTTACAGCTGAAAGTAGACTCCGGAGGGAGATGGGCCATCGCAGCAGTAGAGATAGGAGGTGCGGCAATAACATTAGCAGGATATTATGGGCCAAACTGCGACGATCCTTCTGCACTAGAATCTCTATTCCAACACCTTTTGAGTTTTCCAGAACCCGTGATTATAACCGGCGACTTTAACATCACCATTAAACCTCTACTGGATAAATCTCCCAATAGCAGACAACAAGCTTCCTCCAAATCTAGAAACTGTCTATTAGGTTTAATGAAACAATACGGATATGTCGATATTTGGAGACTTAGAGAGGGCCAGAGACAGGGTTTCTCGTTTAGAAATCTCAAATATAGACATAGATCAATAATAGATTTCATCCTAACTAGTAGAGCGTTGGTCGATTCTATTATCTTAGTAGACTATATTCCATTACACTTATCAGACCATTCCGCGATGAAGCTGGTAATGGAGTGGGGCTGTAAGCCTTCCACTAGACTGTGGTCCTTTGATAGGTCATTTCTCACATCAACAGATGATATAGAGTTTCTCCAATCAGAGGCGCGTGAGTTTTTTAATACCAATATGGACACAGCCCCAGCAGGCATAGTGTGGGACGCCTTTAAGTGTACACTAAGAGGTATTGTTACGAATAGGGTAGCTCATAGGAGAAGGCAGTACATGGAAGAGATATCTTCTATCGAGAATTGCATGTCTGACATTCAGTCCGACATAGATACCGACAGAACTTTAGATAGCCACGACTTATCCCTGAAACTTGCAGAGTTAGACGGACTTAAAAATAGTTTGTCTTCGGTCTTAGAGAAGCGTGTCTTGCAGAAATGGGAGGCAAGCAGACTTTCTCACTTCCAGTATGGGGAAGGTGCAGGAAGATTGCTGGCCTGGAAAATCAAATCAGACCGGGTTCG
Source organism: Lissotriton vulgaris (assembly GCF_964263255.1). Taxonomy (NCBI): domain Eukaryota; kingdom Metazoa; phylum Chordata; class Amphibia; order Caudata; family Salamandridae; genus Lissotriton; species Lissotriton vulgaris. The sequence continues at coordinate 667,543 of NW_028245479.1, read as the reverse complement.
AAATAACATTGCCTCCGTCACATCAGATAAGGGCACCTTTTCTAGTGATGCAGAAATCAGGGAGACTTTCAAAACATTCTTTCAATCAATCTATCATGAAGATCTCAATGTTACACCTAATGATGTTACGAACTGGTTAGAGGATATCTCCCTTCCATCTTTGTCACTCGGGCAGAGCAGGTTTCTAGAAGAGGAAATAAGTATTGCTGAAGTAGAGCAGGCTATAAGGGGAGCAAAAGGGGGTAAGGCGGCAGGAACTGACGGTTTACCGAGCGAAATATATAAACATTTGTTATCAGAGGTGTCCCCAATTTTAGCGGCTTTGTTTAATCAAATATTGAGGGAAGGAGATATACCACCTGCTTCATGGGATAATGCCTCAATAACGCTCATTTTGAAGCCAGGGAAGCCCCCCTCTGATTGTGGCTCGTATCGGCCTATCTCAATCTTAAACGCCGACTATAAAATTTTTGCCACTATACTGGCCAAACAGCTCGGCCAGGTTGCGCCTGACATACTTCACTGTAACCAAAAAGGCTTTATAAGAGGGAGACAGTTATATGAGCTAACTTACGAACTAGTAGGATCCATAGATGTGGCCATAAAAGAAGTTCTTCCCCTATCCATTCTCACGTTGGATGCTACCAAGGCCTTCGACAGGGTAAACTGGTTATACCTGTCGGAGGGCTTGAAAAAATTTAACGTTGGAGATAAATTTCGTAGGGCAATAGACTTGTTATATCGTAGTCCTTCAGCTTCAATTCTGATCAACGGGGGCCTTACCGCACCATTTAGAGTAACCAGAGGAACCCGACAGGGCTGTCCCCTGTCTCCCCTCCTTTTCGATTTATATATAGAGCCCTTTGCACAAACACTAAGAGACAGCGTGCTTATTAAACCTTTTATCTTTAGTGATTGGGAAAAAAAAGTGGCACTTTATGCTGATGATATAATGATTTTCACGACAGATATTAATGCAGCATATCCAGAGGTCATGGATTTAGCTCTCAAATTTGGCAAAATCTCAGGATACGAAGTTAACGCTTCTAAAACAGAGTCAATGTCTTGGAACATCAATTTAACTACACTCAATGAAACATCAAGACCTCAATTACGATACTTGGGGATAAATATAGTTAAAGACATTGACCTGATAGCTTCTCTAAATTTTGCTAAAATAGCAGCACAGTGCCGAAAACACATGAGAGATTGGTCACACCTTCCGCTTACTATCCTAGGTAAGGTTAACTTGGTAAAGATGTGTATTCTGCCAAAGATTTCGTTTTTATTAAATTCAATTCCACTCTTTTTTGATCCTAAGTTAATTTCAAAGCTGCAAAGCGCGATTTCTACTTTTATTTGGAATAGTAAAAGCCCAAGAATCTCTTGGAAGAAAATAAGACGCCGCAGAGAGAAGGGAGGGCTGGCAGGACCAGATCTTCAGGTCTACGCATGGGCGTTTCAGCTCTCGCATTCACGCATGTTATTAAAAACACCAGCAGCAACAGGGGTAGGCCATATGTTCTCTACTTTATTGAATTGTGAGGGAGTAGGGCAGGGCAGTTTTCTGTTTAAATTTGAAGACCCAAAATTAAAAAAATAATAATAATTGCAGGGGATAGCTTCCACATGGTATAGAGTGAGGCACGCGATCAAATTGGGGTATTACTCAGAGAAAGCTCCTATATGGGGCCTACCAGCTCCCCCAGCTTGGACAGAAGACGCATTAACTCAACCACTAAGAGAGGCCGGAATCAACACCTGGGGAGACCTGTTCATGGATGGATCTCTACTTCCTTGGGACTACTTAACAAATAAGGTCGGGCCAGGCCTGTCTAGATTCAAATTCATACAAATATCAAGTTGGTCCCAGTCATATAACGTACAGCCAACCCGGATTATCAGCTTACCTATAGGTGGCAATAGTGAATTAGTGACGTGCCTGTTGGACAGTCCCCTTGCAAAGAAGGAAATATCACTCTGGTACAATAAGATCATGGAGGAAACAGATGGTAAATTTTGCCTTCCTACAACATTATGGGCTGATTCATTGCCAGGAATAGACGTGGAGGAGCTTTGGTCAGCTTCTTGTGTGGTACTATGGGACTTGGTCAAACCTGCTTGGCTCCGTAGGAACCACCTTTTTACAATACACAGGGCTTACTATTCCCCGCAGAGGCTGTCAAAGTTCTCTTCGACAGGCCCGGTCTCGTGCCAAAGGTGCGGACTTGTTGCCGCATCTGACATCCATATGTTTTACGAATGCCCAAAAATAACTTCATTTTGGGACTCTATAGGGAACAAACTATCCTTGTCATTGGGCTTTCACATCTCCATTGATCTCGCCCTTGTTATTTTCGGTCTGAGGGGCAAAGCCCGTAATGCTGCCTCTAACCTGGTATTTTATTCTATTCTGGCGGCGCGTAGGGAGATCTGTAGACACTGGAAAGACGCCCAGCCCCCTACTATACATGAATGGCGTTCTTCGGTCCTCCAGATTTCTAAACTCGACCTAGCCAGAGGTGGAAATCCGAGCAGGAGAGCTTTTTGGACACAGTTAGAGCAGTCGTATTGAGCCTGGGGTTTTCTTTTTTCCTACCTGGTTGGTCGTTAAATCTGCCCTTAGACCCTCCTCTCATTGTTTGTTGTGTATGTTTTTTTTTCCCCCAGGGTCCTATGATTAATGCGGGCATTGCCTACCTTTGTTTCTATGGCGTAGAGCCATGGAGCATATGGGGCCTCGGTATCTCGGGCACTATCTACCAATGAATAGCCCTAAACAGGATCTTTTAAGGCTTGTGTGAATGTGCTGATGGGAACCGGCCACCCCCCTCTCCTAAGTCATCCCTGCCAGCTAACGCTGAGACAGTACAGAAGCATACCCTGATTTCCTGCTCTGTGGCTTTTTCTTGTTCTGATAGATTGGAGCCATGCACGCAAATGAGGATATAAAAAAAAAAAAATAATAATTAAATACTTTGCTTTTAAATTTAAAAATGTTAAAGCTGAATCCCTGCTGCGGAAGAAAAAGGTGCAAAACCCTGCATGCTGCCTCAAGGACTTGACAGTCGCTGTCTGCTGTGTCAGCCTGAACCTAAGAGGACTCCAAGAATCCCGGAACACCTCCAGCCTTCAAGAAATCAAAGAGAAGCTCCCTTGAGGTGAAGGTACAACTCTCCTGCACACCACAGGCACGATCCTGTACAGTCCGGTTTGTCAACTTGCTGCTCCCAGACGACCTAGTCGCTGCACTGAAGCAAGCAAAGATAAAACAGCTTCAGGGGTCAGATCTGTCTCAATTCCAAATTTGGAGACACCCAGACCTACCTGAGCCACGGTTTACTAGTACCAGTGGTCCTGGACCCCAAATGGCAAACACCAAGAAAAACAGTAAACACAGGACTCCAAAAGCACCACTTCCTGAGTGGCCCAGCTGTTGAGGGATTGCCTCTCCAAGTTACCTGCTCTTGACCCCGAGGAACTTAAGATGCATGACTGCTAACTGACCTGTTCACTCTGCACCTGGCCCCAACGGACCCAGCAGTGACTAACCAGCTGTACTCTTGTGCCCCCTTTGACCTCCTCCTTCCAAGGAGACCCCCCAGACTTTTCTGTAATTCCTCCTGTGCAGTGTACTTTCAAGTGGCCCCTGTCTTCTTTGCGCAACCAGCTTTCAAGAACCTCTGCATTCTGCTCCCTGCCGATTGGGAACATTCCCGGATCTTTGGACTTGGTCTTCTCATCGACCTAAAATGAGGAGGTGAACTTAGTTTAAAGTATTGCCTGATTTTATATGCATTTTTCTGCTTTTTCCAAATTTTTGTAAATGGTGTGTAATTGCACTCAAAAGTGATATAGTCATCAAATGTTGAAAAATTGTAACTCTGAAAGTACTTTCCTTATAACTGTGTTATTGGTCTAAAAAATGACATCAAAATCAATATTATTTTTATAAATGCGTCTCGGATTTATTCTTGAGTGTGTGTCTCATTTATTGCTTCTTTGAGTAAAACACATGCTTAGCACTACCCTCTGATAAGACTATTTGCTCGCCCACACTACCACAAAAAGAGCATTTGAATTATCTCTTTTTACCTCTGTATACCTTTTGGGGATTCACTGGACTCTCTGCACAGTGTACTCCATTTTAGTACACTATATAGAGAGACAGCTACCTACAGAGGGCTAACCTATTTTGAAAAGAGGCCACATTCCTCGAACTACAGTATTAGATTCTTTTCTGAGCATTTGTCATGCTGTCTACCAGCTCCTTCATTACTTTGACACCAGCACTACAACAAAACTCTTTATTCCTTTGTGTCCTGGTGATATTTGCTGTAGCTGCAGTCTCCAGGAACAAAATATTTCTATGCAGCCAAGTAAAAAAAAAATATATCAGCAGTTTATACTTTAGTATAATGCCTTTGTATGCTACTACTGTGCTATGATACTATATGCTTATTAATTAAAGGCCTGCAATGTCATCTCCAGTAAGACATTTTTCATTAATTTAATTAGATTATTTTGTATGAGTGCCATTGAATCTCATAACCTTTAAATGCAGGCGCTATATCACAACATAATGCTCAAATGCACGAAGACTGAGCGGTAACCCAGGCTCCTGCTCCCTTTTTCAAGAATTTCCTCTGCGTGAGCAGGAATGTGTTATTAATCTCCCTATTCCTTGTAATGTTGGTTTCCCCTCCTTCAATAATAAAGATACTTGGATAATGATCAGCCTTCTTTCCTGGCTTCTGTAATACTGTCAGGGTATCTCCAGGCTCTAAACCTGTTCAACATTCAGGAAGTACATTTCGTCTTCTGTACTGTTTAGTGAGCTCCATGTAGCACTCAGTGTCTGACGGAACACTTAGAATTCAGCAGGTGAGTTCTCATAGGGTGCAGCACACAATGGGCCCGATTCACAGAACTAACTTGAGACAAAATCCTAAACTTACTACCATTTTGGTATTCACAGAAGGCACTTCCTCATTTTGGTTTTCACATATGCACTTACTCATTTTGGTATTCACAAAAGGCACTTACTCATTTTGGTATTCACAGAAGGCACTTCCTCATCAATGAGTAAGTGCTTTCTGTGAATACCAAAATGAGTAAGTGCCTTCTGTGAATACCAAAATGGTAGTAAGTTTAGGATTTTGTCTTCAGTTAGTTCTGTGAATCGGGCCCTATGTACTGCAGTCTGTTCTGATCCACTGCATCTCCCTGTGTTTTGTCTGGGACTGTGACATCCAGGGTGGAATAGACAATTGCCCGCCTTGATAACATGAACCATGGCCATCTCAATATTTCTTTTAACAGCCTTATTGCCACAGGTGGCCACTCCTTTTCTGTCAAGACAACCAGCCCACTGGAGTTCCCTTTCAGTTGGAAGCTTGGTAGCTTACTCTTCGGCAGTTCTAAGAAAGAAGCTCAAATCAGTCATGTGTGGCCAGATAATGCTTTTAGGCCAGCACCAAGGGACTGCAGGTGCAAGTGAGTGCCAAATAACTATGTTCTGTCAATAAAATTACATTGCTCTTGCTATTAGCTGGCAGGCCTTCTTTCAATCGCATTCTCTAATGCCACCAGTGAGAGGCCTGCGTCTCCCTTCTCCCATTCCTGACCTGAATGCCGCTTTCTCTTTACATATGAGCGTGCAAGAGGAAGCCCATAGATATATATAGTGTATTATAATTTTGGTAACTAAGGAGGGAGAATACAATTACATGAGTTTAAGGGAGCAAACACTTGCCACATAAGGCAGTCCTATAGCTAAACCCCGCACCAGTAACTGCATCAAAGATTACCCTTAATCCTGTTTAACGATCAGAGCAATGCTTAATTTGTAGGTAGAAAAAAAGTGCTAGGTCCTTGTGAGGAGTTCACTGCAGCATGCACCACCCATTGCCCCTGCCTTCACTCCCAATGCTATAGCAACACAATTACTGTCCACCACACTCCTACAAGCATGATAATTCACATGATTCCTTGCCCCGAAGCAATAAAAAAAATTTGCTTGGCCAGCATGTATTAGTCATTTTTAATATATATTTATTAAAGAAACATGTTGCTGTGCTCTTCTCTAAATTAGACAAACAACGCCATCATGTGGCAGACTGTCATTCCTGCTGGTGTTGATAATTAAAAAATCGCATCGTTCACCGAAAGGCCCCTAGGAGCTGACAAATTATGTATTAACCTGAACTCCCCTGGGTCCTTTTTGGGGACCACTCCCAAAGGTGAACAAACAAAATTGCCAACTGGTGGTATGTCATATGGTCCAGCAACCCGACCTCGGGCCACCTCCTTCCCAATCTTTGCCTGTACCACCGCCGTATTCTGCTGAACCGATAGTTGGTTCTTACATTGTGCTTCCCCCCGAAAATCCCCCGCCGGGATGCGGAAACCATATGAGAAACCGTCTCGCAACACCCCGGCGGAGATATGATCAGGGTATTCGTTCAGCCAAGGGATCAGTGCCATGATATCAACCGGGGTAGGTAATGGCGCCCCTCGGTCTACTTTAGACCTGTTTGGCGCCCCCTCTACCTCCCGTATCACCAGTCTTGGCTCTGCACGTACTCTCGGGGTGCGAGGACTGTCCGCACCCTGCACACTCATGCCTGAACCTGCAAGATCCCTGTGGCCTAGAACACTTGCCTCTGTTAAAGCTCCAGCAGACCCCTTTCTTACCCGAGTTGCCATTATTCTTTGTGTTCTGATCGCTGCTTGTACCCGCCCGAAAGGGCGCCCCCAAAGAATGGCGGGAAGGCTCCCCCCGGTTTCCGCCTAAAGATGGCGACTTCGCCGTGCTCGACCTCTCAATTTTCTGCCAGGAAATGGAGTCGAAACAATCCCACGTCAGGGATGAGTCGTGCTCCTTGGACTTACGAAATATGCTATCGTAACAACACCATTGATTGCCCCCGTATGATTCATAAAATTCCATGATACGTGTCTGATAAACGGCTAATTCCACCAATAATTCGGGCCTACGTTCCCCGATAATTGCAGTGAACATTCCAAACGCTCTGGCCCAATTGGCGATCGTTTCATCTACTCTGAAACCCGCCATCTTTGCGCGCCATACACTAGGATGCAAAAACTCTTTCTGGTTTTTTACATGCTCAATCTCATAGTGATCGGTCAACAAGGAAAACATGTTCACATATTTATCCGCCCAAATCCTCTCTTTCACATCAATCGGGATATGTTGAACGACTTTTTCCCTCCTTGAGGGTACCGATCCCTCCCCCGCCATCGGCAATGGCTGCTTACCTGAACCGGTAACTGTGACCGTTGTCGCTGCCGAACCAACGCCCGATACTGGTTGTTCCACGGGGAGCCTGCGGGGAAACAAGAGGACACGGTGCCTTTGCAGCCTCTTTCGATTGCCGCAACTGCTTCATTATCGACCTGGCTTCTTCTGCCGTGGCCCCCTCATTCTCTCTGCCCAACCATGCCGCCAACTGGGCAGCCAGCTCCGGAGGCATATCTTCCTCGTTCACAGGAGTGACCACCACAGGGATTGGTTGTCCCGCGTTCGGGACCGGAACTGGGGCCTCGATCGGGGTGACCGGGTCCGCTGGAGGTGATTCGGGAACCGGGGCCTCCCCACCCGATGCCCCCTTCTTGGCCCTTCTACCTCTCCCATTAGGGACCACCCCCGGCAATGCTGGTCCGATGACTCTCTTCGGTCCACCCGCACCGTTCATTGCCGCCATCTGCTTCTTCATGTCCGCCATGTCCTTCACCAGCATACGAAGCATCTGGTCGGTTCCCACCCTCTTTCCGACCTTCTTGCCAGGCATCGTCCAAGGGTAATCCTCAAGGTCCTGGGTCAGGAAGCTTCGAACTCGCTGAAAGAAGAAACACAAAATTAAATCCTCAAAATTGGCTCTTGTTCCGTCAAGGGCTCATGTGCAACGAGGAGGTGCAGCTTCCAAGCAGAGGAACAAGAGGATGCTTCTTTGGATTGCTGCTCCATTTATTCTTCTCCGGGAGGGCGTGGACCCTCCTCCGACCGCCTACAGGGCGTGGCCAACGGTGTAGGTGTCTAGGACAGCCCCTCTTGGGCGGGAAAAGGCGCGCCCCGGCTACGCCGCTTCGGGCATACCAGCTGTGACACGCCTCCCGCCCAAAATGGCTTCCCGGGGGGATCGGGGCACCCGACCATACGTTCGGGGGGACCGAGTGGTCGCCCCTTTCCATTCCTGCTGGTGTTGATAATTAAGTGCCAGTGCCAAGCACCAGAAATCACAGGCTCAAGTTAAGCACTGGATCAGAGCAATTTAGCAGTAATGTATCCCACTTAAACTAACTAAATATTCTTAAGGAGCCCCATGAACTTTGATTGGGGACATTCAGACCTCATGACACAAGCTCATGAATAGTACTTTAAGGGAACAGTGTGACAGAAATTAGAAGCTATAAACAAAGGTGCCAAACAAAGTGGTAGAAAGAGGGAACTGATAAATGTGAGAAATAAATAAGTCAGAATCAACTGAAGAGAGAACATAGATGGTAAGAAAAAAATAGTGACGAGGTGGAGAATACATGGGGAGGGGCAAACAAAGAAGGGGTAAAACGTAGAAGAAAGTAAGAAACAAAAAGAATGGGGAGAAGAAGAAAGAGGGAAGAAAGAATCAGAAATGAAGAGGAGCAAAGAGTTAAAAAAAAATCCGGGATGAAGAAATTCAAATGACTAAACTCGTGTTTGTTGATTGGCAGCAGTACCCCCTCACAAAGAGAATAAAAATACAAAGCAAATTTGTACACATACAAACTAAAGGAGGAACACTTAATGTACTATGGGGCAGATTTACAATAACTGGCGCATCCCTGCATATCAGCAGGAATGTGCCAGTTATTGTGCATCACGGCTCCGCCACCATGGATGCGCCACATTTAAAATGCGGCGCACCATGGATCAAAAATGGACAGATGCGTGACGCATCTGCTGCCATAAGGCTGCGCATTGCTGGAGTTGCGTTGCAAGCGTGACGCAGCTCCAGCAAGGCTCGGGGGTGCCCTATCCTCAAAATGCTGCGTCAATCCTTTGCCTGCTTCAAGCAGGCGCAGGGTTTTGACACAGCATGGCCCTAATCTTGTAGATTTCACTCAGCCACTTTTAGGAGGCGATCCTGCGCCGGAACGACCCCACTGCGTAGGAACGCCTACATGTGGCGCAGGGCTTTACAACGTGACCCATCTCCCAGATGCTTCACGTTGTAAGTATCCCACACCATGGCGCTGGATTTGCGCCGCAGCTGCGTCATAAAAGTGACGCAACAACGGCGTAAAAGAGGCTCAAGGGGTTTGTAAATTTGCCCCTATATACTGTTCCTGTTAATCGTGGGTGAATGAACTGCCTAAAATGATTTTGGCGGTGACAATGTGCGCTCCCACTGTTTCTCATCTTCAGTCTGTAAAATCATAATTTTAATCAATCTCTATTTTCTGACGCGCCAGTCGACACTGGATTCATATGGCTTCGACGGCTCAATCACTGGTTGTATTTTTCCAGCCCGTTCTTGAAAGCTGTTGGTGGGGAACGGGGTGCCTGGGTTACTGTCCGCGCGCCGCCTTGAGGCCACAGAGGTTAATTCCTAGAACGGAGCTCGCGCTTACAGCTGCCACAGACGTGCCCCCGAGCCGAGCCACAATTCAGAGAACTCGCGGGGGCCCCTGCAGTCAAGCCGCAGCCCGCGCAGTTGGGGCTGTAATATACGTCAGATATTGGAAAAGCTGATCAGTCGGGAAATGAGAAATTCTCCTCAAACATCACGTCTCTTTCGAGGGCCACTTCATGCTGAACATCATGTCGCCAGGTGAAAGCTGTGCACAAATTACCTCTTCAGCCACCGATGCAATCGGATCTGTTTTTGCTGAAATTATGTTCCGGGAACAAGGCAGGATATGTTGGTCCGGTCCCCGGAGTGAGGAGTTTGTATGTGCTCCAATAGCCCATCTGTTTTAGTGTAGTAATTCTGGCATATGAAATTTAAGCAAACATTGGCAGCAGAATGCTGTGAACACACATTCCGTATTCATGCATAACAGAAAAATAAAGCAGTGATTGTCATGCCAACACGGTGGGATTTCAAGGCGCTTGAATGCACCTGCTTGAAGTGAATTTCTTATACAACTGCCGTTTTATATCAGGCTGTTGTTGAACTGAAGAATATAGTATTTGCAATTATACACATTATTACTGCCACTTCTATAATATTTTGTGAGACATGCAGACAGTTGCACCAACTCCTGAAAAATATCTGCGTTTTTAAATAAAGGTATCAAGCCAATTTTTGTATTCGAATTCACGGAGAATATATGTGCAGTCTTGAAGTTTCCAGGCACGTAATTAAACGAGATGATTCATGGCGGGCTTATTGTCAGCGGATTTCAAAATGGTGACGAGCGGAGTCTGACAGAGCCTAGGATAGCTCGCAGCATCTATTTGTGGTGAGTAATGGCAGCTGACAAGCTCTGTTATACAATGTGAGACGGGTTCAGACCCAAGAGCTTTGAATTTAGGAGCTCAGTATGAAGATGCATTCGAGTGGCGCATGCAATTAACTTTGTATTTATGGAAAATCTCTGTATTTTATTTAACAGGGTTCTTTCCTTGTGAAACTTGAATTTCATATTAGTTTGTAAACTAAGTAAATTAGATTGACTAATTGTGAACCCCAGGGCTTCGTTACAGACATGCTAACCCATCAACCACCTACGTTTCTTATCGATGTCACTCAAGTTTCATTTTTTCTAATACCAAATGTAAGAAATTGGGTTACTGGTGGAGGGGGTGACGCCCTACTCAAGCCGGAACCACAATCCTTGTCAGAGTGAGGCACAAGCGAACCCCAAATTTGCCTGTGCTCATCCCCCTGGTAGTTTGGCACCGAGTATCTTAACTTGAAAGCAATGTGTAAAGTATTTATCTAGCACTTCAAACAGTTATGAAATAAAAACACAACACAAGAAAATTCCTACATTTATTTCGAAAACATAGAGTACATTTTAATAAATACATCCAGACCAAAATTATAAAAATCCAATCCGTATACCCTGAGATATGCAGTTTTAAAGATTTAAGGGAAAATAGCATAATTAAGCACAAAGTGCCAACTTGGGATATCTGGTTGCGCTAGATCGGGACAAAGTCACAAGTTCAGGTAGACCGCAATAGAGCCCGGGCTAGTTACAGGCACTCAGGTCGGCTGAACAAGAGTACCTTAAATCCTGGTTGTGGAGTCCCATGTGAAGGATGTTTCACACAGCTGCAACTCCTAGGAACTGCGATGCGAGGTCCTGCATTGTCATCAAGGACGCCATCAACAAGGTGCTTGCAATGCGAAGTCCTATGTCAAGATACTTCACACATTGGCTGGTTCAGAGTGTTGTATGGCGTTTTAGATTCCGAATGAATTTTCCCAATTCATGCCCTTATTTAAGTCAATTAACGTTGCCCTTATATAGGCATAGAAATCAAGCCCTTATTTAGGCATAGCCCATGCAACCCAAATACAGGCATGGCTACTTCCATCCGTTCACCAAACGTCACAACGATTTCTTGGAAAACCAGCGTAAGCTATTAGGGACTTCCCCTTGCTTGAATATTGATTTCTCCAAGAACTCAGTTAGTTGTTACAATGAACATAAATTCCTTAGGGGTTCATTCATGACATTCATATGCCCGACTTTACGTCAAACATGGCATTCCTAAACATCTTCAAGGTATAAATATACCTTCACTTGCTATGGCAAGGCATGGTGGTTCGGAGCAGTTCAACGACCTACTTGCCCGACGCAGCTCGTTACAGCAAGTGCCGAAGGAAGCCGACTCTCCAGCTGATGCACTGATCAGGAAGCTGCCCTCCTCTGCTGAGAAATCCAGCTCAAGTGTTTCTGACTCCCCTTGAGGGGTGTTGGGAAATCGAGTCCCGAGACAGAGATACTAGACCACCACAGATGGCCTGGTAGAGCACCTTCAGGCCCACTTCTAAGGGTTCAGGACTGGGCTGGCACCCCTTTGTGCTGTGTTTAAGGTTGTTGGAGCCTTCTGTCTCTGACGCTGTAGTCAAAAGGCCAGCCAACTAGGCCTTGGAGTCACTCTGGGGTCCTGGATTCAAAAGATGCAGGTCGAGTCCTTGTTACCGGGCAGGTCAGCACAGCAGATAAGCAGTCCATCAGAGTGGCTGTCCTTTCAGCAGCACATCAGTCCTTCTTCCTGGCAGAGTACACAGGTCCAGAAGTGTACTGAAGAGTTGGGTCTAAGGGTCCAACATTTATACCTGGTGCCCACATTGAAGTGGAGGAATCTTCTAGAGTTGTCCACCCCCCTGAGGTGACAGGCATCTCCTTCCTTCCTGTCCCACCACAGCATGTCTGGGGTCACAAAAAGAATAGTGACAGAACCTTTGTAAGAATGCTTAGGCTGAGCCTTTGTGATGTTCAAGTATGGTTGGTGAAAACTTCTCCTTCTCGTTAACTCAGAGTGGCCCATCCTGCCAACACCTATCTTCCCTTTGCCTCACTGTCTAGGAGCAATACACAAAGCCCAACTGCCAGCTACACCTAGTCATGTGACCCAGGATCAGGCTGCTGGCACTAAATGGCTAGGGCAAGAAAATGCAAACTCTTTAAAAGTGGCAATTTCAGAATTGTGATAAAATGATTCAAGCTGACCATTAAAGAGGGGGTTGAATTGTAATTCTTCGGACATCAAACTCGACCTGTCTACCTGCTTCCAATTGGAAATTACTTCTTATTAAATGTACTAACATAACCCCAATGTCATTCTATGGAGGTGGTAAGCTGTACAGTAGTGAAAAATAAATGGAGGAGTTTTTCACTACCAGAACATGTAAAACTTAAAAGTACATTGTAGGAGAGTAGGATCTGCTTCCTATAGTTACCCCCACTTTTTGCTGTTTTTCACTGGTTTATCAACTTTAGTCTGACCGTGGCCCTGCTAATCAGGGCTCCAGCCTAGCTGTTCTCTCTCTAAATTGATTGCAGGTATCTTAGGTACACTCCAGATTGGTTACTGGGTTACCCTTGTGAGTCCCTAGATTATGGTCCCTTAGGTACCAAGGGCATAGGTACCCCAGAGGCCTACCAGGGGCTGAAGCATGTATAATGCCACCCCTCGGAAGCCTTCTAAAATGGCACCACAGGTCTGCACTTGCAGCCTGGGTACGGTGGTATAAGCACCCCTTACTGGGATATAGTATACCTATATCCACCATTTACAACAGACACACATTAACCTATAAGTCACTCCTATGGCAGGACTTGAGATTCCTGAAGGCAGAGTGCTTGGTTTTGTGTGAGAGGGTGCCCTAGCATGAGCTGAGCCCCTCTGCAGTGAAGAACCGATTAAACCCAGTTACTGGGTCTCGGCGGCGGGGGAACCGCCCAAGTCTTCCATACCCTCCATACTCAGTAAAAGGAGAAACAGGAGCCTTCGTCTGCATGAGGAACACAGATTTATTCAAATAGCCCGGGCTATGGAACAGAGTCCCAAGCTCGTTGGAAACAAGACAGAGGAGGCTGCTGCTTTACTCCGCAGCTTACAAGCCTTTTATACTTTTTCATCTCAGTCTTTTGGCTGTTAGTTCATTGTTCAATCAGGGCAGTGTTTGCATTTGATAACCAGATCCAGACGAGTTTGTAGATGGTGACCTGGTCAAGCTTGGTACGCAAATCATTGTTCACTCGGCTTCATCAAGGCTCAGTCTTTCAGGTCATTGTTTAATCACCTTGATCAAAGCCCGGTCTTTCAGGTAATTGTTTAATCACCCTGATCAAGGCCTAACAGAAAGACCATTGTCCAGATAACCTGATCACGGTGTCAAGGATGTTTACCAGGCTGGGAGCAGGAGATGGAAAACAAATCATTTACAAGGGTGTGAGTGTCTCAAGGCTTTCTGGTAAACTGCAAAGAACAGGGGGGGTTGGGTGTGTGACACTTCCTGGGCAGAAGTGCAGGCTGCAAGATGGTTTTTGTCGTGTCAGTTAGAATTTCCTCAGGCATCAGCAGAAATGACCAGGTGGGTGATGTGGAAGTGTTTGACACGAGATGGCACTGAAAAAGCAAAGGAGTCCCGGTACAAATGATGCCGATCAGAACACTTTTCCTCAGACCTTCCTTTTGCCATTGAGTGGCAAATACTTTAAGAAATGTAGACTAACATATTGTTTCTGGATTCGGGTGTTTTGGACGGAAGCCACTGTGTTAAGCCAGGGACCTCTAGTGGCTGTCTGTGATTGGTGGTTGCTTCACTGGGCGCAAGTGCCAAGGAGCCCTATGGCGTACCTTAGTTTGACACAGCAGCACTACTCTCAGACGGGAAGATCACAGCCCTACAGCCTATAGGCACTTGGCGAAGTCAAGGGCAAGCCTTCTCTCGGGGGTGCAAGTAGTATCGGTCAGAAGTAGGGACAGTATGGTCAGGAAACAATTGTTCTTTGTGTTGAGCAGAGTTAAGGGAGGGTTCCACCCTTCCTTTCAGTATGCTGTCACTCTCTGCTTTTGTGGATGTAGAATGCAGTCTGGCATCGCTGAATGGGACAAACGCAGACACTGTTTCTGTTTCTGAGTCTCCTTGTCCTTCCCTCACCCACTGATCATAGGGGAGGGGCAGAAGCACACACCTGCAGTGCGACAAATGCACCCAATTCTTCCGACCTTTTACTTTCACTGTGGTGCGGGTCGCCAGCAACACCTGACGGGGCAGTGTCCAGTGGGGCTCGAGGCTCCTAGTCCGTCAAAAAATTTTCACCAAGACATATTCACCAGGTTGGATGGCGTGTCTTGGGCCCTCGCTTTTGCCAGGTATGGCCTCATGCACTTGGTGATAAAGAGTACGAAAGGTATTAGTTAAACTGTACAGATAATCAGTGAATATAGGGTATTCAACATCAGACAGTTTCTTAGGCCGTGGTCCACCCCATACATTGGCAGGCCTCCCGAACACAATTTCATGGGGGGGATAACCCTATTCTGGTGTGGGACGTTGTTCTTGTGGACAGTAGGGCTAAGGGCAGAGCATCAACCCAAGTGACACCTGTCTCGGCTACTATTTTGGCCATTTTAGTTTTTAGGATGCCATTGTACACCTCCACTAGACCTGCTGACTGGGGGTGGTTAGCTGCATGACATTTTTTTTTATACCCAATGTTGTACAGACATATTCCATAATTTAATCCATAAAGTGGATCCAATTGTCACTCCAGACCAAGCGGGGCAAACCGAATCGTGGGAGGTACTCTTTAAATAGCACTTTGGTGGTAGTGATAGCGGTGCAGTCTTTGACAGGGTAGGCCTCTACCCATCAGCTGAAGGTACAGACCACCACTAGGACATATTTCAAATTGTTACATCGGTCCATCTGGATGTAATCCATTTGGAGGACTTCAAAATGGAAGGTAGGAGGAGAGAATCCTCCCTTGGGAGTAACTGTGCCTTTTCCTGGGTTATACATTAGGCAAATCATGCATGTTTTAACCAGCTTGTCAGCATATGCTGGTATCTAAGAGTTGTTCCATTTAGTTCCAACAGTTTACATATCCCTTGTGCACTGATGTGAGCAGGACCATTCGCCATCGTAACTACTGGTAGCAGGTGACTGTCAGGTAACATCCATTGTCTTTCCATAGTCGTACGGACCCAACAACCATCAATTCCCTCCTTTGCTGATTGCTATTTCTACACCCTTAGTTCCTCAGGCGTAGTATGGGACTGAATATCAAACACACTCTGTACTGTGTTTTCAACCATGCCCTCGTCTACCACCCACCTAGCGGGACCTCCTACATACATTCCTTCCTTTTTCTTAAGAGCTGTTTGTCCGGCCGTCTGGTCAGCCAGGGCATTGCCTTTCCCAACATCATCCGTCACTTTCTTATGGGCTTTACATTTTATGATGGCCACCTTTCTGGGGAGTGTCAGAGAGTCTAACAGTCGGTGAATTAGGGGGCCATGTCGAATCTTGGTCCCATGGGAAGTAAGGAAATTCCTTTCTTTCCACAACCGCCCGAAGTTGTGGGCCACCCCGAAGGAATATTGTCGGTCAGTATAAATATTTACCGTCATCCCTTTGCTTAACTCACAAGCTCTAGTAAATGCCACTAATTCTGCTGCTTGAGCAGAGCACTGCAGAATCTGAGCTGTTTCTACTACTCGCCCTGATTTCGTGAGAGCGAAGGCAGCTGAGGTGTTACCATCTGACCCTCCGAGACATGATCCGTCCACATACAGTGTACCTTCTGGTTCTGCTATCTGGCTGTCCTGTAAGTTAACCCGTCCCTTCGTCTCCTCCTCTGTCCTTAATATGCAGTTATGTGGGTCTAAGCGTGCATCCTGAGTATCCAGTAATGTGGAGGGGTTTAGTACAGTGCATCTTTTGATGTTGATGTGGCTGGCAAAGAGTGTCAGTTCATATCCTGTGAGTTGTGCGCTAGTGAGGTACTGTGTCTTGGTGTTATTAAGGAGGGTAGCTACAGAATGGGGGACCATCAGAGTCAGGGGGGAGTTCATGACGATCCCGGCACTCTGTGAGGGCGGCCGAGCGGTCGCCCGTAGGCATCCTGTGAGAGCCCTTTCAACAGGATCTAAGGTGGCTGAAAAATAGGCACATGGCCGATGGTGACCTCCGAACATCTGGGTCATGCACAGCGGTCTGTCTCATGTACAAAAATAATTTTATTTTTGTTATAATCAGGAGTACCGAGGACTGGAGCAGTACACAGGGCCTTTTTTTTAAATCTTGGAAGGCTTGTGCATGCTCTCTAGTCCATGGAAAGGAACTGTCTGATATGTCTTTATTGGTGATGGCAAGAAGAGGGTTGACATGGCCAAAAAATTGGAAATCCACTGTCTACAGTATGAGGTTAGGCCTGTGAAGTCTTGCACCTGCTTTTGTGTTTGTGGGGCCGTCATAGCATTGATAATGGCTACACGATCAGCGGTGACCTGCCTTCCCTCCTTCGAGAGGAGATGACCTAAATAGGTCACCTTCTCTTGACAAAACTGAAGCTTTTTCAAAGAGACTTTGGGCCAGATGTAGGAGCCCTAATACAGGTCGGAAACGTCCGATTTCGGCCGTTTCCGACCGGTATTAGGGTTTTCAGATGTAGGGGGCTGAGAAATACAGAATCAGTATATTTACCGATTCGGTAAAATTACCGATTCGGTAAATTACTGAATCGGTAAATATATCGATTCTGTAATTGACTGACTGACTGACTACTCATTTGTATAGCGCATGGTTACCCGGAGGCATCTCAGCGCTTCAGTTGCCAAATTCATCCCCGATGAGTTAGAGAAATAAGAGGGTTTTCAGCATGTTCCTGAATCTAAGATGGTTCTCCTCCATCCGAATAGAGTCAGGCAGGCTGTTCCAAAGTTTTGCTGACTGAACAGCAAAACGCCTGCCACCCATACGGCTTCTCCTTATTCTGGGAACTCCCAGAAGGTTCTTGTTGCTGGATCTAAGGGTCCTATTAGTTTGATAGGGACAAAACAAAGGTTGGATAAGATCAGGTCCTGTTTTGGTTAGGGCTTTGTGGTCAATTGTCATAGCCTTAAATTCAATCCTTTGTTGTACCGGCAGCCAGTGTAGTTGTCGGAGCGCTGGTTTGGCTGAGGTTCTCCGAGGGATCTGTAGAAGCATCCGGGCTGCACAGTTCTGTACAGTCTGTAAGACCCTAAGTGTCCCCTGAGGGGTCCCTAGGTAGACTGCGTTGGAGTAGTCGAGGCGCGTTAAAATCAAGGCCTGGACTAATATCCGCCTTGCTTCAAACGGGAGCAGCCCAATGATTTTCCTGAGTGATCTCATCAGAGCGTAGCAAGTTGTTGCTACTTTCTGGGCTTGCCCCAGAAAGTTAAGCGCTGGGTCCAGCCACATTCCCAGACTCTTGATTTTCTCTTTTTGGGGGGGGGGGGGCTGGCCCGGAATGTTAGGCTACCAGCCATCCACCGAGGAGGGTGCGTCATGCCCTAGCATCATGATCTCCGTCTTTGCTCCGTTAAGTTTTAGGAAGGAGTCATCCATCCACTCACGGACTCTGCTAAGGCAGGAGAAAAGTTTGTCATAGGTCGACATCTGTCCGGAGAGAGTGATGATAAGCTGAGTATCATCAGCATACGTCACTAGTTGCACCCCCCAAGGTAGCACCACCCACAAATGTAGGTGGCACAGTTTACAGTGCCACAGGCCATTCAGATTCGGTATTTTACCACCCAATCCAATTGGGTGGTAAAATACTGAATCCAGGTGTGCATGCACATGTGTGCATGCACACCTATCCCATGTGACAGACAGACATGACCTTAGGGCATGTCTGTGTGCCACATGGCACACATGCCTGTATTTGGGGTGCTAGAGGGTGTCAAAGTGACACCCCCTGCACCCTTTCTGGAATCGGTATTTACCGAATCGGTAAATACCGATTCGGTAATGCCCATTGATTCCTATGGGCTTCAATGCCCATAAGAATCAATGGGCAATACCGAATCGGTATTTACAGAATCGGTAAATACCGAATCTCAACGATTCGATATTTACCGATTCTGTAATACCTACACCTCCCCCTCTATTTTACCACTTCTTAAATACCGAATCGGTGGTGGGCGAAATACGAACTGGATCTGAGTATGGAATGTTGATCTATGCGATTCTGTAAGGAATTATATGCAATTCTTTCCTCTTTATACGTTATGTAAATTAATCTTGAACACCAATCTGTCCTGTGATTTAACCATCTATGCAGACATAATGAGACAATATGTAACAGATGCAAACAGTGAAGATGACGAAAATAACTTCTACGTCTACTTGTCAATAAAGTTTTTTTAAAAAAATTTAAAAATACCGAATCGGTAAAATTCGGTATTTAAGAAGTGGTAAAATAAAATTACCTACATCTAGGCCCTTGTGATTATGGAGGGCAAGGTGGCGTAACAAACAGAGAGTAGCTTCTTTACATGCTGGGGCAGAATTTGCAGCAATGAGGAGGTCATCTACATATTGTAATAGTGTGGAATTATCAGGGCGTTCCAAGGAATCTAGTTGACTTTTTAGGGCTTGACTATAGATACTGGGGCTCTCAGTGAAACCTTGAGGGGCGCAGCAAAATCTAAAGCTCCGCCCACTAAGGGAGAAACCAAAAAAATTCTGCTGTCAGGATGTATAGGAATGCTGAAAAAAGCATTCTTCATGTCCAGAAAAGTGTAAGTGTATGGCGTCAGAAGGGACCATCGTTAAGAGGACTTACGTCATCTGTGCCCGATGCTGAGCAAACTGGTGTGATAGCTACGGTTCATGAAACTCTGTCCTCCCTGCCAGTAATGTCTGACGAGGTCTTTGATACTCTGAGCCTCAAAATTAAATCCGGCTCTCCATTAGATCCGCTGAAGCCAGAGTTATTCAGACTTCTCCCTCCCCTATGTCGTGAGCCTATACTGGATCTGATCAATCTATCGCTCACATTGGGTGTGGTCCCTACTTCCTGGAAGCAGGCAGTGGTCAGCCCAATTTTAAAGAAGCCTAACCTTGACCCCCTACTACCAGAAAACTACCGTCCCATCTCCCTCCTGCCCTGGACCGCCAAGGTCACTGAGGCACACGTGAACTCCATCTTGTCCGCCCACCTTTCTCGAAATAACATTCTAGACCAGAGCCAGAATGGTTTTCGTGCACAACACAGCACCGAAACTTGCACTGCTCTTTATGACCGAGCACTTGCGAACGGTGCTGGATGCTGGGCAGACAGCGGCGCTCCTCCTGTTAGATTTGAGCGCCGCGTTTGACACGGTGTCTCACGGCATTCTGATCCGGCGCTTGGAGGGAGTGGGAATTGAGGGGACTGCTCTCCAATGGTTTTGCTCTTTCCTCTCGAACCGGTTTTTTAAAGTGGCTATTCCACCTTGTCAGTTCTCTTTCCATCCACTGGGGCTGGGGGTTCCGCAGGGCTCTGCGTTGAGCCCCACTTTGTTCAACCTATTTGTGAAACCGCTGGCTGCAGTCATCAGACAATGTGGCCTAACCATGACATCGTATGCCGACGACACGCAGCTGGCGGTGACACTCAGCGGTGATCCCGAGGGGAACGCTCCCAGATTCCGTGCAGGACTCATAGCCATGGCAAATTGGATGCGAACTAACTGTCTGCAGTTAAATGCCAAAAAAACCAAGGTCCTGATCTTAGGAAAGCAGGCGGAGCTCTGGGGAGACCAGTGGTGGCCTCCAGAATTGGGGGTGACTCCCATCCCAGCTGCCGAAGTTAAGAACTTGGGGGTCTGGCTGGATCCTACACTCTCCTTCACCAGCCACACGAAGAAGGTTGCAGCTACCTGTTATGGTATTCTGCGAGGGCTGAGACCGGTCCTCAAATTCTTCGACCCCCCTACTCGGCAACTGATGGTCCAAGCCTCCATTCTTTCTCGGCTGGACTATGGGAGTGCGCTGCTGCTCGGAGTGAATCAGGCGGAGGCTACTAGATTGCAAAGGGTGCAGAATGCCACGGCGCGAGCCATCGTTGGCCTTCCTAGACAGTGCTCTGTCTCTGCAGTTTTGACCTCTCTCCACTGGCTGCCGGTCAGACAAAGAATTAAATTTAAGGCTCTCTGCCTGACATTTAAAATCTTGAAGCTTTCCTCTCCTCCAGCCCTCGCTAAGCTTGTTTCCTCCTACGTTCCTACGCGGTCTCTCAGATCGGAATTTCTCCATCTGGCAGTCAATACACGGTTTAGACTGAGTAGGATGGGAGGTCGCTCCTTTCGAGTATTAGCGGCAGGATTATGGAATTCTCTCCCTGTCCATATTCGAGCCTTGAACAGCCTTACTTCCTTTAGGCGCGCCATAAAAACTTTTTTTGTTCCCAATCGCTGACTGATTCCTTCCTCTCCTTCCCAGCATCGATTTGTTGTGTTGTGGTACCTGATCAGGCGCCGGGATGCCCCTTGGCTGGGGCAGCTGCGCGCCTTATAAAAACTACTAACATAACAACATAACATAACATAACATGGCACACATGCCTGTATTTGGGGTGCTAGAGGGTGTCAAAGTGACACCCCCTGCACTCTTGCTGGAATCGGTATTTACCGAATCGGTAAATACCGATTCGGTAATGCCCATTGATTCCTATGGGCTTCAATGCCCATAGGAATCAATGGGCATTACCGAATCGGTATTTACAGAATCGGTAAATACCGAATCTCAACAATTCGATATTTACCGATTCTGTAATACCTACACCCCCCCCTCTATTTTACCACTTCTTAAATACCGAATCGGTAAAATTCGGTATTTAAGAAGTGGTAAAATAAAATTACCTACATCTAGGCCCTTGTGATTATGGAGGGCAAGGTGGCGTAACAAACAGAGAGTAGCTTCTTTACATTGCAGCAATGAGGAGGTCATCTACATATTGTAATAGTGTGGAATTATCAGGGCGTTCCAAGGAATCTAGTTGACTTTTTAGGGCTTGACTATAGATACTGGGGCTCTCAGTGAAACCTTGAGGGGCGCAGCAAAATCTAAAGCTCCGCCCACTAAGGGAGAAACCAAAAAAATTCTGCTGTCAGGATGTATTGGAATGCTGAAAAAAGCATTCTTCATGTCCAGAAAAGTGTAAGTGTATGGCGTCAGAAGGGACCATCGTTAAGAGGACTGTAATGTCGGGGACAACAGGATATTGGGAGATTGTTATTTTGTTAAAGGCTCTCAGGTTAATCACAAATTTGTATATTTTAGGGGAGAGAGCATCTCCATTAGCCTTTTTAAGAACGGGAATAATGGGACTGTTACAGATATTACCACGTGTCTCCTCCACTACGATCTTGTACATTAATTCAGATAATATTGTTAAAAGGGCCGTTTCTCCTTCCGCGGGCAGTCGATACTGCCGCAGACGGGGGAGAAGTGCACCTGGCTGGATGCGTACCACATGAGTGGTTATGAGGGCTTGATGATAGATGTCCTGATGTTCTCTATCTTACAGAGACCTGGACTAATATGGCTTCCGATCCTGATGTTGTCCAAGCTCTTCCATCCAACTACACCATGGTATGACAGGATCGGGAGTGTGGTCGCGGAGGGGTAATTGCCATTATTCTCAAAACTATTTATAGTTGTAGATCGACTAAGTGCCCTTTGTCGGATTGCAAGAGCTTCTCTTTTGCCATTGGCTTCTCTCCTACCTGTACTTTCTCTGGAATCCTTCTATATCGCCCTCCAGGGGGACACGCTAATTTTTGTAATGATCTTCCAAGTATTGCCGTAAATCTGGCTAACTCTGCCCCCATTTTTTCAATTCTTGGTGATTTTAATATACACCTGGATGACCGAGACTCCTCCTATTCGCGAGATTTTGTAGCAGGCCTTGAAGCCTTTCAATTTAGACAAATTGTAACGGGTCCCACCCATAAATTTTGTCATGTGCTTGATCCTTTTTTTTACCAATCTGGATAACATCATCCTGAAGGAGACCATTTTAGTTCCCTGGTCAGACCACTCACTACTATCTTTTGTCTGTACCCCCGTGATTTGCCACAACTCTCTACGAAATCTAAAAAACTGGGTCGGACCTGGTCTAAACTTTCAGCGGAGGAATGGGCAATCAATCGTAATAATTCCATCCCCTTACCTTGCCCTAACCCCATTAAAGCCAACGATGATTTCAACAGTTGGCTTGAATCCTCTTTGTATCTTATCCTTCCCAAGAAAAAATTCTCTCATCGAGCTGGACTCAACAAGAAAGCATGGTATACTCTTGAACTTAGAATGCTCAAGCAATCCTGCAAGCAGTCCAAACGGAAATGGAGGAAGGATTTCTCCGATTCCAGTAGGGCGGACTATAAAGTCGCACTTAGGTTGTACAAAACTAAAATAAAGGCAGCTCAATCCAGTTACTACCAGGAAAAGATTGAGTCGACCTCTAATTCCCCGAGGGAAATTTGTAAAATTTTAAAATCCCTTACCACCCCTCCTAGCTCTCTTCCTGACCCAACGAATGGACAAAAGCACTGTGACAAGATCGCAATTTTTTTTGCCACTAAGGTCTCCAATATTTATTCGCTATTTCCACAATTGGAGGTTGATGTATAACCTTCTCTCTCCCTCCTATATGCCAGGCTGGAGGTCTTCGCCCCCCTCTCTTTATCCGACGCACTGCGTCTCCTAGATAATCTTAAGTCCGGATCTCCGGCCGATGTCGCGCCCCCTTCCGTTCTTAAATCTGTCCCAGAGATTGTCTCCCCAGTTATTAGGGATGTAATTAACTCTCCTCTTGCGGCCGGAGTGGGTCCGCCGCTTTGGAAGCAAGCAAGAATTAAGGCACTTTTAACAAAGACAAATTTAGACCCGGGGGACTGGGCTACTTATCGCCCAAACTCTTTATTACGAGGCATTTGCAAATTGGCCGAAAAACATTTAAACTCTTTACTGGCTGTCAATGTTGAGAATAATAATGCTCTACACCCCACTCAGACGGGATTCCGTAGTAAGCAGGGCACGGAGATGACCCTCCTTGCTGTGGTGGAAGAGGTGAGGAAAATTGTGGATACCGGTGGCTGCGCTGCTAATATTTTATTAGATCTCAGCGCAGCCTTCGATACAGTAAATCATCGCATCTTGATCCAAAGACTGATGGATGTGGGAGTGGCGGGGACTGCCCTTAAGTGGTTGCAGTCCTTTCTTACCGATAGATCCTTCATGGTCTTTGAAGAGGAGGCTCTTTCACAACAGACCCCCCCCCTACAGTATGCTGTCCCCCAGGGATCATCTTTAAGCCCCACAATGTTCAACACCTACATGCGGCCCCTGGCAGACATTGTGCTTCCTTGGGGGGTCCAGCTGGTTACGTATGCTGACGATACCCAGTTGGTGGTGCCACTCAGCCAAAGTGACACAAGAATCTGACCTCGTGTCTGGCCAAAGTAGCCGAGATGATGTATCTGTTCTTCCTTAAATTGAATGGATCCAAGAATGAAATCATGATACTCGGACATGCAGCTCCCCCGAACTTAGACCCTTCATGGCCTAGTTGTCTCGGCCCACCCCCTCTGCCCAAGAAACAAATTAAGAGTTTGGGTGTATGGTTGGACTCCAATCTCAGTCTCTCTGTACAATCACGCAAAGTGGCCGCTACCTGCTATGGCCTGATCAGACTGCCAAGGAAGATCCTGCCACTCCTTCCCTTTGACGCTAGGTGGCTGCTGGTGCAGGCCCTTATTTTGTCACGGCTTGATTATGCCAATGTGGTCTACTTGGGTGCCCCACATGGGACTATTAATGTCTTACAAGTGGTCCAGAATTGTGCTGCCCGACTCCTTATGAATGTCCAGAGACGCACTTCAGCTAGATCAGCGCTCTGTCAGTTGCACTGGCTTCCAGTGCAACAAAGAATTTGGTTTAAGGCTATGTGTATCGTGCATAAGTCGATCACTGGTAATAGCCCCCGGTGATCGTGCCCATGCTGCAACCCTATCAGGCTCCTAGGACGCTTAGATCCAAAGACAAAAAACCTTTGACGGTTCCCAGGATTCGTCTGGCACGTATCGCTGGCCGACGTTTTGCCCTTGATGCTGCAAAATTATGGAACCGGCTTCCTGATCCCATTCGCCTTGAACCTAACTATCTCCTTTTCAGGAAACTGCTGAAAACCTTTCTTTTTCCTTAAGTAGTGGAATTATTCTAGCTGTCCTAAAAGCGCTGGGATGCCCTAGGGTAGCCATGCGCTATAGAAATGTGTATTCATTCATTCATTCATGTTGAGACACCCTACATCAGTGTCTGATGATGCCCAGAGGGAGGAAGGTAAAGACTGCAACTCTGGTGGGAGGGGACCGGACAGATACATGTAGGAAGGTGGGGAGATTGTTAAGGATACACCTTGGGGACTACATGCTTTGGTCGCATACAGAGCTTTCAGTAAATCCATACCTAATAAGTTTTCACTGCAACCTGTAGTAAGGACAAAGGGAGGGTCAACATGTGCAGGGCCAATATCGAGGGGAAGGGGTTCAGAGACAGAGATGGTCACAGGTGTCCCTGCAAAACCCACGGAGACATTCATATTGCCAGAAAGGGGTGCCTCCGGGACTGACAGACATGCAATAGAAGGCCTGGTGGCCCCAGTATCCAAAAGAAAATTCTGATCGTTCCCACAACTGACATTTGAAAATACGGGCCCCTTTTATCCACTGGATTTTGCACTCTGGTAATGCCCGTTTCCTGGCTGTCCTTTGTTTGATAGGACCCTGTCTCATCAACCTCATCATAATCATCATTGTATTGAGTGCGTGTTGCTTCGTACCCATCAAACCTATTGAACTGGGCACTGCCGGACGGGAGCATCATCCCTGGGCCTATGTTTTTTATCCTGCGGATGGGGCGGGCCATGGTCCCTAGTCGGCCTCCCCTCCCTGGGAGCGCGAGGCCGAGTTTTCCCTGTTCGGATGTTTTCAGCTAACACGGGACACTCATCTATCCAATGGCCGTACCCCTTACAATAAGCACACTGATCTGTTTGGAGGGCTCCCATACGTTGTGGGCCGGAGGGGGTAGATAGACGAGCCCTCGGAGGGTGTTGGGGTTGCGGTCTGAAATTCCCACAGACATCAGGACCTCGGGGAGGGTAAGCCTGCTGCAGAAGTGCCTTAGTCTTAAAATCCCTAACCTTCTTACTTTCCTTGTCTCTATCTTCATTCGGAAAAATTCCACCTCCCCTTGGACAGAGCTCTCCAATCTCCGCCCTATCTCTCTTCTGCCCCTCCTGAGCAAACTGGCTGAGAAACATGTCAACACCCACATGTCCAGTTTCATAGAGGCGACAGGGGGCCTGGACCACTCACAATCTGGGTTCAGGCCCAACTACAGCACCGAATCAGCACTCCTCTCCGTGACCGATAACATCAAGATGTCACAGGATAGAGGAGGCTCAATGATTCTGGTGCTGTTAGACCTGTCGGCCGCCTTTGATACTGTGTCCCACAAGATTCTCTTGAGCCGTTTGAAGGGAGTGGGCATTGGAGGACAGGCCCTCTCTTGGTTGGAGAGTTTCCTGTCCGGGCGCTCACAATCCGTCAGCTTGGGCCCCTATCGTTCCACCTCAAGGGTGCTCACGAAGGGGGTGCCACAGGGCTCATGCCTAAGTCCCACATTGTTCAATGTATACGTGGCCCCCCTTGCTGAGATTGTGAGGAAATATGGATTCACTCCAGTGTCTTACGCCGATGACACCCAACTTCTTTACCCTTTCCATTCCCTTAATTCCAATGTTAGGGATAACTTCGCTGAAGGCATGAGCGCCATCACTAACTAGATGGCTTCCAACCGTCTCCAATGTAACGTTGGGAAGACGGAAGTTATGCTCTTTGGAAAAGCATCCATACTATGGTCCCCTGACTGGTGGCCCCTAGATCTAGGACCACTGCCCTCCCCAAAATTGACAGTTAAAAATCTGGGGGTAAAGTTAGACCAGAATCTAACTTTAAAGGAGCATGTGAATGTGATCGCTGGGGCATGCTTCCACACCATTGGGCTGTTGAGGCGGGTCTTCCCTTATCTGCCGGATAATTACAGAAAGACCCTTGTACAAACCATGGTGATTAGTCGACTTGACTATTGTAATGGACTCCTGATACAAGCCAACGAGGCAGCGATAAACCGTCTACAGGTAGTCCAGAACACAGCGGCAAGACTGATTCTGAACGCCCCTCCAAGAACTCCCTCCAGGCCTCTACTGAGAGAACTGCATTGGCTGCCGATACGGCAACGTATCAAGTTCAAAATCTGCTGCACTGTTCATAAGTGCCTGTTCGGGAACGGCCCGAACTATCTGACCCAAAAGTTGCAACCTTACAAACCAGACAGATCTCTGCGCTCTAGCAACCAACTGCTAATAAAACCCCCTCTTGTAAAAAAGACCAGACAAGGTGGCCGTGCCTTTTCCCTTGTGGGACCGACCTTATGGAACAACCTTCCCCTCAGTCTTAGGCAAATCTCCAACCACTTTTCCTTTAGGAAAAAGTTAAAAACCAACCTGTTCTTAGAGGAATAATTGGCCGGGTCAGCTCACATTATCACAGATCATCTGCAAAGTTCCCTCCCCCACTACTTCCTAGCGAGCAAAAGCGCGGAGATATCCCTGCCGGGATCGATACCTGCGCTATACAAGAAACTAAATAAATAAATAAATATATTCTCCCTATTCTCATGATATTGTGCCATAGCCAAGATACCACTCATAGTCTGGGCAGACCACGTACTTTCAACTTTCTTAAGCCTGGCGAAGATCTCAGAAAGCAAGTTTCTGACAAACTTATCGACAAATACTGGGCCAGAACCTGGGGGCCGGGGATCCACACCACTATGTCCCTTGTATTCTGTCTCAAAACGTGTAAAGAAGTCAGCCACATTCTCATCTTTTTGCTGCCTACAGGCATTTATTTTATCCCAGTTAATGAGAGTTTCCGGCAAAAGTGTTTTCATAAGCGTTATTATTTTACCAGGCAAAGTCAGGATGGCAGCTTCTGGTTTAGTCCCTCCTACACTTACTTCTTCCAAAGCCTCTAGGTCAGCCCATTTACCTCCCATCGCCACTTCATGGTCAGTATGTTGAATCTTGTCCCAAATTTCAGTGGGGACAACTGTACCAAAAAGTAAATCTATATCCTCAAGAACGAGAGCACCTGCAGATATAATCTGTCCTAATTCTCTGTAAAAGGCTGCCAGATTCTTCCGGGGATCTGGTGATTGTCCTTTTAACTGCATTATTTCTGACCTTTTCCAAGGAACATGAACCCAAAGCCTGCGCCAGTGTGCCTCAACAGCCCCTCAGCCATTATTTTGGGCATTGGTTGAGTTAACAAAGACAGGGGCCGCCTCTCTCAATGGACTAGCTGTTTCTAGAGGGGTGTTGGGAAAAGCGGTCATATCATGGTAAGCCATTAAAGCAGACATAGTGCCAAACATCCCCTCTCCCTGAACATCGCCTCTTTTTATTTGCGACCTAAGGTCCATTAATCCGGTGGGTGTCTGCATAAGCGCATTCTCAAATCTTTGCATGACCAGGGTACACATTCCATAATCGTCCACTGGGAAAAGGTGGACCATATTTCTTTAAAGGCATAAATATTACCGTTACTTATCCAACATTCATACTGTTGCCTCCGTAGGTCATTTTCTCGAAGGGACGAAAAGCAGACTGCAGAGCGCAAGGAGGCCACTCTGGGGGAATTCAAAAATGTATATAAATCCTGCTTAACTTTAGACCACGGGGAAGCAGGAAAAGGGCATGAAGGGGTAAAGCAGCAGGGGTTGGGCGGATGGAGACTTGTTGTCATTCCCGCAGCAAGGACAGGGTTAGCGGGTGTGGTCGGTGTCATAGGAAAAATCGGGAGGGATGGTGTGACAGGGAGAACAGTAAGAGGGGCAGTGGGGGCAGGAGTGGACGGTGGCGGGGGACATACAGGGTGTGAGGCATCAGGGCAGGGTACATTGGGGCATAGCATCAAGCAAGGAACCACCTTCTTCTGCCCCATCCATATGGCCCTTTCTTTTCTCCTCACGAGCTGGATAACATTTTTGTACCCGGGCCCCATGCTCCCTATCGGCTATTTCTACTGACTTTGTCATTTGATTTTGTAAATTTTCTCTGGCGTGGTCGGCCATTGACATACGTTCCTGTTTTCTTTCTTGAGCCTTCTGCTTTCTAGCTCTCTGCTCTATCTCTTTCCTCCAAAATCAAACAGATTCAAACATAGACGGGCGTGTTTTTATTTTCATTAATTGTTCCTCTAAGTTGGCGAGAACTTGGGAATTAAAGGAGCCATAAAGTTGCCACTGTAATTCTGCGTTACTTTGTTTTGTGTATTTTACCCAGAATTAGGAAACCTCATGGCAGAAGGGCATGTTTAACATACATCGTTTGGCATGGAGTCCCTACTGGATAAAGCGGACAGGCCGCCTCCAGCTGGGAGTCCTGCGTACACATACAACAACATAATCTCTTGAACTTACTACTGACTGGCATGCTTGAAAACAGATAACAGACACCAGCGGGCTTCTAAAACTCACCTCGCTAGCTTGGCTTTTGAAAAAGTCAATAACAGCAGAATCATACAGAACAGGCACCAACAGGTTTTAAAAACTCACCTCGCTTGCTTGGCTTTGGCAAAAGTCAATAACAGCTTGGCTCTTGCGAAAGTCAATAACAGAATTATACAGACTTGGTGGGTGATCAGTCCACCATTACCTTACAGGGGTAGTTCTCTTCTGCAGACGTAGGGCTGTGTCCTGCTCCAGAAATTATGTGCTAGGGGACATCAGCGAGAACACAGTCATGTGGCCCCGACCGGGTGGGGAGGAACAGCGGGTGAGTCGTTCGTCTTACCGAATTGCAAGAATCCCTCGGGTAGGGTACCTCCGTCGGAGTCTCTCCGTGCACCTCCTCACATTCACCAGGCCTCACCTTTGTGCTCGTGGAGTCCCTGTTCAGGTGCCATTTGAAGAACCAGTTAAACCCACTTACTTGGTCATGGTGGCGGGGGAACCGCCCAAGCCTTCCATAC
This sequence comes from Lissotriton vulgaris, assembly GCF_964263255.1. Lineage (NCBI taxonomy): Eukaryota > Metazoa > Chordata > Amphibia > Caudata > Salamandridae > Lissotriton > Lissotriton vulgaris. The sequence continues at coordinate 637,956 of NW_028245479.1, read as the reverse complement.
CCTCTATACTTAAAAGGAGTAAAAGGAGACACAGGAGCCTTCGTCTGCAGGAGGAACCCAGATTTATTCAAATAACCCGGGCTATGGAACAGAGTCCCAAGATTGTTAGAAACAAGACAGAGGAGGCTGCTGCTTTACTCCACAGCTTACAAGCCTTTTATACTTTTTCATCTCAGTCTTTTGGCTGTTGGTTCATTGTTCAATCAGGGCAGTGTTTGCAGCTGATAACCAGACCCAGATGACTTTTGTAGATGGTGACCTGGCCAAGGCTTGGTACACAAATCATTGTTCACTCTGCTTGATCAAGGCTCAGTTTTTCAGGTCATTGTTTAATCACCTTGATCAAAGCCCGGTCTTTCAGGTCATTGTTTAATCACCCTGATCAAGACCCAGCAGTCAGACCATTGTCAAGATAACCTGATCACTGTGTCAAGGATGTTTACCAGGCTGGGAGCAGGAGATGGAAACAAATCATTTACACAGGGTGTGAGTGTCTCGTGGCTTTCTGGTAAACTGCAAAGAACAAGGGGGGTTGGGTGTGTGGCAGTTCCTGGGCAGAAGTGCAGGCTGCAAGATGGTTTTTGTCGTGTCAGTTAGAATTTCCTCAGGCATCAGCAGGAACGATCAGGTGGGTCATGTGGAAGTGTTTGACAAGAGATGGCAATGAAAAAGCAAAGGAGTCCCGGTACAAATGATGCCGATCAGAAGAACACTTTTCCTCAGCAGCTTTACGAATCCCTTCCTTATAGCTGTTCTGTGATATGGCCATACCATATACTCTTAAGTGCATTATAATCCTCGCGGTTAATGCTAACTTTGGTTTGGCTTTATCAAAACATGTCGTGTTTGGTGTCAAACACTTTGGAATACTACCCCAGCCAGTTCTGGCAGCGGGGGTAGCATTCCACCCCTCTAGAGGGAGAAGACATGCGCACACTTACTTTCCCTGGTAATAGTTTAAAAGAGTCTCAGCATCACAAAATGGATGCTGCTAACACAGACATGATTCTGACCTCCTGCTGCTGGACGAAACTCCGGCAGGGGAGGCCTGGATAATAGGTTTCCTGTCCAGAGAGGTGCCAGCACCTCCCCAGACAGGCTTTAGTGTATTGGGGCAGGGTGGGTTGCATTCAGTGAATGCTTTTCAGACAGTGCCTGGGGCACACAAGGTGTCCCTGTGCATTTCCCAGTTGAAACCGTTTGCTGGGGCACTGGCGTGAAACTGGACAAAGGGGAAGGGGTGTAACCACCTCCTCCCCAGTTCCTCCCATAGGTGGGACCCTAGAGTTAGTCCAACCCCTAAACATAGTATAAGTATAGGACCCCAGTCCCAAGGACTTTATATTACCCTGGACGAAACTCTGAAGAAGAAATCTTGGACCTTCGACATTCCATATTGACTGGAAGATGGAAGAAATCTCTCTTGGGGTCAAGGAGTGACTCCCCTGTTCAAACAGGCACCAAAGAAGCATCTTGCCAGTCTGCATTTTCGAGGCTCCCGCAGGATCCTGAAGAGTTTGTGACACGGGACATAGACTTCCAGACATCTCTGAGGCTGACACAAGTCCCCAGCGAAGCTGAGACCTGTAGCTATCACGAGAGACGTGGGACCGGAACTCCTTGACATCCTGCATATTTGCTAGTGCATCAACTTCCCAAGCTTTCCCAAAGTTGTGCATTGGGCTACTTGTAGTCCAAACCCTGAGCAGCTTTTTCACCGAAGATTGGGGACCTACACTCCACGAGTGTTCCGTGGGCCTGCTTTCAGCATCTCCGCTCGAGGCTCCTTTGTGATCCCTAGTCCGTCAACTGGTGGGTTCCCACGAAAGACAATACTTTGTTTCTTGGGCTTTCCTGATTGCCCCAGATGTGCCCTGACTTCCCTCCAAAAGGTGAGTCCCTCCGACCATGCTGGTCTGCACAGAAGCCAATCTTGTTATCTTGCATGGGTTGCTGTTGCCAAGGCTTGTAGGGTCCAATCTAGATACCGATGCTGCAGCACTCGACATACAATGTGGGACAGCTCAAATCCAGCTCCCAGTTGTCGTCAACGCCTCCTGGTCCTCGTGGCTGAAGAGTCAAGCTTCACCTACATCACCTTAAAGCACCCGACATTGGCTGGCATCTTCTTGTCGCAATCCTGGTCACTGGCTAGTGACCCAGACTCTGTCCCCTCTGCTTTCAGGTTTTTCAGATCTCCAATCAACACTTGGATACATCCAGACACTTTTCCTCTGGTCGCCTGCAGCACTTCTTTGCAGCTCTCCATTGAAAACGACGACGAAATCTGACACGAAAAAACACCTATGCACCCGGCTTCCCTTGGTGAGGTTACACAAGTACTTTGGTGCTCCCGTGGGTCTTGACTCTCGAAGTTTCCAGTACTGAAGGGGTTCCACCATAGTCCACTCCAAAGTGTCCCTAATCTTTAACTTTGTAACTTTTAACTTTCGCCGTAGAAGTCAAGGGTGATTCGCTGCTGTGTTTAGACACTGCACACGTCCCCCGTGGGTCTCCTGCGTCCCTACCTTGGGTGGTTCCTAGTTGCCCCAGTGGTTCTACAGGCCCTAGGCCTAACTTCTATCCCTCACGTGGTTCTTATACCACTTCTTAGTATATGGTATATGGTTTTACTGTGTGCCATTTAAGTTCTTGTATTGTACTATTGCCTCTAGCCTCATAAAGAGACTAGAGGGGTGTGTTTTAGAATAAATACATATATTTCATACCCTCCAGCATTTCGCGATTTCGCGATTCACGAAAAAATTGCGAAATCGGCTAAATAGCGCGATGGCCGCGATATTTGTCATTCTCGTCGTGATATTTGCCAAAGTGACTGCAAAACAAACAATGCCCGATAATAGGCTGAGCGGGCACACGTCACTACGTGCCGCCGTCCAATACCTGCTTCCTCCTGTCCAAGATTACATCTGCCAAAGAACAACAAAAGCGTAGTAGCGCCAACAAAGTTGCCAAAATAAACATATTTTCTTTTGTCGATAAAATCTTATTGAAGAGGCAATTTGCTCATAATCCTTTCCGCCGCCATCAGCATTGGAGCGCCGGAGTTGCAGCCGTAACGGTTGTGTTTTCTTAAGGGCTGTGTGCGACGTGTTCCATGGTTTTCTTTTAAATAGCTGTCATGTCAGTGAAGCTTTCATTAGTTCATCGTGTTATCGAGAGTTGTTTATACAGTAAATCTTGAATGTGCATTCAGCACAAAATACACATTCGACTCGAGCTTTTTTCTTTTACATTTTGAATTGTCAATACCTTTGTTTACTGCGTGTATTTATACTCCCTGAAATCGGCAACATTTTTGTAGCTCCACGCAAGTAAACTGCTGTATCCATTCCTGTTTTTATTACATTTGTCTTTGTAGTCCCTCATCTTTACTTCTCCCTTCTCCCCAGTATGTGCTGTTCGCCCCCTTACCACCACTCTGCTTTCTTTGTCGTTGTTCACTTTATTATCAAAACCATGTCCACTTAGGAAAAAATGCTTGCTCTTCCAGATTGCAACACTCGAGGGATGCATAATAAAAAATCTATAGCTTTTTGGATGGGTCTGGTGAGCGCCTGGTATCCCTTGCACCCAACGAACATCTTTAGCTGACCAGATTTGTGCCTCACTGGTGCGACAGACTCCGAGAAGCCCCTGCGTGCTCTTGAAGCGCTTCAGAGCTGCAGCTCTCCACAGCTCCTCTCACAAGTGAAATGCCCCGGCCGTAAAGCCCAGCCTTCACCGGGAGTGCGGACTAAATGAAACACGTGGGCTTCTACAATATAAACGAGTCCGCAGACGGCGTTTGTTACAAGCATCTTTGTTCTTGGTAGTACACACAGCTAGGGGAAAGCACTTGGATGAAAACCTGTTTTGCAGTGACCTTACCAATAAGAGTTGATGATGTGATTTGCTCAGAACAGGATGTTGTTGAGGCAACAGTTGAGACTCAAAGGCTCTGTTCCTCCTTCTGAAGTAGGTTGTTCTGGCCAATGACCACTGCACCACTTCTTTCTTTCCCGCCACAGAACAGTTAATGAAGAGGGCTGCCTAACAACACTTGTAAATAAAAAAAGCATTGCAATGCAATAAGTCTCGCAATATTAAAGTTTTAGCTATTGGTGTGGCATTATTTAACAATGCCAATAGCTCAAACTTTAATAATGTGAGACCAATTGCATTGCAAATGCTTGTTTTGGCATGTGGTGGTGTCTGTTCACCACCAGAACGTACCTCAATGGATTTGATAAACATGCCATCCTGACCCTTGTTGAGTGTACCAGCACTGAGACTGAGATTTTGTTCTACAAGGCTTCTCCTGCGAGATCCCGACAGACACTTTCCTCATAGTAAAGCTGAGGGAACAGACAAACTACTGCTACATGCATCGTTCAAAAAAAGATAAAGTGCGTGGTTAACGAAAAGCTCATGTGCAGAGGTTATTGAGAGAATGCATGCATGACTAATAGAGAACAAGCAATTGATTGACAGATGCATGCTGCCAAGACATAACAGGTGTGCAGAGTGATGTCATCATGTGGCCTAAGTTTAAATCAAAAGAGGCGGCATGCAAATTAAACATAGCCACAGGTTCACAAGTGGGCTGTTATCTTTACGCATGTGAATTACTTAAACCTACAATCAAGAGTGTTTCTATGGAGGAATGCTTACATTAGAATACATACACAGCTTCATGTTGTTAAATAACTAAAAAAACTAAGATATCTGTGTTTGGTGTAGGAAAAATGGCCAAATAAAATGCCGCAAAATTGTCGCAAAATTTTCATATTTGTGCCGCTAAATTTCCATTTTTGTGCCGCTAAATTTGCTAATCCATGCCGCTACATCCTGGGGGGTCTGATATTTTATATATATATACCAGGTGTGGTGCTCTTTCATTTGATTATTCAAGAGATTATAGACTGGTAAAACAAGCTGCTTTACATTCCTTCAAGACTTAGCCTGGAGGCTGCTCTCCACAGCTACCACAAGGATAGCTTTCTCTAAAGGTTGTCGTAACCCTACCGTCAATAAGAGTCTTTGGACTGGTGTTAGGTGCCCACTAGTGGGCATCATATGCCAGGCCAACTTCTCACATACATGTCCTACCTTTTAAACACACTACACACTGCCCTCAGGGCAGTTTAGTCCCTACCCTAGGGCTAGGTTATATGGATTAAGAAGGAAGGCTTGGACCTGGAAAAAGGTTTTTTTTGCCAGATTGATATGGCAGTTTAAAACTGCACCTGCAGGTAGCTATGGCAGGCATGAGAAATGTTTAGAGGTCTACTTAAGTAGATGGCACAATCAGTGCTGCAGGCCCAATATTAGCATTTAATTTACAGGCCCATTTACAGGCACATGTGGTACCGCTTTACTATGAACTTATAAGTAAAATAAATAGGCCAGTTGGGTGTAAGCCAATTCAAGCATGTTATAAGGAGAGGCACATCACTTTAGCTCCGGTTAGCCATAGTTAAGTGCACAGAGTTCTAAAGCCAGCAAGACAGCAAAACAGGAGGGTTAAAGGCAAAACTTTAGGGGGAGAACCACATAAATTCCCCTCCAGTATGCCTGCTCATGTCCTTACAACAAAAGCAGCCAGCTTCACCGTCGTCAGCACAGGCAAACCCATCCCACGTGGATGTGGCATTCCATTTCTGTGTCAGCTGTATCTGTCATTGCTGTTGGGTCCTTGTTCCTTCTCAGGGAGCCTAAGCATCTTAGAACGATCCATTTATACTATTTTCCAAAGACTCTTTATTATTGGTATCATATTTCTTGACACTAACCAGTGTCTTTCCGTCTACCCAGCATCCACCGATTGTCAGTGCTTCATGAGGGCTCTGTATTAGTTCTATGCCCTTCAAAGTTTGGGCTATCTGCGGACCTATTGTTACCATACCAATTCTTTAAAATAATCGTAGATTGGACTTTGGCTTCACCCAGTGGAGTATTGCTCTCTCACCTCATGCTGAAGGTTGATCAAAATATCACTCAACCTTCTCGGAACTGCTTCCATTTGAATAGAAGAGAGAGTATTTTACATCTGGAAACTACTGTCAATCAGTGGCGGCTCCCATTGGGTGTGCCGCAGGGCGGTGAGACGGGGACGGGGAGGGGCAGGGTGGGGGGTAGTAAATTCGAACAAACGACGGAATGGAGGTAATAATTATTACGTTCCTCCATTCTGTACTTTGTCCGAGTTTACTACCCCCAACCCTGCTTTACTTTCCTCCGTTCCGCCGTATGTCCGAGTTTACTACCCTCCACCCTGCCCCTCCCCGTCCCACAGCACGCCCTGTGCAAGCCGCCTCTACTGTCATTCATCACACTGTTTGGCACATCCTTTGTCGTGTACGCATTATATACAGAACGCAACCCCCTTTTTTGTCTTTTTTTCCTCCCGCTTTGGGAACTTTGTATGTCTAGGTTAATTGCATTAATACTGTTTGGCATGTCTATTTTTTAATTCATAAGCACATTCAAGCCAGACCAGTTTGACTTGCCAGTGCTTATTAATATAGATGTCGTATTTCCAAAGTTTATTCTCTTTGTTCCTATTGTTCCTTCTTTATCGTCTTTGCCTTGAGGGACTCTTAAATCATAGCTTTGAAAATTGCAAGATGATTTCTCAGCTTTTACCACTGAAAGAAGCCCTGTTTGTTTCTCATCACACCAGCCTACCACTTGTGCACTTGGGTACTCCATCATTGCCAAGTACAGTATACCTGTAGACTTAGATTGCTTTACCGTGAAGTATAAACAATATCTCTAATGCCCTCTCCCATTTTCTCTTAGGATTGATAATCTTGGTAAACACTGGTTGTGTACTGAAGCAATTCTCCTCTTCTTGTGTTTAAATGGCCTAGAGCTATTATTGGCCAGTCTATCACTCCGAAGCCGTGAGGTACCACAGGGTGATACTTTAGCCTACGGTTTCTACTTTGCTGTTCTTGTAATGTTGCATGCTTGATTGGAACACAGTGAGGCTCAAGTCAGAAATGGCGGACTTGTAATTGAGTACAAGCACTTATGTGTCTACTGTTTCGAGCCCATTCATCTGATGCAATGCAAACACTTGTTTCTGTATTTAGTAGGAGTTTCAGAAAGTGCTGGGCATCTCATGTCATTTACTTCAGGATGTTATGACTGACATGTTACAGAGATCTTCTGCTAGCTCAGCGACAATGGAGGCCAGAGTCCACTGCCCTGGGAGCTGTTTATTTGAAGACAGGTTTAAAATTGTCACATATCCGACATTTCATGACATACTGTTGCTTCATCTACACCCCGAGGCCAGGTTCACTGCATGCCATAGTTTGGCACCGCAGGCTACCAACAATCTCCCTCCACGCCTCTTGAGGATCAGCTGTTTGCCCGGATGTGCTGTCTCCTGGGCCCCTTCGACAGTACGCTTTGCACCCGGTAAGATGGATTTTCAACCTAACAGGGGTGCAGTGGAGTACTGTTATCAGGTTCACCCGTAAGATTATAATATGGTATGCTGTGTGGCACGAGGAGGGTATAAACAGTAGATCAGAGCTAGGTGTGTGGCGACGGATCGTAACATTTGCCACGACCGTAGCATTCCCTTTTAATGAAAAAACCACAAACATTGACGCATAAAATAATGAAGTATCCTCTAGTAAAGGTTTTAGAGGTTAAATTATATTTATCAATGCATTTATTAATTGAAAAATGGATAAACAAATTAATATTAAAAAAAAGCTGACGAGTGTAAATGGGTTCATCATCGAGTGATTTTAAAGTAAATTGTTGACAAAGTTGGAAGATAACCAAAGTCCACCCTGTGCCAAGATCACAGGCAATGAGGGCGCAGACGGCTCAGAGAGGGTGCCAAGGTCCAGGCCAGAGACAGAAGCGGCAGTGGATGTTATATAAACTGCGCATTCATGCCAGAGAAAGAGGCCCGGGGGACCACGTGCAACATCTGCACCCTCAGAGGCTAAAGAGGAACGGGCAGATGCATCCCCCGCTGCATATTACAGTTCTAAAATTAGTGTCTTGCTTCTGTTTGTTAATAAATAAAAATTAAAGCAGAAACGACATCATTGTCTGAGATAGATGACCTTATATGTGACTCATGCCTCATGCTACATGCAGGTCTAATTGAGGTATGCCATGCAGACTGCCTGGCAAGTATTCCTGTAGTAGTACCTGCACCACGAAAAGCCCCCCTACAATCATTTGAGCAGGCTTATTGATTTAAATGTACTTACATCGCCAAGACATTCTGTTGGACGTCATTAAGTTAAGTAGTAGTGTTGCACAGCAACAGGATACTCCCAACAATTAGCTCTTGAAAGATGCAAAAGGTATATTGACAAAATAAATTGGCTACTGCGCATGTGAGTAGTGTAAATCATAAATGTATGAGAAAAGAGAAAATACCAGGACTGTTCATTTTAATTTAATGAAACATCATTTAAGTGTAGAGCCTCAGCATCTGAAACTTTAAACGAAAATGCCGACTACTTACGCCAAATAATTTCTACCTCGAGGTGTAGCCGCATGGCGTAAAAATTACCTCATGTAAGTAAGAAATCCTGATGTTAAGAATTTCTAAGCAGCTATTCACTTGTCCCTGCGAAAAAGACTGCCTATTGAAGAACATTTTCTTCACGAGTAAGTCAGGAATGAGGCAGGATAATTGGATCAAAGTGGTGTTTTGGGAAAGGGGCAGGTATCTCACAAACTCAAAACTTTTTGTTTGTTCACAAATGTTTTTGCAAGGCATTTCCCACTCTTGACACAAACAGGAGTTTTCTCCTCTGCAAAGGCACGGGCAAGTGTGTTTTAGTGGTGAGAAATTAAAAAAGAACACTGCCTTATTACCTGGTGGTGATGAAGGAGAAGAATTGCTCCACAACAAAAATATTTGACTGTGTAAGGAAAATGGGAGTTAAAAAATGGACAACTGGCTAATCGTGCTTAGTCTGAGCCAAGGCATTGTCGAATGATGAACGCCAAGGCCCTGGCGTAGATTGGGCATTCACCATTTGGAGGTCCAAGCCCACAAATCAGTAAGAGTTGTACACCTCTATGGATAAAACTTTTGGATTTAGTGAAGTCCAAGTTAAAAATAAATCTTGAACAAATGTATAATAGTTTTTTTAGGTCCCCAGATATACTCTTACTTTTGTGCATCTCTGGATAATACATTTTTTAAAAAAGCAAGTGTTTGCTTGTATCATACTACATTCATAAAGGAAAATCTAGTGCGGGTTTCTCTTTGAGCATCCTCTAGGTGTGTGTATCTTTCTCACTGCCCTAGCCCTCTTTTCTCTGTACACGTGGCACGAGGAGGGATAGGCCTACATATATACAACACCCTCCTAGTCGTGGTCATCACCTAGGAGGCAATGAGCATAAGACATACTTAGCAGTTATGTAACCACTACAGATGCGGAAGCTCTACAGTCATTTTTAGGTCGAGACTGAGCAGCGCATGAGCAGCTCGGCAGCATGCTGTATTGGAGAATGGAATAGAAGCCCCACCCACATTTGTCATTGGCTTGTGACATTGCCATTCGTAAATGCTGGCTTCTACTTCGTTAAGGGGTTTGTCAGTCCCTCCTTAGTACCGCCTTGTCTTCAATTGTAACCTCCCATGAGGACTGGCCCTTTTACTTCGGTTGTTACACAGTGCTTCTTATTTAGTCTGTAAGCACTATTTTTTTTAATGATTTTCTTTTACAGCAGGCTCGACATGCTTTCTTGCAACATTCAGCGCGCCATTCTTGCTTTCAATTTCAGACCAGCCCGGGACAATGGCAGCCGCTTCTTTGAATAGGTCTCACATTTACAAGAGTTTGAGCTATTGGCATTGTAAATGACAATGCCTTTTATTTATGTGTTAATTAGCAAAACAGATAAAAAGGCATTGTCAATTACAAAGCCATTAGCTTAACCCCTTGCATGCTGATGACGGCCCCCATCCGTCATGCACTACGGTGCACGTGTGCTGATGACGGCTGGGGGCCGTCATAAACCCGCCCACTCGTGATTTTGCCGCACAGGTGCAGAATCGCGGCAGCATGCAAGGGGTTAAACTCTCGTAATTTTGAGAACTATTGCATTGCAAATGCGTGTTATCTAGATGCCCTCCCCTTCGGAAAGTTCACCATGAAGTGAAGCAGTCACAGTCACTGTTATTATTCTTTATTGTTTGATTGATTACAATCTTACAATGAGACAACAAACACAACCAACTATAAAAATCCAAGTTAAAAAATGTAGGACAGAAAAAATAGTAAAAGCAAGAATAAATAATGCAATATTTTTTTGCGGAATTAAATTTGATAATATCCATTTCATAGTGCTATTTACATTTTAGTATATATCATACAGTACATGTAGATTTGAATTTTGCTGATCTAATTTCGATCCTATTCTTACTAAAAACTTCGCAAAGGCAGGATTCATTATTATATCATCAGAGTGTAAACATATTATCAGAGCTTGCCTGCAAGTCAGTACTCCTCAAGCATTAAAATGTTTCTTAAGTATGTTTTTTCTTTCAATTTCCAATTCTGGGCAGACACACAGCAGGTGAGTAATGTTCTCTTCTCTTAATTTACATACCCTACATGTGTCTTCTTCTGACCTTAGCCACGGCGGAAGATGACATAAGCCCGGTAATGCCCCAAAATGAGCTTTTGTGAAGATTTTTTATATTTCAAAGTCCATTGAGTTTCTAGAATATGCTTGAACTTTTACTTTTGGGAAACCATTTATTATTGGCCAAGCGTGTTTTCTTTTTGCAAATAAATCTTTATCCCTTAGCAGCGATAGATGGGTTGTTAGTTTATTAATAGCTTTCTAAAATGATTCAGGATTAATTGTAGTCCAGCAGATTAGGGTCGCACCATATTCTTCTAATGCAGCTTGTAAGTATTTCCAGGCATGTGATTTCCTATTTATGTTTATTTCCTGCCTTAATAATTGAGACATTTGATTTTCATTGTCATTTTTTATTCTATTCCATACTTTTATAAATTGTCCTTTTCTTGCATATAATTGGTTAGTGAATCCAAACGCCAGCCTTATTTGAGCTGGCAATGCATTATTAGGCAGGTAAAAGAGGGTTTTAAAAGTTTTTGTGACCGCATTATTAATTGTCACAGCATTGTTCCCACACAGGGCTTCGCTACCATGTGTTAAGGTAGGCAGCAATTTTGCCGACATAACTTTTAGGAATGGTCGGAACTCAGCTCACCTAATGATTTCTGCAATATTCTAAATGCAGCTATCAAAGCATTTACTTTCCTTTGGATATCTGTATTTTGCGGGAGGAAATTTCCGTTATTGTTGAATAATACTCCCAAGTACTTGTATGATTCTACTTTTTCTAGTTGCATTTTCTCCAGAAACCATTTGATGATTTCTGCAAGATTCTAAATGCAGCTATAAAAAGCATTTGCTTTCCTTTGGATATCTGTTTTTTGCGGGATAACATTTCCGTTATCGCCGAATAATACTCCCAAGTACTTGTATGATTCTACTTGTTCAAGTTGCATTTTCTCCAGAAACCATTTGGATTTATATTTTATTCTTATATTTTTGTAGATCACCATAACTTTGGTCTTTGTTTCGTTTATCACCATCTCGTTTTCTTTTGAATATGATTATATTCGATCTATTAACCATTGTAACCCCACTTTTGTTTGGCTTAGACGGATGACATCATCTGCGTATAGTAAATTGGATATCTGCTTGTTGGCTAGTTTAGGCGGGTGTGCATTTACTTCATTCAGTGCATTAGTAATGTCTGCTAAAAACAAGTTAAAACATAAAGGGGCCACTACACACCCTTGCTTCAACCCTGCAGTGGTTTAAATGTCAGTCGTTAGCGTTGATCCACCCCCCATCCATACTCTAACCCAAGTGTCAGCATATGGAAGTTGAATTTGTTTTAAAAGGGACACTGGGATGTCTTGCTCCTTCAATTTTCTCCACAGAAGTTGTCTGTGCAGACAATCAAAGGCTGATCTAAAATCAACAAAGCACAAATACATGGGTTGTTTTATTGCAGTACTTTTAACCATTAGCACTGATAGAGCTAGTATATTTGTTGTAGTGCCCAGTCCTTTAAAAAGTCCTGTTTGGTTGGGCGGGAGTATCTGGTTCTCCTTTGCCCATACAGATACGTTTGATTATAAAACTCCAGCAAATAATTTGGCATCTGTGCCTTGAAGAGTAATTAATCTATAATTTTCAGGGTGGGCCCAATTTCCTTTTTTATAAATTGGCAAAATTATTGACCCTCTCCAGGAGTTGGGTATTGTCAATGTCCAGACAATTTCTTTAAAGACTGCTGTTGGATATTCTGACCATAGATCTGGATCCTCCTTATAAAGTGCAAAAGGAATACCATTGGGACCTGGTGACCTATCTTTTTGTGTCCGTATTATTTGGATAGTTGAATTTTTATTATATCAAATTCAAGGTCCAGTTCCTGGCTTAATGTGTCAATTATATTCCATTTGCCATCCAGATACATTGTATCCCTGTCGGAGTTTAAATGTGTTGCCAGAAAACTAACCCACTCTTTTCCAGTCAGTGCAGATGATACCACTTATTTATTAGGTCGTACTAGACCATTTATCGTTTTCCAGAATTTCCTAGAATTCATTAGTGGCCAGATGTAGGTAAATCTCAATTACCGATTCTTAAATACCGAATTTTACCGATTCGGTATTCATGAATCGGTAAATGAGATGTAGGTAAAAAATCGGTATTTTTTACCGAATCAGTAAAATTCGGTATTGGACTTTCGGCATTTACCGAATCGGTATTTACCGAAACGGTATTTCCCATTCATTCCAATGGGCCAAAAGGCCCATAGGAATGAATGGGAAATACCAATACGGTAAATACTGATTCGGTAAATACCGATTCGGTAAATACCGAATCGGAAAGCAAGCAAAAGTGAAACTTAAGAAAACAGCCAATCAGGTGCTACCACCCTCCCCCTCCCTACCAGGAAGTGGCTACACAGCAGCTGCAACTAATTAGAAGCTCCTGGAGAGGCAGTTGGAGCAGAGAGACTGGGAGCAGCAGCAGAAAGAGTTTGTGCAGTTTAAAACATCTAAAATGGCAACCACCAAAGACACAGAGCAGCCAGAGAGGAAGAGAAAGGTGAAATTCAGCAGCATGGAGCTACAGGTCCTTGTGGAGGAGGTGGTGAAGGTGCACCACAAACTCTTTGGCAGGCAGTCCCTCACTGTGGCTGAATCTGCCAAAAGGAAGATTTGGCAGGATATACTGCACAAAGTCAATGCTGTGGGAGTGATCACCAGAGACACGGAGGACTTGAAATAAAGGTTCTATGACCTGAGGAGCCTCACAAAAAAGAAATTGGCAGACCACCACAAACAGGCATTGAAAACTGGTGGAGGAAAGAACACAGCAGCCCCCCTCACTGACCTGGAGGAGATGGTGGCCTCAACCTTGGAGCCAGAAAGCGTCTGCGGACTGGGAGAAGTGGACAGCTCAGCCAAAGCTGCAAGCAGAAAAGGTAAGATGCATGCACAGCAACCCCCCTCACACCCTCATCCTTCCCTCACCCCTTGAAGCTAAGTGACCCCAGTCCAGTGTGCCAGCACTATACAGTAGCAATGCATCATGGGACATGTAGTCAGTTAATGAAAGACCATGTCATGCAGCACAGCAACCACCAAGTCAGGCAAATTATTGCAGACATAATGAAGGGCAGGCAACATGTACATTGTGCAAATTAATAAGATTTAATTGTAGTGGCTGTGAGACATTTGTGCTCAGCTGATATACGCTCATATGTCCACAGGTCACACATCCAGAAGGCAGTCACAGGAGACTGAAGGCACAGCACCCGAGAGGGATGAAAGTCAGGAGCCAGGTCCCAGTGCATCACAGGACACAGGTGTACCAAGTTGCCAACCACCTTCCCAAGACCCTGAAACAACTCAAGACTTGCAGGCATCCCCACGACGTTCGCAGTCCCCTCTGTTAATGTCTTCACCAGACATGCCAGCATCACTGCATGTTGAAACACCTGCAGCACAACCAAGCAGGAGGCATGTCCTTGCACCACTGATAGAAATGGACACATCTGCCGGTGAAATGGAGGTGGAAGACACACACACCTTGCCTGGAGATGATATCTCTGCCACACTGCAGTCCAGTGCAGAGGTTGTCCGTAGTAGCACTAGACGCCGCAGAGGCGAACAAAGGAGTGTAGATGCACGTGGGGAGGGGTACAGTGTGTTCCAAGGCCTGGAGGGGAGCATGGTGAGGATCCAGAGGATGCAGGGGAAGGCCATCATGCCCTGTCAACGCCAAATGCGCAACCTGAATAGCAATATGGAAGAAATATGGAAGGGCATCAGGGAACTGGTGGAAGTGAACAAGAACATGGCTACAGGGATACATGAAATGACACAATCGGTGCAGCTACTGTGCACCAAACTGGACACAGAAATTTCATCAAGGCGCAGGGAGAAGCAGCGTGCACAGCAAAACAACAACGCAATTCACCGCCTGGCCACAGCCACATCCCTGCTATGCAGGTGCAGCATAAACAGTCAGGAGTGTTTGACGCAAAACAGCAATGAGGTGACAAGGGGCATAGCCAGGATGACCGGTGCTCTTGAGGCGCTAATAAATACCCAAACAGCACAAACTGCTGCTATTGATGTGCCAGAGAGTGAAGGGAGCACAAGTAGGAGCAGCATGGCAAGCTCCTATGGTGTAGAGACAAGGAGGAGCAGCAGGCGACAAGGTGAGGCTAAAGAGCAAACGCCCGGCGAACACAGTGAGCCACATACATATGGCGCTACTAAGGGTGGACGCAAATGAACAGTTAATACTATGGGGAAGTGACCCAGGACATACAATTTCGAAAGTTCAGAGTTCGTGTTGCACATTTGTGCCTTAGATACCTGCGTAGTGACTACATTAAACTATGTTGGGTGCATACTCCACCTGTCTGTGTCTCTTTACTTACTAAGAAAAAGTTGCGTGTGACCTCTTCCCGTCTGTGTCTGCCATCTGTTGGTGTTGCATGCCCAGCTGTGTGTGGGTCAGGCAGAGCTTGGTGATCATCATGGTCCTCGAAATCTGATAATTCCACTTCTGTGCCCTTCTTAACTGCAAGGTTGTGCAACATGGCACAGGCAGCAATGATTTTACATTAGGTGATGGGGGTATACTGCCGGGCACCTCCATTCTTATGCAGGGACCTGAATCTGCTCTTCCATATACCAAAGGTACGCTCCACAATATTTCTTGTGCTCTTGTGGGCCCTGTTATATCTTCTTTGGCTGGGGGTTGAGGTAGGGGGTGAGGATGAAGGAGTGGAGGGCATATGCTCTGTCCCCTAAAAGGAAATGGGAGTACATTACTCACATGCATACATGTACTTCTTTATGCAATAGGTGTTAATCTGGTCGCACACTGTGTCTTACCTAGCTGGTATCCTTCACCAAATTCCCCTGCTGTCAGCCGTGCATATATACCGCTGTTTTGGAATATGTAGAAGTCGTGGGTACTCCCAGGAAATTTTGCCACAAGGTCAGTGATGGTGCACTTGGCATTGCATATCACCTGCACATTGATGGCGTGGGTGGACTTTTTATTCCTATATATGTATTCGGTGGCAGTAGGGGGAGATATGGGAATGTGGGTGCCATCAATGCAACCAATGACATTGGGGAAATGCGCCATCAGATAAAAGTCTGTTTTTGTTTGGAGCAGTTCAGCATGGGTTTCAGGGAAAGTTATATAGTGGTCCATCCTCTGTACCATGGCGTCAAGGAATTTATGGAAAAAGCGTGACAGGCTGCTCTGGGTCACCCCACCTACCGCAGCAACAACACTCTGGAAACTTCCTGGCGCAAGCAGGTGTAGGCTGCACAGCACATGCACGTGGGGTGGAATGGCGTGCGCCCTTGGGGTAGTGTGCTCCAACAGTGGGTGTAGGTCCCTGATGAGGTCCAAGATGGTGTCTGGGTGCAACCTGTACCTCTGGAGAATCTCTGGCTCTGTGAGCATGAACAAGGTGATCCTCTGTCTGTAGACCTGCTCCTGTCTCAGCCATTCCCTCTCACCTTCCTCCTGTAGCCGTAGCCGCCTCGCAATGACATAGAATGCCGCCATTGTGAAAATAATATTGCATTTTGTGTCCTTTTCTATAGGCTGCACCTGGTTACCACCTGATTTCAATCCACGGTAAATACAGACTCTTAAATACCGAATTTCAAGCAAATTTGGTATTTCAGAGCCTACCTACATCTCAATATTCAATTTTGCCACTTCTTATTTACCGATTCGGTATATTTACTGATTCGGTAAATTTACCGATTCGCAAACTGTTGCGATTCGGTAAAATTACCGATTCGGTTAATTTACCGATTCGGAATGTTTACCGAATCGGTAACTTTACCGATTCGGTAAATTTACCGATTCGGACGATTTTCAGTCCCCTACATCCCAAATGCCTAATACCGGTCGGTAACGGCTGAAATTCGGTAATTTCGGCCGTTACCGACCGGTATTTGGCTTCCTACATCTGGCCCTAGATGACTAGCGTGGAAAACTTTAGCCCAAAGATCGTGCTTTGCATGCTTTCTTTCGTTCCAGATTAATTTCCTCAAATTTTGATTAATATTTTGTAATTTGATGGACATTTGATTATTATTTGGGAATTTAGTGAACTGTCTCCTAAAATTGTTACAAGTCCTTCTCATATTCCTTATTGTATAGGATAAATTAATATTATTATTTATTTTCTCCATTCGCATTGTATGTTTTTTTTTAGCTTTGGGTACTAATTCATGTGATTTCACTAATTTACATGTAAAGTTTACCTATTGATCAATTGGTGATAAAAAGATTTTTTCTTCAAAATATTCTTTGGCCAGTTTTTGTGCCGATTTTTTATTGTTGTCTTTGGTATGAGCTGTCCAGATAAAGTCTCCTATAGTTGATGGTTCCCTTCTGTCCTCGTGTTGTCAAATATGTTTGATGTTTTATCCTGGGCAAATTTGTGGTGAGTATTTGCTGACTATGATCACGGTCAGTCATCTTCCCCAGATAGTATGAGGTAATATTACTAAAGATGTTTAATGATACAATCGTATAGTCAATGCATGACTTCGAATTTTGTGAATGAAACGTCCAAGCTGGTGGTGAGTCTTGTGGGAACCTACCATGTAGTATTCGTTGACACATTGCTTCTATTTCCTTCAAAAAATGTATACCCACTTTGCTTTGTCTGGGCTTTGTGACTTTATCTAGTGTCAGCTGAGGAATTGCCCATTGCTGATCCTGTGACAGAGTGATGTTGTCTCTTGTATAGGCACAACCAGGTTTAAATTAAAATACCCTGTAATTATATGGTCTGCGAAAGTGTCATCCATCATTTGTTGCAACAGAAAACTGGTGAGTATAGCACACATGTTGGTGCTTGAACTTGGTGTGGGGTGTATATATAAGTTAATTAATATTAAAGATTTTGATTTTACTTGATTGCTTGCCTTATATCGTTGACTTACTGTTAGAAAGTTAGGATTGTTTGTATCCATTTGCTCATGCTCCACTCTCAAATCGATAGCTATGAATGTAGCTAGGCCCCTAATAGGGCAACCGTATTTATGTTGCTTAATTGCGGGCTCAAAGTATCGTTTATAACCCTTTAACATTACAGGATTGATTGCCCATGTTTCCTGTGATAAAATAACCTGATAGGAATTAGAAATAGAGTTTAAGTGGTCCTTATTTACCTTATTGTATACCCCATTTATATTCCATGAGCATAGCTTTAATATTTCCCTGTCCTTATTTACTTTTTTTAGTGTGCATCTTGCTGTGTTCTGTCATGGATCGTTATTGCCTGAAGAGCCGTAGATATCCATTTTTCGTTTCTTCTAATAAACTTTTCTCTTTTGCTTTGGGTCAATGCTGTTTCGCCTTGCTCCGATTTTCCAAGGGAATTTTTTAATTTAGAGAATACTTTATTTTTGCTGTTTCTTTGTTGAAGTTTCGGACTCTTTTCTATGATGAAAGGACTTGGATATACCTTTGGTACTGGCTTGCTTATTATTATCCCCCAGCTGTAAAACATTTCTTTTTCATTCATAATTAATTCTGCTAAAGAGCCAGAGTTCAAGGTTATCAAGGTCAGTGTCAGGCTACTTTCTGCATTTGGTAAGAATCTAATACTTTCAATGTCTTTGCTTATCACATTTTCTAACGACGGGATAGACTTAAAGAGGCAGAGACTGTTTCCTCTATTCAGTGTGTCTTGCCTGCCCCAAGAGACATATACTGGTTTGAAAATCAGTTGCACCATCCCATTAAATGATGATTCCTCTTTCCTGTCTTTTTCAATACATTGTGGGACTTTATATGTGACTAGTTGCTCCTCTCCATTCCGCACGATGACCAACGGATCCCAATTCAATACATCCCGGTTCTCCTCAGCTTGTTCTAAAATATTGTTTTGGTTCGCATTCATATACCTGATTTATGTGTTTGATTAACTAGGTTTTGAGAGTATCAATGGTCACAGTCCAGGCTCATTTCCCTGGCCCTGCAGTAACAATTTAATTGAGGCAGTCACATTCCAGGTTTATTTATCTTGTTACTTTAAAGAAGGAATCGCTGGATGGTTCATTTATATACGGGTAATATTATAATGTAGCTTGTGAAGACATATTTAGTTCTCGGCATATAATCATAAAGAAATGTTATTGTTGCTAAATTTTGGCAAACTGCTAGGACCACTCGAGTTAGATTTATAGAGATTTAGCCCTCTAAACTACTAGAGATTAGCTAATAGATAAAAAAGATGCTTATGATACAATGCTGCCTAGAATAAGTGGCTTTCCAATCAAAGGGAGGCTCACCATTTTTAGAAGAGTTTTCTCTCTTTTGCAATGTCCCTCAAGCCTAAATGTTTCCTTTCCAAATTATCTATTTGCTCCCAATGCTGAGTAAGCATTGAGAGTGTTGCTATTTCAAATAATAGATCTTAATTTATTCCTTTATGGATATATTTACTACTCTTTCTGTAGATAGATTAAATACATTAGTACCGACCCAAGATTTAAAAAACCCAAAAAGGATAAAAGACAATAAATGTGATGTGTATGCATCAGAATCATTGTGTTTATTTAGATGGATTTACCATGGTTTTCGTTTAACCCCTCTCATTTATAGGATTGGTATAACATACAACATCTTGCTGCTTATACATTTACAAATACACATAGTATAGGATTTGGGTCACCCCCCTTCACCCACTGTTTGTTTGAAGTGCCCATCAATGTGTTGGGTCAGCCAACAGCATGTTGCAGGTGTTTAGTTTTTGCATTTATGTTTGCATTGGCAACTGTAAACAAAGTAGTCCTGCAAGTCCAGTAAAGTTGAAGTTGAATTCATTGGATGCTATTACTGTATAAACACCCAGTGCTTTATTTGTGCCGGTGCTTGCCGGTGCTAAGCACCGGCACCTAATTACCAGGGCCGGGTCTACACACTCTGGTGCAACGTGCACGTAAAAGTTGCTTCACTATCGCTACGGGACAAACTCAAGTGTTGTATTTCTCGTCCGACTCCAGACTCTGGAGACACTGTATGTCTGCAACTCTGTACTCTGCATGTCACTCACTTGATTGAACCAACGTCACTTTCGGTTCTCAATTACTGGCTCAGATTCTTTCTGTTCTTCTCTCACTTACCTCTCACTCGCGGCTGGAATATTGATGCAGTGCCACCCCTGTACCAGTGGGTGGGCCGCGGGACACTGTTGGTGTTGGGCAGGGCAGGGCTGGATTTTGGTTCTCGGGGGTTGGGGCTGAGCGTGGCTGCGGCAGCGTGCGCACTCCGCACTGCGCAGATTTTTTTCAGACTGTGGCAGTTTTGATTGCGCACGCATTCGCCTCAATCAGTCCAGCCCCAGCATACCCGCCGCACCACGACCGGTCGGCCGCATCTTGTGATCGTCGTTAAACAGCCAGGCCGAACGACGTTGTGAGCCTTTAGTTGGTCTGGCAACAGCTGCACCAGGTGAGACAGGGACTTCTGGCAGGCGTAAGCAAGCAAGCCCTTCACCAGACAGTTAATTAAGCTGCGCAGCCTGCAGTTCACAGAGAGAGTCTCAGTCCCGAGTTCCACGGCCACCCACTCACGTCCCACTCAACTGGTCCCTGTCACTGTCCCCGGTGCCCGGCAGTCTCTCGTCCGAGCCATGCCATCTCCAACTCAGTGCCAGTCAGTTTGTGAAGTGTGTTGCGGCCTGGGCGGCGCGCCTCTGATCCTCAGCCTGACCTGTGCCCAGGTCGCTGGCTGAGTCAGTGGAGACAGGCAGGCCTAATAGTACAGCAGTCACAGTTAAAAAAGCTGGCAGAGCACAGAGTCCCACGGCCACGTGACACGTCCAGGTCCCACTCAATGTATAGTCTGGTCTCTGTCCCAGTCACTGCTGTCCTGTCCCCTTCCCAATTCCCATCCCATCCACTCATCCCAGCGCGAAGTGTGTTGTGGGTGCGCCTCAATGAACATGAATGATCATAACCATGAATGAATCTCGTGAAATGAAATGAATATTCTTTCATTTTTCTGACTGATATGTTGATCGTTGACTGGTTTGGCAATGGCGGCCGTTAGTTCGGTGTCAGGGTTGCGGGGGTTAGGTTGGGTTGGGGCTATGCGTGGATTTTTTTCAGATTGCACATTCGCCGAATGATGTGGTTAAGGTTTTGGGCTGGCCGGACCCGACTGTGGCATTATACTTTAAGGTCTGTTTTAAATTTCTGCTCTGTATACTGCAGCATTTTGGTATTCTACTTTCTTTGTACAGCGCTGACTGTTTCAAGTGTTTGGTGGTTTAGGGCCCCTAGGGGTGTGTTATTTTAAAGGTTTCAGGCTCAGAGTCTCTGGTGTTTTGGTCTCTGAAGTACCCACGGACGGAGTTTAGATCGTTATGATCTCCAGGGGCAGTAAGGGTGTGGCATCACTGATGCAATGTAACAGTCAGCAACACCACGTGACTTGAGGCAGGGCCAGCCGGTCACCGTGTGGTAGTGTAGTACAAATGATGAGTAAGCGCTACATAAATGCAATAATAATATTTGATGGAAGTCATTCTTTGTAATGGGCTAATGAACACTTCACAGCTGCATGAGGCAGCAGTAATCACGTATGCAGTGTAAAGAAGTGACAGTGTAATCACAAATACATATGTCACATTCATGTGGCAGCTGGAGTGCAGGAGATGTTGACACCCAGGCAGCACTGGTGTAGTCAGGGCTAAACCAAAGAGGAAACCCTTTGGCTTACACGTGCTGTTCCTCAAAGAAACATCCTATAACTAGGTATCCGAATCGTAAACATGATTATTGGAAAAATATTATGACACTAACAAGCATAAATATGCTTCAGAATGCACGCACCACTTTATAAGAAGATCTGAATAATTACCTTATATTGAACATCCACAGAGTATTTGGGGATGATATGGGGGTGGAGGGCAGAGCCCAAAAGACACTTACAAAACCCCAGCAGCGAAATAAAGACCAAAAGCCATGAGGCTCAAAGTACCTGAGAGATCTGGTATATATTATATATATATATATATATATATATATATATATATATATATATATATATATATATATATATATATATATATATATATATATTACCTACTGGCGATAGCCAGTAGGTATATATAGTTAGGATTTTTTCTCTATGGAACTTTTGAAAATTCTATGCCTAATAACTTTGGCGTTTGTGGACGGAATTGGCTGAAATTTTCAGGAAAATGGCACATTTTGTTTCTGAGCAGCTCCTGGAAATTTGGGGGGGGGTTCATCAAGGGGGGCCGAGAAAAAAGGGGGGTCCCAAAACGCGTTTTTCCCATGTTAATTTCCATAGGGCGGTTGGCCTCACTTTTAGCCCGAACGGCTGAATGGATTTCCACAAAACTTGGCAAAATTGTAGGGACTGTTAGCCCGATGTGCCTTTGCTAGGTCTCAATATATGTGCTTCAGTGGATTTTGAGAAATTAACGTTTAAAACAAGATATATATCTGTAACAGCGCTCCGGGTAGCGCTCCGGTTAGCGAACTTTTCGCGTATCGGAACTTTGCGAAGCTGATTGGCTCTCCGGTGTCTGTCAACATTCTAAACAGTCCGGAGCGGCCGCCATCTTGTCTCTCGGTAGGATCGAGAGACAAGAGGAGGCCAAAACAAAGGGGGAAATGAAGGAAAGGGGGCAAGGTAGACCCCTTCTGACCCCCTAGGATTGATGAGGGGGATATTATAGAGCCATGCGGGCCCCAAAAAAAAAAAAATCCGATTATTTCGCCGTAGAGACGCGTCTTGGTAAGCGAACCGGGCAGCTAACCGGGCAGCTAACCGGGAAGCTAACCGGCAGTGTAACGGGAGTCTGAGAAGTAGCTGATTGGCTGTCAACATTGTAAACAGTCCGGAGCGGCCGCCATCTTGTCTCTCGGTAGGATCGAGAGACAAGAGGAGACCAAAACAAAGGGGGAAATGAAGGAAAGAGGGCAAGGTAGACCCCTTCTGACCCCATAGGATTGATGAGGGGGATATTATAAAGCCACGCGGGGCCAAAAAAAAAAAAAAAAAACCATCCGATTTTTTCGCCGTAGAGACGCGTCTTGGTACGCGAACCGGGCAGCTAACCGGACAGCTAACCGGGAAGCTAACCGGCAGTGTAACGGGAGTCTGAGGAGTAGCTGATTGGCTGTCAACATTGTAAACAGTCCGGAGCGGCCGCCATCTTGTCTCTCGGTAGGATCGAGAGACAAGAGGTGGAAAAAAAAAAGTGTAAATGAATGAAAGGGGTAAGGCAGACCCCTCCTGAACCCCTAGGATTGATGAGGGGGCTATTAAAGTTCCCTGCGGGGCAAAAGAAAAAAAAATTGCGATTTTTCGCGGTAAAGGTGCTTCCTGGTACGGTAACCGGGCAGCAAACCTGGCAGCGTAACAGGAATCCGACATATTGTGTTTTTTGAATGTTTGTGATATGTGCACGTGTGGATTTTGTCTAATTAAGGTTAAAAAAATATATATATATCTTTAAGCGTGTTCTGGCGCGCTTACGTTTTGGGTTTGGTTTGCGCTGCAGAGACGATACGTCACGGTTATGCGATGCATCATGAGGCGTCTCACGGGCTACATGATACGTCACTTAATAAAGAATATATTTTACAGCTATAGATATTATCTTTTAAAAAACTAATGAAATTCACAGAAAAAACCATAGGTTATAGACCATATATAGTTAGGAATTTGCATTTACAAAACCTTGAAAATTCACTGAAAAAACCATAGGTTATAGACCATATATAGTTAGGGATTAGCATTTAAAAAACCTTATTTTATTTGCACAAAACCATTGAAATTCCATATATAGTTAGTTGCACTAACTATATATCGCGGACCCGCAATCCACTGCTAATGATGTCACATATTACATCGTTCATGACATGGTCAGTCAAATGAGATGTCAGTGATGTCATCAGTGATGTCATTTGAGATGTCATCAGTGATGTCATCAGTGATGTCATTTGAGATGTCATCAGTGATGTCATCAGTGATGTCACTGACCATGTCATGAATGATGTAATATGTGACATCATTAGCAGTGGATTGCGGGTCCGCGATATATAGTTAGTGCAACTAACTATATATGGAATTTCAATGGTTTTGTGCAAATAAAATAAGGTTTTTTAAATGCTAATCCCTAACTATATATGGTCTATAACCTATGGTTTTTTCAGTGAATATATATATATGTGGCTGACATGGTTGCACTCTTAAGCTAAATAAAAGAAAAAAGCACGAAAACTGGGTCTACCTCGTCTTTGCTGGTGTGTGGCTGCTGTTCTCATGTAGAGACGGAGGCGAGCTCTTGCAGAATATATATATATATATATATATATATATATATATATATATATATATATATATATATATATATATATATATATATATATATATATATATATATATATATATATATAATATATATATTACCTACTGGCGATAGCCAGTAGGTATATATAGTTAGGATTTTTTCTCTATGGGACTTTTGAAAATTCTATGTCTAATAACTTTGGCGTTTGTGGACAGTATCGGCTGAAATTTTCAGGAAAATGGTACATTTTGTTTCTGAGCAGCCCCTTAAAATTTGGGGGGGTTTCGTCAAGGGGGGGCCGAGAAAAAAGGGGGGTCCCAAAACGCGTTTTTCCCATTCATTTTTCCATAGGGCGTTTGGCCTCACTTTTAGCTCGAACGGCTGAATGGATTTGCACGAAACTTGGCAAAATTGTAGGGACTGTTAGCCCGATGTGCCTTTGCTGGGTCTCAATATATGTGCTCCAGTGGATTTTGAGAAATTAACGTTTTAAAAAACAGATATATCTGTGACAGCGTCCCGGGTAGCGCTCCGGTTCGCGAACTTTTCGCGTAACGGAGCTTTGCGAAGCGAAGCTGATTGGCTCTCCGGTGTCTATCAACATTCTAAACAGTCCGGAGCGGCTGCCATCTTGTCTCTCGGTAGCATCGAGAGACAAGAAGAGGAGAAAAACGAAGGGGGAATTTAATGAAAGGGGGCAAGGTAGACCCTTCTTGACCCCCTAGGAATGATGTTGGGGTTATTAAAGGGTCCCGTGGGGCAAATAAAAAAAAAATGATTTTTTGCAGTAGAAGCGCTTTCCGGTTCGCGAACCGGGTAGCGAATCGGGATGCGAAACGGGAATTCGCCATTTTGTGTTTCGTTTTAATTAAATTACAAGATGGAGGAAAAACAATGTGAGAAATGGGTATAAGGGGGTACGGGAGACGTATCCTGACCCCCTATGTTTTCTGAGGGTGGCTGAGGATGCTCATATATGTTGATACTTGTCTTCCAGCGGCTGCGCGTGAGCGTTTTTTTTTTGCTGCGTGACGTCTGTTAACGTTCGATTAGAAGGAAATCAGGAAGTGTTGACCGCCATTTTGACACTGCGAGTAAATATATTGTTAAAAATAATTGTTATAAATTAATCCGTATTGATAAACATTGTCTGCGCCATCTTGCTTTTTTTCCAATGCCACACTTTTGTCGTGCACGGCAGCCATTTTAGATGCCTTGACCAGACCCACTCTCTGCACACCGCAGATCGTGACGTCTGTTAACGTTCGATTCGAAGGAAATCAGGAAGTGTTGACCGCCATTTTGACACTGCGAGTAAATATGTTGTTAAAAATAATTGTTATAAATTAATCCGTATTGATAAACATTGTCTGCGCCATCTTGCTTTTTTTCCAATGCCACACTTTTGTCGTGCACGGCAGCCATTTTAGATGCCTTGACCAGACCCACTCTCTGCACGCCGCCGATCCTCAGCATGGCTCCCCACCCTCGCAAGCATCTCCCCCACGCACTGGTCACCCCGCTCTCTGTCTTATGCATGGGCCATAAACCTCCCCCCATCTGCGCTGCTCTTCCCTGAGAATCACACCCTGTGCCCGCCCGATACCTCCCTTTCACCCTATTCACTACCGCACCCTCTGACACTCCTCTTCCTTTGTGTCTGATTGTCCAGGCCGGTCCCAGGCTATCACCTAGCCCTGCGGATGTAGTTTATGGCCTCAACTGTAAAGAATCACCCCTCTTCAAAGGAGTTACAGTAGATCAAGGCCCCCACCTCATGAGATCCGTCACACCACACGCATTCCTACTATCTGATAACGATCCTGTATTGTGATTGGGGAGGGGATTCTCACTGTGAGGGTGTGTGGGACCGAGCCTGAAGCGGAAGATTCCAGGGATGCCTTTTTGTACATCAAAGTCTTCACAATTATGTGTCACATTAAAAATATATAGCACTCCAACAAAGTAGTAGGATTATAACACTTTAATAACTTATAAATATATACAACGCACCAAAAACAGTAAACACGTTAAAAAAATTTTTTTCAACAAAAGCAACAATGGTCAGTAGCGGTCTGTTGTGCGAATAATCCGAAGGCAGCACAACGCGCCGAGATCTGGACGGCACCCAGGTGATGTCCTTTACTTGCCGCACTACCGTGTGGGGCGCCCCGGGGGGGGGTGAGGGGGGGAGGCGGCGTGAACGGGCCTCCCCAGGTGGAGGCTCGTCTGCTGTAGTGGGGCGCCCCTTTAGCGTTTCACTTGCCATTCAGCGGTTTTCCGCCCGCTTTTGCTGCACTGTGTCTCGTCAGTAGCGGTCTGTTGTGCGAATAGTCCGAAGGCAGCACAACGCGCCAAGATCTGGACGGCACTTGCCGGACTGGTCTTGGCATCCTACAATGCTGCACCGAAAAACGGCGTGGGGCGCCCCGGGAGGGGGGGCGGGGGGAGACGGCGTGAACGGGCGGCGTGGAGGCTCGTCTGCTGTAGTGGGGCGCCCTTTTACTGTTTCAGTCACCAATCAGCAGTTTTCCGCCCGCTTTTGCTGCACTGTGCCTCATCCACCATTCAGCTGTTTACCGCCCGCTCTTGCGGCTCGGTGCCATCCGGATCTCGACGCGTTGTGCTGCCTTCGGCCTATTCGCACATCGGTCCGCAACTGATGCCGCCTCACAGGCCAACGGATTTTGTAGGCTTTTTATAGCCCAAAGCCGCATAACAGGTCATGTGACTTGTTTATAAAACTTTTCATTGGTTCATTTTACTTTTGGTTTCCTAATGATGAAATGCTTGATCATATGACCTAAAAATAACACTTTTCATTGGATTGAAACATTTTTTTTTCTCAAACGATGAAAGCCCCACCTTTTTTTTTCTCATTCAGCAATCCAAAAAGGTTCCGTTAGATGACAACAGAAGGGACAGGCAACAAGAACTATCAATCAAAGAGGGGAGGGCAAGTTCTTCTCTACCGGGTCACGTTGGGGCTCCACCGGAACTGATCGAATTGGTAGTCTACAGTGTTTCTGGATGTTTCAGACTGAAGCTGGCGTTAGCATGAGAGCACCACCATCTCGTGGCTACGTTGTGGCCATTCCGCGAGCAATCATGGCAGTCGCTCCCCATCGGTAGTCTACGGGAGTCGGGGGTCCCGGTGACTGTTGTAGAATCTTCAAGGCTGAGGGGACTCTTTTGGGAATGGGGCCCATGCCCTAGCAGTCAAGCGTCCGAGTTCCACGGTTGCCCAGAGCCATCTTTGCAGGCCAGGCACAAGTCTGTGGAGCCGACCGCCATTTTGTGAGCTCCGTAGCAGCCGCCTGTCGCTGTACCGCAAGATTGGGTGCAATTCCGATGGATGGCGGGTGAGACGTTGTAATAGCAAGAGCAGGCGCAATTCAGCTGGCCGAGCGAAGCACTGTGTCGCAAGAGCGGGCGCAAGTCAGCTGGTCGAGTGAAGCGCTGGGGTGTAGCTGAGAAACCTCCACCTGGGGAGGTGGGGGAGGCTCGTTCGCGCCGCCTCTCCCTTCTACTGCACCCCACGCCGTCTCCTGGCGCAGGTATATGTGATGGTCGGACCAGGGCACCGCAGGACGTGTCTTCAGGTCAAATGGATTGTGGGACAAGGTGTGGAGCAGGCGCAATTATCTTGGGGGCCTCCGTCAAGCGGTTCAGGGAGGCACCGCATCACATTGTTTTCCAATGCAGTCAGGTCCACAAACAGCCCCCACTTACTTTGAGAATAGTGAAGCTGCAGCAGGTGCAAATAAGCTTCAGACAGTGTTACAAGCGCTGCTCCGAACCCTCAACTATGGCACCCAACATCCAGGACTTATGCCATTTGTGCAAGGCAGTGACATCGAAGCATCTCAGGGACCAAGCAACATACCATATCCAGAGTCCTTCCCACAACCTCTGCCTTCCTTCTTACCTAGTTATTGTTCTTTCACTCCCACTCCAGGCTTTTAGTCTGTGGATGGAAAACCATGAACCTACACTCACCTATGAAAATCTTACCATTATTGGTTTATTTTGAGCCCAAAATACAAAGGCTTGTTTGGATTGATGTTGCAGCAGGCTGCCATGTAAATAGTTATTTAATAAAACGTTTTACCCTGTTACTTTGCTGGTGTGTTGTATATATTTATAATATTTGCATAGTGTTTGTCGTTATTTTGGGTGGGGTAGGCGGCGGAGCCGAGCTGTCTTGCAGCCATCATGGTGTCGAGCTCAGTTCCTCTCACTAGTTTCGTATTTGTCATGAGGGGTTGTTCATAATGTTTCTATTTTAGCGAGGTCAAAAAGAGATCCCATTAGTGGCCTACTGATTTTGCTTGATTCCTTTTGTTTTTTAACGATTTTTCACTATCTGCAGAGACTAAACAGAGTATTGCGACTCTGTGCTTGTTTGTAAATAGAGAATGAACCAAAGAGAACCAATTCCAAAACAATAAATGCTAGGATAACAATCAATCAAATGGAGAGGGAAGCAGGCACGACGGATTAAAACGGGGGCAAAGGCCTGTGTTACCTACCCTTCACTATCTGCAAAGAGAGAATACTCCTAAAAGAAAAGAGGAGGGGGGGCAGCGTTCAAAGTACATCAGCGTGCATAAACACGAAAATGTTTTTACCTACCACGTACTTGACATTTTACAGCTTTTGATATTTGCTATTAAAAAAACATTGAAATTCACTGAAAAAACCATAGGTTATAGACCATATATAGTTAGGAATTAGCATTTACAAAACCTTGAAAATTCACTGAAAAAACCCTAGGTTATAGACCATATATAGTTAGGGATTAGCATTTACAAAACCTTAATTTACTCGCACAAAACCATTGAAATTCGCATATATAGTTAGTTGCACTAACTATATAGCGTGCACCCGCAATCCACTGCTGATGATGTCACATATTACATCATTCATGACATGGTCAGTGACATCACTGATGACATCACTGATGACATCTCAAATGACATCACTGATGACATCACTGATGACATCTCAAATGATATCACTGATGACATCACTGATGACATCTCATTTGACATTACTGATCACATCACTCATGATATCATTTATGTGATAATACAATGAACATCTTCAGACTCTAATATAACCTTAGATACATTCAGTATAAACAGACACGCACAGACTGTCACTTATCCATGGAGTTACTCACACACCTAGTCAGTCATGCAAAGAATCAATCACACCTCCATTTTCTCAACTATACAGTTATACACACCTTACTTATTCAAACATATACTAACACATATTTACTCTCTTATACAATCCCTGATACATGTTCACAATGATTCTTACAGCCACTCACACATTCACTGGCTCTTATGCACAGTTATTTATATATGTCAACTCTCAAATGTACTGTGTTTTACAAATCCATTCACTCACCAAAACACTCATGCAGACAGTCAACCGCCCATACAGCTGTTTCCACATGCACTTTTGAACCCATACATATAGTGAATCAACTACTCACACATCTATGCACAGAGTCACACACCTCCCAGCCACCCACACACACACTCAGTCTCCCATACAAATACTAGGGCAACCAATCAATAATCCATATAGTTACTCATATAGCTACTGATCCACACATGCAGCAGTTTACAGAACAACAGACATAATGATGCACAAATTAAGACAGTTTAGTCACTAACCCATGCACTCAGTGAGACACATTTAATCACTCACTCATATAGTCAGTCATGCACCTACTAAATCCTTCATCCAGACACTTATACATCCACTCATTCTTCAATATGTAGGACATATTTTGAATTTACAGAAACATACAGTCACTGGATGTTGTCATCAGTGATGTCATTTGAGATGTCATCAGTGATGTCATCAGTGATGTCACTGACCATGTCATGAATGATGTAATATGTGACATCATCAGCAGTGGATTGCGGGTGCGCGATATATAGTTAGTGCAACTAACTATATATGCGAATTTCAATGGTTTTGTGCGAGTAAATTAAGGTTTTGTAAATGCTAATCCCTAACTATATATGGTCTATAACCTATGGTTTTTTCAGTGAATTTTCGAGGTTTTGTAAATGCTAATTCCTAACTATTTATGGTCTATAACCTATGTTTTTTCCGTGAATATATATATATATATATATATATATATAATGAATCAGACCCAGGACAGCTCTCTGCTGTTAGTGGCAGCTACCTCTTTATTGCAGCTGTGTAATAAGTAAGAGGCGACGACTAGGAACACCTTTATTTAATATATAGCAGCGCCCATATACAGGACCCCAGCTTTAGGGCCCGGCCAGGGTCCCCGACCCCTCTCGCTTCTTCACTGTGTCGACGTATCCCCTCCACCATTTCGAGGGCTATGCCTTCTCAGCTGTTTTCAGGTGCACCAATTGGAACCAAAAAAAAAACTAGTGTCCCGGCGACATGGATCATTTGGTGAACCTGGGCTAAGAGGATTGTCCTCTGATGCATCTAACCCTCTCAGTAACAGGCGCCCTCTCTGTCTAACCCCGGCTGAGTCCTGCCCGGCAGGGGTTAAGAGGCTTGGAGCGATGTCAGACCACCTCAACCTCATTTCCTGCAGCTCCTTCCCCGCCTGTGCATTATGAAGTAAAAATGAAAACCCAAAATGTAACACCACGCCCAACCGCCGACCGTATCTTTTCTTATGTGGAGAAGCCACTCCTCGTAGGGCTGGGGCAGGGCGTCTTCTGCACGGACCTCCTTCTGGACTTTGCTTTACAGGAATATCAGCTGCCTCTTTCCAAGAGGAAATTTTAGGAATTCCCGGAAAAGAGCCATTGCTCTTTGACCCCTGATTCCCCAGTATTGTCCTTTCCCAAAATCAGCACATAGAGCACTGGAATTGTCCCTATTCAATGCATTAGTGATTTTATCTAATTTATTCCAAAATTGTGCTTTAAATGCACTTTTGATTTAATCTTTTTCAAAATTTTCACAGGGCAGGAGAACCTTCTATGAAAACCTTACTATGAGGAAGGCAGGCTCTCTTGTTACAATTCATTTGACTTTACGCAGTGCCAGTTGAGGATGTGGGTGGAGCTAATAGAGGAAGTGGGTGGAGCCGATGGAGGAAGTGAGTGGAGCTAACGAAAAGTAGGTGTGGCCTCCGGCAAAGATTTGAGCACCTGCACTTCAAATTTTACAAATTAAGCACTCTGCCTTTATTCAGAGTCAGTGCTGAATCTAGCAGCTATCTTGAAATGTTAACGCCCTCATGGAGTTTCCCAGTGGTGGCTTACAGGAGCCACGCAGCCTGGGGTCTGCCACAGCATAATATTCATGTTTGGCAGTGACGGTACAAGGTTGAGACACTAGAGGAAATAGTTGGATAGTTATTTGTTAGGAATGAGGTTCAGAAGCCGATGTGCATGCAAAGCACAGCTTGAGACTCTTCACTTTGCTCAAACTCCTGTTCACACTTGAGATCATAGTGCCATCTATGGACTTGGAGTGAAAGAAGCCTATTTGTTTCTCATCACACCATCCTTCCACGTGTGCACTTGGGTACTTCGTCATTGCCAAGTACAGTATATCTGTAGACTTCGAATGTTTGGCCGAGAAGTATAAACTATATCTCTAATGCCCTCTCCCATTTGCTTTTGGATTGATAATCTTGGTAAACACTGGTTGAGTACTGAAGCCGTTCTCCTTTTCTTTTGTTTAAATGGCCTAGATCTATTATTGGCTAGTCTATCACTCCACAGCTGTGAGGTACCACAGGGGTGATACATTAGTCTATGGCTTCTACTTTGTTGATCTTGTAATGGTGCATGCTTCTTTGATGAGAGCATGGCCAGGAATGCCTGACAGCAGAACTGTACACCATGGTTAATAATAATAATAATAATAAGGCATTTATTAAGTGCACAGCTACCCCAATGGGGTGTCCCGGCACTATCGCAGACAAAAAGCAGGGCCGCTGACCAAGCTTACAAGCTTAACCACTGACCAAGCTTAAACTAATCCTGACGACTAAGTAGCCAAGTTTTAAGGGATTTGCGAAACAAGGGTTCCGACTGAATGAGGCGCAGGTACATGGGAAGTTTGTTCCAACATTGAGTGGCGCCCACCTCAAATGATTTACCTCCAGATCTAGCTTTTTGCAATCTGGGGGTGACCAGCCGGCATTGAGTGTTGGACCGTAGAATTATGGTCTGACCATATAGGCGAAGTCTCCTGAGATAGACCGGCCCTAGACCTTTGCCAGCTCGAAAGACACTCTGACACTCCTCTTCCTTTGTGTCTGATTGTCCAGGCCGGTCCCAGGCTATCACCTAGCCCTGCGGATGTAGTTTATGGCCTCAACTGTAAAGAATCACCCCTCTTCAAAGGAGTTACAGTAGATCAAGGCCCCCACCTCATGAGATCCGTCACACCACACGCATTCCTACTATCTGATAACGATCCTGTATTGTGATTGGGGAGGGGATTCTCACTGTGAGGGTGTGTGGGACCGAGCCTGAAGCGGAAGATTCCAGGGATGCCTTTTTGTACATCAAAGTCTTCACAATTATGTGTCACATTAAAAATATATAGCACTCCAACAAAGTAGTAGGATTATAACACTTTAATAACTTATAAATATATACAACGCACCAAAAACAGTAAACACGTTAAAAAAAATTTTTTCAACAAAAGCAACAATGGTCAGTAGCGGTCTGTTGTGCGAATAATCCGAAGGCAGCACAACGCGCCGAGATCTGGACGGCACCCAGGTGATGTCCTTTACTTGCCGCACTACCGTGTGGGGCGCCCCGGGGGGGGGTGAGGGGGGGAGGCGGCGTGAACGGGCCTCCCCAGGTGGAGGCTCGTCTGCTGTAGTGGGGCGCCCCTTTAGCGTTTCACTTGCCATTCAGCGGTTTTCCGCCCGCTTTTGCTGCACTGTGTCTCGTCAGTAGCGGTCTGTTGTGCGAATAGTCCGAAGGCAGCACAACGCGCCAAGATCTGGACGGCACTTGCCGGACTGGTCTTGGCATCCTACAATGCTGCACCGAAAAACGGCGTGGGGCGCCCCGGGAGGGGGGGCGGGGGGAGACGGCGTGAACGGGCGGCGTGGAGGCTCGTCTGCTGTAGTGGGGCGCCCTTTTACTGTTTCAGTCACCAATCAGCAGTTTTCCGCCCGCTTTTGCTGCACTGTGCCTCATCCACCATTCAGCTGTTTACCGCCCGCTCTTGCGGCTCGGTGCCATCCGGATCTCGACGCGTTGTGCTGCCTTCGGCCTATTCGCACATCGGTCCGCAACTGATGCCGCCTCACAGGCCAACGGATTTTGTAGGCTTTTTATAGCCCAAAGCCGCATAACAGGTCATGTGACTTGTTTATAAAACTTTTCATTGGTTCATTTTACTTTTGGTTTCCTAATGATGAAATGCTTGATCATATGACCTAAAAATAACACTTTTCATTGGATTGAAACATTTTTTTTTCTCAAACGATGAAAGCCCCACCTTTTTTTTTCTCATTCAGCAATCCAAAAAGGTTCCGTTAGATGACAACAGAAGGGACAGGCAACAAGAACTATCAATCAAAGAGGGGAGGGCAAGTTCTTCTCTACCGGGTCACGTTGGGGCTCCACCGGAACTGATCGAATTGGTAGTCTACAGTGTTTCTGGATGTTTCAGACTGAAGCTGGCGTTAGCATGAGAGCACCACCATCTCGTGGCTACGTTGTGGCCATTCCGCGAGCAATCATGGCAGTCGCTCCCCATCGGTAGTCTACGGGAGTCGGGGGTCCCGGTGACTGTTGTAGAATCTTCAAGGCTGAGGGGACTCTTTTGGGAATGGGGCCCATGCCCTAGCAGTCAAGCGTCCGAGTTCCACGGTTGCCCAGAGCCATCTTTGCAGGCCAGGCACAAGTCTGTGGAGCCGACCGCCATTTTGTGAGCTCCGTAGCAGCCGCCTGTCGCTGTACCGCAAGATTGGGTGCAATTCCGATGGATGGCGGGTGAGACGTTGTAATAGCAAGAGCAGGCGCAATTCAGCTGGCCGAGCGAAGCACTGTGTCGCAAGAGCGGGCGCAAGTCAGCTGGTCGAGTGAAGCGCTGGGGTGTAGCTGAGAAACCTCCACCTGGGGAGGTGGGGGAGGCTCGTTCGCGCCGCCTCTCCCTTCTACTGCACCCCACGCCGTCTCCTGGCGCAGGTATATGTGATGGTCGGACCAGGGCACCGCAGGACGTGTCTTCAGGTCAAATGGATTGTGGGACAAGGTGTGGAGCAGGCGCAATTATCTTGGGGGCCTCCGTCAAGCGGTTCAGGGAGGCACCGCATCACATTGTTTTCCAATGCAGTCAGGTCCACAAACAGCCCCCACTTACTTTGAGAATAGTGAAGCTGCAGCAGGTGCAAATAAGCTTCAGACAGTGTTACAAGCGCTGCTCCGAACCCTCAACTATGGCACCCAACATCCAGGACTTATGCCATTTGTGCAAGGCAGTGACATCGAAGCATCTCAGGGACCAAGCAACATACCATATCCAGAGTCCTTCCCACAACCTCTGCCTTCCTTCTTACCTAGTTATTGTTCTTTCACTCCCACTCCAGGCTTTTAGTCTGTGGATGGAAAACCATGAACCTACACTCACCTATGAAAATCTTACCATTATTGGTTTATTTTGAGCCCAAAATACAAAGGCTTGTTTGGATTGATGTTGCAGCAGGCTGCCATGTAAATAGTTATTTAATAAAACGTTTTACCCTGTTACTTTGCTGGTGTGTTGTATATATTTATAATATTTGCATAGTGTTTGTCGTTATTTTGGGTGGGGTAGGCGGCGGAGCCGAGCTGTCTTGCAGCCATCATGGTGTCGAGCTCAGTTCCTCTCACTAGTTTCGTATTTGTCATGAGGGGTTGTTCATAATGTTTCTATTTTAGCGAGGTCAAAAAGAGATCCCATTAGTGGCCTACTGATTTTGCTTGATTCCTTTTGTTTTTTAACGATTTTTCACTATCTGCAGAGACTAAACAGAGTATTGCGACTCTGTGCTTGTTTGTAAATAGAGAATGAACCAAAGAGAACCAATTCCAAAACAATAAATGCTAGGATAACAATCAATCAAATGGAGAGGGAAGCAGGCACGACGGATTAAAACGGGGGCAAAGGCCTGTGTTACCTACCCTTCACTATCTGCAAAGAGAGAATACTCCTAAAAGAAAAGAGGAGGGGGGGCAGCGTTCAAAGTACATCAGCGTGCATAAACACGAAAATGTTTTTACCTACCACGTACTTGACATTTTACAGCTTTTGATATTTGCTATTAAAAAAACATTGAAATTCACTGAAAAAACCATAGGTTATAGACCATATATAGTTAGGAATTAGCATTTACAAAACCTTGAAAATTCACTGAAAAAACCCTAGGTTATAGACCATATATAGTTAGGGATTAGCATTTACAAAACCTTAATTTACTCGCACAAAACCATTGAAATTCGCATATATAGTTAGTTGCACTAACTATATAGCGTGCACCCGCAATCCACTGCTGATGATGTCACATATTACATCATTCATGACATGGTCAGTGACATCACTGATGACATCACTGATGACATCTCAAATGACATCACTGATGACATCACTGATGACATCTCAAATGATATCACTGATGACATCACTGATGACATCTCATTTGACATTACTGATCACATCACTCATGATATCATTTATGTGATAATACAATGAACATCTTCAGACTCTAATATAACCTTAGATACATTCAGTATAAACAGACACGCACAGACTGTCACTTATCCATGGAGTTACTCACACACCTAGTCAGTCATGCAAAGAATCAATCACACCTCCATTTTCTCAACTATACAGTTATACACACCTTACTTATTCAAACATATACTAACACATATTTACTCTCTTATACAATCCCTGATACATGTTCACAATGATTCTTACAGCCACTCACACATTCACTGGCTCTTATGCACAGTTATTTATATATGTCAACTCTCAAATGTACTGTGTTTTACAAATCCATTCACTCACCAAAACACTCATGCAGACAGTCAACCGCCCATACAGCTGTTTCCACATGCACTTTTGAACCCATACATATAGTGAATCAACTACTCACACATCTATGCACAGAGTCACACACCTCCCAGCCACCCACACACACACTCAGTCTCCCATACAAATACTAGGGCAACCAATCAATAATCCATATAGTTACTCATATAGCTACTGATCCACACATGCAGCAGTTTACAGAACAACAGACATAATGATGCACAAATTAAGACAGTTTAGTCACTAACCCATGCACTCAGTGAGACACATTTAATCACTCACTCATATAGTCAGTCATGCACCTACTAAATCCTTCATCCAGACACTTATACATCCACTCATTCTTCAATATGTAGGACATATTTTGAATTTACAGAAACATACAGTCACTGGATGTTGTCATCAGTGATGTCATTTGAGATGTCATCAGTGATGTCATCAGTGATGTCACTGACCATGTCATGAATGATGTAATATGTGACATCATCAGCAGTGGATTGCGGGTGCGCGATATATAGTTAGTGCAACTAACTATATATGCGAATTTCAATGGTTTTGTGCGAGTAAATTAAGGTTTTGTAAATGCTAATCCCTAACTATATATGGTCTATAACCTATGGTTTTTTCAGTGAATTTTCGAGGTTTTGTAAATGCTAATTCCTAACTATTTATGGTCTATAACCTATGTTTTTTCCGTGAATATATATATATATATATATATATATATAATGAATCAGACCCAGGACAGCTCTCTGCTGTTAGTGGCAGCTACCTCTTTATTGCAGCTGTGTAATAAGTAAGAGGCGACGACTAGGAACACCTTTATTTAATATATAGCAGCGCCCATATACAGGACCCCAGCTTTAGGGCCCGGCCAGGGTCCCCGACCCCTCTCGCTTCTTCACTGTGTCGACGTATCCCCTCCACCATTTCGAGGGCTATGCCTTCTCAGCTGTTTTCAGGTGCACCAATTGGAACCAAAAAAAAAACTAGTGTCCCGGCGACATGGATCATTTGGTGAACCTGGGCTAAGAGGATTGTCCTCTGATGCATCTAACCCTCTCAGTAACAGGCGCCCTCTCTGTCTAACCCCGGCTGAGTCCTGCCCGGCAGGGGTTAAGAGGCTTGGAGCGATGTCAGACCACCTCAACCTCATTTCCTGCAGCTCCTTCCCCGCCTGTGCATTATGAAGTAAAAATGAAAACCCAAAATGTAACACCACGCCCAACCGCCGACCGTATCTTTTCTTATGTGGAGAAGCCACTCCTCGTAGGGCTGGGGCAGGGCGTCTTCTGCACGGACCTCCTTCTGGACTTTGCTTTACAGGAATATCAGCTGCCTCTTTCCAAGAGGAAATTTTAGGAATTCCCGGAAAAGAGCCATTGCTCTTTGACCCCTGATTCCCCAGTATTGTCCTTTCCCAAAATCAGCACATAGAGCACTGGAATTGTCCCTATTCAATGCATTAGTGATTTTATCTAATTTATTCCAAAATTGTGCTTTAAATGCACTTTTGATTTAATCTTTTTCAAAATTTTCACAGGGCAGGAGAACCTTCTATGAAAACCTTACTATGAGGAAGGCAGGCTCTCTTGTTACAATTCATTTGACTTTACGCAGTGCCAGTTGAGGATGTGGGTGGAGCTAATAGAGGAAGTGGGTGGAGCCGATGGAGGAAGTGAGTGGAGCTAACGAAAAGTAGGTGTGGCCTCCGGCAAAGATTTGAGCACCTGCACTTCAAATTTTACAAATTAAGCACTCTGCCTTTATTCAGAGTCAGTGCTGAATCTAGCAGCTATCTTGAAATGTTAACGCCCTCATGGAGTTTCCCAGTGGTGGCTTACAGGAGCCACGCAGCCTGGGGTCTGCCACAGCATAATATTCATGTTTGGCAGTGACGGTACAAGGTTGAGACACTAGAGGAAATAGTTGGATAGTTATTTGTTAGGAATGAGGTTCAGAAGCCGATGTGCATGCAAAGCACAGCTTGAGACTCTTCACTTTGCTCAAACTCCTGTTCACACTTGAGATCATAGTGCCATCTATGGACTTGGAGTGAAAGAAGCCTATTTGTTTCTCATCACACCATCCTTCCACGTGTGCACTTGGGTACTTCGTCATTGCCAAGTACAGTATATCTGTAGACTTCGAATGTTTGGCCGAGAAGTATAAACTATATCTCTAATGCCCTCTCCCATTTGCTTTTGGATTGATAATCTTGGTAAACACTGGTTGAGTACTGAAGCCGTTCTCCTTTTCTTTTGTTTAAATGGCCTAGATCTATTATTGGCTAGTCTATCACTCCACAGCTGTGAGGTACCACAGGGGTGATACATTAGTCTATGGCTTCTACTTTGTTGATCTTGTAATGGTGCATGCTTCTTTGATGAGAGCATGGCCAGGAATGCCTGACAGCAGAACTGTACACCATGGTTAATAATAATAATAATAATAAGGCATTTATTAAGTGCACAGCTACCCCAATGGGGTGTCCCGGCACTATCGCAGACAAAAAGCAGGGCCGCTGACCAAGCTTACAAGCTTAACCACTGACCAAGCTTAAACTAATCCTGACGACTAAGTAGCCAAGTTTTAAGGGATTTGCGAAACAAGGGTTCCGACTGAATGAGGCGCAGGTACATGGGAAGTTTGTTCCAACATTGAGTGGCGCCCACCTCAAATGATTTACCTCCAGATCTAGCTTTTTGCAATCTGGGGGTGACCAGCCGGCATTGAGTGTTGGACCGTAGAATTATGGTCTGACCATATAGGCGAAGTCTCCTGAGATAGACCGGCCCTAGACCTTTGCCAGCTCGAAAGGCTAGTGTCAGGGCCTTAAATTCAATTTGCTTAGTGATAGGAAGCCAGTGTAGTTGTTGCAAAAAGGGGGAAATGTGTCGTCTGAGCGGAGCGCCACCGACAAGGCGGGCTGCAGCATTTTGTACAGTCTGCAGTCTGAGGATCAGTCCTAAGGATAGATCCAAATGTAATCAATTTGCGTAGTCCAAATG
This sequence comes from Lissotriton vulgaris, assembly GCF_964263255.1. Lineage (NCBI taxonomy): Eukaryota > Metazoa > Chordata > Amphibia > Caudata > Salamandridae > Lissotriton > Lissotriton vulgaris. Next base: position 598,917 of record NW_028245479.1, on the reverse strand, counting down.
AGAGGTTATTAGTGCATGGACTACCGTTTTGCGTGTAGGATTTGGCAGGTAGTTAATACATTTTCTGATGGTTTTGATTTTTCAAAAACAGGCGGCTGCGACTGTTTGCACCTGCACACCAAGGGATAGCTGTTTGTCCCATCTAACACCCAAATTCCTGACTGATTCTTTGGGAAGGGGGGCCGTGCCCAGTTCCTCAGGCCACCACAGATTGGAGGAGAGAGGGGAGGGCTGATTAAAAAATAGGATCTCGGTCTTATCTGTGTTAAGTTTCAAGAAGTTGCAGTCCATCCAGGCCGCAATGTTCTTAAGACATGCCTTGAGGGGATCAAAAGTGGTGACAGAAACCGCCTTAAAGGCGAACAATAGCTGGGTATCGTCAGGGTAGGATATAATTTTGATGCCGGTTTTAGAGATAATTTCCGCTAGCAGGGTTAATTAAACATTAAAAAGAAGCAGGCTCAGGGCAGAGCCCTGTGGCATGCTCTTAAGAGGTTTAACAAGAGACGTAAAGGAGTGGGTCCGGACCTGTTGTTTGCGGTCAGAGATAAAGGACGTTATCCAGGTCAATACTGTGCCCTGAATTCCTATGGCCTTAAGTCGATTTAGAAGGATAGGATGTGAGACGGTGTCAAATGCTGCAGTGAAGTCTAACGATTCAGAAAAGGGGGTGGTGATGAACAGAGTGTCTGAATTGAGCAGACCACTCTTACCCAGTCCAAAGATCAGGGCTTGATCCATCACCGTTATTTATCTCACTGCCCCATCCCAGCTCAGAACCTGGCTATATGCAAATCAGTCTGTCCCTGGCCCAGTGCATCATGGGAACAGGGCAGACTAAACTACCAAGCCAATTCTTCACCAGAAAGGAGACAAGCTACCGGGGACCTGTTTCTGGCATTTCAGCAGTCTTCGGCCCGGCTTGCTTGAATCCTGATGGAGCAGTGAGAAAGGGACTCATGTCTGAGTATACCCTGCCACACCTATAGTGGCCAAAAACGATTCAGAAAAGGGGGTGGTGATGAACAGAGTGTCTGAATTGAGCAGACCACTCTTACCCAGTCCAAAGATCAGGGCTTGATCCATCACCGTTATTTATCTCACTGCCCCATCCCAGCTCAGAACCTGGCTATATGCAAATCAGTCTGTCCCTGGCCCAGTGCATCATGGGAACAGGGCAGACTAATCTACCAAGCCAATTCTTGCAGTGAAGTCTAACAGCACTAACATCGCCTTTGAACCCCCATCTACCGTCCAGCTTATCGAATCCACCATTTCAATTAGTGCTGATTCCGTGCTATAACCGGCCCGAAAGCCGGATTGAGACTTGTGAAGAAGGTCATTAGACTCAATGAAGCCGACCAGTTGTTGATAAGATAGCTTCTTTAAGACCTTTGCGGGAGCCGGCAGTAGAGAGATGGGTCTGTAGTTACCAGGGACTTCCGGATCTGCATTAACTTTTTCTAGGATTGGCTAGAGGAAGGCATGTTTCAAGGCCATTGGAAAGGTTCCCGATCTGAGTGATGAATTCCAGATGGGATTAAGGTGCGGGTTGAGGAATCCCGCCAGGGCTTCATATTATTTAGCTGGCCAGGGGTCACTCAGGGAGCCAGATTTGCATTTCTGCAGTTCCAGGACAGAAGCTTCCTCTGATATTTCCGCAAACTCTGAGAGAACTGAACTGGGAGCCTTCCTCAGTCCTGATCAACGGAAGTCTGGGGCTCTTCCCATGGTTCAGGAAAGGAAGCGTAGATTACGGCAATTTTTTCCAAAAAAAACTCAGAGAGTTTATTGTATAAGCTCTGTGAAGGGGTGTGAGTGTGGGCTAAAGGATCAGTGAAGGATTTAACAATTTTGAAAATCTCCCTGGAAGCGCTTTTAGCATTGTCAATTCTCTCTGCTAAAAAATCTCTTTTGTTTGTTGTGAGCATGCTACGGTATTCTTTAAGAGCTGCCCGATAACCTGTCTTGCTTTCCGCAGAATACGTCAGTCTCCAACTGCGTTCTAGTATTTTGCATTCCGCTTTTTTTTGTCTAAGCTCCTCCAAAAACCATGGTGCAGAGGGAGAGGATCAAGGCTATTTTTCTACTTTAAGAGGAGCCAGGGCCTCAAAAGTACCTCTGACCCACTTGTTCAAGTTCGAGATGCTGACCTCAAGATCGATGGAGGGGACAGGTTTAGAGTCCTTCGTAAGTTGCGTTATTGAATCCAAGGTGATAATGCTCTAATTCCTTCTAAATTCTTTAGGAGTAGAGGTGGCTTTCTCTGGGCTGGTCAGCATAAATTGAAAAGGGATCAGAAAATAATCTGACCATTTTACAGGTAGGGGTGCATGTACTGTCATGTCAGGAGGATTAGAGCAGATCAGGTCCAGGGTATGGCCTGCTTTGTGAGTAGGAGAGGAGACATGTTGTGTCAGGTTACATCCTGTTAAAGTGGCAATAAAATTAGAGCTGTGTGGGCATAAAATATCATCCACATGTAAATTCAGCTCCCCTAACATAGTAAAATTGGCGTAACGTATACTAGCTTGGGCGATGTAATCAGCAAGCCTTGTAATTTCGTTATCACTGGAGCTCGGCGGTCTATACAGCGAAAGACCAGAGCAGGAGGTGGACGCAGAGAGCCTGATACAAAAAGATAGCCTCTCAATAGAGTCCACCAGCTCAAAGGGAGATGCTGTGATCCCCCATTTTGTTTTATAAATAATGGACACCCCCTCCCAATTTCCCATTCTGCCTGTTGGCACACGCAATGCCATAGCCATCGGGGATGGCTAGAGATAGAGCGGGATTGGTGTCAGAAATAACAGATCCCAGTTATTATCTGAGATAGACTGGAAAATATCCAATGCATGTTTGACCAGAGACCTGCAATTTATCAGCCCGGCTTTTAGTGTCGCCTTCGAAGGGGCATGGGGGGTTGTAAAGAATAGGGTAAATTACATCTATGAGGACTAGCCATGTTTAAGGAGAACCAGTCCAAAAAAAACAGCAAAAACATTCCCTGGGATCGGTCTACCCACACCCCTATCCTCTGCAACCAGAACTTTATGTTATGCTTGAGTTTGCTAGAGTATTTGTTTCACGTATCAGCTCCCTATTCTTACCCCTCAACCACAGCCCACCTACAACAAATGACAATAAGGAATAAGGTACATAATCCTGTAATGACGCGTAAGTGCAAGTAAGTGAATGGGAAGCTGGACAAGGGCATGCATACAGAGAAGGTTCAGACTGGCTGGTGACTAATGTTCAGTGATCACACACTGACTTTTCACCTTTCTTTGCTGCCACATCTTTGGTCAGTCTCCCTTTGCTCCTATTTCTATGCTTCCACTTCCATTGGTTACTCTCCCTCTTTCCCCAATCCTTAAGTCTGCTCCCTATACACTTTGGCAACGATCCCTCAGCCCTCCTACCTATTACCTTGTATTTAATCAGTTGCTGGTGTTCAAGTGTGCTTGCCTTTGAACGTTTGAAGAAATTGCTCTCCATCCTCTGTGTTTTGCACCAGGTTACTGTACATATATTGCTTATCATGCTGCTGAATGTTAGTTATTATTTCTTTGGTCACAGGTCACACTACTCCAATGGCATACAAACTAGCTCTACGTGTTCTAGCACACAGGAACTGCTACACAGTGTGACACACAATAACAGTGCGACATGGTGTATCACAAGAGCACATTCGTGCATGCAGAGTCACACGTATTTTAATTTTGTATTTACTTATAAAGTTTTATATAGCACGAACAAGAACCTGAAGGTTATAAGAGAGCTTTACAAAAGTGTGGAAGGAAGGACAAAAACCCAATATCTACATCAAGTAAAAATACACAACATGAATCATCGCATGATTCACAGACACATAGCACATCCACTGTACTGAGCACAAGCCTGAACACCACTTTCTTTGCGTTGAGCAGTTGCTCCCACACCACTTATCTTTCAATCAACATAGAATTTAACTAGAAGAACTTTTTCGCGAGAAGTGTTTATTTTACGTTACACCAAACATTACATCTTTTCAATGTGTCCGTGTACTGTTTTAGCTCCTAGAAACTAAGCTGCTGAGCTCAAGCTGTATTATCCGGGCCTCTCTATTTTTCAGGCGAGTAGGAGAGAAGAAATACCAGAGGAAGAGGTGGTCTAATACTATATCACAAGTGTGACCCCCACAAGGAGAACTAGGCCGATCAGGACCTCATTGGAGTGTTCCCACAGAAGACCACCGCCAGCATTGTGAAAGAAGAAAAGAAAGTGACCATACGAGGGGCAGCGGGAGAAGGGAAGCAATACCTCCTTGTCCTGCCAGGGCAATGACAGCCTCCCTTAATTGGGTCTTTAAGGGGGTTACCCTTATGCCACGGTCCCTATGAAGATGGCAATAAGCTGTGGCAGGTGGGTCTACATGGACCAGAATTGGCAAAGTGAGCCTCGGTTAGGGGAGATGAATATACACTCGGGGACCCCCTCCTCGCTGTGATAAGCAAGGAGATGCCGACCTCATCCACTCTTCTCATAGGACCCTGCTCATCTCTTCTACACCCCTCCTCTGACTCAGGCCATATTCCCCTCTACCCTGCACTTAGATCTTCCATGGTCATTATACAATCACATTTTATAGGATCGATACGAGCTATCACAGGACTCAACAATCAGTATTGTAATGAATTGTTTCATTGTATATTCCAAATGAAAAATGCCTCTCCATATACTATTCTGCATTTGTCCGCACATGTTTTGCGATGACCAATTGCTTCTTCAGGACAACTTTTTTAGAGTTGATTAACTCACAATTAACATTCCTTGTTACTAATTTAATTGAACAATTCTACGATTATAAGATTATAAGATTGGGGCGCTCTATCACTTACAGTTAGAGGTCACCATATATGTTCTGTTGAAACTCATGTCTGTAAAGGGCACAGTAACCAGCAGCTTCAGTGATTTTGTCTTCAAGCCTTCTCCACATCACTGTAAATATAGATTAGCAGGTTTATTCCCTGCTCCCGGCTGAACAACCTGCTGGTCACTAGTCTAAATCAAGGTGGAAAAGAGAAATTGCATTTACCACTCAATTCTGAAAGGGGGTGGGAAAGGAGGAGGAAACCCCCACTTGTAGATCCATGAGAATGCCCTAATGATTGAGGACGGGTTTTAGTAACAGAAGAGAGACTATGTTACGGGTGATTTATACAGTGCACACCACAAATCCACTCGTCTACAGTTGCTTGAATAAGAGGCGTCATAAGCAAACCTAATAGCATGCTCAATGACCACAGAAGTACGGAGGGCTGGTTCGCCTTGCCACAATCTCTAAATGTGAGTGAAAGGGATCTGCGCTGGATCACGGGTAATTCAAATCAAAGGCCAAATAGAGAATCAAAAGTTACTTCTCGTAACTGAGAGCACAAAAAGTGATAGATGGAAATATTCAAATTAAACTCTACCACTACATTCCGTCATTTGTTTGCTTGTCAGTGCCATTACAACGGGAACCAATGATATCCAAATCATTGTTTGGTCCTGACCCAACCCTATACCTGAAAGTAACGAGTAACTTGCACTCCCCCCCTAATTCTGGCTGTTTTTCATTCCCAAGTCGTGGTAGCAAAAGGAATATGAAGCAAAGAAAGCTGGAAGGATAAAGAATGTATAAATTAAGCCAGGCATCAAGTTAGCAAGTTTTAAGATGCTCTTTTGACAAATAAAAATTCGCTTAGGTTTGCATCCAAAGTATGTTTGGAAAATGAATTTTGCATGGCCCTTTGTGCTGCCCCGAGAATCTCTGGAACAGGAACAAAGGACCTTAGTTAGAGGTTAGTAAACAGGGTACTTTGCCACAAACACAAACTTTGCCACAAACATTACCATGTCCGTCAAACACACGGTCTACCCACTTTAATGGGGGAACCGTTGTTTCTGCCAGAGGGGCCCCTGGTGGCTCAGCCAATAGAAACCTTAGACCAGCAGCCTGGCTGAGATCGGGCCGCCAGTCAAGGTACCTCACAGGGGTGGTTCATTCATAGGGACGTCGGGGTGTGGCCCCTTTGACCTCCCCACTGCATCACAGCAGTCCAGTGGGACGACCTGAAGCTGTCTCTACGGAACTGTGCATGTCAGATTAGCCGGTGTTTTCACTGCGGGCAGTCTGACAAACCGTAGTTCAGCCTTCTGCAATGAACAGCTGAAAGGAAGCTGAAAAGCAGAGGCACAGCCCCATTGGTGTCCAACAGAGCACTGTGTTAGCCTGCCCCAGCCAATCCTAGCACTCCTCTTCTGCTGTTTAGCATTCTTAGAAGCAAGAAAGCAGTGCGTGTATTAGCTTGATGGTACGCTCCGGCCAGCAGTGCGAGGCCGGAGGAACTTTAAGAGTGTTTGCGGTCAAACGTGTGCTGCAGATCATATTTCAAGGTAAGTCTTCCTGCAATTGTTTGTGTGTCCCTCACCATTTTTTAAATGGATCAGCCGCCACTGATTCCTCAGACTATCTTAACTGTTCTGGGCAGATGTGCCTACATTTGTTTAATTTTCTGTTCCTACACTGAACATGGCACCTGCACAGCAAAGCTTCAGTGCCTTCAGAGGGCTTCGCTCTACGCACAGAGATCTTCACCTTGCAGACAGAGAACTCGAACTACGGTGAGCTGTAGTCTACCAGCGCAAAGGAGTACATCCCTCCACTGACCTGGTGGAATGGAGTGCAGACCACCAAAGGATAAATAAGCCTCAAAGTTCTTAAACCCTACAAATTATATAATTGTTCTTTCCAGAGCATAAACCCCGAGTATTTAGCACAATATATTGCCTAGCAAAATAAGATTAAAAACAAACCTCGCAACTCGAAATGAAGGGTCTCCCACAGAAGCAGATGCATTTCTACCATAAAAAAATAAAAAGCAGAGGAGCGGGCTAAACACCTTCGATGATTTGATGTAAAGCATACGACCACATTAAACATCCAAAATATTCTTAGCACCATTAAAGGAAAAGAGCTCAAAAGAAGATATGGTGGAGAAACACTTTGGTAGATATAGAAAAATAATATGGCCATGGTGGTGTAAGATGGAGGGATCAAAGTACCAACATGCTGTAAAAAATAATTTATTATTCCAAGGAAGTAAGTCTTAAAGATCGAGGACTGGGTGAGTGGGAAGATTGGCAACAATAAAGGTCGCCCTTCAAGTCAAATTAGTAGATGCACAGGAAGACCTATTTTTAGTTTTCCTTGAGGATCCCTCGCTGATGGAATTATGGGAAAGTTCAGAAGGTTTCTTGATCGGAGGGGTGCAAAGAAGGAAGTATTCAGGTCCCAACCCATTCCCATGACATATTAGAGTCATATCATAGCAGTTGCATCAATAAAGCATGACTACTGAAGCAGAAGTTGGCTTTGCAAAGCTTGCCTATAAAATCCACTAGAATCCATTCATCTTCTTCCTTTTCGATTAATTCTGGCTCTTGGCTTGATACATTTTCATGTTCTCCCATAAACATATTATTAAGTCTCTGAAACATTGTTAAGGCAAGATGAAAACTTTGGCAGAAAACTCTGGATCTCCCGTTCCAGAGACCGTGAAATCCCAGACGCAGATATGAACCAAGTGGCAAAAACACAAGGTTAAAGTGCATAGATGTGCTCCTGGTTCGGGTACGGAATATAAACACCTGCAAGAAAATAAGAAGTCATTAACAACCTGTTTCAATTGGTAGTGAATAATATAAACAAGCAAGATTTAATTGCATAGAATGTGGCCACGCAAATTAAAGCAAAATGGGTGCTTATATCATTTAACTAAGTAGTTAAAATACAAGGATGAAACTACAAGTCATATAATTCAAGACGTTTTTTCTTAGTAAAGTCACTCAAATGTTGGGAGGGAAAGCAGTTTTGCAGAATGCTATCTTTACTGAAAATCCTTCCTGACTGGATTCTGTTGGCTTTGTCGGGGTTAAAGTACCAATTTTTCCACCGTGTTTGAATGTGACCTTGGAAAATTGCTGCGCTATCCAGTGGCGTAGGAAGGGGGGTGCAGTGGGTGTGGGCCGCCCCAGGTGTCATCACTGAGGGGGGTGACAAAATGGCAAAAAGATGTGTTTTAAAAACATATTTTTGCCATTTTGTCAAGCCGGGGAGAAATGGTCCGGCCAGGGTACCACCTGACCTAGCAACGCCACTGGCACTATCTTCCATTCACCTGTCACTTTTCCATTTTCCCTGGAAGTTATCGAGGTTTCTTCATGTTAGCCTAGAGTTGTTGTGTTGAGTTTCAGTCGGTTTACCCCTCGACATTGCCGGGCAATGTACCGTGACAACACGCTTGCATAATGTCATACTGAGAGTTTACTGCAAATAAATTCAGTTTATGAGTGCACATTTCTAATAACACAGCCATTCGTAATCACTCTTGGGTGACTGTAAAAATGTTTAAAATGAACACACACACACCAAGCCTTACAAAATAAACAAAAGTCGGGTCGGGTCAAGTAAGGAGAATAAAAATCTGGCACAAACTACAGAGGCAAACAACTTATTTCAGATACAGCACCCATCTATAAATCTATATATAAGATGCTTTCATCAGTTAATTGTCTAAATCAAGGTAAATGAACATACCTTTCTTGCACAGTAAAGCTAGTACTACTGCCAAGAACCTCAAAAAACGCTCTGGGGCTGACTTCAGTCCAACTGGTAGAACCATATACTAGCACTGTTCCTTTCTCATCTTGAAGAAGTAAGACATTTTTGCGGTTGGCACAAATGGGTTCATGAGAGCAGAGGACGGCCCGGGACCAGGGTTCGATTCCCGGCGCGGCAGGTTTCTGGACCAGGGTCAGCGGACTCGATAATTCTCTTGCCTCGGTGCCCACTCTGATCAGCGATCACACTCGGCAACTCTGGGCATTAGCTTGCCTCATCTTCACTAACGGCCCCACCAGACCGCCGGGGATGCCTGGTCTCACCCTGGAGATACCCATTAAGGGACCATCTCTCAGGGAAGCCAGGAAGGGTTTCGCAGCGGTCGAAGCGCCTTGGGACCCTCCGGGTAAGTAGTGTGTATACATAAATGCCTATACATTACACACATTACATGAAAATGAGCACCTTGAAGACTAAGGGGCATATTTACAATTACTGGCGCATCCCTTCAAATTAGCAGGGATGCGCCAGTAATTGTACGCCATGCCTCCGCCACCCATGATGCGCCGCGTTTACAATGCGGCGCACCAAGGGGCAAAAACGGCACAGATGCGTCACGCATCTGTGCCGTAAAGGTATCGCATTGCTGGAGTTGCGTCGCATGCACGACGCGGCTCCAGCAATGCTCCTGGGGGGCCCATTCTACTAATGCTGCATCAAGCCTTACGCCTGCTTCAAGCAGGCGCAGGGTTTTGATGCAGCATGGGCCTAAAAGTGACTGAGTGAAATCTTGTAGATTTCACTCAGCCACTTTTAAGAGGCGTTCCTGCGCCGGAACGCCCCCCCGCACCAGAACGTCTCCTTAAGGCGCAGGGCTTTACAACGTGACGCATCTCCCAGATGCGTCACATTGTAAATAGCCCGCACCATGGCGCATCTTTTGCGCCGCCGCTGCAGCGCAAAAGTGGTGCAAGGGGCTTGTAAATATGCCCTTTAGACCGGATTTCTCCGCCCATAACAAGCTTTTAAAAGCTCTCCAGGTATCGGTGGGAAAAGCTTTTGATGGCAGATTTACAATAAGTGGCGCATCCCCAGGGATGTGCCAGTTATTGTGCGCCGCAGCTCCGCCACCCATGGTGCGCGGCATTTACAATGTGGCGCACCATGTGGCAAAAACGGCACAGATGTGTGACGCATCTGTGCCGTAAAGGCGGCGCATTGCGACGCAGCTCCAGCAATGCTCTGGGGGGCCCTATCTGTCCAATGCTGCATCAAGCCTTACGCCTGCTTCAAGCAGGCGCAGGGTTTTGACGCAGCATTGGCCTAAAAGTGCCTGCGTGAAATCTTGTAGATTTCACGCAGGCACTTTTGCGAGGCGCACTTGCCCCGGAACACTCACCCTGCGCCGGAACGCCCACATGTGGCGCAGGGCTTTACTGCAGATGCGTCACGTTGTAAATGGGTCACAGGGATGCGCCACGTTTACGCCGCCGTTGCGTGACGCAACGGCGGCTTAAATGTGGCGCAAGTCCGACATAAATCTGCCCCTCAAAGCACACATCCAATCACCTTCCTGTAAACGTGGGAAGGTATGATGAACAGCCATTGTTGCGAATTTCTTCTTCATAACCCATCTGTTCTGCATTTTGAGGTCTACAATACGACAGCATTCCTGCTTGGGTCCTGTCTTTTAATTAGGAAACAAAGGGGGCAGACATCTCTCGTCCACAGATGTTTTGGAACAAGCTATATTGCTTTTTAGTTCGAGGCTAGAGCTAGAGCTAGCGTGCATGCACTGCTCTGTGAGTCTTGTTGTGGTGGAGTAGCGACTTGAAGCCCACCCACTCTCCGCCCATGTTTGCCATTAACTTTTGTCATTGTCTGTCCTAAATGCTGGCTTCTGATTCGTAAGTAGGCTTGTTAGTCCCTCCTTAGTACTGCCTCCTCTTCATTTGTCATCTCCCATGGCGACTGGCCCCTTTACTTCGGTTGTTACACGGTACGCGTTATTTAGAACGTGAGCGCTATTTTCTTTAATGAGGTTCTGCTACATGGGTTGAAATAGGTTTGCACCTTACCACATTGAGTGACCCTGGAGCACAGGTTAGAAGGAGTCTTTAATGCCAGTTATTTGAAGAACAAGATAAAGGCATTGTTTGTCACCGCTTGCCTCATTCATTCATCATCAAACATTAGTCACTTATTAATGCTCTACTAAGAAATTGCGAGGAAGTGGGTTCCATTGCTATTATTCTCCCTTCAGAACTTTCAGTTTTGGTCCGCCAGGTTCTTGGGATCTCTGCCATGAATTAGACACCAAAATAGAGTCTCACCCACTGTAAGGTACCAATACGTTTTGGGGTTTTCAGTAATGGCATCAGTGTCCACCTTTTAAAATGAGGCATACTGCTTCACAGCGCTGGTAAGAGACTCTGCACTGGTCACAAGTGAGCAAATGTCCATGTACATGTATAGGCTTAGCAAGGAAGAATGTCTTATTCAGCCAAGTATGTGTGCACAGGTAGTCTGTCCCAGATGGGACTCTGAATATATCGGTTACAGTCCCCTTTCTTATTGCCTAAATTGCAAGACTGTAGTGCCTCACTGCATTTACACATTTTGTGAAAACTGCCGAACATACTACTTTTGAATTGGCTTAACATAAATAAATGATTAATGGGACTTTTCCATGTTCAAAAAAGTACTGTGTGCAAATAAAATATTATTTTGGCCATATTTGCACATTTTCATGTTTTTTTCCCTGACTCAACCCGAATAAGATTCAAGCTTTGATCTACCCTGCTGGGCAACTTTATTATTATGCTGACAGTTCAAAGGTCTCTGCTAAAAAACAGGCCAGTTTGAAAGGGATCAACCTTCTTCTGGTAAGTGGGGATACATCTGAATAAGATTACTACTTGACACTCACTGACAAGGCTGGGCATGCCCTTCTCACAGGGACAAAAGTGGAACAGGCATAACTCAGGCACCAATCAGACTAGGGCTTCTCTTTTATCTGCTGGATAGAACGTGCCAGTCTTGTAGTGTCAGTTAGGCACAGAGCTGACCGTTGCTTGCTTCAGGCATCGCGAAAACTCCCAGGATGCCGGTCCTGGGGGCGTAACCTGGTCTAAGGATGTAATGTAAGAAAAAGTCTCTGAGGGGTAGTGGGGTGATGCGGCATCTTTGGATTAGTAGAGACACGCACCTTCTAAAACTCTTAAACTTCACTCTTAAATCCCTTTAGAAGGTTGGGAATTTGATATAAAAGTGAACCACAAACAGAGAGTCTCGCATGCTGATAAACCCCTGTCTGGAACTAAACTCCATGCTGGTTTTTCTTGGGACTCTGTGAACTATCTCTAGGGCCAGTGGCAATGGGCTCCCCATTCCCAGGACAGTAGAGGGTGGACTTGCAGGGAACCCGAAAGTAGAGATTTCCATTAGACCTCTGTGTGTCAGTTCTGAAAGGAGGTGCCCTGGGAAAGGTACCCCATTCTCATGCACTCCTGGAGGACACAGGTGGAATTGGAGTCTGGTGAGTGTAGACAGGTTGTGAAGTATACAAAAAAAGAGCAAGGTGCACTCTAAGTAAGGTCAGTTGGGAAGCGAGCGTTATCCAAAAGTCTTCTCTTTATTAGCGTAGTTTGGTTAAAACCGGCACACAGCCAAGCGTTTCATTCCCTAGTGCCACTGAAACTTCGTCAGGGCTTCTTTGTAAAGTATCAGGACATGTGTAGCCTGAAGGCAACACCGATGGTCGTCAGTCGTTTGTATATGAGTGTATTTTAGATATTTGTGCAGTCTGCACATTACTCAGTCTTTACTTTCTGCTTAGGGGAGTTCCATTTTTGTTCTGTCTCTTAAGAGCATTGCCACCATCAGGAGAGTCTGCTGTATGTGAGCTTCCCAGAGAGTGCAGACCCCTCACACTGGAGCTCACTCCCTATAATTTTGAATTATATTCTTCCTATGTCTACTAATCAATCAATCAATTAATCAAGACATTTGTAAAGCGCGCTACTCACCCGTGAGGGTCTCAAGGCGCTGGGACGGGTGCTGCTACTGCTCGAACAGCCAGGTCTTGAGTAGCCTCCTGAAGGTTAGTAAGTCTGTGGTTTGTCGTAGGAGGATGGGGAGGGTGTTCCAGGACTTGGCAGTGAGGTAGGAGAGTGCCGCCCCCGGTGGTCGCTCTCCTGATGCGAGAACGGTGGCGAGGGCGAGGGCGAGGTCGGCAGAGCAGAGCAGGCGGTTCGGGGTGTAGAAGCTGATCCGTTTGTTGAGGTATGCTGGTCCGGTGTTGTGGAGAGCTTTGTGTGCGTGGGTAAGGAGCTTAAAGGTGATCCTTTTGCTGACAGGAAGCCAAGGCTTAGCATCAATGCTCATGAGAGAAAATTAACTGTTTTCAAGTACTCCAGGGCCTGGGTCATTTTTCCAGAGACTTTGGGGGCACAGGGACTTTTTACTTTGCTAGGCAACCTTGGGCAAAGTAGAAGTAAGACCCTATGAGAAAGTTAATAATTATTTGAAGTGGATTGGGGTCCTCTTCAGGTAAAAATGGCACTATTCCTAACTAGGTCCAGTTAGGTCTCAATAAGTTAAACCTGGGGGGGCGTGGCTAAGCTGCGGTACGTAATGGCCGCGGATTAGAGTAGCTCCGTGATTTTCCCCATTCCCTTCAATATCCGCCGCAAATATCCGTGAGCCCGACAGGTGAATGCGGTACCGGAGTACGTCAGAGATCAGACCTGACTGTACCGGAAACCGGAGCAGCAACGAGAAAATTGAAACAGAGGTGCTGTCTATTGTGGCCTGCACGGGGAGGGACGCCGGGGCCTTGCTTGATTAAGTGGGCAGGGCGATGCCCTACAGCCTACGCTCATCGTGCCTTCGACTGCGCCCTCAGAAGATCGCGTGCCAGCCTTGTGGGGGGAAGCTGTGGGAGGCTCCCACCTGAGCTCCTTATCTACATTCACTGCGGGAGCGCAGCTGGAGCCGCGATTGTGCCATCTGCCCAAGCCGCTGTGGGGTCTTAGTCCGGATTTGGCCGCAAGGAGGAGACTGCAGTCAGACGATGTGCGGAACAATCGAGGCTCTTGGCGGTGAGTCCCCAGTCTGGGGGGGCCCTGTGAATGACATTGTGTTGAGAATTGAACCACAGGTGTAGGAGCGAATGCAGGGCTGAAGTGTGGTCTGCAGTGGTTATCCCCCGGAGTTGATAACAATGGTGGGGAGGCAGCCCGCCCACAGTGGCCTAGATCTGCTGGTTGCATGGGCTGAGTGCCTGGAAGCAAAGACCTTTGGTAGCACCCGCCCTCTACTTTGCTGCCGCCAAGGACCCACTCCGCATAGAAGCCCAACGCCCGGCTTAGCCTGACTCCATATCAAGGCAAAAGGGAAACCGGTGAGAAGGTGAGCGCGCGATTACAAAGCGGAGGAGAAGCTGATACCCCGTGGACTAAAGCCCATCTTGGGAGGCTTTCGCAAATACACCGCATAGAGGCCCAATGCCCGGTATAGCCTGACTCCATATCAAGGAAAAAGGGAAACTGGTGAGACGGAGAGCGCCCGATTACACAGCGGGGGAGAAGCTGATACCCCGTGGACTAGAGCCCAGGTTGGGAGGCCTTCGCAAACTGGCAGAAAAGCTCTGGTATTCGCCCATGCTCCACAGTGTGACGCTGTTCCCGGAGTGAACAACCAGACATAGGGAGTACTGACTGGCCTTGACTTCAGCCATTGGGGGAGAGTGGCTATGGTCAGCTGACTGGCAAACACTTTACAGTGCCTCATCTACACAGGGCCCTTGTGAGTGCTTAAGCAGTGCAGTATAGTAGTGTGAATACAGCATCATATCAGACACGGTCCTTGTTGTATTTATCAACCTAGCTACCCCCCTGACTGTGTGCCCGTCCTGGTTGGACTGTCTGGGATCCCGAACGGTGTGGGGGTGCGTACCCAGTATTCTGGAGTGATCTCCCCATGGTCAACACAGATACAGGGAGACCGTGTTATGTGTGGAGAGGTGTGGCTCACTGGTTAGAGGCGGCAGACCCGTAAGCAGAGAACGGCCCGGGACCAGGGTTCAATCCCCGACGCGGCAGGGTCGTGGACCAGGGTCAAACGGACTCGATAATTCTCGCCTCGGTGCCTACTCTAACCAGGGAACACACTCGGCAACTCTGGGCATTAAGCTTGCCTCATCTCTACAACGGCCCCCCACAGACGCCGGGGATGCCTGGTTTCACCTTGGAGATACCCAGAAAGGGACCACCTCACAGGGAAAACCAGGATGGGTTTCCCAGCGGTCTTCAGCGCCAGGATACTCCTTGGAGTCACAGTGCGCTTTACAAGTACACCCACACATGTCGTTGTCACGGGGCAGCAAACCTGTGCAGCAGAATTGACTGGCTCGATACACTCTCCCCAAAACTTCACTGTCTGAGCCTTCACCCCCTGGCAAGAGCGGCAGAGCGCAGCCGGTGACTGACCCTGAGCCCACACTCAAAAATGTCTTGGAAGCTATCGCCAGAATTAAGTCTTCCCTGGAAAACAAGACGGAGGCCCTTACAGTGGAAGTCAACCTTCTCCGAACGGACCAAAATAAAAAAAGCGAGAGAGTCAAGCAGGTGGAACTTACAACTGTAAGCCTGGTGTAAGATACATCCCAGCTGCAGAGGGAATTCAAGGAACTCCATTCGCAGAAACCAAGCTGGACGACTATGAAGGGCATCTACAGCGCAACAACATGCATCTCCTGCGGGTCCCTGAAAAATCAGAAGGGTAGGCCACTGACTTTTTTGTGGAAGACCTCATCCTGAAACATCTGCAATCTAAGGTTCTTAGTAAATTCTTCGTGATTGAGAGAGCCCACAGGGTACTGGGAGGCCGTCCGAAACCGGGTGCCCCTCCGCGTCCAATCCTGGCCTGAGTCCTGAACTTTCGAGACCGAGATGTGATACTCCAGCATGCCATGGCAGGTCCCCCGCTTAGATATGAAAACGTGGAAATTACTTTCTTTCCGGACTTTACCCAGATGGTCCACAGACAAAGACGCTAATTTCTGGGGATAAAAAGAACACTACGAGACAAAGGATACAAATAGGCCATGTTATTCCCAGCTAGGCTCAGGGTAGAGGCGGACGGCTGGTCCTGGTTCTTCGAGTGACCAGAAGCTGCGGCGGACTGGTTGGAGATCCGCTGAACGCTGTGTTATTTCTTCATGGGGGTAATGTACAGAGCTGTGGTGAACTTGGGACGATGGTGCTTTTTAATATGGATGCTGGGGGGTGGGTCAATAAGTTGTTGGTGGATTCTGGGTCTGTGCATTGAGACACCAATAGTTCGGGTCAAACAAGGTAGCTCTTTCTTCATACACCTACTGGACTGACAATCACCTGGGAGCTCCTATTTTAGTCATACCTATGGGAAGGAGACACCACGCACCCCACTTTTATTCATGTATTTAATGTGTGTAGGCAACAGGCACCCTGCTAGGTGTGTCATGGGCAGTTTGAAGCCCAGAGGGCAGGGGCGCAGGGAGGGGGGTGGTTGGGAAGTGGTGTTTCAGTTTAGTTATTCTTAATTGTTTGAGGTGTTTGTTTTGTCAACAGCATTAAATGGGAGGGCAATACAAGGGCAGCATCGTTACACT
This sequence comes from Lissotriton vulgaris, assembly GCF_964263255.1. Taxonomy (NCBI): domain Eukaryota; kingdom Metazoa; phylum Chordata; class Amphibia; order Caudata; family Salamandridae; genus Lissotriton; species Lissotriton vulgaris. The sequence goes on along the minus strand of NW_028245479.1, from coordinate 582,616 downwards.
CGTACTGATGGGTATACAGTGGGATACAGGGATTAAAATCCTCAGTTGGAATATCAATGGGCTAGGAGATAAAATTAAGCATAGCATGGTCCTTCAATACATCAAGAGATAAACCATAGACGTTGTACTCCTACAGGAGATGCACTTGGTAGGGAATGTGTGTAAGGCTATGAATACGGGGGATATAAGCTAGTGGTGCATGCAGGCTTCACAACTGGGTCACGGGGAGTGGGCATATTGCTTAAAAATTCCTTTCCCTTTGCCCTGCAATCTCCATGGTCTGATAATAGGGGAAGATATATAGGTATTTCCGGTCTCTGGGAGGGCAGAACGGCCACCATAGTCTCAGTATATGTTCCCCCGGGTATTCAGAGCGACACATTTAAAGATCTAGGGAAAATACTATTGACCTTTTCGGAAGGCCTCCTCCTGTTAGGGGGAGACTTCAACGCAGTGGTATCTGGTACATTAGATCTTCACCCTCCGTGAGATATCAGGCCTGCGCACAGATGGTTGCCCGACTTCTTAGATGCCATGGGTCTGGTGGATGGTTGGAGAGCGCATAACCCAGATAGGGCTCAATATACCTACTTGTTGAGTGCCCATCGCAGCTTCTCCCTTTTTGATTATATACTAATCCCTGCCGCATTGGTGTTGGACATTCGAGAGATAAGACACTTAAGTAGTGGTATTTCAGAACACTCACCGATTTGGACGCGGGTGGTTCTGGAGCACAGGAGCTCGGGGAAAATTGCACCTATTAACCCTTGGTACCTCCATGACCCTGGTACCCGTAAGAAGATGATCCAATATACAGACCTATACTTTCACGAAAATGAGGGTACCGTAGAATCCTCCCAAACTTTGTGGGAAGCCTATAAGCCGGTAATCCACGGCCAAGCCCTGCCATTGATCGCAGGTAAGAAAAAAGAAAAGCTGAAAGACTTGACAAAGGCGGAGGATGAGTTACTTGCACTGGAGAGTGAGCTTGAAGTGTCAGTAAATTCAGAAAAGCTGCACCTATTGCAGCTCAAACAAGAGGAATATAAAGCCATAGCAACGGATAGAGCTCACGTTTAGGGAAGGGAAACGCAAAAAAGTATCTTTGAACACCGTGACAAAGCAGGGAAGCTGATCGCATGGTTAGATAAAAAGGAGTGGACCAGCCACCTTGTGCCTGAACTTCGGGTGGAGAGCGTCAGTCTAGTCACTGAACCTCAGGAGATCGCAGACCGGTTTGCTGAACACTACCAAACGATATATAGTACGGAAGGGAGGTACTCACTCGAGGAGAACTGCTCTTTGATTCATGATATTGCTCCCCACACTGACAGTCGAAAATAGGGACTACCTCAAGTCCGACCTCACTACTGAGGAATTTGCCCAAGCTATACGTGCAATTCCTTCGGGGAAAGCATCATGCCCCAACGGCCTGCCAATCAAACTCTACAAACTCAGGCCAGAAAAGCTGGCCCCATATCTCCGCTCGAGGTTCAAGAAAAGCACGGACAAGGGAACTCTCCCCTCGGACCAAAGGATTTCAAACATAGTGGTAATCCACAAGGATGGGAAACCCAGAGATAGTTGTGCCTCTTATAGGCCGATATCCCTCCTCAATGCAGAACCCAAAATCCTCGCCAAGATGTTAGCAATGCTAGCACCGTAACATAGCCTTGAACCTTTGCACGGTGCATGGGGTGCTAGGCAGGGCGGCAACTATCCGAGATCCGGCGGTCCTGGTCTCACTAGACGCCACCATGGCATTTGACATGGTGGAGTGGCCATATCTGTTTACTGTATTGAGTAAAATGGTTTTTTGGCCCAGCTTTGTTAGTTGGGTCCGACTGTTACATTCGGAGCCCCTCTCCCAAGTAGTGGTAAACAACCGTGTGTCACCAGCGTTCCAATTACGACGGGGTACACGGCAGGGATGCCTGCTATTCCCACTGCTATTTGCTCTAGCGCTAGAGCCTCTCGCGGCATGGATTCACAAGGACTCAGTAGTGCGTGGCATGCACTGGTCACTGGATTGGTAGTACAAGATATCCTTGTATGGGGATGACATTCTGTTGTATTTAAACTCCCAGAGGGCGTCCTTGATATGTCTATTTGATATCCTTGCAGTGTTCAGAAAGAATTCCTGCTTTACTATAAAGCAGAAAAAATCGGTAAATGTAAATGTAAATTGATACTTGTATAGCACACTACTCACCCGCAAGGGTCTCAAGGCGCTTGTACGAATACCGCTGTGGAACCCGTCCTGGCTTCCCCTGTGAGGCGTCCACTCCTGGGCACCCCCAGGGTGAAGGCCAGGCATCCTTAGCGTTGTGGGGGCCATTGTGGAGATTAAGCAAGCTATTGCCCTGAGTTGCAGAGTGGGACTCTATGATTGGAATAGGCACCAAGGCGAGAATTATCAGGTCCGTGGAATTTTGAGCCCAAGACCCGCCAAGGCAGGGAATTGAACCCTGTTCCCGGGCTAGACCTCTGCATCAGGGTCTGCCGCTCTAACCATTGAGCCACATAAACTGGATGAAATGGTCCCCTTCACAACCCTCCAGAAACAATATAGCCTGGCTGACACAGAACGTTACAGGTATCTCCAGGTCCTTTATGCCCTCCAAACACACACAACTTCGAATCATGTCCTTCCACCTGCCTCCCCACTGGAAGACAAGATACTTGATGGCAGCCTGCCAGAAAAGACTATCTCCATCATATATGAAAAACTAATCAACAATATGGAAGATCCACTTCAGTCGCTCAAAGGAAAATGGGAGAGGGATGACCTGGAGCTAGATGAGGAGGACTGGAAGATCGCAGTCTCCTCCCCAAGGCAGGTGGCGATCCAGGCAAGGCTGCGGTTGGTTCAGCTCAAAATTCTACACAGAATATATGTTGATGGCCCCAGACAGGTTCGTATGGGTAGAGCAGTAAGTGGGGAGTGCAGGCATGGGTGTTGGGAAGAAGGCACCTTTTTCCATATTTTATGGGAGTGTGAACAGGCGCAGACTTATTGGGCGTCAATACACCGCACACTTAGTGAGGTATTGAGGACCGAACAGCGCCCAGAGGTGCGAAGATGGCTCTTGAACATCAGGGAGCCAACTGATCTCAATTCAAGCGGCAAGCAATGGGTAACGTTAGCACTAATAATAGCAAAAAGGAATGTCGCTCAGAACTGGGGAGCTCATCAAGCACCTACGATGGGAAAGTGGAGGGAGTACTTGGACTGGTGCATGTTCCGTGAAAAGTAAGTCTAAGTGGCTAGAGGGTGCCCCGGGACATGGAACAGGGTCTGGGTTTCGTGGAATTCATTCAGGGCAGACATATGCACTCCTCCGTTGCTACATTCCGCTGAGTGATAGAACGTCTGTGTATTAGTTTGGATGCTTGCTATGATCAAAGATTGCTGACGCATTCTGCAGCGTTAGTGGTGATTCCTGCTCCGCTCTGCATTTTCGCTACACCCTGATCTGAGGCCGTTGACCTGAGACCACATCTGAGAGTGGAGCTGTGAGCCATGCCGCGCCTCCGAGCTGGGAGCCGCCATTGGAGCTGCAGCGGGAGCGGGAGAAGAAAGCGGTTGCGGCTTGCGGCTCGGCTAGGGACCCACAGCTGAGGCGGGACGCAGGGGAAAACAGCGGCCAGTGAGCGGTGAGTCTGGGAAGCTCAGTGACCGGGAACACAGCTGCCTGTCTGCAGCCCGCCGCCATTACCGCTATTGCAGCCACAACGGGGGTAGCAGTACTGGAGAGAGCAAGAGGCAGGCAGCTCACGGCAAGCCAGCCAGCCAGCCAACAGCAGCACCGTCACTGTGGAACTACTGGACATTTCGAGGTAGGTACAGCTGCAGGTGTTGATCAAGCAGGGCTGAGCAGGGCCGAGTGGAGAAGCCCTGTTCAGTCAATAGATATTCATTTATAGAATATCCATCTATAGACAACAGTGCAGAACCAGCGACCCAGACTCAGAAGAAGAAAGTTTAAAGGAGAGCAGCGCATAGCATAAAGCGCATAGTTGAGCATCCAGTAAAAAGGACACTTCCGGTTACCGTTTGTGAGTGAGAGCGGGAGCTACGAGGAGCAGAGAGCTGCGGGATCAAAGAGTAGCAAGCCGCGAGCTGCGAGAGTAAAGAGCCGCGGTGAGCCGGAGCCGGGCCGTGGCCATAGCCGAGGGCGTTTCCGTTTCCGTTTGTGAGTGAGAGCTGCAAGCGGGGAGCTACAAGAAGTCGAGACCCGCGGGAGCAAAGATCTGCGAGCCGCGAGAGTAAAGAGCCGCAGAGAGCCGGATCCGGGGCCGTAGCTGGGGGGAGAGGAGCACGTTGTACAGCGTGCAGCGTGTGGCAAGTGACAGGTGAGCAAAGGGGTCGGAGCGGATAACAGCAGGGTCACCGCAGTCTTTGTTTCCCCGAGCCACAGTGCCACTGCTGCTTGAACCACTGTATACGTTTGGTGGGTGGAGCGGTGCGGAGAAAAGTGGAGCCGCTGCCGCCATTTGGGAATACACATCCAAAGTTATTCATGCTTGAGCTGCTGAGTCATCGCCTTCGTCATCGCTATTGCCATTGCCTCTAACGAAGAAGTGGGACAGAACGGAGCGGTGCAGTGAAGGAGAAATATAAATATAAATATAAAATAATATTAAGAGCAAAAAGGAGCAAAGGGAGGGTGGTGACCTGACGTGAGCCGTGGAGAGCTGCGTTAGCACGAAGGAGGATATCGCTTAGAGGTGCAGGGGCAGAATGACCAGGGCGATCAGAGGAGTGGCTTCCCTCCAGCTTCCCCTCCCTAGTCAGCATTACAAGAATTGCAGAAGTTGCATGAACTCCTAAAGAAAGTGCCGAATGGTGCCAAATAGATCTGAATAGACCAGCTACAGAACATCGAAAGAGTAGTTGATGCCCTGCAGTGCCATTTTATGATATTATGAGTGCCGTTCTATCATATTTTTTTCGCAGTGGTCCATGAACTGTCTTCAGCTGTATTCAGCTGTGCAACTTTTGATATCCTGATATCCTGCCAACACTTGCTATTTTTGTAGAAAAGAGTCTTGGGAGAGGAAGGCAGCAGATTTGACTGTGCCTGTGACTGTGACTGTGTCTGTGGTAATTGTTGTTGGTGTTGTACGGAGAGTAAAAGGAATATATCAAGTCAAGTATAGTGTGAATAAGAATAACGATGAGGTCTGGTCGACAGCGTGGGGGCCTACCAAGGCCTAAACAAAGGCAAACGACCGAAGAGTCTACAGTTGCACCACCTCAACTGGAGATGTGTATGGGAAATGGAGAAAATATGGAAAATATCAGTGGCAGTGCCAATATAGATGGGAATCTGTGTCAGCCAGTAGAAGAGAAGGCTTTATCTGCATCTTTTAACAAGGACTGCATGAAGTCTCCATATGTGGCGCAGTCATCTATAAAGAGCTATTTTTTTAAGTACCATCAAAAACAGTCTGACAATAATAAAAGAAATAACATCGAAAAGAAAGATCCTAGTGGGAATGTTAATGTCAGTACATTGACTTCACCATTACCATCACCACTGTGTAAAAAAGGAGAAAATAGTGATTTTTCTGGTGAATTAATTCATTCAAATTTGTTTGAGAAAGTGAATGCTGTTGTAGACAGCCAGGTCAGCCAGGATAGGTGTGCAATTGATTTAGGTGCTGTAGTGGAGAAGGTGCTGTTATCTTCGCTCCAGCCATCATCTGTTGTTGAACAGGAACAGGCCCAGGCACAAATCCATGCTTGTGTCTCTACTGACGGTCAGGTAGAGTTACAGCCGGTCAATGATCTTCAGATTACCAGTCAGGAGATGCGTTATAAATCTCCAGTCGGGTGTTGTAAAGGGGTGGATGTAGTGTGTGATATGTCTTCTTGTAGGACACTGAATGAAGATAAAGATGTGATTGTATTAGATCTTGAAGTTGGAGTTGGAAATACGGCCTACAAGGATACATTTATTGAACCGATATTGGTTGCAGAGGACTTGCTTCCTAGCCCAAATAGCCATTTTGTTAAAATGTATAATGTCAGCCTATTTAACCTGGATCAGTCAAGTATAATTATGGAGAATAGCCTTACCACTAATAGATCATTGTTAGTTCCAGATGTTGGCTGCACTGAGAAGATTATGAATATAAATGAGCAATGCAGCTTAGATTTAAACGGCCAATTTACCCCAGCTGATATATCTTTATTAACTAAATTTTAGGGGAATGCTCAGGCTAGCCTAGGCGAATTAGAAAAAAGTGTGACTAATCCTGAGCAGGGCTTATGGGATTGTCTTTTATATACCATGGACTAAATTACTAATGCGCTTAATTTTCATTCTGATAACCTGGATGTTCAGGTAGATATCTTAAATACACTAGCATCTCATGTAGTGGGTATTGATACAAAACTCCTGCAATTAACTAGCCTGATAACGAAGGTGCAAGCAGATAAAAAGAGCCCGTTTATAACATGTACCTGTGCTCAACTAATTGATAACATTTCTGACTTACCATCAATAGTAAGTTCTATGGTACATGAAGTAAAACCTTTGTTGAGCAGAAAAGGGCAAAGTAATGAAGAAGCTATTGATCAATCTGGAAAAATAACATCTTAGGCAGCACGGCTAGATCAGGTGTATTCATACAAGACAATTCGATTTTACAACAAAAAGATGTATATAGTAGAAACAGTATAAGTAGTTTAGTTAATGATGGTAAGACACAATCTGAAAATGACAAAAGTAAAATGCAAGCTATAGAGGAAACCTTAATTAACCTGGATTGTAATATAAATAAAGATTGCTTGGTAATAGGAGATGTAACGAATGCGTATCCAGTGTCAATTCAAAAGTCAAGCAGACTGAAGACGTCAACTCAAAAGTCAAGCAGTCTGAAAAAGTCATGCCCTGATCAAACTCAGAAAATAAGTGTTCCTCTGAAACCAGTGATTCTTTCAAAAAGGGCAAAAAAAGGTTAAGGAAGACACATAATAAGAAAATGCATGACTTGCAATCACCTAGTAATAATGTTTGTGAATATCTTAAAATTTCTGAAGAACCTGAAACTAAAATGAAATCATATTTTCTGATCTTTGGTCCTAACAAAAATTTGGGGATAAATGTAAAGGAAAATCAAATAAAGGATTGTGTCATCAATAAGGTTTGGCAGAATGAATCTAAATTGAGTTCAGGCCCTATAGTTGAATTTTCAAAAACACCAAGGAATAATGATTTGGATGACCTTATAAATGAAAGGGAGGATGTTCAAGTTGATCAATCAAGTTCTAATCAGAAATCGGTAGATTGTATTAGTTACTTAGGTAGTAGTAAAAATGATCAGGGGTATGAATTATGTTTGAAACCCATTAATGATGTAGCGGTCGAACAAGGACACCAGATTTTCATTAATCAGCAAGGTTGCAGTAGGACCAAGCAGGTGGCCCATTCTGGTACGCAAGATCAAATAATAAAGAAAGTTAAAGAAGCTAATCCCTTGACAGATATTGTTCTGGTGCCCTGTATTGAGAATAGGTGTCCTACAGGTCTTGTAGACAAAGAGGATATAGAGCCTCCAAACTTGTTGATCGATCAGAAGAGAGTAGCCTTCCTATATAACAAGAGGTCCCCATGATATTCTAAATCGTGGTAAAATCTTGAAACTGTTACATGCTATTACAGACCTTAAAGATGTGGTAACCGAGGATCTGGAAGCTGTAGAGTTTAAGAAAGAAAGTGATAACCTTGACAGGAAGACAACAATTACAACCTGACTAAATACTGAAATTGTTGATAAAATACTGGCAAACGGCATAACATTTGAAAAGTGGGGTATTAAAGTTTGGAGACGTCAAGGACCTCGCTATCCAATGTTGCTGATGCCAAATAAGTCACCCGATACACTGACTTAAAAAAAGGATGATAAAAAAATAGTTATGCCAGCACAGGTTAGAGTACTAAAAGGGGCGTCAGGTCCATCTACGGAATTACATGTATCTTATGGCATTAAGATTAGAAGTAGTCAGTCTGGTTTTCGAACATGTGAGGTGCTAAAGAAAGTCCCAGAATTTGTAGACGATTGGAGCTGGCTCCCAGGAATATGAACAAATGTAAATCCTGGAAAGAAGGACTGATGCCAACCTTTGTCTGAAGAAGTTTCAAAAACTCTGCAACTTTGTTCTTGGAACACTAATGGTCTAAAATCATTAACTGAGGATCCAAATGTAATAGATTTTCTGAAGGCTTTAATATATTCATTTTTCAAGAAACCTGGAACATGTGCAGTGAACTCTTATTGGTTATTTTGAATACTGTAATGTTACAACATGTGAAGCCTATCCGGGTCGTCCTTGTGGTGGTCTATCTATATATGTTTCTTTGAACCTTAAGTTAGAACACTTTGAAATTGATCTCCAGGTAAAATGGTTGCAGTGCATTAAATTAATAGCTGGTCATTCAATTATGTTTTTAAATGTTTATTTAAGTTGTAAAAAGAAGGTTAGATCCACACAAATCACTCAGTTATGGGGAATGGTAAAAACGTTGTATTTTGATCACTTAGACTCAGTATTTATTATTTCAGATGATTTTAATATGCATTTTGTTGCTCCTAAAAAACGGACAATTGACTCAAAATGTTTAGCTCGATGGACAGATTGTGAGTTTAAAAATTACAATCTAAAGATTATGCATGACTCGGAAAATATCCCAACTTTTAATAAAGCAGGTAGTCTTTCTGTAATAGATTATACAATAATGTCTGAAAAATTATATAATTTAGTAAGAAGCTATCAGAGAGTCCCGAGGATTGAAAGTGACCACAACCCTCAAGTGGTTCTCTTTGATTTAGCTTTTGACTACCTGCCAGAAACTAGAATCCTGAAAACAGCTCCTACAGCTTTTAACCTTTAAAGGTTAATATGGAATGAAGAGACGGAGGAAAGCATTTTGGGAGTCCTTGCCTGTTTAATACAAGAAGTGCAGTCTGCTTATGGTGAAGGGAAAACCATGGTTGAATTATGGTCACATTTATGTGACGAACTGCTGGTTAAATTTGCTAGGGATAAGCCGCACAGGGGTATCATTTTGAACCCTAAGAAACCAGGGTGGTATTCTTCTCAATTACTATATTCACAAAGAAGGCTTAACAAAGCAATAAGATTACTGTACAGGAATAAAAATAAGCTATCGTTTTTTATTATATCTCTTAAAATTAAAGAATTAAAACGGGTTTATAAGAAGGAAATTTGGAGGGCAAAATAAGCACGTTATGAGTCAACATGGGCTAAGATACATTATGCTTGTAAACCCAAAGATCTGCGGTTATTTTGGAGCATAATGAATAACCTTGAGAACGGTAATAATAGAAGCAACAGTGCTAATGTAGATGAAGCGAGGTGGGTGAACTTTTTTAATTTAAAAATTGATATACAAGGCCCACCGTATGACAAGAGTAATATTAATGTTCCTACTAGCAGGTATAATACAGAAAATGGAGAGAGGCAGGGTAGTACTCATCTACAAGGTAGTGTGGATATTGAGCCCTGGTCGCTCGATAAAGTAAAAAAGCGATAAATAAGATCAGATCCAATGGAGCGCCTGGACCAAATGGTATTCAAATGGTATTCTGAATGCCATATTTAAAGCTAAATTAAGGAATTGGCCGGAGCTATTAATGCCCCTGTTTAATGAGGTCCTTCGATCGGGCCTTATTCCGTTATCATGGCACGGAAGTATAATTCAACCAATATATAAATGTGACCCCCAGGACAATCCGGGTAATTATCGCTTAATCACACTGATGTAGATGCAAAGATCTTTGCTGGTTGCCTGCTGGATGATTTAGAGGCATGGGCCATAAAAGAGGAGCTGATTCCCACCTTTCAAACTGGTTTTAGAAAGGGAGAATCAACTCACACCAACTTGATTTTATTAACACTATTAGGTGAAAGAGCTAAAACTAGGAAGCAAAGATTGTATGTTTGCTTCATAGACTTAAAAGCCGCCTTTGATTCTGTGCCACGAAATATTCTTTGGTGGAAGTTAAGGAACTGTGGAATATCAGAAACACTATTAAAAATGATTATATTATTATATTCTGACACTTGGGTACAGATCAAAATTGGCGGCGGTAAACATACGACCCGTCGTTTGGCTACAAATGTCGGATTGAAACAAGGTTGTGTTTTGGCTCCTTGCCTTTTTAAACTTTTTATGGCCGATCTCCCAGCCCATTTTAAAAATGTTAACTCACACTCGCCTTCGATTTATGGTAAAGAGATTACGTATCTGCAATATGCAGATGATACCATTTTAATGAGCCAAACAGTAATAGGGTTGAAAAGGTTAATCGACTCATTTAACTCTGATGTCCCACAAAATGGGTTAACAATTAATACAAAAAACCCAAAAATAATGACTATCGGAAAAGGCAAATCGAGAATAAAAGAATGGAATATTAACGGCCTGATAATTGAAAATGTTAAAACATATAAATACCTGGGCATTACTTTTGATGATGGATTGATATTTAGGCTGCATTTTAACAATCTTGAAGCCAGGGGTTCCTCTCTCGCCTTTGCTTTTAGAAAAGTGAGAGGCAAATTATCATGTCCTAATTATGAACATCTAATGAGGGTGATGAGAGCAAAGTTAATTCTATCCTTGGACTATTGCTCGATCATCTTTAGGGGCAAAGACGCGAAAGTACTAGAGGATATAGAAATGAGGACATATAAAGCGGTTTTTAAGATTCCTAAATACATCAGTCATGCCCATATAAGAGTAGAATTCGGGTTGAAGAACCAATTATTAGCACGTCAATCTACATTTTTAAAGTCCTTATTATCCTTAGTCCGATCAGAGGAAGGATCTTTAGCAAATCTGTGCTGGCACGAAATTTCAGAAGGTGAATATTCGAGGAATTGGCAGTCATATTTAAATGAATGCTTATGCAATTATGAATGTTCAAAAAAGAAGATGAAATGAGGAGTAAAAATATTTAAGAAAGAAGTGAATCAAATGGCTGCATTACTAACTACTATAGCGGATAAGGAGGACTTAAGGAAAAAACATTTTTTTTTTACAATAGCTAACTCTTTTGGTAGATTGTCGCCCCAACCCTATCTGTCATATCATTTAAGACCTGTAATTAAGAATACATTTATGCACTTAAGGTTGGGAAGGTATCCGACAAAAGATGGATCACCGAAATGGGAGAATAAATGGTCATCAAGTATCTGCAGACTCTGTGGGCTAAGTGTGGGAACTTTAATGCATATTGTAACCTTTTGCCCAGCTCTGGCAGATGCTCGGAAGTCCATCCTCAAACCGAATTTTAATGAATTGGGAGTGAGAACATGCAGGAATGCAATTATCGCCTGTTTAAGCGGGGACAACATCAAACTCAGTCATCTCCTTGTTAAGTTCATCAATATTGAGGAAAAATGTTTTCATACAATTGATGGTCCACGCAAATGAATTCCATGGCAAAATAATTTAGGAAAACAATTGGCTCGGCAATAAAGTTTTTAAAAATGTTCGTTTTTGAAAAATGAGATCGTATTACTTATTTTAAAATGGTATTTAGTATTGCCCTAGAACAGTGGATGTTATATTAAGGCATTGTCAGTGTCATTTAAATACGCTTGTATAAGTTTTAATCAATGTTCACGTAACTTAATTTTGTTGTAAGGATTTTATTTTAGTATGCATAATGCACTTTGCTCTATATATTAGGGTTAAAGGTTGTTTTATGAATAATGTTATACGAGTTTGGGGTACCAGTAGCTTAAACTAATACGAGGACTCTGTTGATAAGTATTGAAGAAAATTGCATTTTGTTTTGTTGGTGTGAATTGTTAATGGAAAGGGGCGACCACTCGGTCCCCCCGAACGTATGGTTGGGGGCCCGGATCCTCCCGGGAAACCGTTTTGGGCGGGGGGCGTGTCACGGCTGGTATGCCCAAAGCGGCGTAGCCGGGGCGCGCCTTTTCCCGCCCAAGAGGGGTTGTCCTAGACACCTACACCGATGGCCACGCCCAGTAGGCGTACCAGCGGAGGGTTCGCGCCCTCCCGAAGAGGAATAAAGAGAGCGGGAATCCAAAGAAGCATCCTCTTGTTCCTGTGCTTGGAAGCTGCACCCACTCGTTGCACGTGAGCCCTCGACGGAACAAGGAGCAATTTTGAGAATTTGTAATTCTTGTGTTTCTCTTTCAGCGACTTCGAGGCTAAAAGATCTAGGACCGGTTTTGATCGTCTTAGAGCGACTACTCGGAAGGAATGTCTGGCAAGAAGGCAGGAAAGAAGTCCGAGGCTGACCAGATGCTTTGGATGTTGGTGAGCAGAATCGCGAAGATCGAACAAAACGTTGTTATGGTCCCTGCGCTTGGCCGAGATATGGGGAACATGAAGAAGCAGATGGCTGCGATGAACAATCCGGGTAACCCAAAGAAGGTAATAGGCCCGGCATTGCCGGGAGTTGCCCCGGAGGGTAGGGGGAAGCGGGTCAGGAATAGGGCGCAAGGGGGGGAGGTCCCGGTCCCCGAGGTACCCCCGGTGAGCCCTGCCATTCCGGTCGAGGCCCCGGTACTCCCAGACGCGGGTCAGCCGATTCCGGTTGTGATTATGTCCGCTAACGAGGAGGACATGCCGCCTGAATTGGCCGCCCAGTTGGCCGCATGGCTCGGCAGAAAAACAGGGGGTGCTACGGCACCTGGAGACACGGCAGAAGAGGCCAGGTTACTAATTCAGCAGTTGCGGCAGTCGCGAGATGCCGCAAAGGCGAATCTCCCTCTTGTCCCCCCACAGGTGACCCCGGAAGGACCGGCAGCTAGCGTGGAAAAAACAGCGGGAACGTCAACCGAACCGGGTAAGCAGGCATTGCCAATTGCGGGGGAGGGCTCATTGCCCTCAAGACGGGAGAGAGTGGTTCAACATATCCCGTTGGCCACGAAAGAATTAATTTGGGCTGACAAGTATGTTAATATGTTTTCTCTGTTGAATGACCATCGCGAGATGGAGTATGCTAAGACGCAGAAAGATTTGTGGCACCCGAGTGTTTGGCGAGCCAAGATGGCGGGATTCAGGGTGGATGAGACTATAACAAATTGGGCCAAGGCCTTTGCGATGTTTACTGCAATTATTGGGGAGCGTAAGCCCGAGGTATTACCGGAATTATCTTGTTATCAGGCACGTATAATGGATTTTTATGAAACATATGAGGGGAACGAATGGATGGGTTACGACATGAAGTTCCGTAAGGCCAAAGAGTACGATTCATCTCTGACGTGGGATTGTTTCGACTCGATTTCGTGGCAGAAGCAGCTCCTGCCGGGCGCGACGAATACGTCCTCGCCAGGCGGGAATGGGACGGGGCTTTCCCGCCAACCGCCGGCGGTGCCCTTTCGAGCGGGCGCCGGTGGCGATCACCAACCAAAGACCGGGGGGAATGGGGGAAAGCGGGGGGCCTGTTGGAGCTTTAATAGAGGTAACTGCTCCAGACCGCAAGGGGCATGTAAGTTCAGGCATGCGTGTGCGGGTTGCGGGAATTCCTCGCACCCGGAAAGTTCGTGCAGATCCAAAAATGGCGGGTCAGGAGGTAAAGGAGGGTCCAAACAAGACTGAGGGGGACCACTGTGTACCGTTACCTACCCCCCGTTGATATCATGGCAATGATCCCCTGTCTAAACAAATACCCTGATCATGTCTCCGCTGGGGTGTTGAGGAACGGATTCTTATATGGTTTCCACATCCCGGCGGGGGATTTTCGTGGGGAATCACTTTGTAGAAACCAACTATCGGCTCGGCATAATCCAGCGGTGGTAGAGAAGAAGATTGAAAAAGAGGTTTCCCTGGGCCGGGTGGCGGGCCCATACCAGCACCTGCCAATGCCAAATTTTGTCTGTTCCCCGTTAGGAGTAGTCCCCAAAAAAGACCCAGGGGAATTTAGGATGATCCATAACTTGTCAGCACCGAAGGGTCTCTCAGTGAACGATGCGATTGACCCGGGAGTTTGTTCGGTGCGGTACGCATCCTTCGATGATGCCGTCACCATGTTGAATCGCCTGGGGCCCGGAGCGCTGATGGCGAAGTCAGATATCGAGTCGGCGTTCCGTTTGCTCCCGGTACACCCACAGGGTCAGCGTCTGTTAGGCTTTGTGTTCCAAGGACGTTACTACATGGGTAGATGCATGACAATGGGTTGCTCCATCTCTTGTGCTTATTTTGAGAAATTCTGCTGTTTTTTGGAATGGGCGTTCACTGAGGCCACTGGGTATAGCCATGTTATGCATTACTTAGATGATTTTCTGTTCTTGGGGGCAGCCGGCGACACAACATGTGCGCAGGCGCTACAGGAGTTTTGTATCCTCATGAGGGAATTCGGGGTGCCATTGGCACCAGGTAAGACGGTGGGACCATCTACTTCACTCGAGTTTCTGGGAATTGAGCTCGATTCTGTTTGCCGGCAGGAAAAATAGCGAAATTTAGGACTTCCCTGGAACTGTGCCTTAGTAAGGAAAAAGTGACCCTGCATCAGCTACAACAAGCAGTGGGTCAGCTTAACTTTGCCCTAAGGGTGATACCAATGGCCCGCCCCTTTTCATGCTCTATTGCACAGGCTATGGTCGGTCTCAAAGAAGGACACCACCGCACGAGACTGTCTGCAGAGGTTCGCCAGGACATGCGCATTTGGTTGGCAGTCCTGGCGGACTTCAACGGTCGAGTAGTGTGGAACAAGCCACCAGCGTCTTCGGACGAGCTAGGTTTGTGGACTGACTCGGCGGGGAGCGTGGGATTTGGCGCCATTTTTGGTAACCGATGGTCGGCGCAAACATGGCCAACATGGTGGCACAACAGCGGTCTCACAAGTAACATTGGGTTCCTCGAGCTATTCCCTATTTTTGTGGCTCTGATGGCATGGCCGGACGAGTTCAGAGATCGCTCTGTGGTATTTTGGTCCGACAATATGACTGTTGTCGAATGTATAAATAATCAGGCAGCACGCTGCAAGTGAATATTGAGATTGTTGAAGGAAAATGTACTACTTTGCATGAGACTGAATGTACAGTTCAGGGCGAAACATGTGCCGGGTGTACTGAATCATGCTGCTGATGCACTCTCTCGTTCACATATGCAGGCGTTCAGGGGTTATCTACCTACTGCGGACCTAGCGGCGGCACCATTCCCCGAAGTACTCTGGCTACTCGGTGCCCCGGATTACAAGACCTCGTGGCAGCAAGCTTAGCCCCCAGGACGAGGAAGGCATACGAAGGAGCGTTTTGTTCCTATTGTGCATTTTTGGGTCCGGCAGGGGATCAGAAATGGGGTCGGGAGGATTGCTTCCTAAGGTTTCTGGTAGCATTACACAGGGAAGGCCGATCAGTGGCAACGGCCAATAGGCACAGGGCGGCCATTTCATTCATGGCGCAGGTGCATGGCATCAAGGACCCGACATCTTCCTTTTTGGCAAAGAAAGCCCTTCGTGGCTGGCAGTGCCTTGAGGGTCGTAGAGCAGACGAGAGGCGCCCGATTGGGTTAGAAAGGTTGTCCCTGCTTATGGCGATATTACCCATGACATGTTCCTCCCAATTCGAAGCAGTTCTGTTCCGGGCCGCTTTCGCATTAGCGTTCCATGGGGCTATGCGGGTGAGCGAACTGGTCGCAAAGAATAAAAAAGATGTGGAGGGAGGTCTGTGTCGGGATCACATCCTGATTAGGGGTGATTCAATGGTAGTCACAATAGCTAAGTCCAAGACTGACCAGAGAGCTATGGGAGACAGTGTTGTTGTCCAGCGCATGCGAGGGTCCCCCATGTGCCCGGTAAAGTGCATTGAGGAATATTTGGCGCTGAGGGCGGATACATGGGGTGGGAGTCTGCTGAGACACATCGATGCCACCCCACTGACGAGGTTTCAGTTTCAGAGGGTGCTAACATTGGCAATCGCAGCGGCGGGCTTAGACCCGTGCGATTTTGGGACCCACTCCTTTAGGATAGGGGCTGCTACGGAGACTACAGCCAGGGGTCAGAGTGCCGAAGAGGTGAAACTGTTAGGACAATGGTCCTCGAATTGTTTTAAAAGGTATGTGCGGTTGCACATGTTGTGAAGTCAAGTTACATGCACTCACGCTTCTTGTCTTCTGTTTGATTTACAGTTTCGCGAGCATGTTATGCGGGGCGGAATTTGCAGTCGACCCGGCACCAGGGGACCAGCGGTCAGAGATCACCGGCTGAGGAGAGAGTGGTGTGGGTCGTGGGCCACTCATACGTGAGGCGGGCCGGGGACGTATTCAAAGCAGGTGACGCGACTCACGCAGCTGGGGAATACGGGTAATGAGTGACCTTCCACGGAAGGGGCGGGCTCTGTATTGACCAGTTTGAATCTTTTATCGAGGGACTCTTAGGGCGGCAGAGGTCACCGCCTTCTGTAATCATAGTCCACCTGGGGGGTAATGACATGGTGACACTCGGTAGGCGAGTATTACTCGAGCGAGTTTTGTCCACCGTTAGCTGGCTGGCGAAAAGAATCCCGGGGTGCACGATTGCATGGTCCCACATGATTCCCAGGATGGTGTGGCGGGGGGACCTCTCGGTGTCAGCACTGAACCATTCAGTGAAGAAGGTCAACAACAAGATTGGTAGGTTGTTTCGCTCGGCGCAGTTGCACAGTATTCCGCATGGGTGTATTCAGGGTGATCACATGTATCTCGATGATGGGGTTCACTTGTCCCGGGAGGGGAATGTCTTACTCATAGGAGACTTCATAGCATGGCTAAGGGGTTTAGGGAAGCATGACTTTTAGGAGGAGTTTGTGGGGGGGCCGGATAGCCGGTCAACTATCCGGCCTGTGGCGGTAAGGTCATGATCGGTGAGCAGTAATTTCAAGGTACCTAGAGGGGGGCGCCACCCACTATGGATGGGAGCGCCCGGGGGGAGGCGGCCATTGGCCCCTCCCACGGGGAGGCGGCACCCACTAAGTATGGGTCGCCTAGGGGAAGACGGCCATAGGCCCCTTCCAGGGGAGGAGGCGGCTATATGCCCCTCCTACGAATTTCCCGGGGCCCGGATATCCGCGACGGCGGATGTGATAGACAGTGTGTTGTGGGGGGGGGGGAGTCCACGCTGCCTTCTTACAGACACCTCACACGGGTCCTCGGACGACCTTTAAGATGGCGTCGAGTTGAAATGGGGGGCCCCCAACAAGACAAGGGAAATTGGAGTTGGCACAGAGGGTACAGTCCTCTGCGCATGCGCCACTCACACCGTGAGGGCGAGAGTTTTGGTAGTAGGGATCTGACACCGGTTGCGACCTTGCCGTTGGCCCGTAATGCTAGGATGTACAATTTTAATTTAGAAAGTATGCATTTGCAGGATGTTAGACTCGGCTAGGAAAACCTTTGTATTAGAGATTTGTTAAGGTTAGCCAATGAACATGTCTTCATCGAAATGTAATAAATGAAAATTGTACATGATATGAAACTTTTATTTAATGTTTTAATTTTGTTTCATATTTTAATAAATACAACCGGGAGGGTAACTCCCTCCCGCCTTCCAAAAGTTCAGAACGGCGTCCGTCTTCCCATCCTTGGGGATTGTGTTGGGAGGGGGTGACAGGAATCCCGGCCATATGGAAAGGGGCGACCACTCGGTCCCCCCGAACGTATGGTTGGGGGCCCGGATCCTCCCGGGAAACCGTTTTGGGCGGGGGGGCGTGTCACGGCTGGTATGCCCAAAGCGGTGTAGCCGGGGCGCGCCTTTTCCCGCCCAAGAGGGGTTGTCCTAGACACCTACACCGATGGCCACGCCCAGTAGGCGTACCAGCGGAGGGTTCACGCCCTCCCGAAGAGGAATAAAGAGAGCGGGAATCCAAAGAAGCATCCTCTTGTTCCTGTGCTTGGAAGCTGCACCCACTCATTGCACGTGAGCCCTCGACGGAACAAGGAGCAATTTTGACCCGCCCACCAGCCCCTTATGGCAATGTTAGTTCTGCAATAAAGTCTTTTTTCTCTGATAAACATCTTCTTCCCTCGGTGTTGCGGTATATGAAGGTCTAGTTTAATGATATGATTTCTGTCTGAAGGTACTGTTTTTCTTGTAGCATAGACAAATATGCAAGTAGACAAGATGATGTTTTTTCCCTTAGTAGGTAATCAATGTCGTATTTATTTTTTGGTCGGGCGGTAAGGTCATGATCGGTGAGCAGTAATTTCAATGTCCCTAGAGGGGGGCGCCACCCACTATGGATGGGAGCGTCCGGGGGGAGGTGGCGATTGGCCCCTCCCACGGGGAGGCGGCACCCACTAAGTATGGGTCGCCTAGGGGAAGACGGCCATAGGCCCCTTCCAGGGGAGGAGGCGGCTATATGCCCCTCCTACAAATTTCCCGGGGCCCGGATATCCGCGACGGCGGATGTGATAGACAGTGTGGGGTGGGGGGGTGTCCACGCTGCCTTCTTACAGACACCTCACACGGGTCCTCGGACGACCTTTAAGATGGCGTCGAGTTGAAATGGGGGGCCCCCAACAAGACAAGGGAAATTGGAGTTGGCACAGAGGGTACAGTCCTCTGCGCATGCGCCACTCACACCGTGAGGGCGAGAGTTTTGATAGTAGGGGTCTGACACCGGTAGCGACCTTGCCGTTGGCCCGTAATGCTAGGATGTACAATTTTAATTTAGAAAGTATGCATTTGCAGGATGTTAGACTCGGCTAGGAAAACCTTTGTATTAGAGATTTGTTAAGGTTAGCCAATGAACGTCTTCATCGAAATGTAATAAATGAAAATTGTACATGATATGAAACTTTTATTTAATGTTTTAATTTTGTTTCATATTTTAATAAATACGGCCGGGAGGGTAACTCCCTCCCGCCTTCCAAAAGTTCAGAACGGTGTCCGTCTTCCCATCCTTGGGGATTGTGTTGGGAGGGGGTGACAGGAATCCCGGCCATATGGCTAATTACTAAATACTGTAATATGCTGTCACTATAAGCCATTACAGCTCATAGATTGCATCACATTAACTACTGCTGCTGTTTCATCATCTGCTGCTAACACATTGTACTTTAGTTTGAGGCTGTTGAAAGAGTATTTTTTGCTAGCATATGTCACTTTAGTAAGCATAATGCACTTTATTATCGTTTACGAATGGACAATAGCAAAATATTTGCAATTATATTATTTGCTGCTAACATATGTCAATTTAATTAGATGCTGCTAAAATGTTATTCGCTGCTAGCATAAGGCACCTTAGTAAGTATAATGCATATATTTTTTTTTATTGTTAAGTTTTTAATATTCTGTTAAAAATGTCATTTATCAACTCATAATCGGTGGATCATTTCTAGGATGTTAATATCTTTGTGTATATATGCTTGTTTGTTTTTGCTTTTTTTTGCTTTACTTGTTTGTAATGATTTTAATTAATCAACAATTAAACTATAACTAACTAACTTGCTATGTGTGCTGTCTCCTAACTGTATATAAAAGTTGCGATCTATGTCGATGATGTTTAATAAAAAGATTTTTTTTAAATGTAAAGCTGTTATCAGTACAAAACAGTTAAGAAGTCTAAAACACAACACAATAACAATTCCACTACAATAAATAAAAATTGTATAAATATAATTCTTCAAATCGACTTCAAAACGGCAAACATCTGATGTAGGGAACCTGAGATATGATTTAAAAAAAGTTTTAGATGTTTCTAGCACCATAAAGTGCAAACCCTAAGTGCCTGGTCATGTAAGAATAGATCCAAGGCAAAGTTAAGGTTGACGCAATGGAGCGTGGGTTGGATACATTGACCATGTTTTGTCCAGTGGAAAGTTTTAACTTCTGATTTAGACTCTAGAGTGGAAGTCAAAGATACTTAGTGCCGTAAGGCAGCAAACTGTGGCTGAGATAGGATCCACAAGACCAGATAGCCCTCGTATAAAAGTCTAGTGGAGCCATTGACCCTTGGAGGGAAAGTTCCAAGAGGGAGAAATTGGAATTTCATTCCCAAGGGTGTTCCCTCGCCAGCCGGATACTTTTAGCACCTACTCCCAGTGAAGATTTCTACTTTTGGACTTAGAACAATGTTTGGAAGTCAGGATCCTTTCAGCAATGCAAATCAACAAGTTAAGTCCGACCAGCAATTCGGCAACAGCAGCTGTGGCTCAACAGCTGTCCATTGGTAACCTCTTATTCCTTTAGCAAAAACCCTTGAAAATGATCATATGCCCCAGCTTTTAAGGCTATTCAGGAGATGTACACTCTGACACTTATTTAAGGGCCCCAGGACCTTAGCGACAATAATTGGAGAGCAGGACTCACGACAGGGAAAGCCACCAGCAGGTCCAGGGCAAGTCCAGTTTGAACTGGTCAGCTAGGCTCCTCGGGAGGTAGGTGTCTTGCAGCTTTGGTGTCCCTGTAGTTTAACAGGAGGCTAACCAACTGTCCCTTGGAATCCAATCTTCTGTCCTAGGTTAAAATGGAAACAGGTCCAGCCCTTGGGATTTTCAGTAGGCGCAGTCCTCTTTCTGATGTCCGAATAGCCAGCATGTGCAGTCCTCCTTATGTGTTCCCTTCCTCATATTCAGCAGTGTTCTGAAGAAGGTATTCAGTGGTGCCACTTTTATGTCGACCATTAGCTGGTGGGTGATAGAAACTCCACGTACAATAGTGAGAAAGTTTCCAGGAGCAAGCCTACCCACTTTGGCATAATTTCCTGGGAGAGTGACCCTAAACCACCCCACAGTGCCAAAACTCTACATGGCAGAATCTTTCTTCTCTTGGCAAGAGTTCTGGGCACACCCCTGAGGTGTGCTTAGGGAAATGAGGAACTCTCCCATTAAACCAGTTCTGAGACAGGTTTTCCCACCACTGGGATTGGTGTCACTCTGGCTACTTGAACAATGGCAGGGGTAGGACTAGATGTGAGTTACACCTCACTGTGACAGGGGATGCCCCTTTGAAGTGTATGCAGTTGGTGGGCTTATTCCCCAGGACATTTTGTCAGGAAAAGTTCACACCCCCTCCCAGACAAGGCCCGTTTTCCCTTTTTCTGGGAGCCATCCCGACCTTTAAGGACACTGCCAGGTGACAGTTGAGGATTAACTCTGAAAAGGCTCCTAGAGGTTTTAGGCAGGAAAATGCCAACTTTCACAAAGCGTTCCCTGAGGACTCATCTCTTCTTAAAATTTGTCAGAAATGAGTCCTCAGGGAACACTTTTTGTGAATTAACTAGTTTACCCAGTTCCTTGGTAAAGATTTGGTTGCCCTATGTTGTTATATAACTTTCAAAATCCGTCTTTTCAGATTTTAAAATCAAATTTACCCATCAGATCGTATTTTAAATTCCTATTAATCTGATTCCTTAAAACATTGTTCTAGCTCATGGGTACTCACAAACATTTTCCCGGGGGCTAATAAGTTTGGTCTGTGATGTGACCGAGGGCCACATTGATGCCGGCGCAGTGGCAGTCGGGCAGGGGGAGTTGGCGGTGTGAAGGGTGTAGGGCAAGCAAATCATATACTTCTAGTGACTAAAGTGCACAATTTGAAACCATAAAACATGGGACTAATCCCCGCTTCCCCACTTCATCAAATTGTGTGATCCTAGGCAACTGTTTTATTTCACTTTCCCTCCTTTTTCTGCTTCATCACAAATATTGAAAAAAAATGACTTAAGGATGTGCACTGTACAAAACCTTCCCCTGTCTTAGACTTAATAACCTATAATGTTCTTCATTTATAATAGGAACCCAAGTCAACCAAAGTGTGCACATAACAACTGACTTGCCTCATTAGTTCACCATTGTCATTATTGTCAGGGAGAAGGGAAGAATTCATGTTTCTATATTCATTTGTGAAAATTATCACTTTTAAAATAATACTTTTAAAGGCACTGATATAATCACGTACTAAGGTGAAACGGGTCTGCGTGTTATTTAAATACACTTTTTTGAATTCTCAAAAAAGTAATTGTTATATTTTTACACTTTTGCTGCAAGATGTCTTAAAACATAAAGATGTTCCTAAAGTTGAGCAGTTCAGGACTCCCTACGTACTTCCTTTTCTACCACAAATTAACATTTGAATAAATGCCTGCCTGTTTCTTTAGCCTCTTTTTATTGTTAGTGCTGAGAGAGTAAACAGCAGCCCCAAGCTGCTGTTGACCAGGGGGCCCCATGTTGGCCATACTTTGTGTATCAGTGTTCTAGCTATTCTTAAACTGGAGTTTATGCCTTACAAGATGTTATATAACCCAGTGCTTTTCTATGAGAGACACCCTTGCCACAGTGAAAAATTACACAAAAGATTTTGTCACTGCCCAGATATGTAAAACTTAAGAGCACCTGTCAACTTTTATAATACCATGCACCCTGACCTGAATGGCATTTAGGGCCTGCCTTAGGGGTGAATTACTAATATTGAAAAGGAAAGTTTTGTACTGGTAACAAGTTTATTTAGCTAGGTCCAATTTGCAGTTTTAAAAATGCGCACTCAGGCTGCAGGGGTGGGCCTAATGACTTGCTTTGCCTTTTCCCTTTAATGGTAGCACAGGTGCTGTAGTCCCCTACTGACATTTAACTTTCACGCCCTAGGTACATATAGTAGAGGTTTATAGGTAAGTTAAATAGCCAGACACGGATTAGCCAATTCGACATGTTTTTAAGGGTCAGAACACATATATTCTGGGTGTAGGACAGTAGCACCCCGGTGTTCAGACTCCATTCATCAGTAATAAAATCCATCAAAAAGTGTGCGGGGAGTTGAGCATGCAAAGAGGGCATTTACGCTGATTCTGACAGCAAAAATCTTCAAACGTTTATGCTTTATTGATGCAATATTTCCAACGATATGAATGAAGGGTTTACGTTCTGCTAATAGTTTAATATTGCCATGAGGTCGAACCTTGTTGTACATGAACCTCTCTTTATGTATTAGGCTAAAGGGAGGGTAATTATGTTAATAGATGTTAAGGGCCTTCTGGTATGCAGACCTCAGAAGATTCCTAGATACGTTTATGTAAATACCTGACTTGTGTGAACTTTCTTTGTTGTGTGCACCATATAGATTGTGACGTTCTTTAGAGGGTGCCCCATATGCATTTTCACCTCCCAGATTGTATGCATTTGTGTTTAGTATTTAGTGGTGTGTATAATAAAGAACTTTTAAAATGAAATAATAAAAGCTTTGGCCGAACAGTGATATATTAAGTGTTGTTACAGGGCAGCATTCTGAGTCCCACGGCACCTGCCTTGTATAAGCCTTGCATTCCTCTACCTTGCTACCTAGAGAATCAAACGTTAAAGAAGGTACTTGATTCCCAGTTTGGGATTCCACAGTACACAAACACCAGGACATCAGATGCAAATTACCTGAGTTGTTACAACTGAGACCCATTTCCTACTGACTGCCATGGGGCAATCTGACCCAGATTCACAGAAACTACATACAGTGACTCATAATTCTCCAGCGGTATGATGTACAGCAACATATAAAACATGTAATTTTACAAGCAGTGTTACACACAAGAGCAACTATTATCCCAAATAAAGTTACCCAAATACCATCCCAATCACTGGCAGGTACATACAGTGTCAGTATATTTTCCTGAATACTTGTGAAAGTTGATGAGAGGGTCAGCAGTGGGACTACATAAGATTCCTAATAAAAGTAATCTGAATGAGATCACTAACAGAGGTGCTCATCTACCAGCTTCTGCGCTCTCTTTTTATACTGGAACAGAGTGACTGCAGGGTAAGTGAAATTATCAGTTATTTTCCCTTATAAAAGCCAGAACAATACTGGTTGTAGTATGTGTGTTCTTGGAATGAGTGTTGAAAATCCCAAGGATCGCAGTGTTTATAGTTGTATGTGTTGTTTGGAGATTGCAGAAGTGCATTTATGCATTCCTTTGTTTAATGTGGTAACACATGCTAAAAACAGGAATGCACAAGTGATACTTCATGCTGCAAGAATGGACATAAGCTTTGTGGTTTCTTCAGTTTTCTGTCTGTTTTACTGGTCTTAGGACCCTTGTGAACTATACCACTGTTTAACAGTAGTACAGTGCCTCTGCTTTCCCACTGAACACACACACTGAGCATTGAATATGCCTAAATGACTTACTTAACTTTCCTTCAAGTCATTGGCAGACAGCACGGACAATGCACCAACAGTATGAATGTTAAATGCCACATGTGGCTGCAATATGTATTTACCCTACCCACATATATGACAAACTATATGGCTGCCATTAGCACCGCACCACTAGGCTGGGCTGCAGATTAAATACACTGCAGTACAAAATGAAAATTGGGATTTAGTCAATTTTGTCCACCTACAGAAGACTAAGACATGATTCTGAGGCTTGCCCAGGAAGGACACATCAAAGGTGGGCATGAAAACCAGGTTTGTCATACTCTTCTTTTGCCTCACTGCAAACTAGTTCAGAATGACCTTGGGGTTAAGGTATTTAGCTTCATGAAGACCTGCCTAGTCCTGCTGGTGGCTTCTAAGAACCAGCAAATCTATGCCAGCAACAAAGTAACTTCTGTGGCTATGAAATGCAGCTTTGTTATGCTCAGAGCTTTTACTGCCAAACCAGCAGTTTCAGCGGGAGCTCGAAGATGGATTATCAGACTTTGAGGGAGCCTTGCCAACTTCAATCTTTGATCCAGGGGCAGCTCCTCCGTTGGAGCAGAGCAGCGTCACCCCACTTAATTACCCCGAAAGATGAAAAATAAAATGGTAATACGTTACCATTTTATTTCTTATCCTCCAGCGTGACGAGTTACGACGCGGGCGGGCCACTGCTGAATGACAGCAACGGGAAGGTGTTGGGCTGTGATTGCACTTTTCAAAGTGTGCATGTCTTTTTGGCTGACATGCACACTTTGAAACCTCTAACCCAGCTGTCTTAAGACACTGGGTCAGGTAAGTGCAGTGCCCTATTGTCCTCGTGTTTGGTGAGGGAGGCCGCTCCTTCCAATCGGTGCGCTGCTCTCACAGCATGACAGCAGCATTAAGATTGGTGCCTGCACTGCAGCATCCGGTTTAGAAGAGGTCTGGTTGAGAAGAGATCTGGAGCAGAGCACGTCGGTTAAGGTAAGTTTTATTTTGTTGTAAAATATTTGTGCACCTCCTCCCCTTAGACGAAAACTGCCACTGCTTGGATCTAACCCCACTGGAAGGCTTTCACCTCCATAATGGAGACTAATGGGCAGATTTAGAGTTTGGCAAATTGGGTTTTACTCCATAAGGATGACCCATACTGTCAAATTCTGAGCTGCCCACTGGCCCAGCGGACATCCTTAGCATTGGCAGGAACCACCATCACGGCAGTTCCTGTCAGTGCATTCTAGGTTTGATGGACAGCTCCGTCAACAGGACAGGGCCACTCCGTACAATTTGTTTTATTTTACTTTCCAAAACAAAAACCCAAGTGGAATCATCTTGTTTTGGAAAATAAAAAACACAATACCCTTCCCTTGCCATGGGATTTTTCTCCCATAACAAGGCAGCATTACTTAATTTTAACTGCACCTTCCCGCCAATTTTTACCAGGCAGCGACAGACAGTGAAAACTGACAATGTGTTCACTCCCTCTAAATCAGGTAGAAGGACACATGGCTAAACCTCTGACAGCCTTTACTTCATTGGGCCGTCGGAGGTGTATATCGGCAGTGTAGATGTGGTCCGCCGTCAACATAATGAAGGTCTGCCTATCTGTAAATGAGGCGAGCAGGCCTATAGTTTGGTGGAGAGGCTACTCCATCACCGTTGCGATGGAGCGTCCTCTCTGCCATACTCTAAACTGGCCCCTTAGTCAAAAAGTAAAACCTCTGACCAAGTCAACTTGCCTTTTCTATTCAACCTCACTTCATCGCAGTCAACCAGTAGTCATACATAGGTGTCAGTCAACCATGAACTGAGGCTTTAAATAGGTGCTTAACTTTTCTTCACACTTTTGGCCATGAAGCTTTTTACAAACTCATGTCTCCTATTTCCCTTATCCAATTGTAATAATTTTGGTGTCTTTTTGCTTTTTAAATTTTTTTATATTGGTTTGGGAAATGAACGTAAGACATATTACTTTGGAGAATTATCTGCTGTTTGTGTCAAAGCTACTAGAGGTTAAGTAGTTTCACTGAGACTTGTGTTGATAGCTATTCACACTGGTAAAGGTCCCCTCTTCTCAAATTGATCACCTACTTTCTGACACATACATTAGCACATTAAAGTCAGACCTAGTGCCTCTTCAGAAGATCACAACTAATTGAGATGTTTCCACTGATGATAGTGCAATAATTCTGTCTGCAGCTGATTAGTCATTTATAAAGGACACTTAAAATTCTGTTTCTAAAATCCTGGATAACAAATACTGAATAATGACAGCTGGGATGGAGAGAATGCAGTATGTTTAGAGAATATTTGCATACTATAAACCTGTACACACGCTAATGATAGTGGATGTAGTTGTCCATGAGCATAGCTGAATAAAATTAAGGGCTGGTCAGTACACTAGATTTTGATGATTTAGGCCTCATTTAGAGTATTGCAGGCGGCTGACATCCCGCCACATTAGCAGTGGCCTTTGTTCCCTGTCTGAGGACTGGTCATCTTATTCAGAGATCCCTGCCAGGCAGACGGATATTTCACTTCATTCTATGTAAAATCTAGCAACGAATACATTGAAGTCACTGAAGATTTGCCAAGCAAGCACCATGTATGAGGCACTCCACTCTGCAAAGCTTTTTTTTCTGAAAAAAAACTCTCAAAGCAGAAATTTGTTATCACAAAGCAACAAAAAATGGCCGTGGCTCACAGGGACCTTGCTCCCTGCACATGGGGCATTCCATTTTTTCCCAACCTGGGACCTTGCATGGCAGTGCGACAGTCACATAATAAATAATAGTAGAGCACTCCTAATCTAAACCCTGATTTTGAGTAGTTATCCCTTTAACATTTGTGCGCTACATTGGGAGGCATGATGTCTAGTATCGCTCAAAATCATCAAAATCATGCATTCAAATACTAGTACTTGTTCCAATGTGCACAGTACACAAAACAAACTGCTTACAAACTTTCAATTTTTCTTCAAAATGATTTATGTTAGAATAAGGTTCTATAACATATGCAAGATACATACAAATTTACTTCAATCTATTTGCTAATACATCTGTATGTTTTGTTCCATCAATCACAGATTAAACATTTTATCTTTTAACATGCACATTTTCTTGTCTTCCATGCCCAATGCATTTCGGTACATATTTCCCTTCGTCAGGAGCGAATCTGCAACAATAAGAACAACAATGTGCAGGGTGAGATTTTAACTAAGCGCTTATGCTCAGTGCTATTTAACAAATTAATGTCTAGCACAATGGTGGTGATGATACTAATTGGTGGTACCATCTGAACTAAAATGCAACACCCGGTGTCACATTATATAAAGCAAGTTGGTAATCCCAACATTCAACACCTTATGTACTTTAAACTTTGTGAACTTAGTGAGTATGATGTTATATGTCACCTCTCCCCATTTGTGTGTATGAATTGCTTGTGACAAACATCATCATATTCGGTTAATTAAAACCATAGAAGCATATTACAAAAATCCATTGAGTGAAAACAAGATAATACAAAATCATTAAACAAGAATCGATCACTGTTAATATACAATCCAGGTTAAAATTACACAAGGTTAAAAAATTCTCTAAAAAAATTCAAGTGATGAAATATAATATTCATTTTAGAAAAAAAGACCATTTCACATTAAAAAGAGATAAACATTTGATGTATCAGGTCGTGTGGACCCTCTTTTTTCTCCTTTCTCTGACTGCCACCACTAAAAAGCTAGCAACATTAAAGGTGTCCCATGGATTATTCAACATCTGCAAATATATTAGAGCTGGCCTCGCCTGCAAAAAGCCTTTGTACTTTAAAATTGGTAAAATAAAATATTTACCGATGTGCAAATAGTGCTCACAAAACAGTGCAAAGTGCAAAATGTCTTGACTCGAGAAGTTATCACAGTTTCAGGGTCACAGATACTCTGCTTTCTCCACCCTTGCGGTTCGGCCAATAAAAAGTGCAGATAGTTGGACCTCACTCTTGTTAAAAGAAAAAGATGTTGGGGCTTGGTAACTATATCTAGGTAAGGCTCCATGGAATAAGTGGATTTTACAATTTGGTGGGCCCGTACAGTAGGTTTCATTAGCTCTCTGGCCTCTCTTTCTACAGATGCCAAACGTAAAAAGGAGATCTTAGCCCACACCAAATCTTTTTTGCATAATTTTTCTGGCTTATCAAATATTTCTGGGTGACCTATCAACATTGTTAAACTTTTCACGTAACTCAGCCAGGGGATGCTATTTACCCTGTCTAGTGCTGTATCTCACATATGATCTCCTGATTCATTACTAGATCCAAATTGGTCCAAATCAAAATCCATTTAAGTAGAGGCGCCATTCTGATCTGACACAAAACCAATACCCACTTCTTGATGAATAATATAAGAAGGTATTGATTATGGTACTGAGATCAGGCTTCTCAAAAATGTATGTTCCACTATTTGAAGTTTTTCACTATCCTTATATTTCAGAACCATCATTCGAAGTAGCAATAATTTTGGCTCTATGTATATTTAACATCGCTTGCACAGGCTTGACACCCAGCCTACCAGCAAAATCCTGTGCTCTCCATGCCACTGGAGACAAGCGATCCTGGTTGATGAGGGTTAAACCCCGAAACCGGTCCTAGGATGCTTGTTTCCAGTCCAAGGTTGACCTACCCTGGCAGCTCGGGCTGGACTGTTCCAGTGGCAGCTGGTGACATTAGAAAGTGGTAGGGCGTAAAAGTGAGGCATCTGTTTTCAGTAGCAAACAACCACTGCACTTTCTTTTATTTTCACCTTATCATAATTTTGACAACTGTGTACCCCATGATGGGGGCCCCATCACGCCCATTTGCACAGAATAGCAATTACAACTCAACTGCACGGCCACTGCCCTGAGCGCTCTGCAGAGAGGCCAATGATTGGATGCCATGTATTCTGAACACCATTTTGAGACACTGGCAGACACTGTAAGAAACTGGCAGTGCCTTTAACCACAGCTCCAGAGCGCTCAATCGTGCAAACAAGTGGTGTCCCTCAGTTCAAATTATGCACTGTAAAATATTAATGACAAGAAAAAGTACATAATCTACATCCCAGATGTAGCTAACAGTATTCTACAATATACTGCATATTGAATTGACAAGTGTGAAAAACGGATAGTCTACCTGAATTGCAAAGATATCTGGAGTCTGCTGATGCCTAGCTGTGGTCCAAAGTCACCCCCAGATGCTCATACTGCAACCTGGAAGAAGATCGACAAGGCCAAGTGAAGAAGGATGCAAAATAAATGCACCTGTCTGCCTTTCACTTCAAAATGGTGGTACAGCATCTGCGATATGGGCTCTGCAATACAGAAGGTCATAATGCAGGGCCTGCAGCAGGAGCATCCATAGAGGAGGAGCGGACAGGTTTCCCGGGGAACAGCAATAGGAAGTGGCCCGGAAATGCCCCCTGTCCCATGAACGGAGGAGGCATTCAGCGGTGCTAGGAAAGCAGTGAATTCTAACCAGGCCCCACTTCTGCAAGAACAAATAGGGTTGAAGGCTCCGAAAGAACAGGACCTACGGCCTGCCAACAGAACTCGCGTTGCCCTCACATTGCCGAGAATTACAGGATGCAGCGCGGATGCCGGGATTCGACCCTGTATCCCCAGTGCCAAAATAAGCAGCTCTTTCTATGAATGACTAGCGGCTGCAATGCGGTGCCTTTGAAATGTTGAACATTGAAAGCTTTAACAGTAGATTAGGAGCATGAATACCCCCATCGCCTCCAGGGTCTTAATACGAATGAAAACTACACCACCTCCTCTTCCCACCACTTTGTGCACGTTCCAGAGTCACCCACTCTTGTACGGTGTATACTACTGTTATCCCTTGTTTACCACCTGGGATTAGGGTATTCACATCTACATGCATATTTCGAGTGTTGCATTAGGCGCTTGTGAGCTGGGTGACAAGGGTGGCGTAAACATTAAAGAGAATAATTCAGATTAACATCTGAGTCATGTATCAGTTAAACAGTAATAGCCACCTTTAACAAATACAATTTCGCTATCTGGAGCAACAGAATGTATTACTCATGTCTCATTCACTTAATCAAACACTGATTCACCTGCTTTCCCGCATACCCTGGAAAAAAATCGCTTAGTGTGCTACTCACCCACTGGATCAGTTACTTTAATAAAATAAATATAAAAAACTTACCTTGGCTTCCCGCGCTGACTCCCGACTCGAGTCCCGAGACTGCTCCCGGCGTCCTGGATTTTGAATGCCGCCTCTCTCGTCACTGAAGGCTGCAGGCAGCCTCCCTCCCCTCCATGGCAGCCGGCGCTGATTGGTTCGGCCGGCTGCCCTAACTGCGTCATTCCTCCTAGTCTGCATCCTGCAGAACGGAGAGTGGGAGGAGGCTTGGGGGAGCGGCTTGCCCACTGTTGCTAATACTGTCTGTTTGGACAGCCTCTCAGGGTGTCCAAACAGTCAGTATTAATAACAGTGGGCAAGCCACTTCCCCAAGCCACTCCCCCCTGCCCTGAGTTAGTAACCAGGAAGTTCAAATCTGCTGACTGCTTTCTCGCCGTGCGAGAAGGGCAGGCAGAAACAAATGGTAGTTATAAATAAATAACTACCATTTGTTTCTGCCTTCTTCTCGCACGGTGAGAAAGCAGGGGGGGCAGCGCCCAAACGCCCCCATAGAGAAACCGCCGCTGGATTGTTCCCATTGGGCACAGGGTCAAGACTGATTTGCATATGGCTGGGTCTAAACTGGAATGGCATGGTGAGCAAAAAAACGATGGATTCAGTCCCAGATCTCTGTATTGGTGTGAATGAATGACATTGTTCTGCATTCCGTCCATCAATTGTTTTTTTTGAAAGTACTAGCAAAATCAAGCACTGTGACCGTCGATCTTACCATGGCATTTCTCTTTGCCTTCCTTTGCGGGCCCATGAGCTCCTGTCATCAAATAAGATGCCTAGGTATAAGGATGTAGTGACCCTAGTTATTTCATTTCCTTCGCAGTAGTGCATTTTGGGTTTTCTTGGCTTGGCACCCATGAATTGATCATGATAATCATATAGAAAACGTACTCAATATCAAAGTAGTTTAAACGCTGCAACTCCAGCTCATCATGAAATATAAACGATCTATGGATAAAAAAACAGCAACCCATTTTCATAAGTTCACAGCAGTCTCGCTGATGCATATGAATCCTGTGAAACCCAAACAGTCAACTAACCTGATATCTGTATGCTGTTCCAATCACGTTATGAAAATCTAAACCCCAGTAGTTGTTTCTGTGGGACTAAAATCAATAGCTTGTCACTGCTGTGCCGATGTAGGACCTTCACAGTCTATTCTACCAACTGTTAGACTAACTCTAAGCTCCAAACACTGAAACACCGCACGCAATGTAGAAGAGTTCCAACAGAGTTCCGACGCCACCATCAGTCATGTAACCCAACTCTGAGCCTCTCTATTCAAAAGATCCTATATGCAAGTGATTAGAAGACGGACGACTGCGCGACAACACTAAGTTCACAAAACTACAATCACCATCTTGAGAGGGAGACTAAAAGATGATTTGCAATGAATGATTCCCCTGTGTCGATCAATAGGTTGTACACTATACTCCCACTCTCTCACCTATATTACAATACGAGAAAATATCCCAATAAAATCAAGATGCCAACGTCCCTCTGATCCTGCGTGTATTCCTACGTAAAAAAGGTCCTTCAGGGAAATAATAAAAAACTGACTACTATAGGACATCCTTGAAAACCCATAGCTACAGTCGCCATCTATAAGGGATGGCTCTATGATAGCACATAACCTATAGTTGCAGTGAAAATGATGTATAGATGTTCATCTGAACGGTGTGCTGCACTCCAGAGTAAAAAACTCTGAGTCTCAAAGACATAATAAAATCCAATAACTGAGAACACCTTTCACTCTTACTGTGTTCAACGGTGGTTAGTAAATATCTCAGCAACCCTGATGCATGCAGTGTTTTAAAGTGACGTGTTTTGAAACAATCTCCTTCTGTTGATTGAGGAATAAAGCAGTCTCAAATCATGGATGTCATGAACCCAAACGTTCTACCGACTGTCTCTCTTATTGTGTGTTTACAAAAAACAACTCGTGTCCGTTATTTCATTGAGCCCTCTGGGCTGCTGAGTGTCCAATTATTTGATCCCAAAAATCTCTCTTTGCAATAGGGATCTGGTTAGATATTTCCCCGGAATTGGTGCTAGAGTTTCTATTACCTGGAATTGTAGCTGTGAGATGGAATGTCTTTCTGTGGACAAATGTACTGCTAAACTTGAGGTTTTATTTAGTGTCCGTATCGTGCTCCTATGCTCTGAAATGTATGTCTTTATTTTTCTCCTAGTCTTACCAACATATAGTAGTCCACAAGGACACTTGATGATGTAAATTAGACTTTTTGAGTTGCAATCTGTCATGTGAGTTAGCTCAATGGTTTCTCTAGGTCTTGGATGAGTGCTTTTGGTACCAATTATGACATTATTGCAATGTATGAAATGTTGACATCTCATCATACCCTGTGGTGTTAATTGTTTCTCATGCTTCGGTGTCATAAATAATTCGTTAACATTTTTAGAATTCCTATACACATGTAGCGGTTTCTGCTTGAATATGTCTCTGGAATTAGGCTCATTCTAGAGTAGATCACGTCTCATCTTCCTTAGCTCAGCCAAGCTGAATAAGTATTTTGAAACAAAGACTTGTCTTTGGGACGTGATTTTTGTTTTTATAAAAGTTTGTTTCTATCTTCATTTGTCGTTCTATGTACTGCTTCATCCACAACCTTAGTTGGGTACCTCCTCTCTATGTATTTATGTTTCAGAATCACCACCATATGTTCTTCCAGTGTTTTTATTTCAGAACAAATCCTTTTCATCCTCAAAAACTGTGCATATGGTAGATTGCTTATAAGATTGTTCGGATGGAAACTTGTGTACAGAAGTGCATTGTTTTGTCGGTCTCCTTACTGTGTAGCTGAGTTTGTAGTCCCAATTCTGTTTTACTGATAATTACATCCAAAAAAGAAATCAAAGTGTCATTCATCATGTGTGTGAGTTGAAAACTAGAGTCGTATGTGTTCAGTTGCTGAATTGTTTGTTGAAGTTTCTCTTGAGATTCAGTCCAGATAAGAAGTATATCATCTATGAATCTGCAGTAGAGTTGTAGGTTTTCTGTCCACTCTGGATCCCTGTACACATAATCTTCCTCAAATGTAGCCATAATGGTATTTACATAGGCTGGGGCTCCTTTAAAGCCCATTGTTGCACCAGTCAATTGTAAATAAAAGCGGTCTTCCCACTGACAGTAACTATGATGTAGACAGAAGCGTAATAACTCCAATAGGAATTCTTTGTCTGCTCTAATCTCTGGCTGTGGTAGCAATGCCCACTCAATGGCTTCCATTCCTTCCATATGCAGAATTGAAGGGTAAAGAGATTTTACATCGATGGTACATAATATATAATACACTCTTTGTAAATTTGTCACTTGCTGACGTTTCAGTAAGACATCCATTGTGTCTTTCACATACGATGACCATCCTTGAACTAAAGGTTGTAAGAAACAATCAAGATATTGCCCAAGTGGTTCAAACAGTGTTCCACATCCTGTCACAAGTGGTCAAAATGGGGGATCTTGAATGTTTTTGTGGATTTTTGACAACATGCAAAGCTGTGGTCTTCGTGGGTTACTACTGTCAGAAAGGCCTTTGTAGTTGTGCAGATCCAGCCCATTTCAGAGGCTTTATTCAATATGTTTGGGTCAGTCTATTAGTCGGATGCAGATCCAATTTTAGGTACATAGATGCATCCAAAATGTGTTGATTGACTTTCAATTGATAGTATATGGTGTCCATGACTACTAAGGCTCTACCCTTATCAATATTTTGAATGAATATATCAGGGTTATTGGAAAGTGACCTAAGTGTGTTTCTTTCATATTTAGTGACATTTTGTCTTTTATTTGTTCCGAAGCCTAATTTCTGTATGTCTTTCTTTACTAAAATCTCGAAGGTCTCCAAAATCTCATGCAAGATTGGAAACTATTTTTAGATTTGAATTTGAGAAATTCTGTATCCTGTGGGTCCTTTTTAGGTGG
Organism: Lissotriton vulgaris; assembly: GCF_964263255.1. Lineage (NCBI taxonomy): Eukaryota > Metazoa > Chordata > Amphibia > Caudata > Salamandridae > Lissotriton > Lissotriton vulgaris. The sequence continues at coordinate 548,379 of NW_028245479.1, read as the reverse complement.
ATGTGTATTGGAAAAGAAATGTCTCAACTTCAAAGTGTGCCTACATTTGTACAATGATATCTCACACTCCAACTCATTTGTTCTATATATAAGTACGAATCCCATCCCTTTGTTTAAAATGTTCTACTGTTGCGGTGTGAGACTTGTGGAGGATATATTCCCCACTAGACCTTGTTTTGGCTCCTTAGGTTTGTGCGCTGCCTTTTCTCTTGCCTCTCCTGGTTTTCCTGTAGATGAACTTGTTTTTGAATTGTGTTGTCCTGACAGCTGACTTGTGACCTGAGATAAAAAAAAGGGTTTGATGCTGAGGAATGGGCTGTTCCTTCACTCCCTTCCCTGTGTCTCTCTATAAACAATCACTGCTCAACATTGTTTGGGTAACAGGTGCTCGATTGATATCTACCTCGCTGTCAGAGACTGCACTCTATTCGGATGAAGCGGTTGTGGTCTTATAGTCATTTGAGGGCCATTGGGCATACACCTCAGCCCAAGTATAAACTTCATTTAATTTATAGTCCAAAGTGTCGCATTTAAATTTGCGTAGTTTTCCCTCTTGTAATTCTTTGTTATATGTATCCAATTGTTGTCTTATTCCTTCCAGTGAACTCTTCCAGGTTTCAGGCTCCATCCTTCTTTCTAGATCTTGTTTTATGGTCAAAATGTCCTCTGATAATTCATGAATTGCTTTCGATAGTTCTTCTATCAACAATAAGATTAGATCCAAAGAACATTTATTAAGGATGGCGTACCATTTATCCATGAAAATGCTGTTTTGATGGAATCTGAATAGCATTGGTTCTATTGAAAGACTTTTTGAAGAAAAATTGAAAGTTTGGAAGCATTTGTTTTGTGAACTGTGCACATTGGAACAAGTACTAGTACTTGAATGCATGATAGTGTGACAGTCACCCCATCCTAGACAGAGTGGGGCAACCATTACTGTCTCCTGATACTAATAGAGTGGGGGAACTGGGAGTTCATGAATAACAAGTACTGTTGATTTACAGCTTTCCTACTCCTCCAGTTTTAAATGATCCCCTTAGTAATTTGTTTTGTTGAACATGTTTAAACTGTGGCAAGATGGTAACCTTTCTTGTGATTTTGCTCTTTTTTCTGATTTTTACATATGAGCAACCCTTCCTTTGCTTTTTACTGCAGAATATCAGCAAAAAATATTTTACCCCCTTTGTTCCGCTTTTCATCAATGATGTCTCCACTATTTCTTGAATATCTTGGTTAATTCATGGTCACCGGGATCAGACTTTTCTTTAACATTGTATTGTGTATGTCACTGTTATCAGACCATGCGCCCTTTGGCTGTTGAATATCTCAATTTGGCGGGTGGTATTAATGAAGCAGCCAATGACAACTGCTTGAAACATTAAGTTTATTTTTTTACTACACAAATAGGTTTCATCGCTTAGAGTTTCGGACCTTTTTATGCTTTGATAAATGTACTAGGATGCCTTAATCACCCATAGACATTCCTGGCCTAATATCTGTGACATGTTTCAATACTGCTGATATGATCTCCATATTGTGGTCGTAACCTTTCACTACCTGTTTTAATAGAGTCAAGATAGCCTCTAAGATGTGTTGAATTGCTACTATCATGGTGGTCCTAAATTTGGATCAATTCCGAAGTCTCCTTTAACCTCATTCCTAATAGGGGAAAACGTCTCATCATCTCATTGTATGCTGCTGTTTTCAGTAATATAGGGGAAAGAATATCTTTTTGACTAGGATTCGCTGCTTCGCTTGGCTCTTGCCTTTGTATGCTATTTTCCATCAATATGAAAATGGAGATATTTTTTAATTTAGACAATTAACATTTCCCTGGGAGTACCGATTGAGCAGCGGGGCATATCCACCTGGTCCTTGTGAACTGAGACTGTGTTGGGATCCCCTAGGGAGAGTGTGTTAATACGAGATCCTTGCTCCCTTTTAGACAATGTGGGACACCGGGATTGTCTTTTGGTATGCTTTTATTCAATGGCTGTTCATAAAAAAAAAAAGGTAAAGTTCAATAGGTGTCTTCTGTTTCCAATCTTCTTGGTAGGCGGTAACCAGGCCGGGTTCCTTATGTGTTCCTGTTCTCACAGCAGACATGGGAGATATGGGAAGAAAAAAAAGCACCCGCGGATCAGTGGAGAAGTCCAGTTGACTCTAAGTAACAGGGAAGGTTTAGTGAGGGACCACCGAGTGCCGTCATCACGTGAAAAAAAAAGAAAGCAGCAGTGTCCACCCACAAAGCACTACCCATTGCAACCCCGTGAAGTAGAGAACCCCCATAAGCGGCGACGTCCCTGCTCCAGCCACGCTCCTCCTGGAGAGTGGCGGCCGGCTTGTCAGTGCGTTGACCTCCTGGCTTACTCTTCCTGCTCGACTCGTCCAGTTGAGTTCCAGGACCCTCAACGATGTCGCAGCCTTTGGGGTTTTCCTCTGGCGTCTTCTCCACTCATTCGGCTCTCCTCTCTGACTTCCCGGCATGCGCTCTCTGGTACCCGCCTCCTTCCATCTTCTCCTCGGCATCTCTTGCTGATAGGACGGCCGGTGCCGATGTCACTCCCTCGGACTCCGCCTCCGTCACCATCGAAGAAGAATTAAAGAAGACGGGTCCTGTTTCTTGTGCATACAAGATGGATCGGGGCAAGTAGCTGACGTCCATCGGTTCTTCCTCGATTTCTCCTTTCTTTTTCTGCTGAATTTGGCGATGTGCACCCACTCGCAGCATTCATAGCACTTGGGTCCAGAAGAAGGGAGAGCTTCTGATTTCCCATACCACAATCTCATGAGCTACACTGGAACCTTGGTTGGTTTCTTTTCGGCCTTCCCGGCTTGGGGCGGTCTGAGGGTATTCTCAGGTTCTCAGAACGGGTTGCGGCTTTGCGCCCTAACATAAGAAGTGGCCATTTACACGGCCTGTTCCAAAGACAGGCCGGCATGTTGGCGTAGCCATCTTTGTACTCCATATGGCAGCACCTCAAGGAACTGCTCCAGGTATATCTTATTCATAATTTCTTCCCAAGTAGATTCCAAGGGCCGCTCAAACAGTCATTGCGCCCTAAGGAGTGGGCACACCACTCTTCCCCTGCTGGCAGAGCAGCCCGCCCACCCGCAACTAAACATAAAATGGTAATAAGGGGAGGTTATTACAATTTTATGTGTCTGCTTCCCGCACTGCGACAAAGCAGTGAGGCGACGCTCCTCCGCCCTATTGGAGGAGCCACCCCTGGCTTAGCTCATGGAAAACACGTTTTAGCCTTTAGAGATTAAACAGGTAAAGATGTGATCCCTTTGTGAGGCGCAATTGTAAGACTGTACTAGGTATCCTACTGAAAAAAGCATACTGTTGACCAAATGGAAAATTACAGTAAATGCTTCTGATACATGGTCTATGTTTTCCAGCCTTCTTTATGCAACAGAAAATGTAGTTTTTTTTAGTTCAGTCTGAAGCCGGATTGCACACTATCAATTTACTGAACATGCACTCTCCCGGCATCACTATAATTAGTGGCGTAATAGTTGGTATTGCAAGTCTGTGTTAGAACATAATAGCAGGAAAGTGAGCGAAGGCTTCCAAAAGGAGCAGCGAATGCGGTTATCATTTACAATCCTGGCAGAGCGGAGTTATTTACAGTTCTCATCGAAACACAGCAACCCCTCACAACGTTCTCGTTTCTCCAGGATTGAGGTTCAGTGACCTGAGTTAGAGAATAACATAAAATGCATGAAAGGTGCCTTTAGGGGATTGCAGGCCCCCAAGCCATTATCAATCTTGCGAAGAAATTGACTGATCCCTTGTGAATTGTTAGCTGGAATGTTCTGCCGGAAGTCCAGCAGCGTACATACTGGATGATGCTTGTCTCATATGGTAAGTCAGATTACGGTGCACTATAAAGTGTGGAATTTTGGAACCTGAAGCTCTTAATAGATAGTAGGTAGTACTTATAAAATAGATTTATAAGCATGACTTAGCACAAACACAGAATAGGAGTTAAATGTTAATGGCACACACTCTCTCTTGTTTTAGTGTTTTTTTCCCTTCCACCAGCTTTTATGGGTCGGAAAAACATTACTAAAATCAGCAGTAATAACAGATGCAAAACAGATCCAAATAATTGTTTAGCAGTGCACGCCTCATTTTCATCATGTAAGGCTGAATCGGGTGAGCAGCATATTAAAAAACAAAAATAAATGTAAGAATGTTGAAGGTAATGTCAGAATTTCTCACTAAGAAAGGTATGGATTACGCACCCCCTTGGGAACATTCCTTCTGGAAAGGACCAGGTGCAAACAGGTGTATTCAAGAAGAAGTTGCTGCCACCTACTCTCAGTTAAGTCTAAAGCACACACTACTAGATCAGAGTGATTGCCAACAGTGAACCACAGCCCTGGAAGTGCAAATCTGGCAAAGCAAAGGCCGACGAGAGAACTAAATCCCACTGCAAATGCACTTCCCTGCCACAAGATGAGCAAGAGGACATCTCTGAATAAAGCCAGGCCTGAAAAAACATAACAAGTCCCCGGATGTGAACAGCAGATGCTCGACCTAAGTGAAACTCCACCCAAAGAATACCAGGGCATGAGCTGGGACCCAAACCCAACAAGGGAAAGACCCAAACAAGACCCAAAACCCAGAATAAGGAAAGTCAGCAGGATGGCCAGATCTAATGAAACAGTCACTAGGAAAGCTTAAAAACTGGAGAAACAGTGCGAACATAACTACAGCCCTTCTATTTCAACAAACGATCAATGCAGACAGGTTTCCAACAGGAAAAGCAACCTCCAGTCACAGAACCCCAGAATACTGAGAAGAAGAGAAAGGGCAAAAGTAAGGACCAAAACAAACCACAGGATGATACTGTCTTCCCTGGCAGGCAAATCAGCAAGCTATGGCTGATTTGGCGCTAAACCCAGGAGAGGTAGAACACAGACCAGAATGCTAAAAGGCACCACTGGGCAGGCATGACTCAAGGTAGAAACACTCAAAACGTCCTCCAGTAAACCTGACATGGGTAGCAGCTGGACAACTGGACACACATCCAGTGTAGGTCTACAAGCAGACTACTTCCCATGAACAAATGAAAACCAACAGTCGAAGGGGCAAGACTGAAAACCCCAACACTGCAACCACAGGAAGGACCACCAATGCAGGAATCTGGACCTAACCAGAAGGGCAAGATAAACCCAGGTAATAAGAATTTACTGCAGTGCATGAATGACTACAGTGGCAGAAACAGTTAATGACCAACCGCCTATGCAAGAGCCAGCTTAGAGGAGTCCACGTTAGAAAAGGATCCTTTAGCCCATTAGTTACTACTTCTTAATATTGATGTTCCTCTTACCCTCCCTAGCTGTGCAGCAGCTCATCAATGGCTTGCCCTGGATGCTAACCTAATTGACAAGTCTCAAGGACAACCTTAGTGGTTCCAAAGCCTATACTTGGGTCTGCGGACTAAAAACCAACTGTCCTTTCAGTACCAAGATTGATCTCAAGAGTGGAGCCACCGACCCGGATGTTGAAGTGTGGGTTTTGTTGAAATACATTTGTTTTGTCTGGGTAGGCAAACTTAAAAATAATAAGTTGGTTTTCTCTTTTTAATGTTGGAAATTAAACTAATGTGCCCACCTTTTTTCAAAAAAGTATATTTGCAGTTGAGGTGGAGTTAGCACTGTATTATAAGAAGGTCTCATAGTTTAGTCAGGTTATATTGCATTATAGTACCAACTATACAATAATCATCAAGTACATAGGAATGTTTCTTATAGCTTTACTCCGCCATATCACAGCAATTTGTTTATAGAATCAAACGTTTTTGTTAAAAAAAAAAAAAAGAAGCAGCATCTAACAGGGGAAAAAAATGTCAGGAAGGGGAGTGTGAGGAGGAGGAAGAGCCGCATGGAGGCAAGAAAGGCGACTATCAAATATGTGCATATCCTGATGACTAGGAGATGTATCCAATTAATATGAGGTATAGGGGACTCTGTATACTCATCAATACAAATACTCGGGCCATCAGTAGAGGTCGGTGTTAGGAGTGCTGCCGGGCGGTGATGTGGGAAGGGGGAGGGGCAGGGTGGGGGTAGTAAACTATGGAATATGGCCAAATACAGGTAAGTAAACAAAAAATTGAATTAAACGAATTTCATTGCGTGCACTGCATCGCCAATTTCGGTGCAGTGCGCTCAACGAAATTCGTTTTGCTTATTTTTATGTTCACTTACCTGTATTTGGGTGTATTCCGCAGTTTACAATCCTCATCCTCCCCTCCCCTTCCCCACGTCACCGCCCAGCAGCACTCCTACAACCGACCGCTACTGTGGGCCATGGGTCTATTCTAATACAATACTCGAGTTGTTCGGAGAAGGCTTATCCGATAAGTTATCCGTCATCAGCAACCCTTGTAACGCACACAGCATAGTATTCCATGCAGCGGAGATGGGAAAATTGTGCAAACCTAACGCGTCTTCCCATGTCAGGGAGACCGCTTCAGCCTTAACCCAATTCAGCATAGAGAGGAACATTGCTCTCACAGGCGGAGACTCTTCCGCTTTCCACTTACGGGTAATCAATCGCTTTGCCACAATACAACCAAGATCACTGTATGGCATTTTCTTGTGACAGTATATTGTTTCTATATTCATGTATAAAACAACAAAATCTTTAATAAACAGATCAAACAAAAAAATAAGAAGGTCTCATAATAATCAATAAACAGAAAAGGCTATTTTAGGATTAGATGTTTTTAGTATCATTATGTTAAGTTTGGTCAGATTAATTATAATTATTTGGTACATAGGATATTAATTGGCTTCACTTTCAGTAGTGTACTTTTTTCATGGGAATTTTCACATGCACCCTACAGAACTGTTCTACAGGTCAACAAACATATTAATAAACATAACCAATCTGAAACCGACATTACTATAAGGTTACATCACCTCAGGTTTAGTACCTGAAGCTTAAGATCATGGCTCCAGATATTTTAATGTAATTAAGTATAATTTTATAAATATTTATTTAATTAAATGTTCTACTTTTTAACGTCTAGGCTCAGGGTCGGGGAGTCCTCATTAATTGCATTTCATGTATTCTAGTCAATGGAGTTAATTTTTTAGCATATGTTTGTTCTATTTTTTTATTTACTGTAATTTAATTAATATTAATACCATTAACATATTAGGATTAAGATTAGATCTAAGATTTGGGATAACGTTAAGGCAAGGGTTCATTTGAGGGTTAATGTAGAAGAGATTGAGTTGGAGTAATGTTTATTATTAAAGTTATTACACAATTAGTGCAGACCCTGCCAGATCATTTTCTCCCTATATAGATTTCTTCCTGCGTGCTTAATCAGGAAATCCGTCATATACTCTTTTCAGGCAAGAAGCAGGTCAGATATCATTTATATATTGGATTGTTTCATTGCAGTCAACATCCAAGTGTTTTCCCAAAGTCTATTCCTCTCAGAAAGTAGTTTTGTTTTGGATCAGTTTAGACAGCCCACATTCGCAGCTTTCTCACCACCGATATACATGGTCCTGAAAACCAGTCCAGTCATACCCTCCAGCATCTATAAGGTCCCCAGTGACACATTTGGATCCTGGAGTCCACATGTTTTACCTTTATGACACTTATGAGTCTGCCTCCCAGGCACAACACTTAGAGCCAGCTTCATTCCTCAACAAGAAGGAGTAGTGCCTGCCTCCCATCCTGTTTTGAAGTCTAACCTAAATAATGTCATCAATGCTCAGTCCCGAAAGAAGTTCAACATGGGAGTTTTCCTTCCCAACCCATTCTTGCCTTCCTTCCAGTGGATTCCAAGGTCCAGATTGCCTCATACTTCTGAGCATACCATTCTTTTAATATACAGAAAGGAGACAAACTTAATTTCCATGTGCTGATCAAAGCATGATCAGATCATAAGGTCCACATCACAATAAGAAATACAGTCACATGTCATCCAACTATTTTAAATTACCCGAAAGCACTGCATATTATGTACAACTTACAGTGAGCACATGGGTTTTAAGGGCCTCGCTAGCACATACCACATTAGGTACTCCCTTTTAATATTTGTGTTTCTGTTACCCTACCCAGTCGTGTAGGGGTTCATCACTTATTTGCCTTGAATACTGGCCTAATTGATAAGTTTCAAGGTCAACTTACGTAGCTTCAGAGCACATACCTACGGACTCAAAACCAACTAGCCTATCCGTACCGAGATTGATCTGAAAAAAAATGGAACCACTGTCCAAGACTTGCTCGGACTATCCGATCGCAAAATTACCACCTTTAAATAAATACATGAATTATACCACTAAACCGTGAAGGAGACTTCTTTCCTGGTTCCATAGCTCCAAACAGTGAAAATTGAGAAACTTTGTTTTGATTAAATTAAGACATTGCTTTTGAATTTGCAGGCTGTTATTATGTATTTCTTGATTTTTGGCAGTTTGTCGGGTTTGAGATGATCTACCTATCATTAGCAATAGCCTCTAGGTTACTAGGTTTTGATTGGAAGATCGAGATTTTGCGGGTTCACTGATTTATGAATAGGATGGTATCCACAATCAAATGTTGATAGCGAACAGTACAATATCACTAAAGGTAAACATTGTGTCAATTGTTGCAACAATATCTGCTTTTTTCTTTCCTTTGGTCTTTTGAGAACATCCCAGTCTCTGTGATCATTTAGTGGTGATCCCAAACAGGATACAGTGTGTGTATATTTTAAGTGTTTGATTTGCCACTATATTTTAGTATGATATTTGTGTTTTATACTGACATGTAGCTTTTGAGATCTGCATACTGTTTTACTTCATGTGCATTCATATATTTGTATGGCCTATTAAAGTAATGTTTTATTGTAAAATAAAAAACACTGACTAGGGATTCCCATCTTTATTGCAACCGGAACAATTGATCTACCCATAAAATTGAGATGGCTTGGGGGACCAACGTACCATATGAAACTGAGGACCCCTTGACCTCTTTAGTCTCACCCTTGATATTACTAGGTTCTCCACAAGACTGCAAGAATCCAGAGAAAGCATGACATCACCAAATGTATTAAATTCAACTGAATTGGAGTAATTCATCATTGCCCCATTACAAATGTAATGATACTGAATCACAGCCGAGGCATTTGTGTACATTGCCACCAGGTTGTTGATCATTGATTTGCACAAACAAATGAAGAAATACTTGCGGGAAATGTCTTTCTTCAGCTTAGAGCCATTGATGCCTGTTTAGGCCAGGTCACAGGCATCCATCATAAGAATTACTGGACCCTCGGCAACGAAATTCTGGGTACCCTGCACTGGACAATTTAAACTTAATAAGTGGTATACATTTCAGATCCTCGGGTAAAGAAGAAAACTAACAATTTCAAGGGCCCATCAACGTACAAGACCTACACCCATAGATCATAAAACAGTAGGGACAGACTTGAAAATCAGTAAACTTAAAAAGAAGAAAGATATTTAGGACCTAAAAATCAAAAAGTGCTTCACTTAAGAAACATAGGGGGCACAAAGCAGCCTTTTCAGGAACACTATCATTGTGTACAAGTGTTGTAGCCATCCAAGTGCTCAACACTGAATCGAGGTTAAGCAAGATGGGGTCTGAACTGAAGTAACAGACTCTGATTTCAGAAAACTATGCCTGTTCACTTAACTCAAATCATAAACATTCAAGCTTTTGCCAGCAAAATAATGTCTCACTTTATACAAATGCAAACATGGACTCAGACTTCACACAGGAAAGCTACCCCCAAAGTTGCACATGTAGAGTTTCCAGGCTAAGGTATCAACTTCTCTAAACCCTGGCCTCTGAGCTATCCCTCCCGTTAAGCAGATTGGACAACCCCGAACCTCAGACTGCAAATATGGTCTACATGCTACATAACTCTTACAGAATCAAACCTCAGACAGCAGTCCCATGGTATTACTGTCACTTCTTAGACGCCTGACAGTAATACCATCCCTCAAATTACACATATTTTACAGTCTCAGGTCTGTTTTAGCATGGCTTCTTTCAGATACCATTGGCTTTACACCACCAAATCGATTTCATGTCTTAATTGTAAGCGAGAGACACCCATGAGACATAACTGATATCCTGCCACCTTTCTCATTGGTATGATATTGGCAATATTTCAAACCTCTGAGGGACAAAATCAATGAGGGATACCCTTTTTACAAAAGCCATGTTTCAGTTATAAGAAAAATTTCTAAATGTTATTCCAAAATGAGTGCATTATATGTGCCATTTATTACTACAGACCTGGCATAAATAAGACTGGCGTCTTAATAATGTTCTCTTTTAGCTCTAGCTGCTGAGTAGGCTATAACCCAGATGCATGTTTTCTATGTGGCTCCAGATGATATAGGTTACCTCTGTGAAGAACATACATTGATTAGGGATTTTAAGTGTAGCTGGAAGAAAACAGTGAAACCAGAAACTTGCAGTTGTAGTATTAATAGGCCTTGTAGCATTGGTCTGTGCAGTCTAGTGCTTGGTAGGGCGGAGCCAGGAGGAGGAAAGGAGGAGCCGGGACCGGCTGGCGGGCAGTTAGAGTAGGGATAGGGACAATGAAGGACGTGTGGAATAAAGCTCCTTTATACACATAAGATATTTGTCTGTCATTATTGTGTGGACATGACAGGCCTCATTAAGAACGAAATGGATAGCCACTGGCTACATTTGGGCATGGACGGATCCAGATAGACCAGCTTTAGGAGGGCCATCTATTCACACCTATTGGTGTGGTAGCTTTTAACAGCTGTCTATGAGGGAACAGAACCAGTCACCAATCAACACAAGGCAGACCAGGCAAAACTTAACACAATTAAACCAATAAATTAAAATAATGTACATGGGGTCAAGCAAACCCAAGTTCAAGAAGAAAATGCCAAAGAAAACAATCCAGCTAAAATATTGTGATTGTAAGGTCCATTCATCCCTTGGGGCTAGATGTTCAGCTGCAATAAAAGAAGCAGATATCAAAATGAAAACAGATCTAGACACTATTATTAATTATAGGTAAATGTCTAGATGTTTGGGACAAAGGTCAGAACACATTCTGCATAGCAGATACACGGTCCATTTACAGGTACCTCTGAAGACTGAAATGTTTTAAGTAATGTATCTGTTTCTGTCAGGCAGCACAGGAGGGGGGCGGCAACTGCTCCCAGCTGAGAAACACTGGGGAGGAGGGCAGGGGGACCTCAGGGTGGAAGGGTCCTGCCATAAAAATATATACACAGACGTATACATACACATACACACACACTTCACTTATAAGCTGTGTGTCTGGGTGTGTGTGTGTGTGTGTGTGTGTGTGTGTGTGTGTGGCAATACATATACAAACACACATATATTTAAACCCCTAGTGTGTGTGTGTTTATGTATATATGTGTACACATTTACAAGGCTACGCAAAAAACGGGACTGGCCAAATATAGAAGGATGACTTAAGGCTTTAGTCCTAATTTTATGTCTGACATGTCCCTGTTTTTTCTCCTCTAAATCCGGTCACCCTACCCTTTTGGCCATGCCTTAAAACGTCTCTGGTCTGAGATCATATAAATCTCATGAGATATTAAAACAGGCCAAGTTTTTATTATTTTATTTTCTTCACTCCGTTAATAATGTAAATGTGACTTCATTTTCACTACTTGAATTACTTCAACTAAGTTTTTCAATTTGTAGGACTATCAAGAAGCAACGAACCTGCAACAGTTTGTGACTCGGTTTTTGCTGAAGGAAACAGTGAGTCAGCTGCAGTCTTTACAGAACTCACTTGAGTGTGCTATGGAAACCACAGAGGAGCAGACGCGCCAGGAGAGGTAAGAGAGATTTCTCAGCATTGCTCTGTCTGTGTGGAGAGGGAGAACAGGCTTGCAGAGGATGGCTATACTGTCCAACCATACAGAAAAATGTTCTTTAGTGTCACATAAAGTATACTATATTGCCTTAAAAACAGAAACGCCATGCAATCAAAGATCTCTTCATAGATATTTGGCTACATGATACACAGTTGACTATTGGCTCCTTCAGCACTTGACTCTCAGTAATGGATTGGGTCAAGCAGTCCAAGGGTTTTAGGGGGAGAGGTGGATACAGGGAGTGGACACAGGCTCACAACTCAAAGTACACGCAGCAGCAGTAGCAGCAATACATTATTGTCTAGCCACATACTTGGTTTTATGAAAAAAGGAGTATTTTACTTTACCGCTACCAACACAAAGGGAAATAGGACATGAACAAACAATCTCCACAGGTTACCTGACATGAGGGCTTTAGTGTTTCTTTCTTTAGGTAGTTCCCTGAGTCCCACTCCCTCCCCACTCCAGCGATAGTTGTTATTCCCCATTCACTGTAGGCACCATTCAGGTGAAGTCTCACTGGTAGTCAGAGTCTCAGGAGTCCCACTCTGACTCTGTATTTAAAGTCAAAAGTGTTAAGGGCACCGAAGGGGTATCTGGCAAGCAAGTTCTTTCCGGGGTCAACTGGCCTGAAATCAGTCTGGCCCACACCTGCAGGATCATTACGACCTGAGTCTCTGAGCACACCCCGTCCATGAGCGGAGATGCAGCAGTCGTCTCAGGTAAGTTCTGTACCTGTTATAGGCAGCTGCTCTCAGTGCTAGTGAAGCTCCTAGCTACCTAAGGTTCTTTGTAGCTCTGTAAGTTCTTTGGTTCTTTCCACTTTCCACAGCGAGTGGGGGATGGTGAGGAGTAGTGCGAAGGTCCCGACACTCGTCCTCAGGCACAGTGCAGGTCCATAAACATCCCCATGGCATCCTCTCTTCTTCAGTGACGAACCCATCCAGGTAACACTACTTGCTCTGTCCTGGCGGCCTCCTCTGGCATACGAGGTCATCATCTTTCCACTGCACACAATAGCTGACCTGATTAGTCCAGCAGATGTACTCATGGCAGCCCCTCATGGCATTTGGGCTCACCTGCTCACCACCGCACCAGTGTTACAGCCCTCTCAGCACTATAATCTCTTCCCAATGGTCCATCCCTCCAAACAGGGTTGTGGGGCTTTCCACACTGTACACGAGCGATGAACCATTCAGCACTTCACAGCAGCCCTCCTCTGGCATACAAGGATCACTAAAATTCCTGGTCAGTGGGCAACAACTTGATCGGTGCAGCAGCTGTCTATTCACACCTTGCTAAGGGAACCCACTTGAAAAGATTCCCCACTGGACTACGCTCCCTTCAATGCTCTCCTCTTCCTCAGAGTGCGCACTGGTCTTGGCAAGCAGACATGCACTTGTGCTCCAGGGCAGGTGGTCTTGGATTCCCTGGATGATGTCCCCTCACCCAGCTGGGAGACTATAAGACCTTGACTCCCCAGTCCTGGTCACAGGCAAAAGTCTAGCAGAGCTTTTCCTCCTCACACAGCCTGTCTGTCTGCTTCACACTTGACAGTTTTCGAGGTCTCAAGCTTCCCTTCTTATAGTCCATTTGCAGACACCAATTCTCATTCATAGCCTTAGTTTTTTAAGTCTATGTTGTGGGTCTGCTTCCTTTAAAAGTACTCACTCCTCCACCCTCTCTTTCTCCAGAAAGCAGTCTGCCACAGCAGGTGCAACTCCACAGCTGATAGCCCCACAACACAGTCCATGAAAGTGACTAGGTGTTCACAACTGGATGCTAGCCATGTGTTTCAAAAGGCTAGTCCAGCCTCAACCCTACTCTTAATGATTCTCTCATCAGCCTCATCTCCTTCCTTAGATGCGCCCGGCCCCTTCCTTGTGACGTCTCCCTGAATCAAAGAGGACCTTTTGAAGTACACTGGGGAGCCTGGCTCTCCCCTCTCCAATGTGAGTCCCACCCAGCTTACAAGAATGCAGCAATACACTAATCTGTCTGGGGGATTCCTATATCTCCCCATATTTCACCATGCAACCCTGTTTCCCCAAAAATGGAACCCAGATTCAGCCATGCACTGTACTATTCACAGGCCCACATTCACCCAACATATGTATACAGCATACATGCACTGCACTGCATCCTTCATGCATTGTACCACTCACAGCCACACATACGCCCAGGGCATGCATATAACACACTTGTACTGCTCAGTACTGCATAAGCCATGTACTGCACCCTTCTCATTCACACCTACATCCAGAAAATGTACACCACACATACACTGCACACGATGTAGGCCAAGGCTGAGTTAAGCTCAGCAGTGGAATTTTAAAAAATGAGTCCGCCTATAGGCCTGACTCCACTGACATAGCTAAAAAAGGAACTGTTCACTCCTACTGATCACTACACAGTATGCTGCCACACCACGCTTGAGCTTCTTAACTTCTGGTAAAAGCAGTAGCTTTTTACCGCGAAGACGGTAGTGCTTTGTGCACCCTGCCCAGTCCAACAAGACTGCAATCTGTGAGACAGGTTTACGTCTGGTTGCACCTGCCTGATCTATGTTAACCTCTGACAACATAAATCAGCTTATGGGGTCCATACTTCAGTGCATTTGGAGCACTCAGGGCAAGGGTGCACGTCCATTACCATGCAGAGGACTTTTACGTCCCAATCTTATGCTCTGCGGCCTCTTTGTTGTGCACGCAATTTCAGATCAATAAGGTGCTAAAGAAATGATGCTACTGTAATGAACTCTTCAAGTGACTGCAGCCTTCTCTAAGATAAGGTCATCAAGCCATCGCTGCAATTGCAATCTTGCGTTATAGAAGCAATTACTGCAACTCTCTCAGTGAAAGGAGAAATATCTGCAGACGCACGAAACACAGTAGTTCACATAGTTGCTGACGTTCAGAAAGTTTGCTTACACTCTACTGACCTTGCTACTGGTTACTGTTATATTTACCGTTGCGTATCCTATACATTTACATTCATTAGACATTGCATAGAATATACCTTTCTGTATAGATCTGTGTTGGAAATTACCATCTTTTGCATTGGTATTTCATCAGATTTTTACCTTCACTACCCTATTGTTGTTGCTGAACCCTTTTTTTTCGGCATTATAACTCTGACATTTTACTGCTGATAAACAGTGGTAAAGTGCTTGTGCTCTCCCTTCCAGACATAGTAAAATTGGTATACACCTATTTGGCACATGCAATTTACTTGAAAGTCCTAAGTAAATGGAGCTGCATGTGCCCAAGTCGGTAAAAGAAATGCTACAAGCAGGCTGCAGCACCCATTGTGCCACCAACTAAAGTAGCACTGTAAAACATGTCCCCTACCTGTAACTAATTTCCAAACAATATCTTTTCTGTTCTCCAGATATCTTTAATATTTCATTCCATTAGGTATAAACCTGTATTCATGGTTTCAGAATTCTTCAAAAGAAAATGAATAAATCAATTTTTATCCCCAAAGTATTATCCTATGCATTTCGGCTATTAACTGGGTTCTGTAAATCAAACAGGTATATCGTACATGAGGATAGGTGGAAACAATTCAAAGATCAACAATAAATTCATTCAAATATGACATTCCATTAACATGAGATAGACATTAATCGATAGGACTACACTTTATTTAATTTCGTTTTTAGATGGGATTCATGCTG
The DNA here is from genome assembly GCF_964263255.1 of Lissotriton vulgaris. Taxonomy (NCBI): domain Eukaryota; kingdom Metazoa; phylum Chordata; class Amphibia; order Caudata; family Salamandridae; genus Lissotriton; species Lissotriton vulgaris. The sequence continues at coordinate 532,805 of NW_028245479.1, read as the reverse complement.
CACTCTTTATGGGAGATTGCATGGTATTTACAGATGTTAATGGAATGTCATATTTGAATGAATTAATTGTTTATCTTTGAATTGTTTCCTCCTATCCTCATGTACAATATACCTGTTAGATTTACAGAACCCAGTCCCTGATGAAGGCTATTTAATAGCCGAAATGCATTGGATAATACTTTGGGGATAAAAATGGATTTATTCGTTTTCTTTTGGCAAGGCGGAAGACTTAGAAGCGAGATCTCATACCATACGGATAGCGGGTATTCCAGAATCCACTAATACAGGACGGATGGAAACGTATGTGGAGGAAATGCTTCGATCAGTGTTTGGCGCAGAACATTTCTCAGCGGTCCTTATAGTGAACGTGCACATAGATCGCTGGCCCCACGGCCGCCGCCGGGTGCACCTCCAAGGCTATGATTCATACTCATTTTCCGTTAAAACTTTATAAAGATGTTGATAAAATATTAACCAAATTTCTCTGGAATAATATATCTCCCCGAATGGGTTATAAAAAACTAAAAATTCCTAAATGTATTGCTGGTTTTGGCTTACCTGACTTTTTTCTATATCATAAAGCATTTATATTGAAACAAAGTTCTATATGGCTTATTTCGTCCTCTGTAATTAACCCTCCTAATTGGTTCAATATAGAGAAATCTCTTGTTAACCCTTTTCCATTAACCACCTTGCTAACAATGTCTAACAAGTCTACAGTCCTACACCATTCAGTTATTCTAAAATCCTCAAAACTAATTTTTCATGATTTAGATTCAAATTTGTTATCTCCTATAGGTCATACTGCATTTATCATTATGGCATAGTAATGTTATTAAATTGAATAGAAATGTGAATTTCTGGAATTCTTGGATTAAGGCTGGTATCTTCTATCTTAAAGATATATATTGTAATAATGCCTTCATTCCCTTTGAAACTTTACAATTGAAATTTAAGTTACCTAAATCTGATTTTCTTAAATTTGAGTTTCTATGTAATTCAATTTTAGATTCCTTCCCTCATGGTATCCCATCTAATGTTAAAACAGATTTAGTAATTTATATTCAAGCTGTCTCTACGTTTTCTCATACAGTTTCTATTTTGTACAATAAATTAGCTACCTCGATAGGTAATAATTTAAATATGATTTCGATATTTTGGAATAATGAACTTTCCCTTTCTTTATCTAATGATATTTGGAAATTTATTTGACTTAATAGTATTTCAGGATGGCTACCTGTGTCGCTAAACCAGACCAACTATTATATCTTATTCAATTGTTTATGGAGCCCAACACGCTTATTCAGTGCTAAACTGCTACAATCTGAAACATGTTGGCATTGTAAAATGCACCCAGGATCCTTGCAACATATGCTATTTGTTTGCCCTTTAATTTCAAAATGTTGATCTGATGTTTGGGATATTATAGTAAAGATATTACCTATTCAAGATGTTCTTTCTTATAAATTATTAATTTGTAAATCGTTTGGTCTTGTGCATAACCTAACTGATTTAGAAGAAAAACTGTTTAATTTCTTAATGTTAGCTGCTTTAAAATCCATTACTTTTTGTTGGAAAAATATTTCAGATCTATCTGTTCATGCTTGGTGGTCATGGGCCATTTTTACAAGAAGAGGAGCGCAATTATTTCCGACTGGGATTAATCATAATTCTCATTTTTATCAATCCTTTTGGTTACCTATAAATACATATTTGTCATCATAAATGTATTTTTGCACCTGCTATATAGTCTAATATCATTATATTACATTATTTATATGTTAATAGTAACTCTACTTTATAAAAGATGAAATAGTATGTTCTCATATTCCTGTTTCCGTTTTTTCCTTTTTGTTATTCTCCTTTCCCTTTTATTGAGTATTGATATTTAGATACCTATTACATTCTACTGTTGTTTATATATTTCTTCAAATTTTGATTAGGTATTTTTGCTAATGTATAACTTTTTTTTGTATTGTCTGTTTATGTCATTTATTCTGAAAATTCAATACAATTATTTTGAACACAAGAATCCCACTCTCACTCACTCTTGTTCAACTCCAATGCCTTTGCGCTGCTAACATGAACAAGCATTTGCATAGCCAATAGGTCTCGCCTTACTGTTTAGCCATGCAACACTTGATGTTTATTGCACCAAGGATATTTTGCTGGATAACTAAACACTTATAAGGTCCCAAAGGTGAGACCTATTGGCTACGCCAATGCTTGTTTTATTTATGAACAATTACCATACTATGGCCTGGGTCGTTATTTCAGCAACTTCGAACACTTCTGTTACTTTTGGCCTGGGCAGGCAAAGAACCAAAAGTGAGCTGGGCAACACCCACCTTACCATACTCCCGGAGTGGATTAAATGCCCATGACCTAGAAACATAAAACAGGGTGGCCCAATGCGCCCATGCCCTCACCTGGGTAAACGGCCCTAAAGTTCTTCTACACTTGCGGCTGGGACAGGATGCAGCAGGCTTATCCACCCTACTGCAACTATTGTTTGGAAAGTCGACCCGTGGACACAGCGTTATCAATTGGATAAACACAATTGTCGAGTCATGGCAGAGATTACTTGAAAAGCTATTGGATTCCTTTCTATTCTTGGAAAATACCCCAATAGGTTGGTGCACTTGGTACCCCATTGGGAAAGAAAAGGGGGTGCAGGAGTTATTAGCGGCCTTGGGAATTAATGTTATGGGGGATTTTTTTTTAGGATGGCACTATGTTAGATTGGGAGGAAGTGGGACGGTGTCTCACTAACCCCACAAACCTACAGCAATTTCACTTCTACAGAGCCCAGCACGCACTCCAAGATCTACTCAGGGAGGAAATTCTTAAACCCCCGGAAATACTGGCGCTCTGGACTTTAATTCAAATATCCTCCCCATGCCACTGGGTGACTAGACTCTAAGCGCATGCGCAGGAAGCCCACACACACAGAACACCTAAGGCCTGACTTGCATGGCAAAACAATTTAAGGCCTGCAAAAGTGATACTCAATGGCACTATTGTTGCGCTGTAACAAAAACAGTATCTTTAAATAGCAGGCATAGACTACTACACTTTAAATACATCAACAGAGTATATTACACTCCTGCCTGTTTACATCAATATGGATTGCGGGACACTCCTAATTGCCAATGCTGTGGTGTGGAAGGGGCTGACTGTGCACATCTGGCCTGGTATTGCATGGGAGTTGGGACTTGGAGGCTATTACCAGGATAATACTAGAGCCATCCCTACTAGAGGCATTGTTGGGGTACACCAAAGAGATACAGCACATATTGAGGAATCTAGTAGCTATATTGGCCCATTACAGACACTCAAGAGGTGGCATAAAGCAATGACCTACTGCAACATGCAATCAGACACATACCGGGAGATCCTCCCAAAGCAGAGTCACCCTAAAGAAATATGGGGGTTATATCGGGCTTACTTGGCTGACCCCAGGACCGAACTGGCCGTAGCGGGCACTAGGTGTTTCCCCGGGCGGCTAGGGTGGGGGCAGATTTTGGGCCCCTGGAGGCTGTTTTTGTTACAGGGCCGTTTTTGCAGCATAGCTGCAAAATCAGCGCCTGTAACAAAATCGGCCGAAACCAGCTGTGGCAAACAGCTTGGCCGCTCCCACGGGGGCCAGCCGAGCTCTTTGCCAGGGCCAGTTTTGGTTCCCAATGCTATAGAGGAAGGATGGCTGGGTGAGGATTGCGCAAAGTTGTGAGACAATCTAAATTTAAAGTACAAGTAGCTCAAAGGATAAGGTGACAGCTATCCACCATCAACCAGAAAGTATGGAGCAATCTATACAATATAAAGCCAAACACAAATATATCCTGAGCTTGCAGTAAATAGAGTCCTTAGTAAAGCAAGGTCAAGACGATCTTCTTATCTTCATTTCTTATACAGCACTTCTTCATAAGCAATCCTAGCTGCCAAAGCGTGTTTCGTCTTTAGTGGTATAAGCCACAGACTTCCTCAGGGCTAGAATATCATAATACATACAATCAGGAAATAATCAACAAAACAACAGAATAAAAAGCAAACACATAGACAAAACAAGTCGGTGTATCACATCAGAATCAAGTAGACAAAGTGGCTAATATTCTTCTAAAGAAGACAATGCACTGAACCAAAGGCCCAGACCAGAACTCCATGTAGAAGAAATATATGTACTGATGCCAGAAGTTAACTCAATCGGTTTTATAATAGAAAGGTAGATACAATAGATTTACATCACCAATCACCAATGTGCAATGTGAGTTGTCTCTCCCTATCTTTATAGGAGAGAAAGGAATTTGTCAAGTTAAAACAGAGAACGTACATAACAGGGAAAAGAGAATATAAAGTGCTCACTTGCCCAATGATGTGGTGTAGTGCTAAGACAACTCTTAAAATGGAGTGAAAGTTTTGGTACTAGACTTATAGTACCCATCATTAGAAAGATGTTGTAAAACAAACAAGAAAAAGGAGAAAGTGGGATGCCATAGCTAAGCACTCACCTATTTGTAACAGCAGTTTCTTATGGATTAATGAAAGTGACGAACTGTATAGTAGCAATCAATCACAAGAATCTAAGAAGTAAGAAAAACCCGATAACGGGATAGGTATGAAATCTAAAATCTAAGATGTCAATAAAGTCCATATCAAATAAATTCAAAGTAACTCACTGCTCAGAGAAAGGTTCGTGGCGAAGTGGTCAATCGTTTCTATAAGTGTGCAATAAGTGTTAAAAAATGATGACAAAGCTCCAATGAACCTATTAATAATTAAAACAACAGAGAACAGTCAATCTAGTTCTCTATGTCATTTATACATCTGCACTGAGCTACATCCACAACAATGTACGTATCAAAATTCCAAGTAATAGAAGATAAAAAATCCTATCCTTTAAATACACGAAAGACCATATGTAAAAATGCTGATGGAAATGTATCTCAAGCTTTAATGAAAACCTCTCCCCGACATATGTAAATGTACATTAATATTCACATAAGAGCTAGCGATGATGCATAGGCAAACAACTTCATCTATAGAGCTATGTTACTTGTCGATTTTATTAGAGAAACTATTATATGGTTAGAAGCCAAGCGCCAGTAGCAATATCTTGCTAATAGCACGGGAAACATGTTTCCATATGTACTACTGTGCCCATTAACCGTCGCATTATTTACGGTATACTTGCATTAGCGAAATAAATAATTAATCAGTGGTCCCTCGCCTACACGATAAGTCGACAGCAATGGAAACCCCCCTGTGGTATACAAATAGGTGCAACAGCTTTTAAAAACGTAGCACAAATAATGCAGTGCAGAATTGTGTAACATGTAACAGAGCCCAAGACGAGATACGAGAAATAAGGGAAGGTCCCTGTCTCAATAACAACCCCATAGATGACTCCTGGGGCCTTATTTATGAAGGTCCTGCGCCGTCGATGCATCACTTTTAAAATGGGAAAAAGTGACGTACCAGTGGTGCAAGGCCTTCATAAATGAGGCCCCTGGGAGTCAAAGCTGCTAGCTAGAAAAGTGTTAACCATCTGGGAGCTCACCTGACGCCAGCGTAGTCCAGCATAAGTCTCGAGAAGTGGCGCCTAGCACCGGAGCCATATTGGAACGAGACTTAAATAGCGTGAGGCACAATGCACACTTAGAAGTAGGACTAACTCAACAGAGTGAGAATGGCCGCCATCTGAGAGTGGAGTAACAACAAAAATATAAGTAAGTAGCCTATATCAACGAAGTAAAAGCGAAACAATCATAAAGTATAAATACAATCAGCCACCATCTTCAAAAAGTAGAAAGATCAAAATGTTAAATAACTCAAGGTAGTATGCATATTAAGATGTAGGACTAACACAATAGAGTAAGAATGGCCGCCATCTTAAAGCGGGTAAACAACGAAAATATAAGTAAGCGGCCTATATCAGTGAAGTGAAAGCGAAACGATCAAAGGGTGTAAATATGATCAGCCACCATCTTCAAACGGGGAAAGGCCATGACGTTAGAGTCTTGTCAATGTAAAAAATTATTATTATCATATATATTTCTCAAAGTATAAAAAGCCACTAAAAGCATATAAAAACCTTACTCGAGGCGGATAGAGTGTGTTAGTATATGGCATCCAAAGAAGGAGAGTAGTGATAAAACTAAAAGTAATATTACTCGAAATGTGCCGTTAAATAAATACAATATCCAAAAATAAGAAAATTAGTGCTAAAGCTAAAGGAATGTTCCTCAAAACTATTATTTCTATCAGCATTGAGGACATTATAAGTGGTAGGTAGTTCTATACCAAAATAGTGTGTCTCTAGTAACAGGCATTATACAGACATATATCGAATTGTAACAATCACCATTGAGACACATATTTTGCAGCCCATTGCTGAGTGGGCATAGATACGATAACATGTATGCACAAACTCCGAAACAAAGGAGGATTGTAAGTAGAGGGACAAAGAACATTCATGAACTCCAATATGCAAAGAAAATATTACAGTGCAAGTCAAAAGATAACAGTCAAGGAACATATTAAGCCGTAAAATCACTTCTTTTCATAATGAGAAATTGTGTCAAAAATCCTGATGATTCACTACCCATTCAGATAACAAAATTGTAAGTACAACTTATGTAGCTGGTAGGTGGTCAAGAAACCACCTCCTGATTGACAGTCCTAACCATCAATATTCCATAAAGATACTGTACATCATGTATACTCAAGCAGTCAGAGGCAAAAAATACAAGCTGAACAGTAGGTAGAACCAGACACATTTGTCTAGTTCCCAAGGAAATACTGTAGTTCATTATCAAAATTTAGTCCTCTCTCTACTGCATGTACTTGCATAATCCAACGGGCTTCCTTCTGTCTTAATTTTAATTCACGGTTTCCACCTCTTACATCCCGTAAAACCGTTTCTATACCGTGAAATGAAAAGGAAAGGTGCGCTGCTTGTGAGCAACATTTTAACTCTACTTACAATCCTCCCTTGTTTCGGAGTTTGTGCATACATGTTATCGTATCCAAGCCCACTCAGCAATGGGCTGCAAAATCTGTGTCTCAATGGTGATTGTTACAATTCAATATATGTCTGTATAATGCCTGTTACTAGAGACACACTATTTTGGTATAGAACTACTTACCACTCATAATGTCCTCAATGCTGATACAAATGATACTTTTGAGCAAGATTCCTTTAGCTTTAGCACTAATTTTCTTATTTTTCGATATCGTATTGATTTAACCGCATGTTTTGAGTAATATTACTTTTAGTTTTATCACTACTCTCTTTCTTTGGATGCAATATACTAACACACTCTATCCAACTCGAGTAAGGTTTTTATACGCTTTTAGTGGCTTTTTTATACTTTGAGAAATATATATGATAATAATAATTTTTTACATTGACGAGACTCTAACATCATGGCCTTTCCCCGTTTGAAGATGGTGGCTGATTATATTTACACCCTTTGATCATTTCGCTTTGACTTCACTGATATAGGCCACTAACTTATATTTTCACTGTTTCCCCGCTTTAAGATGGCGGACATTTGTACTCTATTAAGTTAGTCCTAGTTCTTAGTATGCATACTGACTCATGTTATCTAACGTTTTGATCTTTCCGCTTTTTGAAGATGGTGGCTGATTGTATTTATACTTTATGATTGTTTCGCTTTGACTTCGTTGATATAGGCTACTTACTTATATTTTCGGTGTTTCTCTACTCTAAGATGGCAGCCTTTCTCACTCTATTAAGATAGTCCTACTTCTAAGTGTGCATTTTACCTCGCGCAATTTAAGACTAGTTCCAATATGGCGCCTGTGCTAGATGCCACTTCTCGAGACTTGTGCTGGACTACACTGGCCTCAGGTGAGCTCCCAGATTGTTAACACTTTTCTAGCTAGCAGCTTTGACTCCCAGGAGTCTTCTATGGGGAAGTTATTGAGACCGGGGGCTTCCCTTATTTCTCGTATCTCGTCTTGGGCTCTGTTACATGTTACACTATTCTGCATTATTTGCACTAAGATTTTAAAAACTATTGAACCTATTTGTATACCACAAGAGCATTAACATTGCCGTCGACCACTTAATAATTATTTATTTCGCTAATGCGAGTATACCGTAAATAACGCGTCGGTTAATGGGCACAGTAGTACATATGGAAACATGTTTCCCATGCTATTAACAAGATATTGCTACTTGCGCTTGGGTTCTAACCATATGATAGTTTCTCTAATAAAATCGACAAGTAACATAGCTCTATACATGAGGTAGTTTGCCTATGCATCATCGCTAGCTCTTACGTGAATATTAATGTATATTTACATATGTCGGGGAGAAGTTTTCATTAAAGCTTGAGATACATTTCCATCAGCAATTTTACATATGGTCTTTCATGTAGTTAAAGGATAGGATTTTTTTATCTTCTATTACATGGAATTTTGATACGTGCATTGTTGTGGATATAGCTCAGTGCAGATGTATAAATGACATACAGCTAGATTAATCAAAGTAAAATCGGCTCGCAAAGGGCCAGATTCTGAGAATCTGGCCCTTTGCAAGCGCAATTTTTGCATTTGGGATTCATCATCCCAAATGTAAAATTCGCAATTATAGAATTCGCAAATTTGCGAGGAATTGCATTTAAGGAATCTCTATTTGAGATTCCTTAAATGCAATTCATGAACCATTTAAAAATTGCGAATTCGCAATTTTTGGCCGCAATTTACCGCGAAGTCAAACCTCGTGGTAAATAGCGGAAACTTATGAAGTGCACTTAAGTGCATTTTTCTAAGTTGTATGTTAAACACACACATGTCCTTGGGACATGTGTGTGCATAACACCAGCATCCAATATAATTTCAGGGGTGCAACAGGGTGTCCTTTGGACACCCCTGCATCCTTGAAATCGCAAACTCAACATGCGAATCGCTAATAGCAATTCGCACATTGATATGTCTTCCCGTTCATTCCTATGGGCCTTTTGGCCCATAGGAATGAATTGGGAGTTATTCCTTATTTGCGATTAGCAATTAGCTAATCGCAAATAAGGAAGCTGTAGAAATCGCAATAATTATTGCGATTTCTACATGAATCCCGTTTTGCGAGTCTGTAATAGCGATTCCTTAATAATCGCTATTACACACTCGCAAAACATGCCGATGATGAATCTATATGATGGAGAACTAGATTGACTGTTCTCTGTTATTATAATTATTATTAGGTTCTTTGGAGCTTTGTCATCAATTTTGAACACTTATAGAAACTATTGACCTACTTCACCACAAACCTTTGTCTGAACAGTAAGTTACTTTAAAATTATTTGATATGGACTCTATTGACATCTTAGATTTCATACCTATCCCGTTATCTGGTTTTTCTTGCTTCTTAGATTCTTGTGATTGATTACTACGATACAGTTCGTCACTTTCATTAAATCCTTAAGAAACTGCAGTTACGAATAGGTGAGTGCTTAGCTATGGCATCCCACTTTCTCCTTTTTCTCGTTTAATTTACAACAGCTTTCTAATGATGGGTAGTATAAGTCTAGTACCAACACTTTCATTCTATTTTTTTTTTCACAACCAAGTTTATTGAGCAAAGGAATGTCAAGCATGTGGCATCTTCACACACCAAGATCACCACATCAAAATCAATGCAATGATGACATACATAAGAATTACAAAGCGAGTATCAATGAAGCTCAGCTTTAAAAATTCCCCAACAACCCATCCCAACCCCAGCTACGCCCCCACCCGTACCCACCATCCCCCCCCCGCCACACATGTACAGAAGCAATACAAAGACGATTCACATAAGAGAAGCAGGTATGGTGCCACCTGGGTTTTGCCATTGGGGCCAGTGAAATCGCTGCGATCAAATGTCTTCCTCCTGTTCCGCCGGGGGTTCCAAGGATAGGCCACGGTAATCGGCCCACCGCTTCCAGATCTTGAAGTGTTTGCGTGGGCAGCCCCGCGCCTCAAAGATCGGTTTCTCAAGACCCATAAAGTAGTCCAGCCCAGCCTTCCACGCCGACAGGGGGGGGGCCCTCACAGATTTCCAGGCCCGAGCCAAGTCACGCTTAGCAACCACCAGGCCCAGGAGCAACAGATGACGTTTATAGATGTTGCCCCCAACCCCTTCCATGATGTGCAGCAGGCCTAGCCGGTGGGTTCGGGGGAGATCCCAGCCCAGGACCTCAGCCAGGCAATTCCATACGCCCCTCCAGAAGCCAGCCAGGCGACCACACGACCATACTGTATGCAACAGGGAGCCAGGCACTTCCCCACACCGCAGGCACTCCGACGACGCAATCAAACCAGCCTTCCACAGTCGTTCACGTGTGTAATAGGCACGATGCAGATATTTGAATTGTATGAGGCGGAGCCGAACCGCGATAGCGGTGCCACGCGGGGACTCCAGTGCCTCCCTCCAGTCGTCCTCGTCCAAGGCGCCCACGTCCACCTCCCAGGCTTCCCGGAGGGAGCCGAGGGTAGATGAGCAGTGAGTAACAAGGGACTGATAAATCCTAGAAACTTTCTTGTCTCCCAAATCTCCCATAAAGACTTTCGCCTCAATCGGGCTGAACTCCGGCAGGGAGTCGAGACCGGCAATGCTTGGGGCGAGGGCATGTCTCAGCTGTAAGTAACGGAAGAACTGGGACTGAGGCATCTGGAACTCCACTCGGAGTTCCTCAAAGGACTTGAGGGTTGTGCCGGACATGACCTGGCCCAGTTGAGTAATCCCAATAGTCTCCCAACCCTCGAACCCAGCCAGGGCCGCCAGTTCTGGGAGCAAACCATTGTGCCACAGCGGCGTTTCCGCCGTCAATTTGCCCCACCAACCCATGCGGCGCAAAGACTGCCGCCACACTGCAAAGACCACCTTTGTCACCGACGGCAACCCACGGCGTATACGTGCCGAGTAGAGAACGGTGTGGAGCGTACGGTCCCCCATGAGATGTCTTTCCAGGGCATATGCCGGGTCACTCCTGTCCCCGTACCACCAATCGTTGAGGACAAGAAGATGCGATGCCTGGTAGTAGGAGAGGAGATCGGACGTGGCCAAGCCACCGCAGTAGGTGGATAGAAAACATGTCTTCAGGGCCACCCTGGCCGCTCTGCCCTCCCACAGGAAGCGGCTCAGCACAGAGTTCACCTGGCGGAACCACTCCATGCCAATAGGGTGCGGGAAATGTTGAAGTTGGTACAGCAGTCTCGGCAGCGCCACCATCTTAAAGATGGCCGACCTCCCAGAGATCGTAAGCGGCATTCTGGACCATGTTTTAACATCTGCCTGGACCCGTTCCCATACCGGCATGACACTGCGTGTCCAGGCCACGGCTCGCGAAGTCGAGAGGAAAACACCCAAATATTTCAGGCCGTCCGTCGCCACGCGTAGGTCGGCAGCCCAAGGGTCGGCAACCATTCCGCCACGTAAAACCCACAGGGTCGACTTAGACAGGTTAAGGTTGAGCCCGGAGACTTCGCCAAACCCCCGCATGATTTCCAGAACTCGAGGGCCCGAGCGCCGCAGATCTGTGAGGAACAGGAGGACATCGTCCGCGTAGAGTGCAATTCTATCCGTAAGAGTATCGTTCCAGACAAAGCCACGCAGATGGGCATCCAGTCGTACCCGCGACGCGAGGGGCTCCATGGCCAGGGCAAACAGGTAGGGGGACAACGGGCAACCCTGCCGAGTGCCACGGCCGATTGAGAAGCGTCCTGAGACCGCGCCTGCCACACGGACCGACGCCGTAACATTGGTATAAAGGAGACGGATATAGGACAAGAAAACCGGCCCAAGGTTGAGACGGGCCAACAAGGTGAAAAGGTATGCCCAGCTCACCGAGTCGAAGGCCCGGTCCATGTCCGCAAGTAGAAGTGCGGCCTGTTCATCCCTAGCACTCATGGCGTCGATCGCTGCCTGCGCCCGCCGGATATTATGTCGGGTGGCCCTGTGCGGCATGAACCCGGCCTGGTCGGGGTGGACCAGGTCGGCGATGTGGGGCAGAAGGCGGTTCGCCAGGGCTTTCGCCAAGATCTTGGCCTCGATGTTGAGGAGGGAGATTGGCCTGTAAGAATCGTGACGGTCTGGCGCCCTACCAGGCTTCAAAAAGACCACAATCTCCGCATGACGCCAGTCAGGTGGCAGCTCGCCTCTAGACCGCGCTGCCTCTAGCGCATTGCGAAAGTGGGGTCCCAGCTGGACATGGAACTTTTTATAGAATTCGGCAGGATAACCACTAGGGCCGGGCGCCTTGCCAGTATTTAATTGGCCAAGGGCCTCCCCAAGCTCCTCGGACGTAAGTGGGACCTCTAAGGCCGTTCTAGTCTCCTCCGGGACTGCCTGCGGGAGCAAGTCATCCAAGTACGAGGCAATCTCGCTCTCCCCCAGTGGGTCACGAGGAGCGTATTGTGCCTCGTAGTAGCGGGCAAAGCTGGCCGCCAATTGATCCGGGTCGGTCATAACTGAGCCATCCCCTGCCGTAAGGCCGGGTAGCTCTAGGGGCTGGAAAGTCGCCTGGCAAAGCCTATGCAGCATGGTGCAGGACTTATCGCCCCACTGATACACCCTGCTACGCGTGGCGAGCCACGCCTGCCGGGCCTCCTCATAGAGGACCGAGGAGTAAGTCTGCTGGGCCTGCAGGAGCTGTCGCACGACGCCCTCTTCACCCCCGAGTCGACCACGCTGCTCCAGCTCCTCCACGCGGGCCGCGGCAGCCACAATGGCCTCCCGGCGCTCCCGCCGAGCGGCCGCACACCAAGTTATGTCGATGCCCCGGATCGTGGGCTTCAGCGCCTCCCACACCACAATAGCATCGACACCCCCCACCAAGTTCTCGCGCCAGAAGTGATCGATTGCTTCCCGTAGGTGCGCCACATAGTCCGGCCGCTGCAACTGCCAGGCGGACATACGCCAGCGAAAAGGTTGCCGTTTAGAGGGGAGGGTCAAGGTGGCTAGGACAGGGGAATGATCCGAGAGGCCCCTGGGGAGTATCGTGGCGTCCCTGACACGGCTCAGACAAGCCCCGGGTACAAACAAATAATCGAGCCTCGAGAATGACCCATGCACCGCCGATACATACGTGAAGGCCTGTACTGCGGGATGAAAATGCCGCCACACATCGATCCAGCCCAGACTGCGCGCCGTCGCACTCAACCGGGTGGGGGCAGCCGCGGGGGGGGGGGTCAGACACCACACACGCTCGCCGCTGGCGGTCCAGGCCCACATCCATGACTTCATTCCAATCACCCCCCACCACAGTCAGGACCTCGGGGATCTCGTCCCACAACGCAAACAGCCGCTCAGATAGTGCCCATTGCAGGGGGGGAGGGGCGTAAACACTTCCGAAAACCACCGGCTCGGAACCCAGTAGGCCCTTAACAAAGACAAACCTGCCCTGAGGGTCAATCCATTGCTTCTCGTGAACATAGGCCACCCTACGATGTATCAATATGGCCACTCCCCGTGATCCCCTCGTAAAGCCAGCATGATAGACCTGGTGGTAACCGAATCTCTGGAGGCTAAGAGCCTTGGAGCCCAGCATGTGCGTTTCCTGAAGCAGGAGGACATCCACCATCTCCCTCTTCCCCCACCGCAGCACAGCCCCACGCTTGATCTTATCCAGGACACCCCGCACATTCCATGTCACCACCCGCAGGGTCTTCGAAGGAGACACACTCGCAGCATTAGCCATTATCAATATACAGTCCAAAATCTGGACAACCCTCCCACCCAGGTGCAACCCGCAAATCTACAAGAATCACAGCCCCCGACATGTGTGGACCCACCCCCCCCGCCCGCAAGCACAACGCCCCCGTTCCAACCCAGAGCCCCCCCAACAACAAGCGCAACACCAAAACACCCCCCCACACCCCGCACCCCCCACCCCAATACCTCAGAAAACAGTGAAGTACCTGTCGCGGCATGGAGAGACCCGGGCCCAAAACAGAGGACCCAGGGCCCGCCATACCAATGGATCCCCAAAACCCCACCATGACACACACTCACTACCCCCCCAACAACACTCACATCCGTGAGGGTCTGAGGCCCAAATATGGTACCCTCCGAGCCACACAGTGTCCCCGTGTCTATAGCTGAAGTCTCCACATGGGAACCGGCTGGCACATCAAGGACAAAAGAAAACAGTCTCACCAGCCAAAGCAGAGCAAGTCCGTATGCAGCATACAAAGTGCGTGTAGGCCCAACAGTGTTCAGCTGCCCGCATCGGAGTGTTCAGAGTCCCAGGTACCACCCGACTGCGACGCACAGGCGGAAGCCGATCTTTTCTTGGAGCGAGACCTCCGATGTCGGCCCTTCTTGGGCTGGCGATCCGTCCGCTCCGGCGACGATCCCTGAGACCTGCCCGGGTCCAGCCCCGGCTGGGCATGGGGCCGGAGTCGCACTGCCTCATCCGTCCAGCGAAACACCTCCTCAGGCGAGTCGAAGAAGTGGGTACGAGACTGATATATCACCCGCAGGCGAGCCGGATACAGGAGCGAGTATTGGAGCTTGAGGCCCCGAAGCTTAGCTTTAGCGTCCATGAAGGATTGCCGCTGCTGTTGTACCATCTTCGTGTAGTCCGGGAAAATCATGATGGTATGATTCTCGAAGGCGAGGGAGCCCTTGTTCCTCGCCTCCCGCAGGATAACATCCCGGTCATGATAGTTCAGCAGGCGGGCTATAACAGGCCGTGGGCGCTCACCCTCCGGTGGCCGCTGGGTCAGAGCCCTGTGGGCCCTCTCAATCATGAAGCACGTAGACAGTGCCCCTTCAGGGAGCCAGCTCTCCAGCCACCCGGTCAGGAACCGCTCCATGTTGTCCTTCTCGCACCGCTCTGGAAAACCAATGAAGCGGAGGTTGTTGCGCCGCGCGCGCCCTTCTGCATCTTCCACGCGGGCCGCCAGTGTCCTCTGGACGCTTTCCACCTCCGCTAGGCGCTTCTTCAGGCCACTAATGTCCGCCTCAGTCTCCGTGATACGGGTCTCGGCCCCAGCGATCCGCTCCACTGCATTGCGAAGGTCCTGGCGCAGGAGCGTGACATCCGCCCCAACCGCTCCGATCTTGGCATCGAGCATGTCTCGAGACTGGGTGATGGCCGCTAGAATAGCTGCATTGTCCGGTCCAGGGCCGCCGCTGCCACCGGCCGCCCCGGCGCCACCACTCGGCCCGGTGAATTTATCAATGGGTCCATGTTTGGGCGGGCCACCTCCTCTGTCCCTGGTCATGGCAAGCGCTGGGCAGGGCCGACACCACTCTCGGGCACTGTCTCAAAACTGGAGCGGGGCGGCCCAGATGAGGCCCCAGGGAGGGACGCGGGCCGGCCGCCGCGATCGGATGTCGCGAAAATCGAGGCCCCGGCGTCACCCCAGCAGAACAGGCCGCACCCACACTCGTCCCCACAAGCAGCCGTCCAGGGTATAACAGGGAGAATCTGCGGGTCCGCAATCTGTGGGTTGCCGTATCCAGCGGGCCGAGCCAGGGGAGGCGGATCAGACGACCCAACCGGCCACCAGTCCAACCCCGGCTGCCTCCGGGCACAAGGAGTCCCGTCACCAGACTGTCGCGGGGCCACGCCTCACCGCCACCACTCGTCGGTCGTTCAGGGGATGAGCCGATGGGTAGGAGCCGTTGGCAACGCCTCGAACTCCAGGCGATCGCGGTCGAAGAGATGAGCCAAGGGCGGCGTAGCGGATGCCACCCGCACCCGCCAGGTCACAGCTGCCACCAGGCGTCGCGAAACTCGAGGACCCCGGTCTCCGGCCGGCCACCAGGCCGCACTCCGCCGCTGCCTCCCTTCGATCACAGGAAGGGAGGAATCGCAGGATCAGCACACCAAAGCAGACAGGGGACTTCACCAGATCGAAAACAATCACTGGGCACCAACAGTGGGCTCGGGGGTCAGGATAAATGATCGAATTTAGTCCGGGCCGGCGGGAGCTCTACAAGGCTGCGACCGCCATCTTCGCCCGCCAAGCCACGCCCCCACTTTCATTCTATTTTAAGAGTTGTCTTAGCACTATACCACATCTTTGACCAAGTGAGCACTTTATATCCTCTTTTCCCTGTTATGTACATTCTCTGTTTTAACTTGACAAATTCTTTTCTGACCTTTATAGATAGGAAGGGACGACTCACATTGGTGATTGGTGATGTAAATCTATTGTATCTACCTTTCTATTATAAAACCGATTGATTTAACTTCTGGCATCGGTACGTATATTTCTTCTAAATAGAGTTCTGGTCTGGGCCTTTGGTTCAGTGCATTGTCCTCAGTTTTGGTTCCCAGTCCGGCCCTGGCTGGACCCAGTGGGGTAGACTCAGGGGCGATGCTCTTTGAGATGGGAAGAGTGGGGATGTGACATGAGAGGTAGTAACTGTGCAAGATGTTGTGCTATATCGAACAAAAAAGTAATATATGCAAGTGTAAAGTGCTCTGTCGTAAAATTATATACTAAGCCAATTTATTGCCATGCCACCACTGTGTTTCTCCTCTCGGAAGAACCTGACTGTACAGCAAATGTTCATGGAACGATCATGCAATATAAAAAGTCCAAAGTGCAGCTGCATCTGTGACCAATAGACATATTGTTCTTTGTGTTTGAAAATTATAAATAAAGAAAAACATTTTAAAAATTATTAATTGAATATACATTTAAAATTACTATTACCTGCCGGCCAAGCCATTTTTATAGCTGTCGGGGCTTGAAATAGTACAAATTGCCACACTTGCAGGATTGTGGCTGTTAGTAGTTGTGTTCTTACTGTCATTGGCAGCATAGCAGGGCCAATGTGCAGTGTAAGCTGCAGCTGACTCCTGACCAAAGCTCTGGCACTTATGCTTTTTTTTTTACAAACTAAGCAATGACTGGATCTGTCATCAGCAGAAAGGTTAATGGTGGTAGTATCAGTGCGAGCTAATAGCAGTTAATTGTTCCAAGGGCTGACTGAAGGACTAAAATATCTTGAAGGAGATCCCCCAATTGTTTAAGAATCCCTTACACCAGCTGTTTTACGAAGTGAAATGGACACATTTAGGTGAACCCATGAAACTCTTGTAAAGATTCAATCGGCCCACACTTACAGAAAATAGAGGGCGGCTTGAAAAATATATGCAGTCAGTAAACAAAGAGCCCGACGAGTGAAGCTCTTGGTTTCCAGGAGTTCCTGCAACCAGTGGGCAAAGGTGGCTTCTTAAACAAGCCTTGGCACTGCCAACAGGTCTGACTTATAATTAAAATACAATCCAGACTTATAGATTTTGCCTATAGTGGGTGGTGACTACTGCCTAAGGGTAGTGAGACCTAGCAGGCCTGTTTCTAGTCTTTCTCGGCAAGGGGTTTTAAGTTTGACTATAGAATTAGACTGGAGGAGTGAGAGGGCTTCTGGCAGTTTGCAACTGTTAGTTTGAGGGGTGTGAGAAGAGAGACAAGGAGCACAGCGCAACAACTGATCCATTTGGTTCTTTACTGCAACAAGGAGCAGGGGAGCACCCATCTGCCCATTCCATACACTAATGCTTCATTTACGTTTGGATACTGCTGCACTAATAAAAGAGAAGTCACAAGCTTCGTGCCATGTTGTACTGACACCTCCTTCTGGCATCCGCATCATGATGTGGTTTTGCTATTTGGTCACAAGACGGCTGGCAGCGCAGCTGTTGGGGCTTGCCATGAACAGCAGGTATGTGTCTCCTAACTAGAAAGGGGGAGGTGGGGTCTCATGCCTTTGGCTAAATTGGATGTTTTTCATTACTTTTTCCACCATACCTGTGACCCCATCACTTAAATCTGCATTTTGTCAATAGTTGCCCTGTTTTTACAGGGTTAATGTATTATCCTGACTCTCGTTCTAGCCTATTTTGGTGCAAGTGCCATGTGAAAAATTAAAGTCTGTTATGGAAAGGTCATTCCAAGAATAACGGCCAGATTCATGATGTTCAAGGTTTTATGGGTTAGGTGTCTCCTTAGCAACATTTTAGTCACATGCTGATGAATTTTAATGAAGCGCATTGTAGCAAAGTTTGTTAATTACATCTAGTGGGGTTATAACCTCTTCAAAAATCAAGCTTTTGGAGCTATCCAATAAATAAAATGTGATAACTAATCAAGTGGACGAAAAGAAATATATTTTCCATATCACATTCATGGATGCTTTCAGCCTTTTGAGTTTGACATAGATTTAATATTTAGAATCTTTCATGAAAGGAAAAAAAAAGATCGTAAATACCATGGAAGGGAGTTCGGTAAATAAACCCCTATATCATTTAGTGTGCAGGGGTAGCAAATTAAATTTCAAAATAGCAATGTCAAAGTGTTGAAACCACTACTCAAAAGAGCATACTGACAATCTCTTATACTACAAGTAAGGAAAGAGCTAAGAAAATTGAAGGAAATACACTGCTAGCCAGACGAAACATATTTTTCTTTAAAAAGCCAACATTTATATTTCCTATGTATAGCATTTCGATATGGCAATGCGTATTCAGATAGATGTGTTATTTAGAACCACACAGGTCCCAGCAACCATGAAAGCACATTTCTTGTCTTTGATTTTGACAACCAAACCTATGTGTTTGCCTCTGAACAATAGCATCCTAGCAAGACGGACTTCCATTAATATGTTTAAAAAACTGGTAGGTCGCTTAGCAACTGTTAAAGGTGGCTGCTTTTGTCCAGAGATCCCAAGCCTAGGTATCTATTTAAAAGGGTATTGAACTTGGGCTTAACCCCGTGCTTAAAGATGCAGCTGATCCTATCCTGATTACTTTTAATTTCAAGTAATGTTCCTGGTAATGTTTCAGCATAACGTTACTTACCTGTTCCCTGACAAAAGGCTCAAATGAAATCCAGTATCAGGCTTTGTGGGCCTCCTTCTGTCAGAACAACCTCTACTGTTTCCTGTTGCCGAGCCCACTGTACTCACTGAGGGAATCCCTGCAATCAGTGGGAAAAGCTGGCTTCTTAAACAAGCCTCTGCAGTGTCAACAGTGAGACCTAACAGGCCTGTTTGTAGTCGTTCTCACCTGGCGTTTTCAGGTTTGAGTAGTGAACTAGACTAGAGGAGTGAGAGAGGGCTTCTGGTAGTTTGTGACTTTTAATTTGAGGGGTGTGAGAAGAGAGGCGGGGAGCACAGCACAGCAACCATTTGGTTCTTTATTTCAGCACGAACCACCCATCAGCCCATTCCATATTCTATTCTATTCTATTCTATAGTTTTGGTAGAGCGCAAACAGCTGCCCCAGCAATGAGGCGTCCCGGCGCTAAGAACCAAGACCTCGGCCTGGGCGGAAGGGGAAGGGAATTACGGGAATAGGTACGTTTTTATTGCCTTCCGGAACGCCGGTAGGCTTTCTATGGAGCGAATATGTTGCGGCAGATCGTTCCAAAGTTTGGCTCCAAGAAACCTAAAGGAGCGGCCGCCCATGCGGCAAAGTTTTATGCGTGGGACGCATAGTAGGTTTTGGTTGGAAGAACGCAGGTTACGTGACGGCGCATAGGGGGTAAGAAGAGGTCGAAGCAGTGGAGGGGTATCGAGTTTAATGATTTTGAAGGTCATAATGAGGGTCTTAAATTTGATTCTGGAGTCGACGGGTAGCCAGTGTAGTTTTTGGATGGTCGCTCTAGCTGAACATCTGCGGGGGAGGCCGACTAGAGTTCTAGCCGCGGAATTTTGCACGCGTTGGAGTCGTGATACCTCACTTTTGTTAGCGCCAAGAAGGAGAACATTGGCGTAGTCAAGACGCGAGAGAATGGTGGCTTGAATAATAATTTGGCGAGTTTTGGCATTGAAGAAGCCTAGTATGTGGCTAAGACTCCTCAGCAGGCCGATGCAAGTGCCAGCAACTTTTTTAGTGTGGGCCTGAAAGTTAAGTGAGGCATCCATCCAAACTCCTAGATTTTTCACTAGTGGTTTGGGAGATGGGATGGTGCCTAGGGAGGACGGCCACCAATGCTCATTCCATAGGCAGGTGTTTTTGCCAAGAAGTAGCACCTCTGTTTTACCAGCATTGAGCTGTAGACAGTTTGTTGTCATCCATTGGGCAACCGCGGATAGACCGTTTTTAAAACTGGAGGATGAAATGGAAGGACCTTCTGTAAGGGCGATGGCCAGCTGTGTATCGTCGGCGTACGATACTAATGTAAGGCCCCACTCTTTGGCCAACGCCGCCAGGGGCTAAACGTAAAGATTAAAAAGGGATGGGCTCAACGCAGAGCCCTGCGGTACTCCCTGTGCAATGGGGTGGGATTTGGATAGAAAGGGGGGGGCAGAGACCCGAAAGGATCTTTCTTTGAGAAAGGATCGGAACCAGTCCAAAGCATGGCCAGATACTCCAAATGTCTCTAAACGATTGAGAAGGATGTCGTGGGATACCGTGTCAAAGGCCGCGCTGAGGTCAAGAAGAATCAGCGCAGCACTTTGACCGGCATCTAAAATCGTTCGGAGATGCTCTGTGGTGGCCAAAAGAGCAGACTCAGTACTATGGCCTGGTCTGAACCCGTTTTGAGATGGGTCCAGGATGTTATTATTGACCATGTGCTGGGATAGAGTAGTGTTCACATGTGCTTCAGCGAGTTTGGAAAGCCATGGGAGCAAGGAGATAGGTCGATAGTTCTCCGGTTTAGATGGGTCTAGAGTGGGCTTCTTGATGATGGGTGAAACCCATGCTTGCTTCCAGGCAGATGGCACACTCGCTGAGGTAAAGGAGAGGTTCAAAATAGAGGTGAGTGAAGGAAGAAAGAAGTTGAGTGACTCTAAAAATTGTGCCGGGCGCATGGGGTCAGCCGGTGAACCAGTTTTAACTTTTTGGCATAGTTTGATGAGGTTATCACCGGAAATTTCCGGGATGTGGGTCAAGGTAGAATAGTTGGAGGGAGGAGAAGGGCTGTTGGAAGGGCTGGGGGAGTGCTGAGGAAAGGAAGTGTAAATTTTCTGTACCTTGTCGACAAAGAATTTCGCAAGATCCTCGCATTGTTGCGCGGAGGACATACTGGGGAGGGGGGATTTGCTGCTCTGAAGTTCTTGAACGAGTTTAAAGACTTCTTTGGCAGGGGTGGGACTGGAGTCGATTTTGTCAGCATAAAAGGCAGTTCGCCAGCACGGATGGCTTTATGGTACCTTTTTTGTAGTAGTAGATAGTTGGATTTTTCTTCGCTGTTATAATCCCTTCGCCAGAGGCGCTCCGCCCTTTTACAGTCTTTGCGTAAGATTTTGAGGGTATCATTGTACCAAGGGTTGGAAGGAGAGTTACGTCCTTTCGACCATTTAGCTGGGATGAGGACATCTAGCCCTCTCGTAATCCAATCATGAAAAGCGCTGTAATTGGCGTTGATGTCAGTATTGGTGTCATGGGGAAATTCCCCCAGGGTGGTGTGGAGGTCATTGCGTGACAGCTTGTGCCATGGTCTTTTTAGACGACGGGTCGATGCGGTTTTGTGCCTGCTTTTGTTGACCGGTATGGCCAGTTTGATAAGGTAATGATCAGTCCATGCCATCGGTAAGGGTGTCTCTGATTTAAGTTTCTCCATGTTAGTGAAAACTGGATCTAGAATGTGGCCAGCTAGGTGTGTTGGAGTTAAAATAAGAGAATTGAGTTGCAATGCAGAGAGATCCGCGAGGAGATTTTTGATCGTAACGTTGTTTAGCAGGTCAAAGTGAAGGTTGAGATTGCCTAGAATAGTAAAATTAGAATTTTTTGTGATTAGAGAGGTAGCTGTCTCAAGAAGAGCTTCAATAAATTTAGAAGCAGGGCCAGGCGGGCGATAGATACTAATTCTTCATTTACGTTATACGTGGATACTGCTGCACTGATAAAAGGGAAGTCACAAGCTTCATGCCATGTTGTACTGATACTGCTTCTGACAATCACATCATGGTGTGGTCTTGCTATTTTTTCAACAGACGACTGGCAGTGCAACTGTTGAGGCGTGCCATCACACTGCAGAAGCAGAGAAATTGACAGTATCAAGGCTGGTTTCCTGGCACAATGGACAATACCAATGCACTCCATGTGGCCCTGTGGATACTCGTTTGAAATGGGGTACCAAGGAAATCAGGGAGTGCTGACCTCAAACTATGAGATTTGGAGTGGCCACTTTACTTTTGTATACACATTGAGCACTAATAACCAGATACTCAAAGCCCTTCCTCCAGCCTCCTTAATGTTCGCAGATATTCAACGCTCTAATCGGGAATAGGGCCGCTGGTCTCAAATGAACAGCTACAATGTTGTTTCTCACAGTTGCCCTTGACCTTTGGGGTAGTTAGGCAGAGTGGTCTAAGACTTACTCAGAGAGGTGGTGTGGGCTATGCTGTAGCTTGGGCCCACTCAAACATGTATCTCCAGATCGATGATCGTTATAGCTGCATGAGAGGGAACGGGAGAAAACAATCACTTCTTAACATCCCATTACAGTGCAACTAATGGGGTCGCACAATAACCTACTTGACAACTTAATCTGAGTTTAGAAGGGTTTAGTTATAAATTTAGAAACAAATCAATGTAGACCAATCTCAACATGATCATATAGAAATACAAAAAGAACAAGATAAATCCAAATCTACTGAAGAGATTTACCCCATACAATACAAAGCCGACGACTAACTCTATGACAATACAGATGATCAGGAAAAAGAATGGTGTATTAAATTGCATCAGAATATTTTCCAATTTAAGCATGAGCAAGCTATTTCTCCCTACATAACCTTAAAAGGGCAATCTTAAACTAGGAAGCATTTAGTAAAGGTAAAATCAGAAAGATGACAGCTGTCTGAGTCCTAAGTAGAAGGTACTACAACCATGGGTCAGGTAGCATAAAACCACACAAGCAGCAGCATAGAACTGCCCTCCGTGAAATCCTAAGATGACTCTCTCTGTCCCTCACTATGTTTCAGCATAAAATTCCAATTGCAATCAGGGTAGATAATTCCATGTGATCCTTGCTAGTAAATCTCCATGGCTCCGGCACAACTATATACTTGCACCACCTTTCCCACATCGATAAATTTCAACTTCGTTCATCCTTGATCATTCCTCTCCTCCTCCATGAGAACGTGCCTCCTTGCTCGTAACCGCACTTCTCCTTGCCAACTTTATCTTTCCATACCTTGCTATCTAATGAAAACAAAACCCTTCTATGCTAACTGGCGATGCTTTTACCATACCTGCAGTGGAAACAAAAGACAAGCAGATGCATTCTGCATTGACACTTAAATGCAAATTACATGTTAGATTTTATATGTGAGCACGAACTGAAGTGGTTTCTCAAAGCACACTGTAGTCAATTTTGACACTGCACAGGGTTACAGAATACATGGACATTTCTACACACACAATAAATACAGCTTCTTAAGACAAATATAAGTGGCAAACGATTACAAAGATGTCATTCTAAATACGCCTGCATGGAAATAATTTTTGTCACACACATAAATGTTTAAACGTTCATTTACACATACACATATAATTTATTAACTACACAATGGAGCACATTCTGTTTAAGTCTCATGTTACATTAATATATAAATGTTACATAGCCCTTTATTAATCACGTTCTATACACAAATTCTCCAGATGGAGTACTTAAAATATGTAATACTCCACTCTTGTTAGTAACATTAATCACACAGAATATATTTGAGTGCTGACTACTCATGATTATGATGCACTCCTATGGTATCTCAGACGGGATCGAGATTACACTCCTCCAGCTAGAAACAAAGAACTCTGGAGATCACACAATAACATGTAAAGAATCAATGTCCATTCAGTGCTTTTACTTTCAAAAACAAAAAATACTTTAATTCACATGCAATAAAATACTAAATATAAAAATACAAATGTATATAATGAAAGCGAGATCATATTAACAACCGCTGAACAAGCAGTCTATGTAAGAAAGTCTCTGTGATAAATAATGTAGAATCCCATTGTATGCTGTTTGAAATAAAGTTCAGAATGTAGACATAATTTCTGTTGTCTGTTACTGAGTTCACATTGTTATACCTGGCTTTATGTTATTTACTATAGAATTTACAATGTAAGCTCCTTTCAACTGAATTTGTAGGCGGTCACTATGTGAATCCCTTCCCTGCAGTATTTTTCACAGATTACATACATCATGCAATCCTTTCTTACTGTTCAGTGCCATGGAGTCTGCTTTAAAAATGCCTCCACTCATTGTGAGTAACGGAACTAGTTTATGGGTTACTTAACACAACTGCTGCAGAGCAAGTTGAACAAAACAGAGAAGCGAAAGCACTGGGGCTTTCTTACTATTCAATAAAACCTCAAAACATACCTCTTTGGTACTAGGCCTGATGGATAGCGAGGCAGAGCACTCCAAGGTTTACTCACGGAGGTGCTGTGCACTGGAAACTCAGAACTCTGCACAGCACATAATTACATTTTATAAATATATGTTCAGCCTGTACTTTAACGCCTTAACTGCTTCGAACGTTCAGCGCCAGTGCTGAACGTTCGAAGAAATGGGTGGGGCCACGTCGGCCGTTGGACGTGCGCAGCACCAGGGAGGTAGCTCGCGTGACGTCCAACGGCCGATAGAAGCACTAAACGGGCTAAATCAGATACAACTAATTACTAAACATAAAACCAAACATGCGTTGAACTAGTGTTGGGGACACTGCCAAATGTGAGGCCCTCTCTGGGGACCCGCCCTCCATGTTCCATGTTTCCAGATGTGGGGACAGTCATCGAGCAGCCACCACCCTCCAACAAAAACATGCAACAGTGTACATCCTGTTAAGCCACCAATAGAGCAATATCTAGCAGCGTTCTACAGCATGAATGAGAGTGACACAGAGCCACAGGAATCCTTCACCACCAACAGTTTCCTTCTTAAAAATATGCTGACCACACGGGGATGGCAACTCCTGTGATCTCTGCATACATGGTCACATCTCCACTGCTTAGGAGATAACACAACCATTTTGGCAGGCGTTGAATGCCTGATCAACTTCTTATTTTGTGTCTCGCTAGGGAAACCTAGTGCTCTTTTATAAGTTCTGACTTTGTTTTGGTGGGAGTAGTTGATTTCTCTTTCATGAGTCCTGACGTTGCATCCTAAAATAATGAGACTGTGAAGTTCTTTGACAATCGATTAGAAAGAGAGCTTGTCGTCATCCGTATTAATCTTTTTGACCCAAAGAGAGTTTGCATTTACCTATTTACTTTTGACTGAAGGTGCAGGGGTGTTTGTTTGATTGTTTCTTCAGGTCCCAGAAGTACAATGAGGATCTACTTCTATCTAAGTTGGTTATTTTCACTAAAAGGGACACTACTATTATTTTAATCTTTAAAGTGGATTTTTATATTCTAGCCTTCACTTTCTGACTCCTGCCGATATTGATTTGTTTTGTATAGTGTGCTTATTCCGAAGGTGTCTTGGCGCCGATATCTACTACATTGCAATAGAGAGCAACCCAAGCTAAGATTATTGGCAGAAGGCCTATGACCGGTTACAGTGAACAGGAAAAGGGCAGATTGATGAGAGGGCTTACATCTGTTCATATTGAGCAGAAGAATAACCAGGTTTTAAGATGCTTTCTGACACTAAAAAGGTTATGCTGGCCTCTGGGGTGTTAAGGTAGGTTATTCCAAAGTTGTGCTGTAGTGCAAATAAAGCTTCTACCTCCCCATTTCTTTCTTCTGATTTTACAAACATTGACTGTCCTAGAATTGGTCGAACATAAAATCTTTCTCGGACTGTACCAAGCAAGATTCCACATACAAGGTTTTATGTGTCAGACACACGGCCTTTATCCTGACTCTTTTCTTCACAGGAAGCCAATGAAGCTCTAAATGTGTGCTTTAAAAGTTTGCTACCATCTGCAACATGGTTTGTGCCGTAACAAGAGTTTTGTTCATTCAGGGCTGTCTGTAACTTATAGAAATAATATTACTAAATTCATTCACGCACTTCAATACTACATGCAAAATTACAAATGCTCACAATGAAAACTAGACTTCTCTAGGTCATCCTAAACTACATATCTGTGCAAGGTCTCTTTTGTTAAAAATACGAAGCCCGTTCCTATGACAAGCTCTTACATTATGCCAAAGTAAAGGACAATGGCTATATTGAAAATACTTTGCACTGGAAATACCAGTGCAAAACCATTTAGCACTAATTTATTACTTCTAATCAAACTCTCATTGTTTCAGTCCTGAGGGCAACAGGTTGTATTGCAGCAAAACCACAACCCCCAGGTGACAGTGGGGTCAACGTGATGGCATTCCCGTGCCTGGAGGCAAGCTAAAACGGCTGGCAGGCTCCCGCAGTGGGAGACTCTCATCGTTTTAGCCCTGAGGGCAACGGCTTGTATTGCAGCAAAACCACAACCCTCAGGTGACAATGGGGTCAACGTGACAACATTCCCGTGCCCGGATAAGCGCTAAAACAGCAGGCAGGTTCCCGGAGCGCAGGACGCATGCAGGCGTGCCCGGGCCAAGGGCGGGCCTGTCCACGCCTGTCGGAGTCCTGAGGAGACTGGGCCGGGCCACCCCCCTGTTATCCACTCTCTGGCATTTGATGTCCTCTTCAAGCCTCCAGGTAACATGAAGCTTCTCGCTATTCCTGGTCTGCCATCTGTGTTGCATCGTACTTTTGCATCTGGGCCACTTGAGCCCGTTATTACAACATGAATAAACGTAGAGGAGTAGCCAGAACCTTAGATGCATTTATCTTTAGGGCGAAATCTTTGTTGACCGACGAAATTGAAATGACTGAGTGACGCCTTTCTT
The DNA here is from genome assembly GCF_964263255.1 of Lissotriton vulgaris. Classification (NCBI taxonomy): domain Eukaryota; kingdom Metazoa; phylum Chordata; class Amphibia; order Caudata; family Salamandridae; genus Lissotriton; species Lissotriton vulgaris. The sequence goes on along the minus strand of NW_028245479.1, from coordinate 506,037 downwards.
TGGATCCCGCAGGGCTACAGACCCGCTTATCACTAGGTGGCCCCAATTCAGACAGTGCACCCCATTTAACTCCAATTTACTCGGTTATCTAAAAAACATTAAGCAAGAAAAGGTGAACATGGATCGCCGTATTTTTTGCACCAGTGCAGGCTTTCTGTAATACAACCCGTTAGCAAGCATGAAACTTAACATGTTTTGAGCAAAGTCTCAGGAAAGCTGATATTCAAATAAAAAAGGAGGCAGCCTGCTGCTCCTTAAGGAGCGCTTTTCCTTGTCACCATGGAGAGTGATAGCACTCACAACGTATCCAATTTTTTATCCATAATTTGATGTCGCAAAATACTACATTACCCCCAGGTCCCTCCGTCCTCGACACCTTCATACTAACAAGTGGAGATAACCATCTCCTGACAGAAAAAAACAAGAGGAATGCTGGGACACTAATACTGCCCCTCCCCCTGTGGGGGCAGATGTTCTAACCTTTCATGCAAAGCAGCAAGGCAAGTTGCTGCATTGCGTGAAGGGGAGGGTGCTGAACTGCGCCATATTCTCCCTGCAGAGGCACTCTTTTTGGTGCCTAGCACCAATGCAAGCAGATAGGGCCATGGTGCAATGATGTCTGCGTTGTGGACAGGATTGTTTATGCGTAGAAGGGGTTACCTTCCTTCACAAGAACAATCCTTAGAGGCGTATTCCTTCTTTTTGTGTGCTGCAGAATGCAACACACATGCTAAAAGGAAGTAGAGAGGAGAAATAAAGATAAAGAAAATGTCTGCAGCTCTAATTAAAAACGCCCTGCTACTCTGAGACACTACTTACTATTAACCAAGTGGGGTGCCAAGGCAATTTGGTAGAGCAGGGTTGGCAACAGCGCAATGCATTTTTTTACATTATTATTAATAATAATAATAATAATAATAATAATAATAATACCTTAGAACAGAAGGCACAATTAATGCCTGCTGATAAGGAAACATTCTGATTTTTTCAAATAATGCAGTGTTTAAATGATGATGACCCAAGAGAAATAGGGCTAACCAGGGCCCTTTGATTTTTCCAAATCATATATTTTAATAATATGTACATGCACACATAGAGTGGCTTTCAGTAAGCTCTTTCTTCATCCACCAGTTGGTTGTAGTTTCATTCACAATTTGCTTTCAACTACTACAGTAACAGCACTGGGAATTGGGTCAGCCTGCTTCATACATTGGGGCCCTGTGTGTGACAGCAATGTGCATGTACACAATGTGGCCATCCCAAAATGAAGTAGTGAATTTCAGTGCAGGCACTGAGAAAAAAAGTTTTTTTTTATTATTTATTTTTACGGGACCCAGCAGATAGTGATATAAAAAAATAGCAAAGGAATCAAGCAGCGATAAACCTACGTGATCTGCAACCAAAGCCAGAACAGTTGGTTTTACAAATGTTTGCTTTTATTAGAGTATAGTGAACATCTGGCATTTACAAATCATATTCAGAAATCATTGTAAAATGGACATATTTATGATACTTTGCCACTTGCCCATTGCAAAAGCGATTGACCATATGTCAACTTACTGTTGCTAAAGGAAGTTTGTGCATTGACTCATTGATTCATGAATTACCAAATTTGGAACCACTGTAGACTGGGGCACATTCCCCCGTTTGAATGTGTTGAAATGGAATATATCGTATCTTTTGACCACCTCTGAAGCAACCAGCATTATTCCCTTCTGATATTATCAGGTTCACTGACATGTCTACCCACCCTTCAGTTCATTGAAAGATGACTTGAACACGGTTTTCATTTTTAGGTCGAGTCTAATGCAGCGCATGCACTGCTCTAATAAATCGGCCTCTTGGAATCACTTCAGCTTTTGTTGAAGCTCGTGCATTTGGTGCTCACATGCAATTGGACTTTGCGTCTGGCTTTAGCACACAATTGGCCAAAGGCGTGTGGATGTCCCAGCTTTTCATGAAATGTTTACTCCCAGAGCGTTTTGCTCTCGGGTGCCAGCAGGGGCCATCTGTTTTGGGTCAGGTTTCAAAGGCTCACCCCTCCACCCCACCTCCACAAGAGTGTGCGTTGCTTTAACTTAACCCTTTGCCTGCTTATGACAGAACCACGCCATCATGAGTCACGGGCGGCGAGTGCTCATGACGGCGTGGTTCTGTCATGTGGCTGCCGCTCCACCCACGCAGCATTAAATCCCTGCCTCTGCGGGTAAATTAATGAGCGGGCGGGGCCATGATGGAACCACGGCGTCATGAGCCCACGCCGCCCGTGACTCATGCCGGTGTGGTTCCGTCATGAAGACCACAGCGCCGCGCTCACCCCGTAGCCCCCTCGAGCCGCGGCGAAGGGGTCAGTGAGAGAAAGTGATCCCGTTACTTCGGCTCACTAGAACGAAGACAGAAATTCTCAGCTAGTTTAGTCTTCCTCTTGGCCACTGAATGGCAAAGTTGCATTTGCTAAAAACAATTAAATTAGGGCTTCACTGAAAGTATGTGCATTTTCGAAAGAGCTTCGAAGTCCATACAGAGGACATCAATTATGAAAGAGCTCATCCCATGCTAGAATTGGTAACTAGTCATTCAGTGCACAAATGGAGACGTGGTATTACGCTTGTAAATTAAAAAACATAATGTATTCTCCTTTCAAATTGTTTTGATGCCTTATAAAGGTAAACTTTATGTTTATTGCCATTAGCATAAGCCCGGGAGAACCCTGTAGCGCCCCACCGCTGCTAAGAAATGCGATCACCATTCATAACATACTAGAGAAGACGTTCATCTGGCTTGTCCAATAAGTTAACTTGTGGACACTGCTTCAAAATGCTGTTTAAAATGGCCTTGAGACATCTTCAGAACTGTTCTTTAGTAGATCTCTGCAGGATCCGTTGCCAAACTAGAGGTGGGTAAGCCCCCAAAATAACAGGGACAGTTGAGTTAAGACCCTGTGCACGAGCAGAGCCTGGACAATATTTGGCATGTAAATCATGCTCAAACATGTGAGAAAATATGATACAGCTTCTTCAAATTTCAAGAAAGTATGTTTCCTAAACACGAAAGAGTGTCACATTAGTACATTAGAAGAAAAGACTGCATTGATGGGGATTGATTAAAAGTGATTATTTTTTGAACAGGCACTTAGAAACATTCCTGTCCCCCACCTACGCCCTGATGACAATCCCATTAATGAACTCAGAGGACAAGTTATATATACCCTATGTGTGACCTTCAGGGAGAAGCCAGAAAAATAAACTATTTAACACTTATTGCAAATATCACTAAGTGATGGAGTGTGATGAGGTATTCAGAGGATTGCTCCCCCTGAGGGATTATGAAATCTCCTTTATTCCCTCCACCCTGCTTTATCTTTTTTGTCATTATTACTTTCTTTCCTTTTCTCATCTTTCTGGCCTTTTCCAACCTTTCATCCATCTTTCATTCCAGCCCTCCTTCTTTAATACAACCTTCATTCTCTCTATTCTTCATTGATTGTTTTTCCTTTCTTTCTTTCTCCTTTTATCCATACATACATAAACATCCTTCAGTTCTTCCTTCTCTCCATCCATTCATTCATCAATACAAAAATCATCCATCTTTCCTTCCTTTCATTAAAATCAGTCCATCTAGCCTTCTCTTAATCAATTCATTCTTCTCTCCATCAATCAAGTCTGTCCATCCTGACTCTCCACCCTCCCATCATCCATACAATTTGTCTCTCAATCCATCCATCCCTCATCCATCTCTGCATTCAGCCATTAACGCTGCCTTTCATCACACAATCCATCCAAAAGCCAATCCATCCATTCTTCCATCCATTCATCTTTCTCTCATTCCTTCCTCCTATCCAAACTTTTTTGTTTCTTTTGATTCTACAACTCAGAATTTCACCATTCTATGCTCTTACTCTTAGAGTTATGAGCTTCTGTTTGGAGGCCAATGTTTTATGTTAGTCAGATATTATGAGTGGCACCAACCCCGATAATGCTACTAAAGTACGGGTGGTTCATGACGTCCTTCTGAGGCCTAGATTATAGTCTGTTAAATCAAACTGAGGTTTTTCTACAGCCCACATCCTGAACCTGGTATACCCTGCTTAACTGGGCATGACTGCTTCGCATGCCACTCGGGCTGGCGAAGCAGTCATGGCCAGTTAAGCCGTGTAAACCACTCTTCTCCATGATCTGGCCAGCCCTGCCCTGCCTCGAGAGCCGCTGACTCAATATAACAAGCATTGGCATAGCCAATAGGTCTCGCCTTTGGGACCTTATAAATGTTTAGTTATCCAGCACAATATCCTTGGTGCGATAACAACTGTTGCATGGCTAAACACTTATAAGGTCCTATAGGCGAGACCTATTGGCTATGCCAATGCTTGTTTCCATTAAGACTGTTATTTAAGTAAGCAGGTTTCAGTCTGAAGGGGTTTACAAAGCAGGTACTCAGAAAGAGTTGGGGATCTGCCACACCATTCAAATTTCCAATCCATTAGCAGTATTTGCAACGAGTGTGAACTGTGGATTAGCCTTTGGTAGTTTATTTAACGATGTGCAATTGTGACATTTCTGCATGGCACAAACTGCCCTTCTGGCGCTTAGAATACAAGGTTGCCTAGAAGATTTTCTAGAATAGTCTTTCACTAGTGTTAATTATAGAAAGTAATACACATTGGCAGAGCTGCATTCTATCTCGACATCGCATAAAATGCATCACCAATTTTGATTCAAATTAAGTATCACAAATCCTAAATTCCATTTATAGTTTGGGTAGCGCAGCAGGTGCAAATCTTACTTTGCCAAGTGATAAACTGCAGTAATTGGGCCCCCTACCAAGGAAATCCACCTTCATCACTAGCAAAACCCTCCCTCCATAAGTTCACATCCTACTATTTAATGCCCACCCACCATTTACATCCCTTTGCAGCGTAAGAAGGCAAAAGATCACTATTGGACCGGGTCCTCTCTGCAGGGTCATCCCCAAATTTCTGGCCTTCCTCTTCCGAGTTTTGCTGAATTTGTTTTTGTTTGCCTTAGTACTCTGTGCACTTTACCACAGCTAACCAGTGCTAAAGTGCTTGTGCTATCAATCAATCAGTAGATTTGTATGGCGCTTCTTGTCCCCGTGAGGGTAGTCAGACTCTCTACTTAAAACATGGTAACATTGGCTTATACCCAATTGGTATATTTAATTTACTTATATGTCCCGTAAAGTGCACTACATGTGCCCAGGGCTTCTACATTAAATGGTACTAGTGGGCCTGCAGCACTGATTGTGCCACCCCCTTAAGTAGCCCTTAAGTAGCCCTTTAATAATCATGTCTCAGGCTTCCCACTGCAAAGCCTGTGTGTGCAGTTTAAACTGCATTGTCGACCTGACAAAATAAACCTCTTGCCAGACCCAAGCCTTCCCTTTTTTATACATATACGTCAACCCTAGGGTAGTCCCTGGACAGGTCAGAGGGTTGTGTGCAGTGTATTTAAAATGTTGGACGTATGATTTTAAGTTTTATATGTCCTGTTAGGGAAAAACTCTTACATTCGTTTTTCAATACTGCAAGGCCTATCTCTCCCATAGGATAACATTGGAGTTACGTTATTACATTTTAGAAGTGTAATTTTCAAATGGGAAGAGATACCCCCTTCATCTTTGGGAATTGTAGTGAAGAGCACCACTTCATGGTAAAGTCGTGTTTCTATTTAGAAATATAAAAATGACACTTTTAGAACCTTTGCATTTTTTTGCCCTTAGCCCCTTTGTATCTAAGGCCTGGCCTGCATCACATGGCTGGGTGTAACTGACAGTTTAATTCTTCCAAGACAGTGACACAATAGAGTCGTGATGCAAGCGCACACATACAGCATAACCTACGTGACATGCACAAGCCCTGTGACATGCTTCCAGGTGCCTCCTGAGGCATGGCAAGAGGAACTTTCAAGACAGATCATTTGTATTTCACTTATTTTTGTAATTCAGCCTAGTTGGACAACTGCTTTTAAGTCATTGGAGCAATAAAAACTGTATACACAGGGGAAAGATAACATTCATGAAATGGGAGCATACAGTTTGGGAAAGAGACAGAGGATAGTGGGAAGGCATGTGTCAGGGGCTCAAATCCTTGGGAACAGTTCCTCCCAGAAGCCCACTTTCCAGCAGCTCCGACTGTGATTAGAAACTTTGCAAAGTGTCAGAGTGGCAAGACAGGGGGAGGGAAGGGAATTAGGGAGAGTACGGAGGGGAAGGAGATCTGAAAAACAAAATACACACACAATTCACAGAAGTAATTGCACATGCTCTAAAACCAGAACAATGTTTCTAATAATGGTGTTTAATCTGGTGAAACAATATGTATCTTTCTCACCCTCAGGTGCATTTACTCTGTATCTCAGAGTCACTATGATATCCTGGAGGAGCTCATCCTGAATCACTGACAAAATCAAAATCGACCTACACTAACATCGAGTCTGAAACATCGATAACAATTACATCAACTCCCTATACATATTTAAATAATTACTAAAATATCGACCACACTTTATCGACGCACAAAAATATTGACTACTCTATTATCGATAACATATTTATCGAAAATCAAAATATCGACTTTTATAATTAAATATAGGACACTACTATTATATCGATTACACTAATATCGACAGCACTTATTTCGACTCTCTCAAAATATCGATAATTCAAAATAATTATATAATTATTATATAAGCACTACACATCAAGACTATTACTAATACACCCATAAAAATATATTTAAAATGATAATAAATATTTACAAACTTATATATCACTTTAACTTTTATTATTAGTTACTATATTATTACAATATTTATAAAAACACACAGTTAATATATAAAATGTTTTTGACTATTATTATTCTATGTTTACTACCAATAAAAATTAAATACATTATTATTAAAATACTTACAAATACACTACTCCTCTGTATAAACCTTTAACAAACATATAACTTCATTCTTTTACTTAAAAAAATTCAAACTAACCAATAATAACACTTCTCAACTTATGTGACCAATCAGAAAGATACACGAATTAAGCATACCCTATATAAAGAATTCACAATTATACCCTAAAACCTGCAGACAATATTCAGCTTGAAGACATACTGCCAATTTTTGGAGCACCTTCATTATTCTTCTGTGAATTAAAATACTACTAAGTACAACAAGTAAGTAATCTTATAGCTCTAAAAGATAATTTTAATCTATTGTAACCTACTACTCATATTCAATATTTTATAATTAAATATTTCTTTCTCTATCTCCTTTTTTCCACAACAGACTCTACTATTACAAACAGATGAACATTTTCTTCAAGAAATACTACAAACTCATTATAAAGTAGGTATATACCTAATTGTTGGTTTTAACTTCAAACCATTAGACAAATAGTTAAAAGACAAAAACCTTTTAAACTTGTGTCTTCTGTTTTAAAATATTAAAAATTAGTAAACCCAGGTTTATAAGACAAATTAAGTAAAAATGCTTTTGTAAAAATGTCACTTATATTTTAATTACATAACTAACTTTTTACACATACTATATTTCTTCTCACAACAGATAACAGAAAAACGAAAAACAGCTATTTTTCATCCAAAAACAGACATTCAACAACTAACCATAAACACTTGGTAAGTACAGAATGCCAACACATATACTAATTTTTTGCTCTCAAACATGTACAATGTTAATACTTGCCTTTATTACTATTTGTATGTGTTTTTTCTTAAACTGTTAGCTTTTTTAATCCAAAAAAATGTACCTTTCTCATTATGAAAGGTAACACATTAGCAAATGTCTAACCAAAATACACAAATATACATTTCCTATAATATGGTTTGCTTTATTTCTACAGACCTATAAAAACTTGAACAGCATCTAACCGAAAATACATCTACTTTCTAAAGCTACTACTTTACTGTTGGTAAGTAATAAGCTACAAATGGTACATATGTAATTTAAAATGCTTGTAAAGTTACAAATGTTCCTAATATTTTGAATACAACTTTTCTAGATTTAAGAAAACAACAATGACAGAAGATGCAAGATTTATAACATCTCAGAAAGGAAAATTTGTATTATGCTATATGGGGTATACTTATACTCAGGAAAAACAAAAAATCCTTAAAGTTAACTGGAAATGTACTAAGTATTACTCTAACAAATGCTATGGGCGTGCAACAACCAGAGAAACAAGTGTCATTAATACTACTGAACATAACCATCCACCTAACATCTCAGAAATAGAGGTTAGATTGACTCTAGAAAATATAAAAGAATTAAGTAGCACATCTGACCTACCAACAAGCGTAATTCTAAAAGAATTACTACCTAGAGTACCTAGAGAAGCAAGAGGTCAGTTACCATCAATTGCTTCAATAAAAAGAACCATAGCTAGGACCAAAAAATCCAGTAGACCCACAATACCAATACCTAAAACTTTTGAGGAGATCATTATTCCACCTGAACTTACCATCACACATAATGATGAACCTTTTGTCTTCTACGATAATAATAACAAAGATAAAAGTATAATAATGTTTGCTACAACTTGAACATTTTTTTTAAAAGTCAAACGTGGATGATGGATGGCACTTTTACCATATGCCCTAAACCATTCTATCAATTATATACGATACATGGGCAATACCATAATACCTGCATCCCATTTATCTACTGTTTGTTACCAAACAAACAAACAGGAACTTACACAGAAATATTGCACAAAATCAAAGAACAAACATCAGACTTCTTTCCACTAAAAATAATAATAGACTTCGAACAAGCTATGATTAATTCCATTCTTAAAACATATCCACACACATCCATACAAGGATGTTACTTTCATTTTAACCAATGTCTATGGAGACATTTGCAAAAATCAACACTTAGTGTTGAGTATGCAACCAATATGGAAAGGGAAGACCACTCGGTCCCCCCGAACGTATGGATGGGTGCCCCGATCCCCCCGGGAAACCATTTTGGGCGGGGGGCGTGGCTCGGCTGGTATGCCCAAAGTGGCGTAGCCGGAGTGCGCCCTTTCCCATCCAGGAGGGGTTGTCCTAGACACCCGCACGGAAGACCGCGCCCAGTGGGCGTACCTGAGGAGGGGCCCGCCCTCCCGCAGACGGATAAATAGAGCAGGAATCCGAAGAAGCGTCCTCTTGTTCCTGTGCTCTGAAGGCTGCACCACTCGTTGCTCGTGAGCCCTCGACGGAACAAGCGGCAATTTTGAGAGCTTGTAATCTTGTTGTTTTTTCTTTCAGTACCAGGAGTGCGAAGGATCTGAGACCTCGTTGATCGACTAGTGCTGATTACTCGAAGCTATGGCCGGCAAGAAAGCAGGAAAACGCACCGAGCTGGAGAAAGTTCTCCGCACCTTGTCGTGGACCGCAAATTGGGTAAGGTGGATTCAATCGGTCGAGGTTTGGCCGAGGTCAAGAAACAGCTAGCAGCACAGAACAATCCCTCGGGCCGTCCGAGAAGGTGATAGGTCCGGCCTTGCCGGGGGTCGGCCCAGAGGGTAGGTGGAAACGTAGCAAGAGGAGGGCGGTTCCCGGGGATGATCATGTCCCGGAGGTGCCCCCAGCTGCCCCCATCACGCCGGCGGACAGCCCGGTACCGATTCCGGATATAGGCTTGCCAATTCCTGTGGTAATTACCCCGGTAAATGATGATCAGATGCCCCCAGAACTGGCCGTCCAGTTAGCGTCAGTGTTGCCCTGGCTCAAGAAGAAAGCAGGAGGGGCAGTGGCTGCGGGGGATCCGGCCGAGGAAGCTAGACTAATAATCGAGCAGTTACCGCAGTCGAGAGAAGCCGGGACGGCGAATGTTCCTTTTGTTCCCCCACAGGTGGCGCCAGGAGTACCTACGGTTAGCCGGGAAAAGACGGCAGACACGACGGTTGAACCCGGTAAGCACCCATTGCAAATGGTAAGGGAAGGTTCAGTGCCTTCAAGGCGCGAAAGGGTGGCCCAGCACATCCCAGCGGCCACAAAGGAAATGATATGGGGGGAAAAATATGTGAATATGTTTTCATTGTTGACTGACCATCGTGAGATGGAATATGCAAAGACCCAGAAAGATTTATGGCACCCCAGTCTATGGCGGGCCAAGATGGCGGAATTTAGGGTCGACGAGACCGTAGCAAACTGGGTGAAGGCCTTTTCGATATTTACGGCAGTAATGGGGGAACGTAAGCCGGAAGTGATGACCGAGTTGTCCTGTTACCAGAATAGGATTATGGATTTTTATACCATATATGGGGGGGACGAGTGGAAAGGCTAAGACATGCAATTCCGAAAAGCGAAAGAGTTTGATGCAACTTTGACCTGGGACTGCCTCGACACGGTTTCGTGGCACAAGCAGCTCTTGCCTGGTTCGGCGGGTACGTCCTCGCCGGGCGGGCGCGGACCGGGGACAGTTCGCCAAAAGCCTGCGCTGCCCTTTCGAGCAGGCGCCGGTGGGGAATTTCAGCCCAAAACCGGCGGAAATGGCGGCAAGCGGGGGGTTTGTTGGGGTTACAACAGAGGCAACTGTAACAGGCCCCAGGGAACATGTAGGTTCAGGCATGCGTGTGCGGGCTGTGGGAACTCCTCACACCCGGAGAGTAGCTGTAGATCAAAGAATGGTGGAACGGGAGGAAAAGGGGGGTCTAAGCAAGAGTGAGGTGATGCTTGGTAAACGATTGCCTTCACCTGTCGACATCATGGCTCTAACTCCCTGGTTGAACAAATACCCTGATCATGTATCCGCCGGGGTTTTGAGGAATGGATTCCTATATGGCTTCAACATCCCGGCGGGAGATTTTCGGGGGGACTCCTTTTGTAAAAATCAGTTATCTGTCCAACACAACCCAGGCGTAGCAGCAAAGAAAATTTCCAAAGAAGTCAGCTTGGGGCGGGTGGCTGGGCCTTTTCCATGCCCACCGGTGGCGGATTTCATGTGTTCACCGCTTGGAGTGGTTCCAAAGAAAGACCCAGGGGAGTTTAGACTCATTCACAACCTGTCGGCCCCAAGGGGTTCCTCAGTGAATGAAGCCATTGACCCGGAGGTTTGTTCGGTTCGGTACGCATCGTTTGACGATGCCGTTGCCCTATTGAATCATCTGGGCCCCGGAGCGCTGATGGCGAAATCGGACATCGAATCGGCATTCAGGTTGCTCCCGGTACACCCGCGGGACCAGCGCTTGCTAGGTTTTGCGTTCCAAGGGAGTTATTACATGGATAAATGCATGCCTATGGGTTGCTCCATTTCTTGTGCTTACTTTGAGATGTTCAGCTGTTTTTTAGAGTGTGCATTCACCGAGGCCACAGGGCATAGGCACGTTATGCACTATCTAGATGACTTCCTGTTCTTGGGAACGGCCAGCGATACGAAATGTGCACAGGCCCTGCAGGACTTCTGCATCCTCATGCGGGAGTTCGGAGTCCCATTGGCACCAGGTAAGACGGTTGGACCATCTACTTCACTGGAGTTTCTGAGAGTTGAGCTCGATTCTGTGGTAGGATGTTTCTGTTTACCAATGGAAAAGGTGGCCAAGTTTAGGGCTTCTTTAACGCAATGCCTAGACAAGGAGAAAGTGACCCTGCACCAGTTACAGCAAACAGTGGGTCAGCTTAACTTTGCCTTAAGGGTGATGCCGATGGCCCGCCCCTTCTCACGCTCTATTGAACAAGCTATGGTTGGCCTCAAGGAGGGACACCACCGTACGAGACTGTCGGCAGAGGTTCGCCAGGATATGCGCATTTGGTTGGCATTTCTGGCGGACTTCAACGGTCGAGTAGTGTGGAACAAACCACCAGCATCGTCGGACGAACTGGGTTTGTGGACCAATTCAGCTGGGAGCGTGGGATTTGGCGCCATCTTTGGTAATCAATGGTCAGCGCAAGTATGGCCAACGTGGTGGCACTCCAGCGGCCTGACAGGTAACATTGGGTTCTTGGAGCTGTTTCCCATTTGGGTTGCTCTGATGGCATGGCCAGACGACTTTAGGGACCGCTCAGTGGTGTTTTGGTCTGACAATATGACTGTGGTTGAGTGCATTAATCAGCAGGCTGCCCGCTGCAAGTGGATCTTGAGATTGTTAAAAGAAATTGTTTTATGTTGCATGAAATTGAATGTACAGTTCAGGGCAAAACATGTGCCGGGTGTACTGAATAATGCAGCTGATGCACTCTCTCGTTCACACATGCAGGCTTTCAGGGGTTATCTACCCACAGCGGACCTAGTGGCGGCACCGTTCCCTGAAGCGCTATGGCTAATCGGTGCCCCGGATTACAAGACCTCGTGGCAGCCAGCTTAGCTCCCAGGACAAGGAAGGCTTGCGAAGGAGCGTTTCGTTCCTACTGCACATTTTTGGGTCCGACAGGGAGACAGAGCTGGGGTCAGGAGGAATCCTTCCTGGGGTTCCTGGTAGCGCTGCATAAAGAAGGCCGATCAGCGGCAACGGCCAATAGACATAGGGCGGCCATCTCGTTCATGGCACAGCTACACGGCATAAGTGACCCGACGGGTTCCTTTTTAGTCAGGAAGGCGCTCCGCGGCTGGCAACGCCTCGAGGGTCGCAAACAAGACACGAGGCGCCCGATTGGCTTAGAAAGATTGTCTCTGCTTTTAGCAAAGCTGGATGAGACGTGCTCCTCCCCTTCCGAAGCAGTCCTGTTCCGGGCAGCTTTCGCCTTGGCATTCCATGGGGCTATGCGGGTAAGCAAACTCGTGGCGAGAAACAAGAAGGATATGGAGGGAGGCTTGTGCAGGGATCACGTACGAATAAGGGGTGATTCGATGCTGATCTCGATAGCCAGGTCCAAGACAGACCAGGGAGCTATGGGAGATAGTGTTGTTGTGCAGCGCGCACGAGGGTCCCCCACTTGTCCGATAAAGTGTTTAGAGGAATACTTGGCACAGAGGACGGCTACATGGGGGGGAGCCTGCTTAGGCACAAGGATGGCACCCCGCTGACGAGATTTCAGTTTCAGAGGGTGCTAGCACTTACAATCGCTGCCGCGGGCATGGACCCGTGCGATTTTGGGACCCACTCATTTAGGATAGGGGCTACTACTGAGGCTACGGCCCGGGGTCAGGGTGCGGAGGAAGTAAAACAACTAGGCCGTTGGTCCTCGAATTGCTTTAAAAGGTATGTGCGATTGCACATGTTGTAAAGGCCAATTGACATGCACTCACGCTTCTTGTCTTTTGTTTGAATTACAGTTTTGCAAGCCTGTCACACGGGGCGGAATTGGGAGTCGACCCAACAACAGGAGTTCAGCGGTCGAGGAACACCGACTGGAGAGCGAGTGGTATGGGTCGTGGGCCACTCATATGTGAGGCGCGCCGGGGACGTATTCAAGGCAGGTGACGCGATTCACGCATCTGGAGAATACGGGTACAGAGTGACCTTCCATGGGAAGGGTGGCCTCTGTTTTGACCAATTTCAATCGTTTCTGGAGGGTCTTTTAGGGCGGCAAAGGTCACCGCCATCTGTAGTCATAGTACACCTGGGGGGCAATGACTTAGTGAAGCTGGGAAGACGAGTGTTATTAGAACACATTCTGTCGGCAGTTAGCTGGTTGGCCAAGAGATTCCCGGGGTGCACGATTGCCTGGTCCCACATGATCCCCAGGAAGATTTGGTGGGGGGGTCTCTCAGTGTCGGCGTTGAACCACTCGGATAAGAGGGTAAACAATAAAATTGGGAAATTGTTTCGCTCTGCGCAGTTGCATAGCATTCCCCACGGGTGTATTCGGGGTGATCACATGTATCTGAATGATGGGGTTCACCTGTCCAGGGAGGGGAATGATTTACTCATAGGAAACTTCATAGCATGGCTAAGGGGTTTGAGGAAGCATGACCTTTAGGAGGAGTGGGGGGGGGCCGGATAGTCGGTCAACTATCCGGCCTGTGGCGGTAAGGTCATGATCGGTGAGCAGTAATTTCAAGGTCCCTAGAGGGGGGTGCCACCCAGAATGGATGGGAGCGCCCGGGGGAGGCGGCCATTGACCCCTTCCATGGGGAGGCGGCACCCACTAAGGATGGGTCGCCTAGGGGGAGACGGCCATAGGCCCCTCCCAGGGGGGAGACGGCTAGATGCCCCTCCTACGAATTTCCCGGGGGCCGGATATCCGCTCCGGCAGAAGAGAGTGTGGGGATGGGGGGGAGTCCACGCTGTCCTTCCTACAGATACCTCACACGGGAAGTTGGACGACCTCTAAGATGGTGTCGAGTGAAAGGGGGCCCCCACGACAAGAGAAGTTACAGTTGGCAATGAGGGTAAAGTCCTCTGCGCATGCGCCACTCACACCGTGAGGGCGGGATTTTGGTAGTAGGGATCTGACACCGGTTAAGACCTTGCCGTTGGCCCTTAATGCTAGGATGTACAATTTTAATTTAGAATGTATGCATTTTCAGGATGCTAGACTCGGCTAGGAAACCTTTGTATTAGAGATCTGTTAAGGTTAGCCAAAGAACATGTCTTCATCAAAATGTAATGAAATTAAAATTGTACATAATTCATGAAACGTTTTAATTTAATGTTTTAAATTTTGTTTCATATTTTATTAAATACGGCCAGGGGGGTAACTCCCCCCCGCCTTCCAAAAGTTCAAACCTGTGTCTGCCTCCTCCCATGGGGAATTGGTGTTGGGAGGGGGTGGCGGGCATCCCGGCCATATGGAAAGGGAAGACCACTCGGTCCTCCTGAACGTATGGATGGGTGCCCCGATCCCCCCGGGAAACCATTTTGGGCAGGGGGCGTGGCTCGGCTGGTATGCCCAAAGTGGCGTAGCCGGAGCGCGCCCTTTCCCGCCCAGGAGGGGTTGTCCTAGACACCCGCACGGAAGACCGCGCCCAGTGGGCGTACCTGAGGAGGGTCCCCGCCCTCCCGCAGACGGATAAATAGAGCGGGAATCCGAAGAAGCGTCCTCTTGTTCCTGTGCTCTGAAGGCTGCACCACTCTTTGTATAGGCCTTTCTTCCTTTGTAGAAAAGTAAAGCAGTGTTACACGTAATAAAGTTGTCTTTTGCTTTAGGACTTTTTTCCCTTTGTAGAAATGTAAAGTTGATGAGTCGTCAAGGCTGTGTCAGATTAGGCGAATTTTTTCTTCCCTTAGTAAGTAAAACAACTGTCGTATTTATTTTTTGGTCGGGCGGTAAGGTCATGATCGGTGAGCAGTAATTTCAAGGTCCCTAGAGGGGGGCGCCACCCAGAATGGATGGGAGCGCCCGGGGGAGGCGGCCATTGGCCCCTTCCACGGGGAGGCGGCACCCACTAAGGATGGGTCACCTAGGGGGAGACGGCCATAGGCCCCTCCCAGGGGGGAGACGGCTAGATGCCCCTCCTACGAATTTCCCGGGGGCCGGATATCCGCTCCGGCGGAAGAGAGTGTGGGGATGAGGGGGAGTCCACGCTGTCCTTCCTACAGATACCTCACACGGGAACTCAGACAACCTCTAAGATGGCGTCGAGTGAAAGGGGGCCCCCACGACAAGGGAAGTTACAGTTGGCAATGAGGGTAAAGTCCTCTGCGCATGCGCCACTCACACCGTGAGGGCGGGATTTTGGTAGTAGGGATCTGACACCGGTTAAGACCTTGCCGTTGGCCCTTAATGCTAGGATGTACAATTTTAATTTAGAATGTATGCATTTTCAGGATGCTAGACTCGGCTAGGAAACCTTTGTATTAGAGATCTGTTAAGGTTAGCCAAAGAACATGTCTTCATCAAAATGTAATGAAATTAAAATTGTACATGATTCATGAAACGTTTTAATTTAATGTTTTAAATTTTGTTTCATATTTTAATAAATACGGCGGGGGGGTAACTCCCCCCCACCTTCCAAAAGTTCAAACCTGTGTCTGTCTCCTCCCATGGGGAATTGGTGTTGGGAGGGGGTGGCGGGCGTCCCGGCCATATTACCTTTGCATACCAAATCAAACACCTAATAGCTCTAGCATACGTGCCAATAACTGACGTGGCTGAACACTATAATCTTTTAATTGAAAGTCCTTTCTACACACAAAAGGAACAAAAACTTGCTCCACTTTTGGATTACTTTGAGGACACCTGGGTGGGGAGACTACACAGGTCAGGCCACAGATGCCAACCTAAATTCCTAATACCTTGGTGGTATGTATATCTACCAACCCTAAACCAAGAAGCCAAGACAAACAACGCAGTTGAGGGTAGGCATAATGCCTTCCTATCTTCAACTGGACGAACAACTCCCACACTACACAAACTCCTCACAGCAATCCAAAAAGAGCAAAGTTTTCAAGAATTACGAATGGAGCAATCTGTCTTACAACTAAAACCCAAACTATCAAGACAAACTGCCCAAATGTATCAATATTTACAACAACAAGTACAACTTTACCCTACAACAAGAGGACTGGAATACTTAAAAATGATAGCCAAAACATTAAACTAACAATACTAAGTAAATCAAAGGGTCAAAAACCAAATAAATCCAGATATTTTACACCACACATATCAATATAAAATCATTTTTTCATTATTTTGTCTATTATATTTATTTAATTAATTATATATAGACAAAATAATGATCTACGTATATTAAAAACATTTCATAACAACACATTTCCCACCCAACATAAATATTAATATTAAATCACTTACCTTTCACAGCAACGTCATAGGCAAATCCAATAATCCATAACAATCCATGTAGTGATAAATTCTCAAAATTTGAAATAAAAAAGCCCAATAAATTTTAAAAATACAACTGTGCACAATCCATCCAGCATCCAAAGAAATCGATTGTTCAAAATCCCTGAAAAACCCAAAAATAATGTAAAATAGTAATAAACGCTCCCGGAAACCCGAAAAATAAAGGAAGTATTCTAGACATCTCAGTTCAAACAACTGAAACACACTTCCTTTGATAAAAAAAAACGTCACAGCTCGGAAACGGAAATAGCTGTATCCAAACACCTAGAAGAAAAAATTAACCGATCCCACCCACATAACACTTAGAAAAAAGCATTAAAAATAAACATTAAATACTTGCTTTTTAACAAAATAGAAAAATCCTGCCACAAACTCGCTAACTCAAACTACTGCAAAACACAAAAAGCCTCGATAACGGAAATACGTACCTACTCAACTCCATAATATCTAAATAGTCATATACTAATCCACAACCACTAAATAACAAACTACTACCTTCAAAAGTTGGATAAAATCGTTAAAATATACCTAAATAAACTCTTACCTGCTCAGAAATGAAGTAGCTTCCAACCGCGACCTTCAATCTTCTAAAATGACCCAAAAAGACTATGAGCGGTTACAAAATAAAAGACCCAAATAATACAGTAATGAAAGAAATAGTGCAATAAATGCCCTAAACATTTATTTAACTGTGAAAAATAATGGAAAAATGTTACAATATACTTACCAACATGTTAAAAATTATATGTTGGTTTTTTTTTGCTTACAAGTGTATTATATTCATACTTTTAATATTTATTACAATAAATATTAATAATGTTTAATATTTAATGCAATATTTATTAAAGACAATTCTGATAAAAATGTCAAAATTACTGTCTATTTTTTCTGTATGTATTTTTAACAATCCACTAACATTTTAAAATTATTATTATTAATAACAAAAATGATAATAATAATTTTAAAATATATAAATATTATAATTTAAAAGTATTCTGAAAATGATGTTAATGGTATGATGTACAATATTATTGATATCAATATATCTTTATAAATATGTGAATTCTTTTATAACATCATTTGTACAGCACAGTATTAGGTTTACAAATTAAAAAGATTTATTTTATTATCAATGTATAATTATTTAAATTTGTATCAACATTTTTTTTACTCTATGTATAGTATTCCTCATTGTATAATCATGTACTAAATTTTTTGTATCTACCTAAAATGTACTTTACAAAACAACTATTCAAAAATATTATTTTTCTAATTACATTGTACTTATATTTTTTGGATATTATATTATACATTGATTTGTAATACATATATAATGTACTTTATTTACTATGTGAAAAAATAAATAAAGATTTTTTTGAAAAACCACTGTGTTATTTTTATCTAGTAGCTATTAAAAAATCATAAAAGAAATATTACAAATGTTTTTTATTATATTTTAAAATACATATAGATAAACATAAGATGTTTTTTTCTCAATGTTATTGTCACGATCCGACACGCTTCTCCTCGGGGCTGTGTTGAAAGTCCTAAACCCACTCTTACGCAACCAACCCGTGACCTGGCAATAATCACAGACCAATAGGAGGGTTCCGCAATCGCGGGAAAGGAAAGGGACAGCGGGGAGGGAGATCTGAAATGATAAAAGACAAGGGATTTAGCTTCACACACCTCCCTATCTACTCTAGAATACAGAGACACCCTATTGGTGCCGTGAACTCTTTCCCCCCCCCTCACTAGTATTCAAGCATACCTGAAAAGGAAAATTCTATGTCTTTAGATGCAGGAGAGGGAAGGAAGGTCCTATCAGTGGGAACAATCTGGTGAGGAAGGAACACAAAAAAGGCACATGAATATACAACCGCGTATCATACACGGTAAGCTTCTTACCACACCTCACATACCAATTCTTGCCAATTTTCTGCCTTGTTCCACTTTTCCGTTATCCTAGGTCCCCCCCGGTTCCTCTCCTGCAGTGTGAAATAAAGCACAAACAAGTTGTCGAAAGGAAACATGGAAAAAACAATGAGCAGAAGGTTAACTGCACCTTCGTAATGTTTCTTCCCGCTGACAAATTATAATGTAGTATTATTGGTAGTTTGGCTTGCACTGGACTGCAAATAACAGTTATGTAACCCGCACTTCAATGTGAGTTTTGTAGATAGTCTCTCCTGGACCACAAACACTAATTGTTCCGTAATCCTTCTTTCCGAAAAGTTTATCTTGTTCTATACCAGAGATTATCCCAAGTTTGAAACGCAGCCGCGTTTCTCCGCCACTCGGGAAACCCAACACAGAAGCTTGCGAAGAAATCAAAGGAGGGGAAAACGAACGAACACAGCCGTGTCCGTCTATCCCCGGAAAAAGTACACCCACAGTTCCGGTTCAAGCGTTCTTCCAAATCCGTGTGTTTCCCGCCGGAAACCACCCGGTAACGCTTACTCACGGTTACCTCCCAGAATACACGACCTCTCTTCTCTCCGGCTCACCAAAATTATCGGCTCCGTCTTTGCTGTGGGTTTGGCTTATGTTTCCTGATTTGCGCGGACAACATCTCGCGCTACTTCACGCTTGGCCTCTGGGATATGTAGTTCGAAGAAGCAAAGCAAAAAACCCCACGCATTGCGCGGACAGCGGCCCTTATGGACCGATTCTGACAGTACACCCCCCTTCACAAGGGGCGCTGGCCAGGCGCCGGTTTATCAGGATACTGGTTGTGAAAACGGGACACCAACCGAGGAGCATGCACGGACCCCGCAGGCTCCCACGAATTCTCCTCAGGCCCGTAACCTTTCGATGAAAGCAGGTATTGCAGCCTCCCCCTCACCCATCTGGAATCCAACACTCGCAACACCTCGTACTCAGACTCATTCTGCACCCACACTGGTACTGGTGGACGATGGACAGGGTTTCGAGAAGGCTTCAGAAGAGACACGTGAAACACAGGGTGAATGTGTAAATGGGCAGGCAATCGTAGCTTCACGGCTACAGGATTCACCATTCTCACCACCCGATAAGGCCCGATGAACTTAGGGTTGAACACACTATACCTCCGGAATTTGATGTGCTTAGTGGATAACCACACCAGATCCCCCTGTTTGTATACAGGCCTCGGCCTACGATGCTTATCAGCCTGAGCCTTGTATCTCCCCTTAGCCTGAACCAGATTCTTGCGCGTCGCCAGGAGAATCCTGCGAATGCGCAACATTCGTGCCTTGACATCTGGTAATCGAACCGTGGGTCTGGGGAGGATTAGAGGAGTAACCCTAGGGTGGTGACCATAATTACTAAAGAAAGGAGAATGACCTGTCGAAGAGTGTAGTGTGCTGTTCTAGGCCAGTTCCGCCACCCACAACCAATCCACCCAGGAATCAGTGTCTGCTTGAACATAGCAGCGGAGATACTGTTTTAAAGACTGATTCAGTCTCTCGGTTTGGCCATCCGACTGTGGATGGAAACTGGTTGATAAAGAAGATGAAATCCTCAACTCAGCACACCACACTTTCCAGAACCCTGCAGTGAATTGGGCCCCCCTGTCTGACACTATTACTTTCGGAAGCCCATGCAACCTAACTATGTGTGTTAACATGAGATGAGCTAAACGACCCGCAGTAGGCCCTTTGTCACAAGCGATGAAATGGCCCATCTTAGTAAGGAAGTCCACTACTACTATGATGGCCGTCTTCCCTTGGTCTTTTGGCAAACCCACTATGAAGTCCACGGAAATGCTTTCCCAAGGCATTTCGGGGGTTGGCAAAGGTAGCAGAAGACCCTGAGGTTGTTGTCGATCTGTTTTCATTCCGCATGCACTGGTTTCCCCATCTTTTCAAGTCCAGCCAAATGGAGGGCCACCAGAACTGTCTTAATGCCTTTTCCAATGTTTTCACATATCCCATATGTCCTGCGCTTGGTATTTCATGGCACCATTGAAACACTCTACGTTGTAAAGCTTTAGTGGGCACTAGCACCTGTTTTCCTTTCATTGCCACCCCTTGTCTCAAACGCCATTCTGGATGATGCCGAAGCCAGGTTCTCTAACACACATGATTGTATCCCAGAACGCAAGGATTGCACAAAATCGTTGGTTTGAGTCACACACACCACTTTAGAAGGATCTATGATTGATCTTTTTGGGGTTTGCGTGTGTAACACCGGATGTTCCTGCCGGGTTAGAGCGTCTGCTTTTTTGTTCATCGCTCCGGGCCTAAAAGTGACAACGAATCGATATTCCTCAAAGAAGATCATCCAGCGTAACTGCCTGGGCGTCAGATGGTGTGCTGCTCTTATGAACTGCAGGTTGCGATGGTCAGTGTAAACCGTCACCTGATGAACAGCTCCTAAGAGCCAATGCCTCCACTCCACAAAGGCGTCTCTTATAGCCAATAACTCCTTTTCGGCTATTGTGTAATTGATTTCTGCCGGGTTGAGTTTTCTGGACATATAGGCGATAGGATGCAACATGCCTGTGTCTTCTTGTCGTTGTGATAGAACCGCCCCCAAGGCGACTTCGGACGCATCAGCTTCGACAATAAAGGGCAAGGAGGGATTGGCATGTCTTAGGACAGGAGCCTTGATGAATGCTTCTTTCAACCCATCAAACGCTAATTGTGCTTCAGTGTTCCAATGAAAGGGAACGTTCTTCCTCGTCAGACGGGTCAAGGGGGTTACTAAGGCAGAGAATCCACAGATGAACCTCCTGTAAAAGTTTGCAAACCCCAATAGACATTGTACGTCTTTTACGGTACAGGGACGAGGCCATTCTTTTATGGCCTGTACTTTTCTTTCAGCCATGACTTGTCCTGAAGGCGTAAGCATCACTCCCAAAAACTCGACGGTGGTTACATGAAATTCGCATTTCGTGATCTTACAATACAGATGATGTTTCATCAGAGCACCAACACCTGTTTCACATGATCTTGATGTTCACTCGTCTTGGTGGAGTAGACCAGGATGTCGTCGATGTATACGACTACAAAGAGGTCTAGGAATTCCCTCAACACCTCATTTAAAAAGAATTGAAATGCGGCGGGGGCGTTGCACAGTCCAAAGGGCATCACTAGGTACTCGAAGAGCCCATACCGCGTCTTGAAGGCCGTCTTCCATTCATTGCCTCTTCTTATGCGGACCAGGTGGTAGGCTCCTCACAGATCTAACTTTGTGTAAATGGTGGCCGTTCTGACTTGCTCCAGTAAGACAGGAATCAGTGGTAAGGGATATTGATTTTTTACCGTAATGGTGTTCAAGGTGCGATAATCTATGCAACACCTCTTGTCCCCGTTGGCTTTTGGTATGAAAAATAAGGGCGAAGATGCAGGTGACCGAGAGGGGCGTATATACCCTAAAGCCAAATACTTGTCCAGATATGTTCTCAGATATTCATTTTCGGGTACAGTAAGGGCGATGTTGTGAACCCTTGCCAAGGTCTGAGAAGGACTCGCATTGGAAATCATACACTGTTCCTTACAAAACTCAGAGATGAAATCGATAGTCCTCGAGGTCCAATGGATGTATGGTTCATGTTTTTGCAACCAAGGTAGTCCCAAAATAATGCCATACTGCGGAGCTTGGATAATGTTAAAGGAAATGGTCTCTTGGTGCAAGTCATTACTAATGCACCGATATTCTGGCGTGTGGTATTTTATGGGTCCTGCAATCAGTTCACTGCCATCCACCGCAAATACAGGTTCAGGTTGTTTCTTTTCAATGAGCGGGATACCTAGCCTTTCTGCCTCTGCATAATCCATAAAACACCCAGTGGCTCCGGAATCTACCATAGCCTTAACACTGTGTTCTCCAGTTTCCAACACCAGTATCATTGACATGAAGACGTGATTCTTTTCTTGTTCGCAACAGGCCATAATGGAAGGGATAGTGATTCGGCTTGAGGGTTCCCCTCCATTCACGCTCAAGCTTTGAAGTTTTCCGATTTCTACTCCGAGGTGCCGGCTGCAGTTTGGCCAGTCCTGAACCTTCCGGATTTTGGCTTCACTGGACACTCCCGTAGGTAATGCCCCTTCTTTCCGCAGTATAAGCAAAGTCTGTTCTTCCTGTGGTGTTCTTTCTCGCTGAAGGACAAGGAAGCCCTAACAGCCCCTATCTCCATAGCTTCTTGAGCGGACGTAGTTTTTTCACTGTTCCCTCCTCCTCTCTCATGTACCATTACCACCGGCTCTTTCTTACGTAATTCACCTTTGCGTTCCCTTATACGGTGGTCTAGGCGAAGAGCGAGTTCTATGAGTGCAGAGCATGTACGGGGTTGAGGGTCTTTGTGTGCCAACACGTCCTTCATTTCGTCGTTTCATCCTTGGTAGAATAAAGCGGACTATTTGGCCTCGGGCCAGTCCGTTTCAGCAACCAGGCGACGAAAATTGTTCAAATAAGAAACCAGATCGGATGTGCCTTGTTTCAGAACCAACAGCTCACGGTCTGCTGAAAACGTTTCAGCTCTGCGGTCGAAGGTCTTTTCGAACTCCAACCGAAATTCATCCCAGTCGTGTAGGAGGGGATCATCTCTTCTGACTATAGGGACCGCCCACTGAGCTGCTTCCCCACCCAGATATGAGATCAAAAAGGCCACTCGGGCTTGATTAGTCGTAAACATCTTCGGTTTACACATGAAATGTAGACGTACTTGCGTCATAAACACCTGGACCTTTTTGTTATCCCCATAAAACCTCTCGGGGGGAGCTAGCGGAATCTGTGTGGGCATTTCTACCACTAGGGACGAGGGAGTAGAAGTGCTAGCCCCTGCACTAAACGGATTTACTTGTAGACTATCTAAACGGGTTTTTATCTGAGCGTTCTCCGCTCTGGAAGCAGCGACCTCTCTATTGGAGGCAGCTAGTTCTGTTTGGACCAAAGCTAGGGCAGCCAAAACGTCATCCATAGTGGCCATTTTCTTTCAGCACAGCCAAGAGGAGGATCGCTTCCTTGGGCCGATAATTCTGTCACGATCCGACACGCTTCTCCTCTGGGCTGTGTTGAAAGTCCTAAACCCACTCTTACGCAACCAACCCGTGACCTGGCAATAATCACAGACCAATAGGAGGGTTCCGCAATCGCGGGAAAGGAAGGGGACAGCGGGGAGGGAGATCTGAAATGATAAAAGACAAGGGATTTAGCTTCACACACCTCCCTATCTACTCTAGAATACAGAGACACCCTATTGGTGCCGTGAACTCTTTTCCCCCCCCTCACTAGTATTCAAGCATACCTGAAAAGGAAAATTCTATGTCTTTAGATGCAGGAGAGGGAAGGAAGGTCCTATCAGTGGGAACAATCTGGTGAGGAAGGAACACAAAAAAGGCACATGAATATACAACCGCGTATCATACATGGTAAGCTTCTTACCACACCTCACATACCAATTCTTGCCAATTTTCTGCCTTGTTCCACTTTTCCGTTATCCTAGGTACCCCCCTGGTTCCTCTCCTGCAGTGTGAAATAAAGCACAAACAAGTTGTCGAAAGGAAACATGGAAAAAACAATGAGCAGAAGGTTAACTGCACCTTCGTAATGTTTCTTCCCGCTGACAAATTATAATGTAGTATTATTGGTAGTTTGGCTTGCACTGGACTGCAAATAACAGTTATGTAACCCGCACTTCAATGTGAGTTTTGTTGATAGTCTCTCCTGGACCACAAACACTAATTGTTCCGTAATCCTTCTTTCCGAAAAGTTTATCTTGTTCTATACCAGAGATTATCCCAAGTTTGAAACGCAGCCGCGTTTCTCCGCCACTCGGGAAACCCAACACAGAAGCTTGCGAAGAATTCAAAGGAGGGGAAAACGAACGAACATAGCCGTGTCCGTCTATCCCCGGAAAAAGTACACCCACAGTTCCGGTTCAAGCGTTCTTCCAAATCCGTGTGTTTCCCGCCGGAAACCACCCGGTAACGCTTACTCACGGTTACTTCCCAGAATACACGACCTCTCTTCTCTCCGGCTCACCAAAATTATCGGCTCCGTCTTTGCTGCGGGTTTGGCTTATGTTTCCTGATTTGCGCGGACAACATCTCGCGCTACTTCACGCTTGGCCTCTGGGATATGTAGTTCGAAGAAGCAAAGCAAAAAACCCCACGCATTGCGCGGACAGCGGCCCTTACGGACCGATTCTGACAGTTATAACCCTTTTAAGATTTACACATATAACTGTTTCTAATTTTCATACATACTACACACTTAAACTATGTAATGTGGTACTCCTACTCAAAAGTACATTTCATTAGGGTAGATGCAGGACACAGAACCAAAATAATTTAATATTCCAACTCTAATCAACATTTAGTTAGGGTAGTTGCAGGACACTGAACCTATTTAATTTACTATTCCAACTCCAATCTACTATTAATTAGAGTAGGTGCTGGACACTGAACCTATTCAATTTACTATTCCAACTCCAATCTACATTTAATTAGGATAGGTGCTGGACACTAAACCTAAATAATTAACTATTCCAACTCCAATCTACATTTAATTAGGGTAGGTGCTGGACACTGAACCTATTTAATTTACTATTCTAACTCCAATCTACTATTAATTAGAGTAGGTGCTAGACACTAAATCTATTTAATTTACTATTCCAAATCCAATCAACATTTAATTAGGGTAGGTGCTGGACAATGAACCTAAATAATTAACTATTCCAACTCCAAAAAACATTTAATTAGGGTAGGTGCTGGACACTGAACCTATTTAATTTACTATTCTAACTCCAATCTACTCTTAATTAGAGTAGGTGCTGGACACTAAATCTATTTAATTTACTATTCCAAATCCAATCAACATTTAATTAGGGTAGGTGCTGGACAATGAACCTAAATAATTAACTATTCCAACTCCAAAAAACATTTAATTAGGGTAGGTCCTGGACACTGAACCTATTTAATTTACTATTCTAACTCCAATCTACTCTTAATTAGAGTAGGTGCTGGACACTGAACCTATTTAATTTACTATTCCAACTCCAATCAACATTTAATTAGGCTAGGTGCTGGACACTGAACCTATTTAATTTACTATTCCAACTCCAATCAACATTTAATTAGGGTAGGTGCGGGACACTGAACCTAAATAATTAACTATTCCAACTCCAAAAAACATTTAATTAGGGTAGGTGCTGGACACTGAACCTATTTAATTTACTATTCCAACTCCAATCAACATTTAATTAGGGTAGGTGCTGGACACTGAACCTAAATAAATACCTATTCCAACTCCAAAAAAACATTTAATTAGGGTAGGTGCTGGACACTGACCCTATTTAATTTACTATTCTAACTCCAATCTACTATTAATTAGAGTAGGTGCTGGACACTGAACCTATTTAATTTACTATTCCAACTCCAATCAACATTTAATTAGGGTAGGTGCTGGACAC
This sequence comes from Lissotriton vulgaris, assembly GCF_964263255.1. NCBI lineage: Eukaryota > Metazoa > Chordata > Amphibia > Caudata > Salamandridae > Lissotriton > Lissotriton vulgaris. The sequence goes on along the minus strand of NW_028245479.1, from coordinate 479,935 downwards.
TGAACCTATTTAATTTACTATTCCAACTCCAATCAACATTTAATTAGGGTAGGTGCTGGACACTGAACCTAAATAAATACCTATTCCAACTCCAAAAAACATTTAATTAGGGTAGGTGCTGGACACTGAACCTATTTAATTTACTATTCTAACTCAATCTACTATTAATTAGAGTAGGTGCTGGACACTGAACCTATTTAATTTACTATTCCAACTCCAATCAACATTTAATTAGGGTAGGTGCTGGACACTGAACCTATTTAATTTACTATTCCAACTCCAATCAACATTTAAATAGGGTAGGTGCTGGACACTGAACCTAAAAAATTAACTATTCCAACTCCAAAAAACATTTAATTAGGGTAGGTGCTGGACACTGAACCTATTTAATTTACTATTCCAACTCCAATCAACATTTAATTAGGGTAGGTGCTGGACACTGAACCTATTTAATTTACTATTCCAACTCCAATCAACATTTAATTAGGGTAGGTGCTGGACACTGAACCTAAATAAATACCTATTCCAACTCCAAAAAACATTTAATTAGGGTAGGTGCTGGACACTGAACCTATTTAATTTACTATTCTAACTCAATCTACTATTAATTAGAGTAGGTGCTGGACACTGAACCTATTTAATTTACTATTCCAACTCCAATCAATATTTAATTAGGGTAGGTGCTGGACACTGAACCTATTTAATTTACTATTCCAACTCCAATCAACATTTAAATAGGGTAGGTGCTGGACACTGAACCTAAAAAATTAACTATTCCAACTCCAAAAAACATTTAATTAGGGTAGGTGCTGGACACTGAACCTATTTAATTTACTATTCTAACTCCAATCTACTATTAATTAGAGTAGGTGCTGGACACTGAACCTATTTAATTTACTATTCCAACTCCAATCAACATATAATTAGGGTAGGTGCTGGACACTGAACCTATTTAATTTACTATTCCAACTCCAATCAACATTTAATTAGGGTAGCTGCTGGACACTGAACCTACATAATTAACTATTCCAACTCCTAAAAACATTTAATTAGGGTAGGTGCTGGACACTGAACCTATTTAATTTACTATTCTAAATCCAATCTACTATTAGTTAGAGTAGGTGTTGGACCCTGAACCTATTTAATTTACTATTCCAACTCCAATCAACATTTAATTAGGGTAGGTGCTGGACACTGAACCTAAATAATTAACTATTCCAACTCCAAAAAACATTTAATTAGGGTAGGTGCTGAACACTGAACCTATTTAATTTACTATTCTAACTCCACCAATCTACTATTAATTAGAGTAAGTGCTGGACACTGAACCTATTTAATTTACTATTCCAACTCAAATCAACATTTAATTAGGGTAGGTGCTGGACACTGAACCTAAATAATTAACTATTCCAAGTCCTAAAAACATTTAATTAGGGTAGGTGCTGGACAATGAACCTATTTAATTTACTATTCTAAATCCAATCTACTATTAATTTGAGTAGGTGCTGGACACTGAACCTATTTAATTTACTATTCCAACTCCAATCAACATTTAATTAGGGTAGTTGCTGGACAATGAACCCTCTAAAATATCCCCACCCTTATCCCTTATAAACACTAGATCCCACTACTAAACATAAAAATAAAATTCTATATCACATTTCAAATATTATTTCAAAATAGTTACATAAATCCTATGTTTAATTATTTTATATAATTAAGAATTAAGTAAGTGACAAAAAAACTTTAATATTACATTGATATTTTTAAAGCACTCTCCAACCTTATCCCCTATAAACACAACATCCCCCTACTAAACATTACATAGAAATTGGAAAATATATTTTCATATTAAATATCATTTTTCTAAATATTGTCAATATTTTTTTCGGTTTTTTAAATTTCATAAATTGACTTTTAATAGTTAAATTTGTGGTATATACTTTCAAAAACATACCCACCCTTATCCCCTATAAACCCTTAATTCCACTAATAAACATTAAATGTAAATTTACATTTAACAAAAACATTTGTATTAAAATGTCAATTTATTTTCAATTTTTTTTTTTTTAATTCGATTTCCATTTTTTTAATTCTTAAATTTAGGAATTTTCTTTTTAAAACACTACCCACCCTTATCCCCTCCAAAATTAAATTGTACCACAAAGAGATCTCTTTTTTGCTGGCGGTTTGTCTAAGCGCAGAGATTCGAGTTTGCAACCTCCCCCTAATGGCGGGTTAGTTCGGCGTGTAGTTTGGATAGTGACAGCTTGAGCCCAACTCGATATTTGCAAGTATTTAAATCTAGACAAGTTGGGCCCCACCTTGTTTGATAGGTATTCCCAAGGAAGCAAGGTCCCATCAAGAAACAAGTTTCCCCAGACTGATATTCCTGCCTCTCTTAACGGGAGAACTAGTGTGTCGCACGCCCAGCCTGGAGCCATGGGTAACTCCCATATTGGCGATCTACTAGAGTAGTACCCCAAGTTAATTGTAGATCTCATCTTTGCCCAGGTTCTTGCCAGGCCATGCAGCACCTTCAATTTTACTTTTTTTAAATATTTGTGATCTCCAAACTTAAATAAGTAACCAGATTGACCGACTCCTTCGCAACTCAGTAGAGCCAAAAACATGCTACCTATACCCTCATCTGTTGGCATTTTGAGAAGCATTTGTGAGTGCGATATTTGAAATGCCCATGCATAGATCTGTAAGTCTGGGCCCGCCAGCCCCCCCCCGCCCCCCTTCTCCCTGCGACGCCTGATTTTTTTCCGCACTATCCTTGGGCTTTTGTTTTTCCAAAGAAATGAAGAGATTTCGCCCTGTAATTTAGCCAACAAAGAAGGGTAAAAAAAGAGTGGAATTGTGTTAAATAAAAAAGAAACTTTCGGTAGAATAGACATTTTTACTAGATTCACTCTACCCAACAAAGACAGGGGGAGATGTTGCCAAGATCTCATAAGCTTTCGACATTCTTTAGCGATTGCTGCAAAGTTCATGGGGGCAATCTGAGTAATATCTGGGACGATGTTTAGCCCTAGATAGCGCAGACTTGCACTTAATTGTTCATTGAGACCGCTTGCGTCATCGTTCCAAACCATGATCTCAGTCTTTGAGGCATTTACCTCATATCCTGACACATCCCCGAATTCCTGGGATAACTTAATGGCTGCAGGGAACGCGTGCTGATTTCTGATGTCATTATCATGACATTGTCCACGTTGAGGGCTACCCTCTTTTCCCACTGTCCATAGATAAAGGGCTTGATGGTATCATCCTCTCTTAATTTCTGCGCAAAGGGATCGATACGGAGGTCGAATAGGAGAGGGGATAGAGGGCAGCCCTGCCGAGTTCCTCTTGTAACTGCAAAAGGTTCAGACAGGGCCCCGTTTACCAATACAGAGGCAGTTGGACTATTGTACAACACCTTCACCGCTCTACGAAAGCCCTCACCAACGCCAAATTTGGTCAGGGCCCCCGACAGGAATGTCCAATTGACCCTGTCGAAGGCCTTGGTAGCGTCCAACGTGAGGATAGCTAATGGGATGGAATCTTTAATCGCTATATCTATGGCGCCTATAAGATCATAGGTACGTTTGTGAAGTTGGTGACCCTTAACAAAGCCCTTCTGGTTGGAATGCAGGATATCAGGGGCAACCTGGCCCAGCCTACCTGCTAAAAGGGATGCAAAGATTTTGTAATCTGCATTTAAAATTGATATGGGACGGTACGAGCAACAGTTAGTAGCAGGTTTACCAGGTTTCAGAATAAGTGTGATTGATGCGTCATTCTAAGATGTTGGTGGGAGGGTACCCGACTGCAGTATTTGATTAAACAGGACAGCAAGGAATGGAGATATTTCTACCACCAGATTTTTGTAGATCTCAGCTGGCAAGCCATCTGGGCCTGCAGCCTTGCCTCCTTTGCTGCCCTGAATAGCCGCCGACACCTCCTCCACAGTAATCTCCCTATCCAAAAAAACGCCTTGTTCAGAAGAAAGTGATGGTAGGGAGACACCTTCTAACCAACTATCTACACTGTCAATAGTGATGTTCTTATCCTCCTGATATATCTTTATAAAGTACTCCTTAAAAGCTGATCTAATTTCTGAATCTGAAGAGAGGGTGCCTTTGTTCGTTATTACGGAGTCTATGATGTTACGTGCCTGATCGGATTTGGACTTCCGGGCCAGTAATTTACCAGCTCCCTCCCCAAATTCAAAATGGGATAACTTACTTGCCTCCCATTTCTGGAGGATACGTTGATTCAGAACGGAAGTCAATTTCTCTTTTAGGGCAAGCAGATTATTATGTAGCAATAAAGAATCGTGATTAGGAACTTTATAGCTGGTATCTAATGTAGCTTGTGCTGCAAGTAAGTCAGATTCAATGGATACTATTTCTTGGGTGTATTGCCTCCTTCGGAACGCAGCCTTGTTCTTAATTACACCTCGACGAAAGCACTTGTAAGCATCCCATACTATGCAAGGCTCCGCAGAGCCGATACTGACTTCCATAAACTCACAGGTTTCAGATTTAATAGATGAAACATCATCTGGGGACAAAAGAAGGGAGAGGTCGAAAGACCAAGAACTAGGAGAAGATGTAGTTACTCCATAGAGATTCAAAGATACTGCAGAGTGGTCGGATAGATGCGAGGGCAAATAGCTAACTTTCTTTGCAGAGTCTACCAAATTGCGACTAATTAGAATAAAATTGATTCTGGATTGGAGCCGGTATTTAAAATTTCGGAACGAGAATCCAGATTTCTGCCCTGCTCTTACCCTCCAAAAATCTATTAGACCATACTGACTCATACAGTTAAGAAGGAGAGCTCTAGATCTTGACAACTCTTGCTGCCTACGGGAAAAGATGTTATACTTACTAATTCACTGTGCAGATTTCAATGGAGATATTACTTTTTTCTGTAAGATCACCAAAGACCTTTGAACTGCACACTACATTTCCTTCAGAATGTGCTTCTTTGGCTAAGCCTTTCACTTGGCTATGAGTCCTTGTGAAAATATTATCAGATATATGTCCACCTGAGCAGGATGTCTTTGGTGGTAGTATCATTTGTTGCCCATTCCAGATTACTTAATACACTTGGTATACAGTATTGTAGTGCCAGTCTTGTCACACTTCTCACTGCAGCTGACCCTTGCTGATATGATTTTTAGACCTTGGAAGGAGAGCATTCCATTCTATGATAAAGGTAAAGAGATGAAATCAGTAATGGATCGCTAATTTAAATCCTTTAAAAGATTTTTGTGTGACTAGAGTCCATGTTTGATGTATCCTCAATGTGTTTTTAATGTCCTGAAGTAAGCATATGACCTTTTGTGCTACATCATCACTGAAATGTGCTAAGAGCAATTAAGTCATTATAATTATGACGTTTAATAATACCATGCTTCTATTAATCATGCCATTTAGTGCAAGCTAAAACATGGTTTCCAGTGCTAATAAATAATTAACAAAACAATACTTAATTAACAGTCTGTTGTGTATTATTTTGTTTTATTACCAGCCAACTACAGCACAGACGAAAATCATGCATTAGTTTCTAGGCTCAAAACTCTTTCATAATCGGCAGAAGACACATACATAGTGGCAATAAATGTGAGGATTTAACTCCAATGGCAGTATCTATTGACTACATGAATGTCAATAAATTGGTGGTTATGAGGAGAATAACGTAGGACAAGGTTGGTGCCTTCTCAGTACTTCTCGTACAAGAGGTGTTGAAGTACACTGAGCTTCCCCTAGTGTTATACCTTAAAGTGAAAATATATTTGTGGAGATCACTGAGGGAAGGCAATGGATATAGAGTTAGGTAGAGATACCATTCACCCCAGCTGCATATAAATAGTCAAATACACGAATTAGGATGGACTACAGTGTCTATAACATGGTGACTGCGACTCTCTTGTGATTTTGTGATAACATTATTTAAGTCAATGTGCACCTTTTAACACCTGGTGCATGTATCTGTGGGAGACCTAGTTACCAGTGACCTCATAACAGGTCTGGAGCTGGCCTCTATTTCTTCTGCAGACGTTCCAGATTCGTCACTGCATATTTTAAATAGATGACCATTTTCTTCTGTGAAGTTGATACACATTATTGAGATAATCAAATAATTTAGTGGACAGGAATTTGCCATGTTCATGGTTTTCAGAAGGAATCTAAATCTTTGCACTTTCACGTCTTGGCTATAAATTAGAGTTTGTCGTAGTTGGTTCAAATGTTGCGATCCTGCAAAGACAGCCTTCTATTTTAATAGGTGTTCACTCCCATTACATCATCAATGTCAATGTTTTTGATTTTTGACATGGAAAACAATGTTTCTCCTTAGTTGTTCAGCCCACTAATATCAGACTGTTGAAACCCCTGACTATTGAACTTTTCTATACAAGGGTCTCTAGTAATAGCCATTAACTGGGACCTCAGTATTTGGGCCCTTAAGCAGGAATACACTTTATTTCTTTGGGCAGAAATGCTGTCTGGGGGAAGTGTTAGCTTTCTACTTCTAAGCTTGACACTTCTAGTCATACCATAACTTTTCTAGTGGTGTGTGTTCTCTTTTGAATGGGGTGGGGGTAACAACTGTCATTTTCCACAGTGGGAATTTCTGTCAAACCCATTGACAGTTGCAAACACTTAATAGAAGTCCTTTGAGGCGGAAGCCTTTGCTTCTAATGGAAAACCAGGGCATTCAGGGCATGCATACCGCTTGCTATGAAATTAGTTGTTGAACTATTTGCTGAGACCCCTAACTCTTTATTTTCCTTAATTAAAATCACATATGAATGTCTTGGTAATATCTTCCAACGCATCCATACAGTGGCTCTGTTACTACTTACAGTCTAGGGTTGCTAAAGGTCTCTTGACACTTTACATTATAATGCTGTATTTTACTGTCTAGATATGTTTTGGGGCAAGAGCCCGAACGCTGCATGAACTTCCCACACTTAGGGGATGCTGGAATGAATATAAGGTCTCATGCAAGAGGCCACAGGCCTTTGGAACTGGGACCTGGTAGCAGAGAAAACAACTTTCTCTTGCACCACAACATTCTACAACATAGGATGCCTCTTTTAAAGAGCACTTTAACTTTTCATAACTAAAAGGCATGCTCCAAAACCACACTTGATCAACACCCAGATTAAACATTTCACTGTGTGCCGTTTTGCCGATACATATTGTCACTTAATCTTATTAAGAGAAAAACACATTTGAATGGATAGTTCAGAAGTTCTTTTTCATCCTAAAGGCAAGGATAGGTAATCAGTGCAGAGAAAGGCTGTGTGTTCGAAGGTCTGATCTGACAACCTGCTCCACATTTGTTTGTTCTAGCAGTCCCTGTGGGTACATTATCCTATGCAGAAGACCTGCGTCAGAGGTCTCTGACCAGTGCTTTATGTGACCATGATGTGTTGCTAACCAATAAACTGCTAAACTCTGTTGATTTGCTGGGATTCTCAAAGTTGTATTACTTTTAACCCCATAACGAGGGCATATCATTTTTGACGGGAAACAGCCATCACAACGCAACTTTTACAACGCACTACCATTACAACGCAACTTTTACAACGCATGATCCATTACAACGCATGCATTTACAACGCATGGCATTACATAGCAGATGCTTTTACAACGCATGTCATTACAACGTAAGTATAGGTAAGTATATCATTTTATTTTTTCTTTTATTTAATTTATAACATTATTTAATTATTTTTATTAATATTAAAACTAAATAAAAAAATTAATTTATATATTTTTTAAAAATAAATTTAATATATTAATTTAAGTAATTTTTAAAAATAAGTATGACTATTTGAGTATATGTTTTGGGGTACTGAAGTATATGTTTTGGGGTGTTTGGCTAAATTTAGGGTTCTGGGCTAGGTTTAGTTTATGGGACACAGGGGTATTTTTAGGGTTCTGGGCTAGGTTTGGGTTATGGGGTACAGGGGTATTTTTAGGGTTCAGGGCTAGGTTTGGGTTTTGGGGTACAGGGGTATTTTTAGGGTTCAGGGCTAGGTTTGGGTTATGGGGTACAGGGGTATTTTTAGGGTTCAGGGTTAGGTTTGGGTTTTGGGGTACAGGGGTATTTTTAGGGTTCAGGGCTAGGTTTGGGTTTGGGGTACAGGGGTATTTTTAGGGGTAGGTTTGGGTTTTGGGGTACAGGGGTATTTTTAGGGTTCAGGGCTGGGTTTGGGTTTTGGGGTACAGGGGTATTTTTAGGTTTCAGGGTTGGGTTTGGGTTATGGGGTACAGGGGTATTTTTAGGTTTCAGGGCTGGGTTTGGGATTATGGGGTACAGGGGTATTTTTAGATTTCAGGGAAGGGTTTGGGTTATGGGGTACAGGGGTATTTTTAGGTTTCAGGGTTGGGTTTGGGTTTTGGGTTAAAGGGGTATTTTTAGGTTTCAGGGTTGGGTTTGGGTTTTGGGGTACAGGGGTATTTTTAGGTTTCAGGGCTGGGTTTGGGTTTTGTGGTACAGGGGTATTTTTAGGTTTCAGGGTTGGGTTTGGGTTTTGGGGTACAGGGGTATTTTTAGGTTTCAGGGCTGGGTTTTGATTATTGGGTACAGGGGTATTTTTAGGTTTCAGGGCTGGGTTTGGGTTTTGGGGTACTGGGGTATTTTTAGGGTTTAGTTTTAAAATAAATCATTTAAGTTAATTAGAAAAATTAATTTTAATAATTTTATTATTTATTAATAAGAGTTCTTTATTTATAATAGTTCTTTTAAAATTAAACTTAAAGTAATATATGTACAAAATAATTATTTAAAAATAATTTAATTTATTAAATTAATTACATTTAAATTAATTACATTTTTTTTAAAAAAATATACTTACCCATACTTACGTTGTAATGGCATGCGTTGTAATAGCATCTGCTATGTAATGTCATGCGTTGTAAAGGCATTCGTTGTAAATGCATCTGCGTTGTAATAAATGTGTTGTAACGGTGTGCGTTGTAAAAGTTTGCGTTGTAACGTCATACATCCACTTTTGACAGATGGTGGTAGATGATCTTAGTAATGAGGTAGAGGCTTTTACCTGTACTCCAGCTGTGAGGATACCTAGTGGCACTCCCTCTTCAATTAACCAATCAGTAATCTTATAAAGCATGGCTACTCACACGTGAGAGTCTGAAGGCACTGAAAGAGGGGGAGGGGTCTTTGGTTCAGTTTAAAAGCCAGGGCTCGAGGTCCTTCCTGAATTGCGGCAGCGATGGGAATTGCCTCAAGTGCAGAGGCAGGGAATTCCAGGTCTTCTCAGTGAGGTAGGAGAAGACTCTTCCTCCAGCTGTGGCCTTGTGGACCTGTGGGCTGGTGGCCAGTGCCAGTTGGGTGGAGCTGAGATGTCTGGTGGAATCGTAGAAGGAGATACAGTGGTTGAGGAATGCAGGTCTGGAGTTGTGGAGAGCTTCATAGGCATGCATGAGCAGTTTGAAGGTGATTTTTTTGTTGACAGGTAGCCAGTAAAGGTCTCTCAGGTGGCCCGAGATGTGACCGCGATCTGGAATGCCCAGGATGAGTCTGGTGGCGGTGCTCTGGATGTTCTGCAGTTTTTGAGAGATTCTGGGTGGTGCCGGCAAACAGTGCCTTGCCGTAGTCAAGTCTGCTGCTGACAAGTGCATGGGTGACTGTTTTCCTGGACTCAGTGGGGATTCACTTGAACATTTTACAAAGCAGGCAGAGCATGTGGAAGCAGGGGGATGAAACAGCATTGATGTGGTGGTTCATAGAGAGCAAGAAGTCCAGGATGATGCTGAGGTTTTGAGCGAGGTCTGTGGGAGTGGGGGGAGTTCTGAGCACTGCGGGCCACCAGGAGTCATCCCAGGCAGAGGAGAAGGAGCCCAGGGTGGTGAGAACTTCAGTCTTGTCTGAGTTAAGCTTGAGGCACATGTCTGTCATCCAGGTGGCGACTGCTTTCATCCTGTTGTTGAAGTTGCTCTTGATGGCTGTGGGTTCATCTGTGAGGGAGAGAATCAGCTGGGTGTCGGAGTAGAAGACAATATTGAGTCGTTGGCTTATGACGATGGCTGCAAATGGGGCCATATGGATGTTGAAAAGGGTGGGGATCAGGGAGGAAGCCTAACGTACTCTTTAGATGATCTCTGTGGCCTCTTAAATAGGCCTGGGGCAGAGTTTTACTTTGTGGAACTCAGCGAAGTGCCGGGAATACTCTACTGCACTCAGCGGAGTTCCGTCAGTGGTGGAGTCTGTTAAGTCCTGCTGCTTGCACTGATATTTAGCATCTGGAGTTTGTCCCACACTTGCACTATGTGTTACAATAGACTACAGTAGACATTCTACTCAAGCGGCAGTTTCCTCAACGCAAGCTGCAGATTTCTAAACATGAGCGGCTGTGACCTGCTGCAACCGCCTGTGTTGAGAAATCTTGTTGGGGGGAGGTCTAGCACATGATTTTTTCTTGCAAGTGCTCATGAACTTAACATTGGTGAGCCGCTCAGGAGAAAATATCCGGTCTGCGTCACTTTGCAGAGTTTTTGGGGGCGGGCAAAATCTCTGTGAACACCTACTGCAGAGCGGAATTCTTCGCCCACCCCTACTCCTAAAACCCTGTACTATCTTATGGCTGAGCCTGATCACATCTCATGATTGTATGTGGAGAATGCTTATGTAAATCTGGGTATTTGTGGGGTGTTTGGATCCCCCTTTTATAAACAGCTCTAAAGTCTTCTGGTGCTCATAGGATTAGTGGTAGTGAGAGTTATTTATTACCATCATGCGTAAATGTCTTCTATGCTGCTCCTTAGACCCTGCCCTTCCACTGGAATTTAATGTGAAGCCAAGTGCAGTGTGGCATTGACTTGCTTCCAGAGCAAGGACCTTTTGAGTACTTGAAGTTGAAACTGATCCAGCAAGTCAATGTCGGACCTGGAAATAGAGCAATATTTGGACAACTGCTAAGGTTGGATGCTTAGCCTGGGCACAATCTTCATTAAAAGGCGTGGGTTCATGACCCATCCCCTGCATCCTGTAATTTGTGCTGAGGGCTGGAAAATCGGCCTGGAATCCACAAAAGAGAAGGTTATGTTTCCCCTAAAGATGGTTGCCATGCAGTTGCGGTAAATCAAAAATAAAACTGTGAGCGGTGCAGCTACAACTTCCCCAGTGCATTGCAGATGACTTGACAAATGATGTCATAGGCAATATTAGAAATGGCATCATTGATCTCATTACCAGTGGCATTACCATTGACCTCCTAGATCTGATCATAGTAAGTGTTCCTTGGCCATATAACCCAAATTTGACAAGGTTGACCCTATGACAATCCCACACACGTTCTGGGAGCAGTGAGTTGGATGCATTAATTTGATGAGCTCAGATTCCACTTCAGAGTAGGCTCTGAATGCCAGTTTTAAACTTTGGTAGGGCTTCTCTCAGCACTCCTAATTTCAGCTGTCACAGAGTGCAGAGTTTGACCTGGCACTGTGCCAAGGTACTACACTTCGCAAGCAGCAGACTTTTGATGCATGAGCTCCACAAACCTAACCCTGCAGTTCACACTGGGCTCCCTACACCCAACCCCTGTGTACCCAGATCCCATTGTGTAGGCTATCAAACATGTGCCATAAGAGGGAGGCCTTTTTTACTAGACACCATGCAGAAGAATCCATTGAATGCAGCCGTTGGCCATATACGGTGTCTTCTGGAAGTAGGCCAATGCCTAGTTTCCCTGCTCTAGAACCTGCTAGGCTTGGCCTTTGTCCTTGCAATGGTCTCTGTGAACAGAAGCTTCTGCCTTCACATGACTACACTGCAGAGGTTAACTCCAACATCATTACCATAAAACAGTCTAAGTTGGGAAATCGAAGCTTAATGATACCTAGATTACATGTTATAATCATTTTAAACTAGGCTCATATTTACAGGGCTTAATTAGCTAAATTTTATATTGCTGCACTGATTTAACACTTTGTGCTACTATTCTAATTCAATACATTTATACAAGATCACATAGCACTTTCATAAAGATACAACCCATCCGCTGAAAATGAAATGTTAATTTTTACCATTGTTGAGGATAGGGCATTATGACCCATTCATGGCTTTGTCGCTGCCATTAAAGGCGTAGCACCACACTTAGCAATGTTATAAAACAACATGCAACAGTTGGTGCAACGGCACATATGATATCCAAATGTGCAAATGCATAAAAGTGTAAAATGTAATTGTAGTGTTAGAGCAAACACAGATGTGGGGACTAAGCATAAGCATGGTGGGTATGAAGCCTTTTGAGATATATATATATATATATATATGTGTATATATATATATATATATATATATATATATATATATATATATATATATCACCTACTGGCGGTCACCGGGAGGTAGTTGTAGTTATTATGTAGTTTCTATAGGAAGAGCATTTTTTCATTTGCCAATATCTTTGGCGTCAATTGATGAATCCTCGTGAAATTTTTCAAACTGATACAAAGCTCTCTACAGGCACTGTTTTTGCAATTTTGAGGCAATCCGTCAAGGGGGGCCGAGAAAAAGGTAGGGTCCCAAAACTCTTTTTCTCCATGTTAATTTTCATAGGAAACATTAGACACGGCTACAGCCTGAACTGTGGAACAGAATTACACCAAATTTAGCGGAAAAGTAGTCCTTGGTCCGGAAAGCTCCCTTTTTGTTAAATGGTGTAAATTTGTTCTGTAGCTGCAGAGAAATGTAAAGATTTTTAAGATATACAACTGAGGCAGCAGTGGCTACATGACCCCTACTGATCTCGTGCCTGAGATCTGTTTGGATGTCAAACTTTCAAACCAGGAAGTGTTGGCAGCCATCTTGTGATTCGCTAGAACCGAAGCACAAGAAAACATTTATTTTTTTTAAAAAATGTTTTCTTGTGCTTCGGTTCTACCGAATCACAAGAAAACATTTTTTTTTTAAGAAAAGGGTGCAGGGTAGAAACACGCTGACCCCCTAGGCCCTTAGGCGGGTCTCACAGGGACCCCCAGGGGTCATATATATTTTCATATTTCCTGTTTGGCAGGAGTTGTGCCGGATCCGCGACTCCTGATGTTTTCTTTTGAAAAAAACAAAGAACGGTCTTCCGCATTTTGTTAAATATATGCCCCGGGTGGGCCAGGTCCCGGAGGCATTGTGGAATGTAAGAGGGGGTGAACAGGATCCCCTACCTTGAGCTATTCAAAGCCCCGGGGACCACCACCTCCCTCGGTCAATAACTTAATTATATGCGGGCAGCCTCGCGACTCCCCCGCTGCCCCGGGGCACAAATGTAAAATAAAAATAATGCAGGGGAGCCCCTATGGCCTTCACTGCAGCCCTGGGGACCGTGCTAAATATAGCGGGAATATGTGGGCCACTGCAGCCCCAGGGACCACCACCTCAATGGGGCTAAAATTAAATATTATTGGATTCTGACCCACCACGCAGCCCCAGGGACCGCCACCTTCCCGAGGCACAGAGTAACATTTTAAATAATGTGGGGAAGACCTTTGGACTACCACCTCCCCGGGGCAGTAACAATTATATGCCTGGTGGCTCCCCCGCTGCTGCAAGGATCGCCACCTCCCAGGGCTAAATTTACAAAGGAGGGGGACTGCGCAGCACCCCTGATGGAGCCCTACATGGCCCTGGAGACCGCCACCCCCAGGGCCATCTCCAGCAATGTCCCGGGATGCCCACCCCGGGACATTGCAGTTCGTGATGGCTTGGCAGGAGCACTGGCAGGGCCCCCCGGGCCATTAGGCTCCCCTGAGGTACTCAAATAAGTGACCAGGCCTCGGAGGATGGGGATCCTAGGGCCAATATCTGTCTAAGGAGGGGGCCTGCATGGGCCACCCTCCCCTTTAAAAAATATATATATTAAAGCCTGGCCCCGCAGATGGGTTCCCCAGGGCCGAAATCAGCCTGGGAGGGGGGTTGTGTAGTCCAAAAAAAAAAAGCCTAGCAACTCGCCGGAAGCACCGCCCGCTTTCTCCACTACTCTGCAAACATGCCTTCTAGCATGCTGGTGCTTGTGGTATGAAATCCCCTTGGCTGCTGAGGGTCCTTAGTGGCCAACAAGAGCTCCTGTTACCTCCAGTAAGCGGCACACAGTGGGATTGCTGAGGAGTGGTCGGAGGACATGGCCCCATTATCCACCACTCTGCAAATGTGCCACTTAGAGAACTGCTGGTGGGCAGATGAGGTCCCCTTGCTTCCTGAGGATCCCCCAAGATAAAATATAAAATATAACTTAAATAAAACCTTAGTAGGCACTTGGCACCCAATCCCCCAGGGATCAATATATTTAAAGGGGAGTGGGGTTGTGTTGCCATTTTTTTTGTTTTAAAGGGAAGGGGGGGGCAATTGGCCCCCTCACCAAACATCATTAAGACCCAGGGATCTTATCCCCGGGACCGCATTATTTAAAAGTCGGTGTCTCAGTGCTCACCTAGGGCACCCACCATTCACTTGTTGGAGGCTGCCAGGAAATACCAAGGGCCCTGTGGTCCCAGCTGTCTTCCCACATTCTGCAAGAGCCCAAATTTCTCACAACAGAGGGAGCAACTATATTTGCTGCTTCCTCTGTCCATGAGCAATATCTTGATCTGCTTCGAGAAACAAATCTCAAGTCTGCTCCAAGCTGGATGGAGAATTTTTAAAGCCAAAAGGGAGCAAACACAAAGTCTCCTCTCAATTGGCGGAAAATTAAAAAAACACTCCCATCAGGCAGAAACAAACACAAGTTTCCCTGCCAGCACCGGAGGAAACCACTGTGTCCCAGGGGTGGGTTCCTTGAGGCACAGTGTGCAAGCTGGCCTAGGGTCCCCAGGGCCATTAAAGGCTGAGGGAGGGGGCTGTGTGGCCCCCCTCCCCTACAAATCTACTGCAGGTGCCGAGCCGAATATGGCACAGGAAGAAGGGCACACCCCTCTCCCCATATTTATTAAATCGGGTACTATGAGATAGCGTCTGGGGGCCCAAATATGGCTTAGGGAGAGGGGCCATGTTCCCCTGCATCATATATCATATATTATATATTAAATAGGGTCCCAGAGGGATAATGGCCCTGAGGCCAAATATGGCTTGAGAAGAACACACACTCTCTCCCTATATTTTTAAATCAGTTCCCGGGGATGGGATCCCTGGACCCGCATATGGCTCGGCGATGGGGGATGCACGCCCCCCCTTAATTAAACAATGCAGCTCAGTGCCGCCACTTTGTTATTTGTTCCCGTTCACACAGAAGTTCCCAACTATGATATCGATAGAAATAAGACACATATTTCAAGTTTTAAAAGAGACAACCACTATATCATAAGATCCCACTACTAAAAGTTTAACAAACATAATTCCTAAAGCACCTGAGCACAATACAGGTCAGGTACCAGCAATTCCTACTTAACAGTAACTAATGTCACTTTCTGAAAAAACGACAAGTCAAACCCCTGCCTACCCAAGACGATACCAAGAAATGCAAATGCCAGAACACCTAAACACTACATATAACAAAGAACCCTACCTACTACACGACAACAGAATAAAAATCAAAGAATATTATTATTTGCATCTAAAAATAACCTTCTAATTCTAAATCAATGCAAAACGTGGATGATGGATGGAAATTTTGAAATATGCCCTCCGCCATCGACCCAGAGATATAACATACAAACTGAATATCCTAACACTAACATACCCCATTTATGCATCACCGCCTAACAAAGTGCAACATGCTATTAACCTTTAGACCACATTAAGGTCAAAACTCACCACCAAAATTGGAATGGATTTTGAACAGGCAATTATACAAACAATACTTAAACTATACTCACAAACAGCCATCCAAGCTGATGTTGCCACTTCAACCAAAGCATTTGGAAACACCTGCAAAACTTGCACTAAAGGCCTTATTACGATGGTGGTCAGTCCGCTGACTGCTATCGCAGCAGTCAGGAGACCATCTGAAAAGCATGCAGCAGTCCGACAGCCGTGTTACGATTTGACCTCTGTGCTGGCGGTCAGAAAGTGCTCCAGACCACAGCGGATTGTTCTACGGTCATGGAAAAGGGCTACAGCACAAACCGCCATCATTTGGAGCACCTCCAGCACATCCATGCACTATGTGCCACGCACCATGTCGCGTGTGGCACACAGTGTATTGAGGTGACTGGGGGCACTACATTTGTCCCCAGGTCCGCTTTACAGTGGCCCAAGATGGACGGGGGCTCTGTTGGGGGCCCCCAAATTATGTTTCCGACAGCCTTTTTATAGCCCACCTTCCTGACATGAAAAGGCTCTCGGAAAGGGATATTGTAATCTCGACAGCAGTGCCTGCCTCTGCACCGTTCCTATACAGGACTACGATTCCGACCACGGCCCCATTGCGATCACTGATCCTGGCGGAGGCGGCATCCTTCCCCCAATCACTGTGGGTATGACCACTGGCATTGTAATCCACGGTCTGACCGAAGGGCTGACGGTGGTCGGTCCGCCACCGATGGCCTGTCGGTTCATCATCCGACTGACATCGTAATAAGGCCCTAAGGGGCAGATGTATCATTCGGTTTTTTCTCGCAAACGCTGCAATTCGCAAAAAAGCAGCGTTTACGAGAAAAAAAACGGAAAATGCGATGTAAAATGGAAATCGCATCGCAAATTTAAGGAATCTCAAAATTTGCGATTCCTTAATTTTGCATCAGCATTTAAGGAATCGCAAATTGCGATTACTTAAATGCTATGTATGAAGCACCCAAGTTGTGCGAATTCCAATTAAGAAATCGCAAATTACCACCAACTTGTGTTGGTGGTAATTTCCAATTTCTTTTACAAGTGCACTTTTTGGCATTTGTAAAGGTGTCATGTGGCGCACATACATGCCCTTAGGGCATGTATGTGCACCATATGCACACACATGTAAATTTCAGGGGTGCAGCAGGGTGTCCTTTGGACACCCCTGCACCCTTGAAATGATTCTCAATTTGCGATTAGCAAATGGCAAATCGCAAATTGAGAATAACTTCCCATTTCTTCCTATGGGCCTCCTGGCCCATAGAAATGAATGGGAAAGTATTTCTTAATTGCGAATTCGCAATTTGCGAATTCGCAATTAAGGAATATCAAGAAATTGCAAAAAAATTGCGATTTTTTTATATACCATTTGCGATTCTCAAATAGCGATTCTCAAAAAATCACTATTTGAGAATCGCTAATAGGTATTTTGATACATCTGCCCCTAAGTGTAGAATATGCAGGAAACAGCCAGTTTGCCTTTGGATTAAAAAAGCTAATAGCTCTCGCATATGTACCTGTAACAGACTCAGCTAACCACTACAACATGCCGATAGAATCCCAATTTTTCCAAAGATGTTAACAAAAACAAATTGACTACTTCGAAGGCACAAGGTTTGGCAGACTGTACCACTCTGGACACAGGCATCAACCCAACTTCCAAATACCATGGTGAAATGTCTATGAAAGCATCATGACTCAAAAAGCCAAAACCAACAATGCTATAGAAGGGTGGGAAAAATCCAACCAGAACACTAAAAAAAGAACAACGCTTACAACTACTAATCATAGAAGAGTCAGTAAACCAAATTAAACCTAAAATAACCAAGCAAACCAGGACAACTTACCATATGCTACAATTCAAAGTCGATTCAGAAAAGGGGGTGGTGATGAACAGAGTGTCTGAATTAAGCAGACCACTCTTACCCAGTCCAAACATCAGGGCTTGATCCATCACCGTTTTTTAGCTCAGAACCTGGCTACATGCAAATTAGTCTGGCTCTGGCCCAGTGCATCATGGGAACAGGGCAGACATATAGCCAGGTTCTGAGCTGGGATGGTGCAGTGAGATAAATAACAGTGATGGATCAAGCCCTGATCTTTGGACTGGGTAAGAGTGGTCTGCTTAATTCAGACACTCTGTTCATCACCACCCCCTTTTCTGAATCGTTTTTGGCCACTATAGGTGTGGCAGGGTATACTCAGACATGAGTCCCTTTCTCACTGCACCATCAGGATTCAAGCAAGCCGGGCCGAAGAAGGCTGAAATGCCAGAAACCGGTCCCCGGTAGCTTGTCTCCTTTCTGGTGAAGAATTGGCTTGGTAGTTTAGTCTGCCCTGTTCCCATGATGCACTGGGCCAGGGACAGACTGATTTGCATATAGCCAGGTTCTGAGCTGGGATGGTGCAGTGAGATAAATAACGGTGATGGATCAAGCCCTGATCTTTGGACTGGGTAAGAGTGGTCTGCTTAATTCAGACACTCTGTTCATCACCACCCCCTTTTCTGAACAATTCAAAGTCAGGCTCTATAATAATAAATGAGTAGACTAACTAGAAATTATAGCTAATTCGCTATTATAAACCGCATGCATACCAGTATACGCACAACTACAATAGAACAAAACATACCACCACAATAACATAAACATACTTAAATAAATATTACAAACATTACTTTTTATAAATCAGTCTATTACAAAAATATAATAATAAAGCATACAGTAAGACTGATAAATAAAACAAATATTATAATATTTAATTAAAAATATTCATATGAAAACAAAAAACATGCAATAGAAAACCTATACAAAGCAGCTCATGAGTTAAAACACACACATAAAGAAATGTACTTCCCCATGTTGAAGAACCCTGCCTTATGACCCTGGCGGCGCAGGGTACGCCTAAAATCTCCAAGTTCACCTGCCTTGTCGGACAGAGACACGAGACACTGTTAGGCGTAGAAAACCAGGTTTATTAGCTGCAGCTAAGCACAGTTGTCCCAGAAGTACAGAGTAGGTTCTTAGGAGACTGCCACTTTATTCCGTGGCGCACAATCTTTTATAGCACACATATTTACAACGTATACTCCCAATACATACAAGGCCAGCCAATAGGAAAAGTTGGAAAACAAGCTATCAAGTGTCCCAAATACGCCCTTCTTTCAGACCCTGTGTGTCACCCCCACCCCCACAAGTTAATCAGTGCTAGTGCCTACAATCCAGTTTGCAGGTGGCAGGACGTATTTGTGTGCCTCAAAGTATAGTTGTGTAACAAGAGAATACAAGGAGAGAATAGCGAAGGCCAGTCGGATAAGATAAAGTAAGGAAAGAATAGGGAGAGCCAAACAGTCAGTCGAGACAGGGATCAATCAACCTAGACATGGATTAGTGGACTCGGCCAGACCCTGACATCGGTTTCGTAAACAAGGGCAGGGGGTTACTTTTTAACAGAAGAGACATGTAGCAGCTGGAAAAGGCAAAAACACTCCGTTCGCCGTGCTGCCTAAGTGAGGGCAACACAAAATGGCGACGGGACACAAAATGGCGGCCGAATACAGGACAAAGTCGGAAACCGAAGAACCTCAATTGCAGTAAAAGCAAAATAGGTATACATATTAAAATGTAACATTTTCCGCCTAAAAATAAATATAAAAATGATACTTTGGGTTTTATAGCTGAGGTTTGTAATCCACCTCCACTTTGCAAAAATCCAATCCACAAAGACATCGAAAACAAAAAGTAAGAAACCCAAAAAACAAAAAATGAAATAACCACATTAAATTAATGAAATGACCCCCAATCATTGGAAACCACAAATACACAAACAATATAAAGTAAAAACCACTAAAGGAAATCCAAACAATCAAAGGAAATTACAACCCAAATACAATGCAAGCATAACATTGCAATTCTATAAATGTAGTACAATGTATGTATGTATGTATTGTACACTTGTATAGCACAAGCTGTCACCCAAAGGGTATCCTGGCGCTTTGACTCCGCTAAACCAGGTATGCAGTCACCACATTATACTGTTCTAGGAAAAAGGTAGGTCTTCAAACCTTTTTTAAAATCCCTCAAACTCCGCAAAGAAAGGGAGAGGCAGTTCCAGAGTTTGGCGGCTGAGCATCTGAAGGAGCGGCCACCCATTCGCAATCTCCAAACTCCTGGGACCATCGCCAAACATGCCGAGGAAGAGCCTAACAGTCTTGCTGAGCGGTACCACGAAAACAGTTTCTGCAGCAAGACAGGTCCTTGGTCATGCACTGCCTTAAAGGCCAGGCAAGATGCTTTAAAACAAATTTGTTGCTGAACAGGTAGCCACTGACGGTCTGTTAGTGCCAGGGTTGAAGACGCTGCGCGTGGCCTAGATAGAGCAAACTTTGCTGCCATGTTTTGAATGAGCTGCAGCCTACTAATCAGAGTGCTAGGTGCGCTCAAAAGTAAAGCGTTACAATAATCAATCCTACATAGGATGATACCACATACCCCCTCTGGCCTAGCCTGCACTGGAAGCATGGGAAGAATTTTACGCAAAGTGCGTAATAACAGCATACAAGTGGAAATGGTCTTGTTAACAAAGCCACCCATCTGCAGATTGGGACTAAACATGACTTCCAAATTACGAGCTGAATCCGCCGCCACCACTGTGCACATAGAGGACGATGGCCAAAAATCAGCCGGTAGAGGGCGCGGGGTACGATCAGATGAACAATACAATACCTCAGTCTTTGAGCCATTCAACTGGAGAGAATTGGTTCTCAACCAGTCAGCCGTAGCAGACATGCATTGCTGAAAAGTCTCCTTAGACACAGCGTCTTCTCCTTCAAGGGAGAAGATGAGCTGTGTGTCGTCAGCGTAATTGATCACTGAGATGCCGAAGGACGTAATTAGACTAATCAGAGGGCGGAGGTACAAATTAAATAGGATGGGGCTAATAGCTGACCCCTGGGGTACACCTTGCCCTACTCTCTTGATCCCTGATCTAAAAGGAGGCAAGGCCACCACCTGATGTCTATTCTGGAGATATGAAGTTAGCCATTCCAGTGCCAATCCTGCTACCCCAATCTCCTCCAGCCGACTAATAAGGATGGGGTGGCTGACCGTGTCAAATGCGGCCGACATGTCGAGCAGCACTAAAAAGTCTGCCCGACCAATGTTGACCCGCGATCGAAGATCATCCAACACGACCGCCAGCACCGACTCCGTACCATGCGCTGGCCGGAAGCCGAACTGGGCCACATCCAAACAGATGTTCCTTTCCAGAAAGCTGGACAGAGACTGGGTCATGAATTTTCCCATGATCTTAACCGGAAAGGGAAGCAACAAAATTGGCCGATAATTCACCGGGCAGGTGGGGTCGAGTGTGGGTTTCTTCAGAAGAGGAAAGACCACAGCCAACTTCCAGCACTCTGGCACCGTAGCAGTGCTAAAGGACTGAAGACAGATGGAATAGAGGGGGCGAAAAAGCTCCTCCTGAAAAAGCTTCCAAAATTTATGGGGTAGCGGGTCAAGAGGAGAGCCCGAGGACACACCATTTGCAAGGGAACAGAAATCCTCAAATGGAGGAAGGGTAAAGCTTTCCAACTTTGGATGACCTGAGATGAATAAAGGTGCATGGGCAACAATTGGCTGAGGACATGAGCAGCCCGAACTAGCGAGTCCACTCAGAATGGTGGCAATCCTGTCCTCAAATGCGTCAGCCAAGGTGTCGCAGAGGGACTGTGAGGCCGGAATATTGTTTGCCTCACAAGTCGGCTTAGAAAGATCATTAACTATTTTAAACAGGGTCTGTGATTTGTTAGACGCCTGTAATAGCATATCCTCTAGATATTTCGCTTTAGCGCACTTAATCTGGGCTTTATAGTCCAGCAGTGCTTGTTTAAAGAGGGATCTAGCAGACTCTGCATAGTGCTTTCTCCATACCCTTTCTGCCTGTTTGAATCTTATTTTCGTGTGGAGGAAATCGTTAGAGTACCACGGCATGGCAGGCCTACGTCTATCTTTTGATTTCCGCAGGGGGGCCAGCTTGTCCAGCGAGTTGGTAATTTGCATACATAGGCCTGAGTAGCTCGCCTCCATATTCCCCTCTAAGGAGAAACCTCCAGAAAGCAGAGTGGGAAGAACACTGCTATTAGGAAGTTTAGACCATTGTCTGCTAGTTTTGGTGGGACCCAAGCTGCACTCTCGTGCAGAGTCGGCGAGGAGACCTAGGGAAAAATGGACTAAAGCGTGGTCCGTCCAACATTGAATGATTATATCCCTAATCTCAACCTGCGTGGCTTCCGCGAAAACCAGATCTAAGGCATGGCCCTGCAAGTGAGTCTGGGAGAGTACCAGTTGCTGCAGTTGAAGATTGCTACACGCCTGGCACAGTTCTCTATAAGCTGGGTCCGTCGGCCCATTTGGCCACAAATTAAAGTCCCCCAGAATAAGTAATCTAGAATGAGTATTGGAAAGGTCATAGATTACATCAATCAGGTCAGGTAGGCTGGACAGTGCATTACCCGGAGGTCTGTAACATAGCAGTCTGGAATGCAATACTCCTTTCTGTCCTTTGAGGGAAAAGCCCATAAGTTTGAATCCTTGGACCCTCTTTACCTCAAGCTGAGAGAAATGCAGAGTGTCCCTAAATATGAACCCTATGCCTCCCCCTCTATTCCCCATACGAGAATTATGCCTGATTTTATATCCCGAAGGACAGGCCAGCCCAAGTTCTACCTCGCTGTCTGCTCGAGTCCATGTCTCTGTAAGAAAGAGCACATCCAACCCATGAGCTACAATTAGGAGTGCGATTTCAACATGGTGCTTACAAAGAGACCGAACATTAAGTAGCCCGCAGGACAGCACCGCTAAGTATTTAGACATAGAAGCCGGCAAGTTACTTACCGGAAGGCGATGACCGAGCTCAATGAGCTCTGCTCTAGAGTAAGTTAGCCGGTGTGTTGCCGCAGAGGCAGCGTGGCTAGTGCTAGTCGCGAAGGGTGCGCGAACGGGCGCAAACGGGCTTACCTGTGGCGCACCTCCGGCGCGCCATCGGTGCGCCAACGCTGCGCGCTTGATGAATATGCATATTAAATAGCTGTAAACGCGGGAGTCCTCCGATGTAGACACTATCCCCCAACCAAGATGGCCTCCGCAAATCAGCACTCACCTGGTCACCCTCACCCAAGATGGCGGCCTAGATCGCCGCGATGCGTGGAGTCACGGACCTTAGAACGTCCTGAAGCGCCATATCTATATATAGAATAACATACTACTATTAGCAAGCTGTAGTTATATCCACTGCATCACGCTGCATAACAACATAATACAAACTACCACTAAACAAAACTTTTAAAAGATCTTGCCTTTTCTGTTAAAAAGCAACAGGGTCTGTGACTAACACAATCGAATTCCACCTCAAAGTGACATAGACTACAAAATACGAGTAGCAGTATAAGGAATTTACGCTAAATAAAAATAGAAAAAACTATCATTCTATAGAAATCAATAGAAGATATTAACAGTGTTTCAAATGTGTGTAGAAATGTACTAAAAGGTATAAATATGCTTAAAAATATATATTGAACTAACACATATATATGTCAAGTATAAATTATTAGAACTATAAGATATAACTCTATAATAAATAGAACTAACTTATTGAAAATGCATTGTAAAATGACATGCTACATGGATAGAAATATATGGAGGGAAAAATTATGCATCTTTTTTGTCTGAATATTTGAAAAATAAGTACATGTGATACTTCAGCAAAAAAGTAAATAAAATGTTGTGTCAAAAAATGTTCCTTGCACAGAAAAGTATGTATAAAAAATGAAATTAAAAATGTACTTTTAATAAAATAAATAAAAAATATGTAAAAATCTCAACATGTATTGCTTAATATTGTAAAATAAAAATGAAGACTATACAAAAGTACAAACTATGTTGTGGGGGAAGTTTTTGACACTTCTGGGTCTATTAGGTTTGCGGGCTGATAGCCGCCAGCGGTGGCAACCGCCGTACTGGTGGCCATCCGCCCGTGATCGAAACCCTCAACACCGGTCCGACCAGCATCGCGGTCGCTACTGCGGTGGTGTGATTTTCCCCCCACCACTTTTCCACCAGTTGCAATCCGCCCGCTTGCTTCACGGGCAGAGCTGGACCGCTACAATTGTTGAGGATCAGGGCCAAACACTGCTGGCACAATTATGATGCCAGTGGTAGCCAGCCTTCCTGTGGGCACGCAGTGCAGGGAGCTGCAGGACATGCTCCTTTTTAACATTGCGACAGTGCTGCTGGCAGCAGCAACTGCCGCAATGTTAATGGCCAGAATCCAACCACTGCAGTTGAATTTTGACTGCGGAGCATCCTAATTGGATCGGTGGTTATGCCGCGGTCCTGACGGGTGGTGTTTTCCCGCTACCATGGCGGTCGGAGTGATTTTCCGACCACCATCCTAATAGACCCCTAAAAGTGTAAGATTTATTATTCCCTCACCGCTGTAAACCATTTTGGGGAAGGTGTTGGACACTAAAAGGGCCTGATTTACAATTTCCACTCAAACCTAGCTCTTTTTGGGGAAGGCTTGGACACTTAAAGAGTAAGATTCACAATTCACACTCCAGTGTAAACCATTTTGGGGAAGGTGCTAGGCTTTTAAGTGGAAACATTTACTATTACTACTCCAGTCTAAACCATTTTGAGGTAGATGTTGAACACAAAAGGAGTTAGTATTGCTATTACCACTCCAAAATAAGCCATTTTTGGAGAAGATGGTGGGCACTATGGAGGGTACATTTGCCTATTCCCACTCCACTGATAACTATTCTGAGAAAAGTGTTTGACACTGAACAGCAAGATTTAATATTCTGAATACTATATAAACCCTTTTTTGGAAGATGTTGGACACTAAGGGGTTAGATTTACTCTTCACACTCTAACTTAAACTAATTTGGGTGAGGTCTTGGACACTAAAGGGATTATATTTACTATGAGCACTCCAATGGGAACCATTTTGGGTAAGGTGTTGAACACTAAAGTGGTTAGATTTACTTTTTTCTCTCCAATCTAAACCATTTTGGTGAAGATACTGGACACTAAAGGGGTTACAGGCCAGATGTACCACCCTACCAATTTACGAGTTGCAAGTTGCGCCTTTTGGGACTTACAAATAGGAATGTACAACAGTTTCTCAGACACAGTTTGCGATTCCTTATGGGGTCACAAATTGCTATTAGGATGGGACGAACTTGGCACGCCCCTTCACTAATTGGTTACTGAGCACAAAAATGGTTGTACATCTGGCCCCAAATGTACTATTCCCACTCCAATCCAAACCCTTTTGAGGCAGGTGTTGGTCCTTAAAGGGGCTATATTTAGTGTTACCAATGCAATCTAAAGCATTTTGGGGAAGGTGTTGGACACTAAAGGGGTTAGGTTTACTATTCCTACTTCAATCTAAACCATTTTGGGGAAGGTGTTGGACACTAAGGGATGATATTTAATATTCCTGCAAGACAGAATATTATTTTCAATATCATGAATAGCCATAAAAACTGAATAAATATAACTTACAATAATATTTACAGTTTACAATAACACTCCAATATAAAATACAGCATTACAAACATGAACATTTAAAGACAAACAAACCTACATTTAAAAATTATATAATTATATTGTAGCTACAATAATAATATAACTGAAATATTTATCAACTAAATTTTAATTTTCATCAACACATCTCTTAACAATATAAATGTCATTAAATGTACAAACTAACAACCTATGTATTTAATTTATATTGTGTAGAAATTAAAACAATGAACATACATTTAATTTTAATTTTTTTTATAATTTGCTTAAAAAAAACATAAATTATTGAAATGCCATTATTTAATTAAACATAACACAATATAAACATACAATAACTACACATATACACAAAGGCAAAATGTACTTTCAATACATAAATAGAAAATATATGTATTTGTAATTGTTTAATTTTAATAATGGGCAATTATAACATTTTTTCAATTCAATAAAACAATATTTTGCCTTATATTTGAAAATGTAACAGTTGTGTGTAAGAAACTTACAAATACAATACTTTAAATATAAAACATTAAATAATATAAATCTGATATCAAATGCTTCATACCATACTGTTCCTCTACAAACCCAACATCCTACTAATAAAAATATTAATATTTTTTTCAATTGAAAAAAAACAATATAATATAAAACTTTGACAATATGTATGAATTCAAAAGAATTAACAATGCAAATTGAAACAAAATTATAAATAAATAAAATCAAAATTAATTTATAGTCTAAAATATAACCTTGTGAAATATTAAAATAATACAATATATTTTTCAAGAAATATTTCCCTTTATTCCCATAAACACATAACATACATTATAAACATAAAATTAAATAAAGAACTACATTTTTTATGACAGAAATAAGGTAATTTAAAACATAAGTTTATAAGTTAAATTAAATAGATGTTTAACATCAAAACATAATCAGAATCTAAAAAACTTTTTTTCGTTTACATATACATTTTAAATTTCAACATTTTAAAATGTATATATATATGAGTTTTAGATTAAAATTATTTTTAAAAAAATCTTTACACAAACATACTTTAAAAATCTCCTCACCCTTTTCCCCTATAACCCCAACATCCTGTTATGAAAACATTAATTAGATGTATATTTGTATTGAAAAGTAATAAATAAATACATTTTAAAATTAAAAACAATAAACATTGCAACAACTTTCTAAAATAAATATACATAATATCAAACAATTTTAATATAAAAAACATAAAACAAATTTCACAATTGTTAAACAAAATTATGTTTAACAACAACATTATATTCAATGATAATTTATTAAACTATATATTTTACAACAATATTAAAAACATATGTCCAAATGCCCCTCGGATTCATGGCATGCAGGGATAGTGCCATGGCCAATAGCCAAAAGAGAATCGGAGCTGTGAAGCTACACAGTTTACTTGAGTCTCTCATTTCTTATGGTTCTCCACAGGATTCTATTCTTTACCCATTTTTATTCTCCTTTATACCATCCCTTTAACATCAGTCATTTAATTCTTTGGTTTTAATAAAGATCTGTAAGAAGACATCACTCAGACACAACAAAGCCTAAATATTAATTTATCATTTGGCAAGGATGCTGTTGCCAGGCAGTGCTCGTTACACTGAGTATTTATGGACCTATCCAGTGCTGTTGATAGGGTAAACTGCTCAAAGTTGTGGTCCTTTTTTTAGAATTAAGCCTGGATACTTCACTGATATTTTATCTTGATGACTTACATTGTAATTAAGACTAGATACCTCAATGATCTTTTACATTACTTTGTAAAGTAACAATGTGGGTAAGGTTTGACCCAAATGGAGACTGACATAATCTTTCAGTTTAAAAAGAAAAGTTTGCGAGGAAGCATTTTAGTTCCACTTTTGTTCATTTTATATATAAACAATATTTACTCTCATCTTCTGAAGTGTGGTGCTGATGTCCCAAAAGTTACAGAATTAGCTGTTTCCATGCTTGTATATGCAGATGATGCGGTGAATTTGCCTGCACTCTAAGGGCAATGGAAGAAGTTGGCAATATCTTTCACTGATTTTATGTCAAGTATGGATTTTATTACAAACTTCTCTAAATCACAAACTACGCCTGTGTCCCTGATCATTCCAATTTGCGTACTTTTAAATCAGATAATAAATGAGTGGTTAAAGTCAATATTTTTAATATCTGAGGGTAGTATTTGATGACTTTTCCCCCTGAGAGTCTAATGTTTGTGTGTGGCATCAAAAATGTATTCAATCAACAGGTCCTTTACAAAAACGGTCCCCTTAGGGCCCGATTACGAGTTTGGTGGTGTGCCAGTGGGACCGCCACACCGCAAACCCGCTTGAGAACCGCCTGTTGTATTATGACTTTTGTAGTCACTAGCAGGCAGTCCTTCAGCATTCCCATAGTGGTGCCACAGTGGAAACGTCAAAGGAAGTTCCAGCATGCACTGTGCAATCAATGCCATCCTGGAACTGGGGGTGCATGAACACAGGGGGGCAATTATTGCGCCACACTGTGTACATCCACATGGAATGCGGCACAAGGGGACACAGTAGGGCCCCTTTGCTTTCCTTACCGCCACTGTTTTCATGAAGGAAAGACGTCCAAGAAATCAGTGGCAGTGAGGAAACTTGTAATTTGCATGGAGGGACCACGGCGGTCCTGCCAAGCATATTACTGCTGTGCCACTGCTAGGCAGCAGCGCTTCCCTGGCAGAGTTGGCGGTCCCAGGGTTGCACAACAGCGAAGGTTGTAATATTCACGGTCGGAAGACCGCCACCGCCACCTCACCACAAGTCTTGTGGACCGAGGACCACCAGATTCCGAATTATGCCCTTAGTTCAGAGTTCCCGATGTTAGAAATGTATAAATTGCAGTGCATACCTACCGCAATATGAGGCAGCGGTGTAGGGCTATATTAAACTTTCAACGTTACAATCGAAAGTGAATCGTTTTGCAGGCGCCTTCTTTCTGTACCACTTTGTTCTTTGCATTACTTCTGTCATGACATATAAGGTTGGGAACCCTAATTTTATGGATTTCCATCTAAGCTGAATGTCAATGTGACATTATTTCACTTAATTATAGAGGGCTGTTTAACATACAACAAAGGGTTGTCTATATCCTGGTTTTTCTATGTTAAATCTAACTTACTAAAGTTGAGTTGCCTGTTGCTGTTTGAGAACCCACTAACCATAATAAAGAAAGACAAACTTTGGGTAAAAGAAAAGTTTTTATAGTGTTTATACCTTAATAGAGAAAACACTAAACTGCAGGTTAAACCCCAAATAAGACGGGACCCCTCCTGGTTGCGCCTAACCCAGCAGGTAAATGTACAGAAATGTTTCACTTTTGTACCTTTACACTAGTGGTAAATACCTATTACGGCATTTAATTATTTTCTCAAGCTCAACCTCTCCCATATTACATCGCTCTCACTTTTTTGACAATTTTATTTTTTTAGGTGGAGAATATCTCCTTTGTTTTTGTCAAGTAAGCAGTCTTTTTTCTGGTGATAATCCTTTATTTGTAGTACTGCCACACTCTCTACATGTACATTTTCTACTTTCTCTCTCCAATACACCCAAAAAATTTATTTTTGAGGAAGTAACTACACTCATAGCACATGAGAATATACATGAATGCAAAGAGGCTTTTACTCATTCCACTACACCTTTTTTAGCTGATTTTAGCTCTGCAACTTTTGTACTGATGATGACCCATAATTTACCACAGATTGAAACGCTGTTACGCCTATGGCAGTGGGACCCATTGGTAATTTATTTCCTTGCTGTATTGGAACAAAGGATATTTAATGAACTAACAGCAATTTTTAACTTACTATTTGTCTATTGCCCTCTTCTCGTATCAAACACTCTTATGTGTTTTATGTTAGTGAGTGATCACTATTAAGCACAGAGCCCAGGTTTCATATACTTGCAAAATATTTTAAAACCTGTATGAATTTGAATATAACTAATGGTGCCAATTTATAATTTTTTTTAATCTAGTCTAAGTTTTTGTAGGTTTACATGTGCAATCTGTCCCTCATTCTTAATCAGTATGGACTGTCAGTGATCCTTTTTATTATTTGTATTCCTTGCATCAGTCTCCATACTTTGGCCACAAACAATGGCTTCCAGAGTATTCAAATGTTCAGTATTACACTCTGGGGCCAATTGCAATGTCGGACGGAAAAGCTCCTCTTGTCAGTCGAAATCTCCTCGACCGCACTGGAGCCCTTCCGAGCGACTTGGTCAGTTTACATTCTGACCTCCCGATTACTATGTTTGCGGTCGGAACATAAACCGGTCGGTCATTCTGAATTGGTTACTAGTGACTCACGGACTATTCATGTTGGTCGGAACCTCATCGTACACCCCTATGGACAGCGTTTTCACCCACAGGATTACGATGTTGTTTTCCAACAGCCTTTTTGCATCGGCCTGTCCAACACAGAAAGGCTGTCGGAAACTGATTTTG
This sequence comes from Lissotriton vulgaris, assembly GCF_964263255.1. Lineage (NCBI taxonomy): Eukaryota > Metazoa > Chordata > Amphibia > Caudata > Salamandridae > Lissotriton > Lissotriton vulgaris. The sequence goes on along the minus strand of NW_028245479.1, from coordinate 450,056 downwards.
TGAATCCTTAGCAGGGCCCCCTTTGCCCTGAGGCCTACGGTTGATGACCGAGGGGGTACCTCAGGGACCCCCTGTAAAACCCTGCACTGTGTGGCGGGCACCCTAGGGTGCCTGCAAGAGAGTGCAGGGTTTTCTGCAAACCTCGTATTTTCCCAGAGGAGCCTGTGTTACGGCCGGTTTTCAGGTGTAAGATGGGCTCCCATAGGAAACAATGGGAAACCGGTCGAACAGTGTTCGGTCGCATCGTAATCCGTAAGTCAGAACCGCCAACCACAAGTCGGTCAGTCCCGAATCAGAGAAGTTGTCAGGCGGAGGCTTTCCACCCGACATCGTAATGAGCCCCTCTATATATTTGTTTTAATTGTGTTTCCAACTTTGGCCCTAACTACCTGCCAAATTCAGTCTCAATATGCAACCCACGTATTGAATTTTATTCACTATCTTACTGGTATTTAGCTTCATCCCTAGCTATTTATGATAATTCCGCTTTCAATTATTCTCTTTACTGGCTCCTATCCTATAAAACGTCCTTCTTACAGAAATATATCTCACTCTGACCTGCACAATCCTGAAATTACAGTGCAAGGTCATTTTATTATCCAGTGCATATCCTCAACGTTCAGGCTCCCAACCAGTGTGACATAGTGAAGTCTTGTTATCTTTCACATTTGTATACTTCGCTAACTTTTATATTTTCTGCATGTTGTTCTGCGCATTGGTAGAAAGCGCTCCAAAATAAAGGAAAGTTTACAATGCAAAAGCATGGTCATGTTGTGCATCATTTATACGGCCATGCCCTGCTACTAGTTCCCATACCTTTAATTGTGGCAGCAGACCCAGTGTAGTGCCAGTGCCTTCAATGCTGATTTTAGCAGTCGGAGCTGCCGATGTATTTTTTTTATTTGCATATTACAATTGATATCCACGAATATTAAATGATGAATGCAAAATCTCTTTAGAACCACTAGGAATGCTTTGGAACTTTGGATCCGTGGTGCTCAGTTCGAAACTGCAGATCTTGGAACACAGATGCTTTTATTATTAGGCGGTTGTTTACCTGATCCGTCGCCTCATTTTCTTCGAGTTGATGGGCGCTCCTCACCCTGTCACAACCTTACACTTGCGTCTTTTTTCACTGTTCGATCCTTGAGAATCCACGCTTCCAGTTCCTCAGCAAATGAATGCTGTGGTTATCCGGAGTTTTAAACATGTATTCCTTTTCATTTTATGGGCAGGTAAGTACAGTAAAAGCAGGAACATGTCGTGTATCATTTAATCTAAAAACGTGTATCTTTGTAATATTTGTTCCATTTATTTCCTCTGTTTAAATTTAGCAGTCTCAGTTGGTCGTCCATCTCCCCTCTTATTCTGTCTGGTCCTAGTTGAAAATCTCTGTAATGAGAGGGGGGATACATTGCGCCCAGGGTCCCCTCACACACTTCATCTGGCCCTGTCATGGCGCTGAGGCACACCGTGACAGAGGTGTCAGCGTGAACTGCAGGTCTGCAAGAACCCTGCGCGCGCCGCCGCCAGGATTCCCCCTGTTCTGTGCTCTTCCGTCACACATCAATGTCAGAAACACGGACGAGGTGGTAATGACTGCGGAAGCCGAGAAAATGTCTCAGGCTCTCTGGTCCCCAGGGCAATGTTTTCTTGCAGATAACAACATGACACACATAATATCTATTATCTGTCTTTATTGCAGACAAGGACCAACAAAGCCAGAGGTCTTGTCAATTCCACGAGTTGGAAAACGATCAAATCGGAGACTTCAGAGGAACAACAGTTTGTCACCGAACAGCCCTCAGTTTAACATCGCCAGCCCAGGTACTTTGTTAGTTTCATTTCATGTTATGTTTGTAGTGATGGGGACTGTTAGATAAAGAGTGCACAGTTCTGCTTCACAATCGAAGGGGGGCTGGTATCATTGTATTTATTTTTTAATTAAGAGATATCGGGACAGATTGAATAAATTGGCTGAGCAGTTTTATTTTCGTAGTCACTACTAAATTGCATGTCAGTGCTCTGTCGCCCTGTTACATTTAATAACTTGTGTTTAATATACTTCACTACAAGTATCAATTTACATTTACATTAGGCCGTATACTGCTGTTTATAAGCGTTGTGAATAATAAGTGTTACTATTACTTATAATAATCATCTGTTGTGTTATAAATCTCCCAGTGATGTAGAGGCTAAGATAGCCATGAAGGGTGTCAAACTCGTGAACCATATGCTTCGTCAGATGTCACCAGCGAGCATATCATTCACTGAGACATCTAGTTGGCTATCTTTTTGAGGCAGTGCGATTTTGCTTTGCCTGTTTAGGAGGTCAATGTTTTCTTGCATCATCAAGAATCAAAGAGACTCCTTTCTTAAAAAAAGAAACAAAAAACATTTTAGGTGAATTTGCTTGATTTCCCATTTGCCCCAAATGTACACTTTTGGTGAATTCCAGAAGGTGTTTATCCTTAAAAACATTCTTGTGCACCAAAGTATATGGTTCCATGGGCTTTTAGGAACAAATATTCCACTTGTTGAAATGTCTACCTACTACTTTGTGCCTGATTATAAGATTACTGGAATTTGGTGCAGGGATACCACAGAGACGGAATCTCGGATTCTGATCTCTAATTCTGGCTGGTATCCCTGCACCAACTTTTTTTTAAAACAAAAGGGAAATAACCACCCAGGCCCAAGAATACTGGACCCTTTACTGTGTGTTAATCCTGGATTCTAGAAACAAATCTGCTGACATTTTCTGTCTTCTCGGAACATGTTAGAGAGAGGGCTGCGAGCAGCCAAAGGGTGATCAGAGGGTCAGGGCAGTCAAGAGGAGTTTAGTCAAGGCTATTGTGTCTGCTTCTCTGTCATGTGTTCCGTGATGTGTTCTGGATGTTGAGAGGGGGATGCAGAGAGCCCTGGGCCGTTTTATTGGCCTGGGGTTCTCCATCTGGGAGGGGAGTCCACCCAGGTATTGGCCTAGGGCTGCACTCCAATGGGGAGAACAAGGAGATCGAGGATGCAGGGCCTAGATGGGCTTAGGTGGAGTGTTGTATGTTTTAAAAGTAAGAAACACAGCCAAAGGATGTAGTTGTGAAGAGGTTTATTAGAAGAAAAAGACCCCTTAGATGTTCACTCCAAAGAAGCAATCTTCAAATTAACCAAGGAGCATTCTAGCATAGATCATAGACATGTTGGCATTCCAAAAGCTTAAAGGAACGTAACATATAAGGATGTAACACATCTCCCTTTCCAAAATAAAAAAAAAAACAAATAAGAAAAAAAAACAATCAAGAATATAACAAATAATCATTGAACTTGCTTGGCTTTACAATAATTCTTCCAGATAATCTCCTTGAACTCGGAACATCCTCCTTAAGCAAATTGGAAGACATTTGTCGAACATTACATGGGGAAATTACAGGAACAGTAGAAGGATTAGGTGGCGTTGCACCAGAATTAGATTTGGATACAGGAATTACAGGAACAGTAGAAGAATTAGGTGGCATAGCACTAGAATTAGATTTGGGTACGGAAACAGAAACACTATTATTTCTGTTTGACCACAAGTTCCGTTCTAATTCATTGCACAAAACAATGTTACAAAAATTCCATTTCCGTCCATCATCAAAAAGCACACAATTACCCATCACTTCCAACACCTTCTTTGGATGAGACCACCTGGAAGAACCATCCTTTGACAAATCAAAACGAGACGACCTCACTATATCACCAACATGGAAAGATTTGAGCATCCATGCAGGAGTTACCTTATTGTTAGCAGAACGTCCCTTGAGAAGGTGAAAGGGTGATACCAAAGTTGCAGAATGTGGAGTATTTCGATAACTCCAAATCATGTCTTTGACAGCAACCTTGCAATCAGCACCATCAATCATAGCCAACTGTATGCATTGTTTTAATACACGGTTGAATCTCTCAACCATACCGTTCTCTCTTGGACAGTAAACAGCAGTAGTAATGGGATGTATGACGTTACAACGCATACCATTACAACTACCTACCATTACAACGCGACCATTACAACGCATGCCATTACAACTCATAGCGCTTAGAGGTGCTGGATAGTGGTAAGTATAATTTACTATTCCAACTCCAGTCCCCGTGGACACTAGGGAAGGTGTTGGATAGTAAATTATACTTATTCCCTATCCTAGAGCGCCCCCCAGCGCAATGCGTTGTAATGGTATGCGTTGTAAAAGTTGCATTGTAATGGTAGGTAGTTGTAAAAGTTGTGTTGTAACAGGTGTATACCGTAGTAATGTGTCTCACACCACATAAGCGTAAATAGTTTTGGAACTCATTAGCAACAAATTGTGCGCCATTGTCAGTAGTGATGGTTTCAGGAAAACCCTCTCTATGGAACAACTCATCACAAAAATTGACTATGTTAGAAGCCTTAATCTCTCTCACAAATGCTACTTCAGGCCATTTGCTGTAATAATCCATTAAAACAATGGCAAATTTACCAGCAATATTACCGATGCTAAACGGACCACAAATGTCCATGGCTAATTTTTGCCACGGTCTGTCTGGAAACAAAACAGGACTAATATTAGATTCTTGGGAAATGTGAGATTTATCACTGCAGGTGCATGCCAAACAATTCCTAACACGCCTTTCCACATCCTTATCCATGCCTGGCCACCAGAAATCACAACTACATCTTCTTTTCATATAGGACATACCTGAGTGTCCCACGTGGACAAGATCTAATAACCTGTCACGTAAACTAGATGGTACAACAAGTTTGTCTGCTCTCCTAACAATACCTGCATCCATATCATAAGAGAGTTCTGGCCACACAGTTTTATATTCAGACAATTCACAATTGCTCCATGAAAAACTAGTGCAGGGTGAAGTTAATCGCACTATAACTTCCTTTAAAACAAGGTCTTCTTGAACAGCTTTTTTCCATTCTATTTCATCAATGGCACCATTGCAAATTTCCTCAACGGAGGCAATAGACCAATCCTCATCATGGTCCAACACAGAATCCTCACCACACACAGGAAGACGAGATAAACAATCAGCATTAACATTCTTAATGCCTGGTACATATTTCATTGAAAAATCATACTCTTGGAGTTTGTAAATCCATTTCGCGATCCTAGGAGTCGCCTTACCAGCACCTTTGGTTGAGAATATATCCAAAAGGGGTTTGTGGTCAGTCCTCAGTTCAAAATTAGTGCCCCAAACATAATTCCTAAAATAATTTACTCCCCAAAAACAAGCCAAAGCTTCTTTCTCAATGACTGAATATGAAGGTTCAGCACCCTTCAATGTACGGGAAGCAAAAGCTACAACCCATTCCAATTTATCTTTACCTTGCATCAACACTGCGCCTAACCCATATGCACTTGCATCAACAACAATAATTGACTTTTTGTTGGGATCAAAGGGTTCAAGTGCAACAGCATCTATTATGTTTCTTTTTACATCCTCAAAACAGACTGACATTCCGCACTCCACACAAATTTGGCACCTTTTTTCATTAACAGTCTTAAACAGAAAACTTTGGAAGCAAAATTTGGCACAAATTTAGAATAGTACTCCGCAAGTCCTAAAAAGGAAGGAAGTTGGTCTTTATCAGATGGAGATGGAGCATTCTTAACAGCATCCAATAAATTCTTTTTAGGTCTAACCCCCTCTACTGACAACGTGTGCCCCAAGTATTCAATTTCATTGGTAGCAAACTTGCACTTTTCAGCAGCAACAGTCAAACCGGCACATTGAAGTTTGTGTAACACATTATTTAGAATTTTGTTATGGACAGTTTTACTGTCCCCCCACACAAGTACATCATCTTGAAAAACTAACATGTTAGGTATACCTTCAAGAACTTTACTCATAACCCTTTGGAAAACAGCTGATGCAGAGGACAACCCAACGGCATCCTTAAAAATTGAAAGGCCCCCTCAGGAGTAACAAAAGATGTTAAATGGCGAGATTCTGGGTGTAACTTTATCTGATGATAAGCATTCGATAAGTCAATTGACGAAAAATACTTAGCATCCCTAACTGATGCCACCATCTCATTAATCTTGGGTAAAGGGTAGCGATCTACCCAAATATTCTTGTTTAGATCTCTTAAATCGACATACATGCGCAATTTGCCATTGGGTTTTTGCGCCAAAACCACTGGACTAAGCCAATCAGATGCTTCGATAGGTTCTATAATGTTTTGCTGACATAAACGATCAAGTTCTACTTTAAGTTGTGATCTCAACACAAAAGGAACATTGCGCACTTTATGGACAACTGGTATAGAGTCAGATTTAAGGATAATGCGATGCTCAAATTTTTTAAGACACCCCAACTTTGGACTAAACAAATCTGGAATTTTTTTATGCCAAACTAAACTCGCATCTTCTTGAGTTACCATAACTTCATCAGAATGTTTTTGTGCCAATTAGGGGATAATAAAACTTGATCAGGATGGTTAGGATCAAGGGTCATTCCCAAATTCCAAAGTTCTTTCCATCCTAATAAAGCTCTGCCTTTTTCTACAACATACACAATTCCAGAAGTATCCCTGTCCTTGAAAATGATTTCAGATGTAAACATCCAATTACAGGTAATTTGATGCCTAAATAACCTACAGGAGTTTTCGGAGAACATGAAAGATCAGGTTTACCACAAGTTTCCCACATGTTTTTGTCGATAATAGTGTATAAGGAACAGGAATCTGCCCAAAGAAATAACTTATGACAATTAATCGTAACTTCACACTTGGGAGGCTGAATTTCATCAGAAATATGATTAACCTCATTCCAAATTGCCATGACTTCAATGTCACTGTCACTATCAGAACAAATAGGTTGGGCAACAAAATTAACAGAATTTTTCCATGCATTAGGATTGTCAGATCTACACATTTTGGCAAAATGGCCAGTTTTGTTACACTTAAAACATGTAACATTTGATGCAGGACACCAAGAATGTTCAGTAGTATGTCTTGCATTTCCACATCTGAAACAAAACTGTTTGTTAAAATTTTGTGTCTTGTTAGAAGATGGTTTGTTATACAACGTGTTGTTTTTATTACTACTGGAAAATGTTCGAGGTTTAGTTCTAACATCACGTTTAGAGTTAAATCTATTGTCAAAAGATTTTGGTTTATTATTAACTATGGCACATACACGACTAGATTCCTTGCTATCAGAAAACTTAAAGTCTTTGCTATGTGCACCCAATTCCTTAACATAATGGGAATTATTCTCAACTCTTCTGGCAATTGAAATGGTTTTGTGAAGATAAGGATCTTTTAAATCCAATAATTTCTCTTGAATTTTTGTATTACTGGTTCTATTAATGAATTGGTCTCTTATGATCTCTTCATGTAGATCTTTAAACTTGCAAGTAACTGCTAATCTTCTCAAAATATTAATATATTGTTCTACAGATTCACCTGGTAATTGTGCTCTCGAGAAGAATTTATGTCTTTCCACAACAATGCTCGTTTTTTCCCCAAAATTTTCCTCTAAAGCTTTTAAGGAATCAAGATATTCATTAGAAGAAAATGTTTCAATTTTTGAACAGTCAAATACGATTTCTTCATCACTGTGATCATCATCTCCAACTTCACATACCTTAGGAATATTATTGGGTTGTATAGGTAATGTTTTTAATACTTTTCTAGGGGAACATCACTTACAACGCATTTTTTACAATGCACTACCATTACATCGCAACCATTACAACGCATATCATTACAACGCATTGCGCTGGGGGGGCGCTCTAGGATAGGGAATATATTTAATTTACTATCCAACACCTTCCCTGCTATCCACGGGGACTGGAGTTGGAATAGTAAATTAAATAATTCACTATCCAGCGCCTAAAAGCATTATGCGTTGTAATGGACTGCGTGGTAAAAACCGCGCTGTAAAGGCATGCGATGTAAAAGCATGCGTTGTAGTGACACCAAATTCTTTTCTACCTTCTACACCAAGACTATGTTTAAGAAGCGCTAATTTGCGTGAAGCTATAAATACTTCTCCACCAATAGCTTCCAAATATGTCTCAAAAGACTTGCGCCAATCCTCCCAATTCATAGGAGGAACACCAGGATCCTGTAAGAATTTTGGTGGAGCCAAAATTGTATTGGTTTCCATGTTAACAAATCAATAATAATAAATAACAATATAACAGTTAGAAAGAAAGAGAAGGAAAAAAAAAAAATTAACAAAATAAAAGTAGTCACCGATGTCTTGAATGTAGTTTGGTTTTCTTCTTTTCTTTTTTATAATAGAAGACGAATTAAGAGTTAAATTCAGTTCAAAAGCTTTAAAACAGCTTGTACACGAAGAAATGGTTGATTAACATTGAATGCGGCGTGGTTGCTAAGGAAGCGCGCCCCAGAATGCAATGCGTGGCCCACAATGCATTGCAAAACGTCGTGCGTAGTTGGTGAAGCTCAAGATGTCGCCGCTGGAATGCTGGCTTCAGCGCGTTCAGTAACGCGAGGAAAAATAACTTGAATGATGCGCTAATGCAACGTTGATTACAGCGCATTCACGAGCACAACGAAATCCGAAATAAAAAAATGCAAGTAAGCGCCGTTTGAAACGCTTAGTTAAGTGCTTTCTTTGCCGTGTTTTCTCTGCCGCTTTAGTACAACGCTTGTCTTTAATAGCGTGTCATTCTCTGCCGCTTTACCACAACGCTTGTCTTTACTAGCGTGTCATTTTTTTTTTAGCATAATCGATGCGCTCTGCAATGTTTATACAACCACACAAGTACAACAAAAGCGCAGAGTTTACTCACATGAGAAGCAGTCCGTGTTAACAAGAAAACGCGTGAAATCTGTTCTTTAGTTAGCTGCAGTTGAAGGCTTCATTTACTTTTTTTTTAAAATAGAATAAAAATCTTGTAAGAACATCACGGGGTCACAGGTTGATGGGTTGTTTCTTCCCTCGTCGCCACTTTTAAAAGTAAGGAACACAGCCAAAGGATGTAGTTGTGAAGAGGTTTATTAGAAGAAAAAGACCCCTTAGATGTTCACTCCAAAGAAGCAATCTTCAAATTAACCAAGGAGCATTCTAGCATAGATCATAGACATGTTGACATTCCAAAAGCTTAAAGGAACATAACATATAAGGATGTAACAGTATGCTCTTCCTGTAGGGCAGCAGGGGTTGGGAGGGAGCTCGGATGTGCTTTTGTCCTCAGCCGCTGCACATATCCGTGCATCAGTTCACCTCCTGCACATGTGGAGTAGAAGGATTCTGTAAAAAGAGCTTTAGTGAAGAGACAGACAGGCATAAGAGTGTTTCAGGGATCCATATTGAAAGAGAAGCAGAGGAGTGCCGTGGGGCTGGAGAGTCAATTTCACAAGGTTCTATGAGTTACATATCAAACTCCTGTTGCTCTCCCAGTGTGTATGGAAGGAGGCAAGAGGAATGATATTGTATTGTATTGTAATTGCATTTATATAGCGCTTAATACCCCTGACGAGGCGTGCGCTTTTTCGGCGGGGAGCACGCTACTCCGGGACCCATAGAGGATTAGTGTTGAATTAGTATAGTGAAACATGCAAGTACATTTTGAGTGGTGGATAGGTTAGTCAGTTATATGGATTTGGAATGATAGCAGAAGGATAGAGGAGGACAAAGGTTTGTATTTATTTATCGCTTGTTGACGCACGCTATTCAGGAAGCCTATAAAGGATAAGTGGTGAATTAATATAGTGAAATATGAGGTAATTTCAGTGGTGGATATTAGTCAGTTACTTGGAGTGAGAAGGATAGCGGAGGGATAAAAGGGGAAGAAAGATTTGCATTCATATAGCACTTGTTACCCCTGATGGGTGTTGAAGCGCTTTTCTGGCGAGTAGCACGCCACTCCGGAACCCATAAAAGATTAGTGTTGAAAATTAGTATAGTATAAATATGAAGTCATTTGAGTAGTAGATATGTTATTCAGTTATTTGGGCAGTATATTAGTATAGTTGAATATGGAATAATGAATTTGAGAAGTGAACATGTTAGTCTGTTAATGTTGATTGAAAAGGATAGTGGAGGGATAAAAGAGTGAAGGATTTTTTTCTTTAGGTCTTAGCAGTAGGAAGAGGCTTTTGGATGAGTAAAAAGGAGTTTTGGAGGGAAGGAGTCAGAGGGGAGAGTTTAGAAAGGTTTGTTTTAGGGGATCGGTGTAGTAAAAAGAGATGTCAGATGATGCAAGGAGGGGTAGAGCAGGAGAGAGTCTAGAAAGGGTTATTTTGGCGATCATAGTAGTGGTATGGGGTTTGGGGTAAATGAGAGAGTGGATGTAGAGGATATATTGATAGATGTATAGGATGAAAGATAGGGTAGTGCCTTGGAAGGAGTAGTAGAAAGAAGTTTAAGATGAGTCAGAAGGTTGGGCTAGAAAATATATTGAGCGAAGTATAGGCTGAGAAATAGGCTAGTGCATTGGAAATGCTAAATTAGAAGAAAGTGATAAATATATAGATCCATAAGTACATTGAAAGTATATAGATACATAAAGGAAGGAAGTATATTTAGATTAAATATGTTGATACAGGCACAGGATGAGAAATAGGGTAGTGCATTGGATATGCTTTTTCAGGAGAAAAGTAACAGACACACAGATCCAAGTACATGGAAGGTACATAGATGCACAATGGAAGTATGTACATGTAGACCAAAGATGATTTTTATTTATTGATGAATATTATTATTATTCATTTTTTTTCTCCTAACAACATAATTATTTTACATGTTTTATAAAGTAATATACAAAGATAGGTACATAGCTATAGTGAAAACAAATGCTTATATACAGAGAAATATGCTGTAAATGTCTGTTTCCTTATGGTGCTTATGTGGGGAAGAGCCAGATCTTGAGTAGTTTTCTGAAGATAAGGTGGTTGTCGGAGAATCTTATGTTGGGGTAAAGAGTTCCATAGTTTGGCTGCTTAAACAGAGAAGGATGTGCCACCCATGTTTTTTTTCTTGTATGGTGGGATTTAGAGGCAAGATGCTCCTTTAGAGTGGAGGTTCCTTTGTTGAATGTGTTTGGTGATTTTATTCCTGCTGAAGAGTGGTCCTATTAAATGTATTGCTTTGTGGATAATACAACGCAGCTTGAACGTGGATCTTCTGGCAACCGGTAACCAATGCAGGGCTTTCAAGGCAGGGGAGATGTGGTCTTGTGATTTGATATGCAAGAGTAGTCTGGCAGCCGAGTTCTGAATCCGTTGTAGTCTTTTCATGGTCGTTAAAGGTGATCCGTGGTAGAGGCTATTGGCGTAATCGAGTTTGGATAGAACAAGAGAGATGGTACTTTGGACCTTGTGTGGAAATCCCAAATGAGGGATAATTAGTTGCAGCGTTTTTATAGTAGCAAAGCTTGATCTTGCTAGTTTATCCACTTGGACATTCATCGACAGCTTGGAGTCCATGGTCATTCCGAGGTTTCTCACTTCCTTCGATACTTTAGGCAGTGATCCCAGTTCATCAGGCCATGCGGCAAGCGGGTTGTAATTTTTCCAATCGCCACACGTGAGTATTTCAGTTTTTGAAGCATTCAATTTGAGATGGCTCCAAGTCATCCATTGATCCACGGCTCTGAGACAGCTGAGAATTAGTGATTTTCCAATGTCTTTGGGGCATTCCAGTTTAAGGAGTATTTGCGTGTCATCTGCATAGTTGTAGCACGTGAGGTGAAATTTATTGATCAGTACTGGTAAAGACTTCATGTAGATGTTAAAAAGCATGGGAGAGATGATAGAACCTTGAAGGACCCCTGCTTTTGTGGAGTACGGTTTGGACGAGAAAGGTGGGGAGTGGATGACATTAGTTCTGTTTCGAAAGTAGGACGCGATCCAGTTTAGAGCAGTTCCCTCTATGAGTTTGAGTTTGAGTTTGAGTTTAAAATATTTGTATAGCGCTCTTTCACCAGCGGTTTCATGGCGCTGTAATAGACAGATCTCCAAGGTAGGAGTAGGGGAGCAGAAGAGGGAGGGGGAGCTTCAAGTGGTTTAGTTAAAAACATTTGGCAAATAGGTGAGCTTTGAGTTTCTTCCGAAATTGAGGGTACATAGTTGTGGATCTGAGCTCAAATGGAAGGGAGTTCCACAGAAGTGGGGCAAGAGTGGCAAACTTTGATCCTCCCCATTTCTTTCTCCGGAAACGGGGGGCAGATAATAGGAGTTGCGAGGAGGAGCGCAATTCTCTGGTTGGGACATAGGGAACAATTTCAGATGTTATAAAGGCCGGAGTCGCACCCAGTCGTGCTTGAAAGATGATGGAGGCAAGTTTAAACTGGACGCGTTCACGGACAGGGAGCCAATGTAGGGATCTGAGAAGGGGAGTTACATGATGGGATTTCGGGAGATTGAACACTAGTCGTGCCGCCTGGTTCTGGACTAATTGCAACCGCCGTAAACTATATGCGGGAATCCCCGCATATAGGGCATTGCCGTAATCCAGGCGGGAGATAACCATTGCCAAAATGATCAGTTTCAGGGCATCGAAGGTAAAGAAGCGAGATACCTTGCGGATGGTGCGAAGAGACAGGAAGGAGGAGGATACCACGGAGCTAACCTGGGAGTGGAGGGTGAGTTGAGAATTGAGTTTGATACCTAGGGTTTTAACTGAGGAGGAGGGAACCGGGGGTGAGCCTAGGGAAGGGGGCCAGAAAAGTGAAGACCAGGGACTGGAGCAACCACCTGGTAATACCAGCTCGGTCTTATCCGGATTAAGTTTCAGGTGGTTGTAATTCATCCAGTCCTGGATGAAAATCATAATAGACTGGAAATTTGAGATGGAGGTAGGGGAGGAAGACCGATTGAAAACGAGTTGGAGGTCGTCAGCATAATTGTATATGCTGACGTCCATTTGTTGTAGTGAAAAAATAAGAGGGGCGATATAAAGGTTAAACAGAAGGGGTGGGAGGGAGGAGCCTTGGGGGACCCCGCACTGAACTTTCTGGAAGTCCGCAGAAAACTCACCCAGTCGAACAGCCTGGGTGCGGTCCCTCAGGAAGGAGGATAGCCATACCAGAGCGGAGCCTCCGATCTCCGCCGCCCTGACACGGGAGAGTAAGATGGTATGATCAACCGTGTCAAAGGCGGCTGATAGATCGAGGAGAACCAAGGCCTGGGTCCGGTTGGTATCCAATCCTTCCCTGAGGTTGTCTAGGACCGAGAGAACTACGGACTCCGTAGAGTGTGCGGGGCGGAAACCGGCCTGGCGGGGGGCGAGGATCCCATACTCCTCCACAAAGGTGCTCAGGGACCTGGTGACATGGCGTTCGAGCACCTTCGCCAGGAATGGTAGGAGGGAGATAGGACGATAGTTAGCGGGGATCGAAGGATCCGCGCCAGGTTTTTTTAAAATGGGGACAATAACAGCAGTTTTCAGTGGGTTGGGAACAACCCCCTGAGAAAGTGAACTGTTAAGGAAGTGGAGGGGGGGGTCTGGACAAGTGGTATAGATGTGGCGAAGGATGTGTGCAGGACAAGTGTCCTGTGGGGATCCGGATTTAACAAGCGGAATAATTAAAGCCAATGAATCTTTAGTCAAGGGGGGAAAGGCATCAAGTTGTCCTTTGGGTGGGGGGTACTGAGGGTCAACAAAAGTCGGGGAGGGTAAGGGAATATTGGTTTTAATAGTAGCAATCTTCTCGATAAAGAAGTTATTCAAGGAATGGCAAAGGTCCTGGGACGGGGAGGGTTTGAGAGAAGTCCTGTCGGAAAAAGCCAAGTTGTGGACAATCGAGAAGATTTCCCTCGGTTTATTCTCAGCTGCATGGATCTTTGCAGAGAAATAGGCCGTTTTTGCAGCCAGGATGGCGTTTTTATATTGAGCGAGGAGAGTAGTAAACTCAATTCTAAGTAAGGGGGAGTAGTTCCTCCTCCAGGCGCGCTCGGCGCGGCGTACTGCAAGCTTGGTGGTTTTGAGGTCCTCATTAAACCATAAGTTGGCATCTTTCTCCCGTTTAGAGGATACCCGCTTCAGCGGGGCGATTGAGTTGCAATTAGAAGAGAGCCAATCTTCAATCGCAGCGGCCTGGGAAAGGGTGCAAAGGCCTTGTAGGATAGGGTAGGAAGAAGCTAATGCCGCAGAGAGGTTCTCCGGAACTACACGGTTTCATGAGCGGACCCAGATGTTTGGAAGCGGGGGCCTGGTAGAGGGAATGATAAGAAGGGTAAACGAGATCAAGTGATGGTCTGACCAAGTGCATGGCGAGATGGTCAGAGAGTCTATAGGGCAGTTCATGGACCAGATCTGGTCTAGAATGTGTCCTTTGACGTGAGTGGGCGAATGGACATGAGATAAAAAATTGAGGGATAGGAGTGTATCTGAGAATTCCCTAGAGGAAGGGCATTCCGCAGGGTCTGAAGGCCAGAAGTTAAAGTCTCCCATTAGTAGAATGGAGGAGTTGTTGACCGTCAGTGTAGATAGTACTTCCTGAAAGTCGGGGAGGAAGGATAAGGGTGATTGAGGGGGCCTGTAGGTAAGTATGCAAGTGAGAGGAGGAGTGATAGAGGTAGTGCGGATAGCTAGGTACTCGGTTGTAGCAATATCTGGCAGGGATAGAGTTTGGAAGGGAAGGTCAGACCGAGCGATCACTGCTACTCCGCCTCCATTTCTGCCATTGGAACGGTTCGCTCGGAGAGCATAATATGGGAGAGGAAGAGTGGCCAGTAGGGTGGGGAGAGAATCCTCGCAAAACCAAGTCTCCGTTAGAAAGAGGAGATCGGGTGCGTGGAGGTCTAGCAGCACCGACAATTCGTGTGAGTGGGCTACTGCTGACCGGGTGTTGAGGTAATAGGCCGAGAGAGTTTTAGTTGAGGCTGAGCTATTGTGTTCTCTGGGAAGGTGGGAGGGAGTGAGGGTAGTGAGAGGGTTGGGAGATGATGGGGTAGGTTGAAGGTCATATGTAGATATGAGAGAGCTGGTAGAGGCAGGGAGAGGCCAGGGGCCCTGGAGACTGCGGAGTTGTATAGCAGAGTATGAGATTATTTGAGCAGAGTTGCGTGCCCCTAGCCCCGGTCGGCCGCGGACGGGCGCAGACGGGCTTGCCTTAGGCGCGCCTTCGGCGCGCAATCGACGCGCCCGCTGCGCTCGTCCACTGCGTGTCCGAAATCTACACATGATTTATGGGTCCGTGAGAGGGGCGGGGGGGCGTGGCCTCAAAAAGGGGGCGTGGCCACGGCAAGCGCCGGAAATGGCGCCAAGAGTGTCCCGGTACCAGCAGCCATGGAGCGCTAGGTCCGCTGCACGTGTGGTCTGGGAAAAGCTGAAGTCTGCAAGCGGCAGGTTTGAAGAGCAGAGGCTGAGTGATTTAAAAGCACAGAAATAAGTGACTCTCAATTTTTAAAATAAGCAATGTTAGCAAAAGTTCGTGCTCCCGGCTTTCCGCCTCAGGAGTTGCCTGTCGATCTGCCTGGCGCTTGTATTCAGCGCCTTTTAAGGCAAGGAAGGGGGTGTGGCCTCAAAAAGGGGGCGTGGCCACGGCAAGCGCCGGAAATGGCGCCAAGAGTGTCCCGGTACCAGCAGCCGTGGAGCGCTAGGTCCGCTGCACGTGTGGTCTGGGAAAAGCTGAAGTCTGCAAGCGGCAGGTTTGAAGAGCAGAGGCTGAGTGATTTAAAAGCACAGAAATAAGTGACTCTCAATTTTTAAAATAAGCAATGTTAGCAAAAGTTCGTGCTCCCGGCTTTCCGCCTCAGGAGTTGCCAGGCTTCATAAAGTCTTTGTTTCAGAGTGTCATGGTCAACCGTGTCAAAGGCAGCTGAGAGGTCCAAGAGGAGTAGCGCAGCAACCCCGTTGCGGTCAACTGTATTCTTTAGGTCATCCCAGATGGCAAGGAGGGCAGATTCAGTACCTCTTCCCGGACGGAATCCTGTTTGGAAATCTGAAAGTATGTCATTCTCTTCAATAAATTGTGACATCTGGGCGAAGGCTGCTCTTTATATCAGTTTGCCCAGGAAAGGTCCTTTTGTAATGGGTCTGTAGTTGTCAGGGTTCAGCGGGTCAAGTTTGTTTTCTTCAGTAAAGGGCGTATGTATGACTTTTTGAGTTCTTCTGCAAATATTCCAGTACTTAAGGAATCGTTGATGATTCTTCTTACTGGAATGGCAGCAGAGGTTGTTAAAAGAATTGTCTTGAAAGTTTGTGGCGGACAGGGGTCAAAAGGGCTGCCGGAAGGCCTGCTTGCTTTGACCAGGTCCATAAATTCCAAGCGTGGCCTTTAACAGTAGTTATATTCCACAAAGGGAGCATTCTGATTGGCTGGCCAGCTCCAATTTTCCACCCTAAATGCAGATAGCTTTTTTAGAGTATTTGGAATACAGAATTCCTGAAAATATGCACACACTTAAATGAATATGCTGGAAGAAAAACTTCAAGGAAAGAATGCACCCATTCATTCAGGAATAGTGTCTAACACACGGAGCTGTCCAATATTGTGGTGGCTTGTCTGTGGGGAAACGTGGCTATTTTACTACACCTGATCTGGGAGCACCACTTCTGTGAAAACAAATGACAAACTGTGTGGAAAGTTTCACATCTGGTATTTTTTACCAACAATACACTGTTGCACCAGAAGTCAACTGCTGCTTAATAATGATCTCTCTGCTAGCGAGAGAGGGTTTGTCCATGTAGAAATGAAGGTGCCTTCATTATTATTCTATTTTGTATCAAACAATGAAGTTGGTCATCTCTTGCTGAAGGTGGTTGGTGTATGAAAATGTAAAATTGCTTTGTCCAGGAAGAGATATGTTGATATACGTCTGAAATTCATGGTCCTTTATAATATTATGGGCCATAATTGTCTAGGTTGAATGGCAAACTGATTAAGGTAATAACATTGATTTATTGACAAGCTGAAGATGTAGACTGCATATTTCTGGCAGTGAAGAGTTGAGTACTCCCATGAGTAGGTTAAAGCACATTATTGCTTGAGAGTTGTCAATGTTTTGCCAGACAGGGCACAAGCTATTCATCAGCAGGTTTGACAATTACACATTTTTACTAGTTAAATATAGTTTAATCATAGGAATGTGAGAATTCACTAAATCTTGGACTGGGAGAAGACTGGGAGAAGGGACGAGTGAAAGATATGGTTAGGAAAATCCATAGAAAATAATTCACTAATCATAGAATTGTGCAGGATTACTGAGCCACCCATTGAAAAGGAAAGCACTAACCTCATTCCAATGTCTGGTTACATCTCTTTAAAAAAATGTAATTATCAAACCATTGATCCTTTAGCTGAGCAGTTACTTAGACTTCTAAATTATCCAATTTCTCAACATCAATCTAAAAGTCCTAAAATGCCTACATTTTACTTTTTTTACTGTATGCCTGATAACATTAAGGTAAGGAATGTATTTAGTATATAGGATTAAAGTAGTACAAAATGTATGTTTTAAGGATAACTCAGGTCACTAAGAAGTACTGTGACCATATTAAAGAAATGGTTTAACAGGCTGTGTGACTTTATAATGTCAGTACTCCAAGGTCTCTTGCAATACCATTTTATTATACGCTCGAAGGTCGTTTACTCCTTATTCTGGATGATATTCATTTACGCCAAGGGGTTACATGTTTTGTTTGACAACTTTAACCAGTCTTTATCATGTAGAGAGCAGAGCTTCACATTCTGTGTCTTGCTGGCCCCTGGCAATAATGAAAAATGTAAAACGCCCAAAATCCTGAATGAGGGGGCCTTCTTAAAAGACTGGACAGGTTATATCTGTCTCACATGACATGAAGATACTTTGCATCTTAACACTTTTATTTTCTCTATGTTATCACCTTGCATGTATAGACAAATAAAAACAAAGTAAATATTTTGAGGAGCTCACCTATCATAGCAACAGAGAAGACCACAAATATGCTGACAGACCCAATCGTTCAGTGGGTTTTACAGACACGCACTATGGGAGAGGGAAGTGAAATGGATGGTGTGCAACTCTTTCCTGCGTTCTGATCCTTGTGTTGGCTGCTTTGTCATGCCAGCTTGGGAGGTTCTGAGCTGGGATGGTGCAGTGAGCTAAATAACGGTGATGGATCAAGCCCTGAACTTTGGACTGGGTAAGAGTGGTCTGCTTAATTCAGACACTCTGTTCATCACCACCCCCTTTTCTGAATCGTTTTTGGCCACTATAGGTGTGGCAGGATATACTCAGACATGAGTCCCTTGCTCACTGCACCATCAGGATTCAGGCAAGCCGGGCCAACGACGGCTGAAATGCCAGAAACCGGTCCCCGGAAGCTTGTCTCCTTTCTGTTGAAGAATTGGCTTGGTAGTTTAGTCTGCCCTGTTTCCATGATGCACTGGGCCAGGGACAGACTGATTTGCATATAGCCAGGTTCTGAGCTGGGATGGTGCAGTGAGCTAAATAACGGTGATGGATCAAGCCCTGATCTTTGGACTGGGTAAGAGTGGTCTGCTTAATTCAGACACTCTGTTCATCACCACCCCCTTTTCTGAATAGCTTGGGAAGAGCAGCAGTTGAGTTTCATGTTGCAGGACCACTCCCTCTGCATTTGTTCCCTTCCCTGTCTGGGCCATCCTTTTATAAGGTAGGCTAGAAGAAGGGGACTGGTGGCTTGTTCGGAGAGTGCTCTATGCTACTCTCAGGTCCTCCTGATTTACATTCCGAGTCCAATCTGAGCCACTGTGTCACCTGGGCCGGCAGAAAGAGAGAGGCGCATACGAAAATTTGTCATCTTATGTAAGCCAAGCTGGAGATGACTTTGGGGCTGACCGTGTGATATCACTACTCACTTTTAATACATTATTAGAGGTAGGTAGTGAAATCAAACAAATAATTTATTCGGTTTCAAGCATATAAACTATAAAAAATAATAAGAACCGTTAGACATCGATAAAACACAATTTCATCAAAAATAGATCACATAAAAAGACCTCATTAAGAACATCCCAAACTGCATATAATACACAATAAAGTGTATAAAAAACAAATCAAATTATAACATCAGTCTAAAAATCATCAAGTTCCACAATTTGACTGCACTACTTAAAAAAACAAGCTACATGATAACAGATTCTGATGTCCAGGAGCAACGGCAGGCACAGCAAAGCAGACCTAGCTTGCCTAAAATTCCGATTTGTCCATATTGGATTTTAAAATCTTTTGCTCCTGCAAGAATAAAAAGAACATACAAAAACAAAGTGCATAGTATCTTGAATGGATATACCAACCCAAAGACAGGGAACACTGACTGCACATTATCCTACCCCTTTGGTACTCTTAACAGATGGTGTACTAGATTGAACATGAAACGGGTTAGCAACAAACAATGGGTATTTGATGTTCCCAAAACTTGGATATGTTTTCAGAGAATGAGTGGTTTGAACCAAAACATAAGATCTAACAGAAGGCATGGACAAAGTGCTATATTCTCTTTCATCCTTTCTTAACGCCAAGAAGGCTTTCTTGACCCAAACCACGTCTTCTTTGACAATGTATTCTGGGTTTTAAAACAGATCAGGACCAGGGCAGGACTGGCTACCGGGCGTTTTGGTGCTGGGGGCTGATTTCGTTGATGGGAACCTGCGTGTGCTTAAAACCATTTGTTTTGCTTTGTTTATTTAGAAGCATATGCAGGTCCCCATCAACGAAATAAGCTCCCACCGCAGTGAAATCAGACCTCCCTTGGCCTGGTAAATCTTAAGCATTACACCAATGCATCTGTGTCCTCATCTTGAAGCAAAATCAAAAATCAAGGCAATGCTTCTCTCAAAGGCATGACTTCTAACGCTAACCAAAGAGGGCACCAATTAATAGAGGAATCAAAAAGAACCCTGACTTGGGGGAGCGTCATCACTTTGCTGAACTTATTGCTTGAATACAGGGGGGTCTGCTCTATTTTTGGCCCAATTACCATAATATTAGATTTGAGGAAATTGGTGATGAGTAAGCTAGCAATGATGGGTTTATCAATCCCCATGCCTAGCGTAAAATTCCAAAGTGTGGCCGTATTTACCACATCGAAGGCTGAGCTCAAATCCATGAACCCCAAATGAAGTGAGAAAGTTATTAGCTATTGAATTGGCATTGTTGAATGCTGAATCCTCAATAAGGGAGGCCGGCCTATTTAGCAGTTTATGCTGTCCCTCTTGGGGGTAAGGGGACAATTACCTGCCCCGATGTATAGTTTTTCTTACCTCTATTATTCCTGATTATACCAGATAACGTTATTCTTTATTCCACTGTGACCACAGCTTTAAATCCCTTATATACGTACCTCTTTAATATTAATGGCCACACAGTACCTGTTGTATTCGGCCCTTAATTGATAGCACTGAAAGTTTATTTTTGACCTTGTTTCCTGACGCTGGACCTACCAGATAGATCATATATAAGACACAACCATCCCCCGTATTATCATTCATTCCTGATGAGACTCAGTACCCATTTTGAGGGTCTAAAAGCCGGACACAGACAGTAAGCATTTATATGGAACACATTGTGTATCTACCACTTGTGATTTATTACTTGTTAAAACATTGGCTGTTTCCCCAATGAAACAAATTCACCTTTTATGCTCACATGATTGGTCACTTTGCTCTTTCTTTGGTTTTGATTTTTTCACTTGGGGTGTATCTTTGTTGTTTTCGGACGGGCTCGGCTCCGCCTGTCCCACCTCTCTCTGGACCACATGCACCCCCTCCCCCTTTGAACTTTAAGCAGATTTACATTTGTGAGCCAATTCTTTGTTTACTTTTTCCATGGTGTTGCGATCTGTCTAATTTAATGCAAATTAAGCGGAGTTTCAGTTTGGCTGCGATCTCCGTGTACTTTTTTGTGTAATTCAATGCAAACCGAGCATGCATTTTTGTAATGGCATTTGTTTTTTTATTATTTATGGAAGGGATTTACGTTTAGCTGCGATGTCTGTTTACTTTAAAGCAACTCCAGCTAAGGGATTAACATTTAGATGCGATCTTTGTTTACTTTAATGCAAACAGAGTGCACATTTTTGTGATGAATTTTGTTTGCCTCATTATCGCATGTATTCATGTTTGGCTGCGATATCGTGTTAATTTAATGCAAATTGAGCGAAGGTATTTTAGTTTGGATGCGATTTCTGTGTACTTTGAGGCAAATTGAGCGTGCCTTTTTTTAATGATTCCGTTTATTTAATTCCCAAAGGTATTTACGTTTGGCTGTTATTTTTTTGGGTGCACTTTTTTTGCTTTCGCATTTTGCTATGGATACTGTTTGCTTCATTATCTACGGAATTTACTTTGATCTGCGATCTTAGTGTGCTTTAATGCATATCGAGCACATATATTTACGTTTAGCTAGGATCTCCGTGTAATATATTACAAATTTAGCGCGCCTTACAAACACTTTGTGAGCTATTAAGTCATGTTCAAGCAATGTGTATAATGGTTCTGTGTGGCCTCTGTTTAGTCTGTTATCTACATTTACTTTTCACTTTTCGTTTGGCTGCCATTTTTGTCTACTTCAAGGCAAAGCGGCAGGCATTACAAACACTTAGGGAATTATTAAGTTATGTGCACACAATGTGTATAATGAACACTTTGGTAACTCAGCACCACCACAGCACCACTCAGCACCACCACAGCACCACTCAGCACCACCACATTATCACGCAGCACCACCACATTATCACGCAGCACCACCAAAGCACCACTCAGCATCTCAACAGCACCATAGCACCACCACAGCACCACCACAGCACCACTCAGCACCACCACAGCAACACTCAGCACCACCACAGCACCACTCAGCACCACAACAGCATCACTCAGCACCACCACAGCATCACTCAGCACCATCACAGCATCACTCAGCACCACCACAGCACCACTCAGCACCACTCAGCACCACTACAGCATCGCTCAGCACCACTACAGCATCACTCAGCACCACCACAGCACCACTCAGCACAACCCCAGCATCACTCAGCGCCACCCCAGCATCACTCAGCGCCTGCATAGCATCACTCAGCACCACCACAGCACCACTCAGCACCACCACAGCATCACTCAGCGCCACCCCAGCATCACTCAGCGCCACCACAGCACCACTCAGCGCCACCACAGCACCACTCAGCACCACTCAGCACCACCACAGCACCACTCAGCGCCACTCAGCGCCACCCCAGCATCACTCAGCAGTCAGCACCACCACAGCACCACTCAGCATCACCACATCATCACTCAGCGCTACCCCAGCATCACTCAGCACTACCACATTATCACTCAGCACCATCACATTATCACTCAGCACCACCACAGCACCACTCAGCACCACCACAGCATCACTCAGCACCACTCAGCGCCACCCCAGCATCACTCAGCGCCACCCCAGCATCAATCATCACCACCACAGCATCACTCAGCGCCACCCCAGCATCACTCAGCACCATCACATTATCACTCAACACCACCACATCATCACTCAGCGCTACCCCAGCATCACTAAGCACCACCACATTATCACTCAGCACCACCACATTATCACTCAGCACCACCACAGCACCACTCAGCACCACCACAGCACCACTCAGCACCACCACAGCACCACTCAGCACCACAACAGCATCATTCAGCGCCACCCCAGCATCATTCAGCACCACCCCAGCATCACTCAGCACCACCACAGCATCACTCAGCACCACCACAGCATCACTCAGCACCACCACATTATCACTCAGCACCACCACAGCACCACTCAGCACCACCACAGCATCACTCAGCACCACCACAGCATCACTCAGCACCATCACATTATCACTCAGCACCACCACATCACCACTCAGCACCACCCCATCATCACTCAGCGCCACCCCAGTATCACTCAGCACCATCACATTATCACTCAGCACCACCACAGCATCACTCAGCACCACCACATTATCACTCAGCACCACCACAGCATCACTCTGCCCCACCACATTATCACTCAGCACCACCACAGCACCACTCAGCACCACCACAGCACCAGTCAGCGCCACCCCAGCATCACTCAGCACCACCACAGCATCATTCAGCGCCACCCCAGCATCACTCAGCACCACCCCAGCATCACTCAGCACTTCCACAGCATCACTCAGCACCACCACAGCATCACCATATTATCACTCACCACCACCACAGTACCACTCAGCACCACCACCACAGCATCACTCAGCACCACCATGCTGCTCGACATGTCGGCCGCGTTCGACACGGTCAGCCATCCTACCTTGATTTCGAGGCTGGAAGAGTGCGGGGTCAAAGATAAAGCCAGGGACTGGTTAATCTCCTATCTGGACAACCGTCAGCAACGGGTTTCGCTCCCTCCCTTCAGTTCAGAGGAGCGGAGAGTAGGACAAGGAGTACCTCAGGGCTCAGCCATCAGCCCTATACTCTTTAATATTCACCTCCGCCCTCTAGTCCAGCTCATTAAATCATTTGGGATCTCCGCATTCAATTATGCGGATGATACCCAGCTGGTCTTTTCACTGGAGGGACAGGACGCAGTCCCATTGGAGACCTTCCACCGGTGCATGCAGGCCACAGCGGAATGGCTCCGTTTGAACTCGTTACAGTTCAATGGAACTAAGACAGAGGTCCTGTACTGCTCCAACGACAGAGTTCCCCGAGATCTCCCAGACGATTTTTGGCCCCCGTCATTTTCAGAGACGGTGTCAGCCGCACAATCGGCACGTAATCTGGGTGACATTTTTGGGCCCAACCTGCAGCTGGATCTGCATGTAAATAAGACCACCTCAACGTGCATGATGTTGATCCGTATGCTGCGCAAGGTTTTACCCCTCCTCCCTGAGCAAGCCAGACCCGAAGTAGTGCGAAGTACCATCCTAAGTCGACTCGACTACTGAAACGCACTACTTCTTGAGGCCCCGGTAACACTTCTGGGCAAGCTCCAAAGGGTGCAAAATATGGCTGCCAAACTCGCCCTCTCCTGCCCCTACCACAGCTCTTCCACGGCAGCGTTACAGGAACTCCACTGGCTGCCGGTCCATCTACGCGTTCGCTACAAAGCAGCGTGTATTGTGTTCAGGGCTATCCATGGCCTGGGCCCAATCCCTTTGCGGAGAATGTTCGCCTGGTACCTTCCATCCCGAGCTTTACGTTCCTCTTCATCCAGGCTACTAATAGTTCCGCGCTTCCAGAGAGTCAGGATGGGTGGCCGATCGTTCAGAGTAGCGGCGGCCAAACTCTGGAACTCCCTGCCAATATCCCTGAGAAGTCTTGAGGATCTCTTAGCCTTCAGAAACATGGGTGTCCGCAGGGAGGGGCAAGGGGGGGCACTTGCCCCCCCCCCTGGATCGCCGGTCCGTCCGGTGCTGGCCCAGTGACAATGTGTAATTGGAGGACGCCCATGCGGAAGTGGTCTCTTAAAGTCTTTGATTCTGTTTAAAACATTGAATTGCATAAAATAGCCCTACTAGAAGTGTAAACTACTTTAAAAAGAGAAAAAGGCTTACCGGCGCAGACAAAATGTGGAAATACGAATTCCAATGAGCAGGATATGCGCCAAAGCTGCAGTCCACTTAGTCACCCCTGACAACCACCACACTGCTCTCAGAGTTTTGAAAGTTAGCAGCACACTCCACAAGAACTGCCTCTTGGCGCTTCGGAATGAGACGTACTCAACACACTGCTCTCCTGATCACCTTGCGAGAACCTCTCCTATCGACGATTCAGCTTGAATAGTTAAAAGTAACCAACATCACATATCATGTCTGTGTGAGAGTGTATAGGACTGTGCGTTCACTTTTGGGAGTGTCTGAATCTTAACAAGGGTCTTCTGCCAGTAAACATTTGGTCCAGCATGAAGTTTTACTACGAACAACGTATTAGACAAGAACAAGAATATTGACATTTTTGGTTAATAAATGAGTGTAAATTGCTGGCCGGTTTCCCTATTAAGGGTTCATTTGTAGGCTATGGGACACCATTTATGTCTTAGTGTGTTGTAGAAAGAGCAAACATGCTGCCTTAAGCCACTTCAGAGAGCTTTGTACTCAATTATTTACAGTGGCGGTAGCAGTTTTTGGGTGTGTATGTGTTTTATTACTATGCTTATATACAGCTACTGGAATTATACAATTCTGCAGCCAGGCATTCTCTGCATATCTATGAATCTGCTGCTCTTGCAACCCAATCCACGATCTGCAACATGAATTGGCATATTTCAATGAAATAAAACTTGTTTCTAGCCCAAATTGGTAAATAAATTACAATAAAGTGCCATTTGTGGTGCAGCACAGAGTGCACACTCTTTGCCCTGGTTATCCTGAATTACTAATTGCTGTGTCAGGCATTTCGCTGGTAGTAATGAGGTATTTTATTACACTGATACTATAGCGCTTTGTACACCTCTTATCAAAATCCCAACGTGCTTAGCAGACTTGGTAGTCACTGGTTGCTATTCAGTAGAGCATGGATGAGATTTCTGAGCAGGGAGGCCGTCAACATTCCTTTTACGGATGTCTTTTGTCTCCTTAATTTTCACAATTACAGCAGGCTGTGCTGATCCCCTGCAAGAAGCCCCAGGGAGGGAGATAGAGACAGACCGAGGGAGACAGAGAGAGAGGGAGACAGATAGGGCGGGAGACAGAAGGAGACAGAGAGAGCGAGACAGGTAGGGCGGGAGACAGAGGGAGAGAGAGAGGGAGGGAGACAGAGGGAGGGAGACAGAAGGCACCAGACAGAGGGAGACAGCCAGAGGGAAGAGGGCGGCAGAGGGAGGGAGACAGACAGACAGACAGACAGGGAGACAGATAGAGGGAGGGAGACAGACAGAAGGATGGAGACCGAGAGAGAGGGAAAGAGAGGGAGACGGAGACAGAGGGAGACAGAGAGAGAGGAGACAGAGGGAGACTGAGAGAGAGGGAGACAGAGGGAGGGAGACAGAGGGAGGGAAACAGGGAGGAAGACAGGGAGGGAGACAGAGGGAGGGAGACCGAGGCAGGGAGACAGAGGGATCAGAGAGAGAGAGGGAGACAGATAGGGCAGGAGAGAGAGAGAGGATGACAGACAGAGGGAGGGGGGCGACAGAGGGAGGGACACAGACAGACAGGGAGACAGATGGAGGGAGACAGAGACAGACAGAGGAAGGGAGACAGAGAGAGAGGGAAAGAGGGAGACAGAGAGAGAGGGAGACAGAGAGAGAGGGAGACAGAGAGAGAGACACACTGAGAGAGAGACAGAGAGAGGGAGACAGAGAGAGGGAGACAGAGAGAGGAAGACAGAGGGAGGAAGGGAGACAGAGGGAGGGATACAGAGGGAGGGAGACAGAGGGAGGGAGACAGAGGGAGGGAGACA
The DNA here is from genome assembly GCF_964263255.1 of Lissotriton vulgaris. Classification (NCBI taxonomy): domain Eukaryota; kingdom Metazoa; phylum Chordata; class Amphibia; order Caudata; family Salamandridae; genus Lissotriton; species Lissotriton vulgaris. The sequence continues at coordinate 423,743 of NW_028245479.1, read as the reverse complement.
GAGAGAGAGACAGAGGAAGGGAGTCCGAGAGAGAGGCAGAGAGAGAGAAACAGAGTGAGGGAACAGACGGAGGTAGAGAGACAGAGGGAGACAGACAGAGGGAGACAGACAGAGGAAGGAGGGCGACAGAGGGAGGTAGACCAACAGAGGGAGGTAGACCAACAGAGGGAGGGAGACAGCGGGAGGGAGACAGAGGGAGGGAGGGAGAGAGAGGGAGGGAGACAGAGGGAGGGAGACAGAGAGAGAGATGGAGAGAGGGAGACCGAGAGAGAGGCAGAGAGAGAGAAACAGAGTGAGGGAGACAGACAGAGGTAGAGAGACAGACAGAGGGGGACAGACAGAGGGCGACAGACAGAGGGAGGGAGACAGAGGGAGGGAGACAGACAGAGGGAGACAGACAGAGGAAGGAGGGCGACAGAGGGAGGTAGACCAACAGAGGGAGGGAGAGAGAGGGAGGGAGACAGAGGGAGAGAGAGGGAGGGAGACAGAGAGAGAGAGAGGGAGACAGAGAGAGAGAGAGAGAGAGTGAAGTAGACAGAGATAGCGAGACAGACAGAGGGAGGGAGACCGAGGGAGGGAGACCGAGGGAGGGAGACAGAGGGAGGAGACAAGAGAGAGGGAGGGAGACAGAGAGAGAGAGGGAGACAGAGAGAGAGGGAGACAGCGAGAGAGAGAGACAGCGAGAGAGGAAGACAGCGAGAGAGGAAGACAGAGGAAGGGAGACAGAGGAAGGGAGACAGAGGAAGGGAGACAGAGGGAGGGAGACAGAGGGAGGGAGACAGAGGGAGGGAGACACAGAGAGAGAGAGAGAGAGACAGAGCGAGGGAGACAAAGAGAGAGAGACAGAGGGAGGGAGACAGAGAGAGAGAGAGAGACAGAGGGAGGGAAACAGAGAGACAGAGGGAGGGAGACAGACAGAGGTAGAGAGACAGACAGAGGGCGACAGACAGAGGTAGGGAGACAGAGGGAGGGAGACAGAGAGATAGAGAGAGGGAGAGAGAGAGAGGGTGGGAGACAGAGATAGAGGGAGGGGAGGGACATGGGGAGGGGGAGGGAGACAGGGAGGGAGAGAGAAAGAGAAAGAGAGAGAGAGAGAGAGAGAGATAGACAGATAGACAGATAGACAGACAGACAGACAGACAGACAGACAGACAGATAGATAGATAGATAGATAGATAGATAGATAGATAGATAGATAGATAGATAGATAGATAGATAGATAGATAGATAGATAGATAGATAGATAGATATGCTGGGTCTGGTGGCTCTGTGGACGAAGGCGTCTGCTGCAGGGGTATGTGTTCAACCTCGTGGTCATAGATTTTTTTGTTGCTTTAGCCCCACCCCTTCCCCCACTGACCCCGCCCCCACCGGTGCAGCCCTCGGCCACAAACCACACTCTAAATGTGGCCCCTGAGAGAAAGTTTGTGAGTACCCATGCTCTAGAACCACATCAACCTGATTTCGAATTTTTTTGTTTTTTTTCTGGCTATTTTTAGTTTTTCCCTCTGTTTTATTGTAGTTGCCAGGTCGTCTGCTGTGGCGCCTCACAAGATTGTTCTCTTCCCCTTATGGGTTTCTTTGATTTTTTTAAGCTCTTTATCTTATTCGTTTTTTTTAAATTTATTTAATACTTGTGCTCAATCATGTCGGAGGATGGGGATGAAGTTAAAATGTTGTCCCCCCCTGGAAACATTTCTGCTGACGCCCATGTTCAGAAAGGCGCTGAAAACCTACCTCTTCCCTAGGACAGGCTAAGCTGCTGAATTTGCTGGATCTGGGGTCAAAGCGCCAGGATGCCCTTGGTGGTGACAGGTTTGCGCTATATAAGTATACCACAATACAATACCACCAAAGCATCACTCAGCACCACTCAGCACCACCATAGCATCACTCAGCGCCACACCAACATCACTCTGCGCCACCACAGCACCACTCAGCGCCACCACAGCACCACTCAGCACCACCACAGCACCACTCAGCACCACCACAGCACCACTCAGCACCACCACAGCACCACTCAAAACCACCATAGCATCATTCAGCGCCACCCCAGCATCACTCAGCACCACCCCAGCATCACTCCGCACCACCACAGCATCACTCAGCACCACCACAGCATCACTCAGCACAACCACATTATCACTCAGCACCACCACAGCACCACTCAGCACCACCACAGCACCATTCAGCACCACCACAGCACCACTCAGCACCACCACAGCATCACTCAGCGCCACCCCAACATCACTCAGTGCCACCACAGCACCACTCAGAGCCACCCGATCATCACTCAGCACCACCACAGCATCACTCAGCACCATCACAGCATCACTCAGCACCACCACAGCACCACTCAGCACCACCACAGCACCACTCAACACCACCACAGCATCACTCAGCGCCACCCCAGCATCACTCAGCACCACCACATTATCACTCAGCACCACCACAGCATCACTCAGCACCACCACATTATCACTCAGCACCGCCACAGCACCACTCAGCACCAACACATCATGATCACTCAGCGCTACCCCAGCATCACTCAGCACCACCACGTTATCACTCAGCACCACCACGTTATCACTCAGCACCACCACATTATCACTCAGCACCACCACAGCATCACTCAGCACCACCACATTATCACTCAGCACCACCACAGCATCACTCAGCACCACCACAGCATCACTCAGCACCACCACAGCACCCCTCAGCACCACCCCAGCATCACTCAGCGCCACTCCAGCATCACTCAGGCCCACCACAGCATCCCTCAGCACCATCACATTATCACTCAGCACCACCACAGCATCACTCAGCACCACCACAGTATCACTCAGCACCACCACAGCATCACTCAGCACCACCACAGCACCACTCAGCACCACCACAGCATCACTCAGCGTCACCCCAGCATCACTCAGCGCCACCACAGCACCACTCAGTGCCACCGCAACACCACTCAGCACCACTCAGCACCACTCAGCGCCACTCAGCGCCACCCCAGCATCACTCAGCAGTCAGCACCACCACAGCACCACTCAGCATCACCACATCATCACTCAGCGCTACCCCAGCATCACTCAGCACTACCACATTATCACTCAGCACCACCACATTATCACTCAGCACCACCACAGCACCACTCAGCACCACCACAGCATCACTCAGCACCACCACAGCACCACTCAGCGCCACCCCAGCATCAATCAGCACCACCACAGCATCACTCAGCGCCACCCCAGCATCACTCAGCACCACCCCAGCATCACTCAGCACCACCACATTATCACGCAGCACCACCACATTATCACTCAGCACCACCACAGCACCACTCAGCACCACCACAGCACCACTCAGCACCACAACAGCATCATTCAGCGCCACCCCAGCATCACTCAGCGCCACCCCAGCATCACTCAGCACCACCCCAGCATCACTCAGCACCACCACATTATCACTCAGCACCACCACATTATCACTCAGCACCACCACAGCACCACTCAGCACCACCACAGCACCACTCAGCACCACAACAGCATCATTCAGCGCCACCCCAGCATCACTCAGCACCACCCCAGCATCACTCAGCACCACCACAGCATCACTCAGCACCACCACAGCATCACTCAGCACCACCACATTATCACTCAGCACCACCACAGCACCACTCAGCACCACCACAGCATCACTCAGCACCACCACAGCACCACTCAGCACCACTCAGCACCACAACAGCATCACTCAGCGCCACCCCGACATCACTCAGCGCCACCACAGCACCACTCAGCGCCACCACAGCAGCACACAGCACCACCTCAGCACCACTCAGCACCACAACAGCACCACTCAGCACCACCACAGCCTCATTCAGCGCCACCGCAGCATCACTCAGCACCACCCCAGCATCACTCAGCACCACCCCAGCACCACTCAGCACCCCACTGCACCGCTCAGCAACACCACAACATCACTCAGCGCCACTCCAGCATCACTCAGCACCACCACATTATCACTCAGCACCACCACAGCATCACTCAGCACCACCACAGTATCACTCAGCACCACCCCAGCACCACTAAGCACCAACACATCATCATCACTCAGCGCTACTCCAGCATCACTCAGCACCACCATGTTATCACTCAGCACCACCACATTATCACTCAGCACCACCACAGCATCACTCAGCACCACCACATTATTACTCAGCACCACCACAGCACCAGTCATAACCACCGCAGCATCACTTATCAAAACCACAGCATCACTCAGCACCACCACAGCATCACTCAGCACCACCACAGCATCACTCAGCACCACCACAGCACCACGCAGCACCACCCCAGCATCACTCAGCGCCACCCCAGCATCACTCAGCACCATCACATTATCACTCAGCACCACCACAGCATCACTCAGCACCACCACAGCATCACTCAGCACCACCATAGCACCACTCAGCACCACCACAGCACCACTCAGCACCACTCAGCACCACCACAGCATTACTCAGCACCACCCCAACATCACTCAGCACTACCACAGCACCACGCAGCACCACCCCAGCATCACTCAGCACTACCACAGCACCACGCAGCACCACCGCAGCATCACTTATCAAAACCACAGCATCACTCAGCACCACCACAGCATCACTCAGCACCACCACAGCATCACTCAGCACTACCACAGCACCACGCAGCACCACCCCAGCATCACTCAGCGCCACCCCAGCATCACTCAGCACCATCACATTATCACTCAGCACCACCACAGCATCACTCAGCACCACCATAGCACCACTCAGCACCACCACAGCACCACTCAGCACCACTCAGCGCCACCACAGCACCACTCAGAGCCAGCACAGCACCACTCAGCACCACCACAGCATCACTCAGCACCACAACAGCATCACTCAGCACCACCACAGCACCACTCAGCACGACCACAGCACCACTCAGCACCACCACAGCATCACTCAGCGCCACCCCAGCATCACTCAGCACCACCACATTATCACTCAGCACCACCACAGCATCACTCAGCACCACCACATTATCACTCAGCACCGCCACAGCACCACTCAGCGCCAACACATCATCATCACTCAGCGCTACCCCAGCATCACTCAGCACCACCACGTTATCACTCAGTCCACCACATTATCACTCAGCACCACCACAGCATCACTCAGCAACACCACATTATCACTCAGCACCACCACAGCATCACTCAGCACCACCACAGCATCACTAAGCACCACCACAGCATCACTAAGCACCACCACAGCACCACTCAGCACCCCCCCAGCATCACTCAGTGCCACTCCAGCATCACTCAGCACCACCACAGCATCACTCAGCACCACCACAGCATCACTCAGCACCACCACAGCATCACTCAGCACCATCACATTATCACTCAGCACCCCCACAGCATCACTCAGCACCACCACAGCATTACTCAGCACCACCACAGCATCACTCAGCACCACCACAGCACCATTCAGCACCACCACAGCACCACCCAGCGCCACCCCAGCATCACTCAGCGCCACCACAGCACCACTCAGCACGACTCAGCGCCACTCAGCGCCACCCCAGCATCACTCAGCAGTCAGCACCACCACAGCACCACTCAGCATCACCACATCATCACTCAGCGCTACCCCAGCATCACTCAGCACCACCACATTATCACTCAGCACCATCACAGCACCACTCAGCACCACCACAGCATCACTCAGCACCACCACAGCATCACTCAGCGCCACCCCAGCATCACTCAGCGCCACCCCAGCATCAATCAGCACCACCCCAGCATCAATCAGCGCCACCCCAGCATCACCCAGCACCATCACATTATCACTCAGCACCACCACAGCATCACTCAGCACCACCACATTATCACACAGCACCACTCAGCACCACCACAGCACCACTCAGCACCACCACAGCACCACTCAGCACCACAACAGCATAATTCAGCGCCACCCCAGCATCGCTCAGCACCAAACCAGCATCACTCAGCACCACCACAGCATCACTGAGCACCACCACAGCATCACTCAGCACCACCACATTATCACTCAGCACCACCACAGCACCACTCAGCACCACCACAGCATCACTCAGCACCACTCAGCACCACCACAGCATCACTCAGCGCCACCCCAACTTCACTCAGCGCCACCACAGCACCACTCAGTGCCACCACAGCACCACTCAGCACCACCTCAGCACCACTCAGCACCACAACAGCACCACTCAGCACCACCACAGCTTCATTCAGCGCCACCCCAGCATCACTCAGCACCACCCCAGCATCACTCAGCACCACCCCAGCACCACTCAGCACCCGCACAGCACCGCTCAGCACCACCACAACATCACTCAGCGCCACCCCAGCATCACTCAGCACCACCACATTATCACTCAGCACCACCCCAGCATCACTCAGCACCACCACATTATCACTCAGCACCACCACAGCACCACTAAGCACCAACACATCATCATCACTCAGCGCTACCCCAGCATCACTCAGCACCACCACGTTATCACTCAGCACCACCACATTATCACTCAGCACCACCACAGCATCACTCAGCACCACCACATTATCACTCAGCACCACCACAGCACCAGTCAGAACCACCACAGCATCACTTAGCAAAACCACAGCATCACTCAGCACCACCACAGCATCACTCAGCACTACCACAGCACCACGCAGCACCACCCCAGCATCACTCAGCGCCACCCCAGCATCACTCAGCACCACCACAGCATCACTCAGCACCATCACATTATCACTCAGCACCACTACAGCATCACTCAGCACCACAACAGCATCACTCAGCACCACCATAGCACCACTCAGCACACCCAGAGCATCACTCAGCGCCACTCCAGCATCACTCAGTGCTACCACAGCACCACTCAGCAGCACCACTCAGCACCACCACAGCACCACTCAGCACCACCACAACACCACTCAGCACCACTCAGCGCCACCCCAGCAGTCAGCACCACCACAGCACCACTCAGCATCACCACATCATCACTCAGCATTACCCCAGCATCACTCAGCACCACCACATTATCACTCAGCACCACCACAATATCACTCAGCACCCCCACAGCATCACTCAGCACCACCACATTATCACTCAGCACCACCTTAGCACCACTCAGCGCCACCCCAGCATCACTCAGCGCCACCCCAGCATCACTTCTCACCACCACAGCATCACTCAGCGCCACCCCAGCATCACTCAGCACCATCACATTATCACTCAGCACCACCACAGCATCACTCAGCACCACCACATTATCACTCAGCACCACCACAGCACCAATCAGCGTCACCACAGCACCACTCAGCACCACCACAGCACCACTCAGCACCACCACAGCATCATTCAGCGCCACTCCAGCATCATTCAGCGCCACTCCAGCATCATTCAGCGCCACTCCAGCATCACTCAGCGCCACTCCAGCATCACTCAGCGCCACAACAGCATCACTCAGGACCACCACAGCATCACTCAGCACCCCCACATTATCACTCAGCACCACCACAGAACCACCACAGCATCACTCAGCGCCACCACAGCATCACTCAACACCACTCAGCACCACCACAGCAGACAGCGCCACCCCATCATCACTCAGCGCCACCACAGCACCACTCAGCGCCACCATAGCACCACGCAGCACCACCACAGTGCCACTCACCACCACCACAGCATCACTCAGAGCCACCCCGGGACCACTCAGCACCACCACAGCACCACTCAGCATCACCACATCATCACTCAGCGCTCCCCCAGCATCACTCAGCACCACCACATTATCACTCAGCACCACCACATTATCACTCAGCACCACCATAGCATCACTCAGCACCACCACAGCATCCCTCAGCACCACCACAGCACCACTCAGCACCACCACAGCATCACTCAGCGCCACCCAAGCATCACTCAGCGCCACCCCAGCATCACCACATCATCGCTCAGCGCTACCCCAGCATCGCTCAGCACCACCACATTATCACTCAGCACCACCACATTATCACTCAGCACCACCACATTATCACTCAGCACCACCACAGCACCACTCAGCACCAACCCAGCACCACTCAGCACCACCACAGCACCACTCAGCACCACCACAGCATCACTCAGCACCACCACAGCACCACTCAGCACCACTCAGCACCACCACAGCACCACTCAACGCAACCACAGCATCACTCAGCACAGCCACAGCATCACTCAGTGCAACCACAGCATCACTCAGCGCAACCACAGCATCACTCAGCGCAACCACAGCATCACTCAGTGTAACCACAGCATCACTCAGCGCAACCACAGCATCAATCAGCACCACCACTGCATCACTGGTTCAAATATGTTCTCTCAATGTTTCAAGCTTTATTACAAATGTCACAAAAAGATGTTAATATTTCACTTCTGTTCTTGGATTTTCGTCACAATAAAATACACTGAAAATAATCCTCACAAAAGTTATTTACAAAAGTTTAAGCTATTGCCATTATAAATTACAATAACTTTTATTTGAATATTAATTATTTAAACAAATTAAAAGCCATTGTTATTTGTAATAGCATTACATGTAAGTCACGTAAATACAACACATATTGCATTACAAATGCTATAGGTGTCACATTTGCGAAAGTTATAACTAATGGCATTGTAAATGACAAAGCTATTAATTTCGCAATTTTCAAAACCAACACATAAATAAAAAAATTGTCATTTACAATACCAATAGCTCGAACTTTCCTAATGCGAGACCTATTGCATTGCAAATACTTGTTGCTAATGTGTCTTTAAATAAACTTTGATTCGGCGGAATCAAAATTTGGCAATGAAATATTGAAATACTGGTTGTTGTTTGTCACTTGAGTCTGAGAAAAGATGAATTCCTCACAGAATGCTATGTCTGTTTTATTAGTAATCTGCAGATACAGATTCAGTCTGCACAGACGTCTGTGTATTTGGATTGTATCTATAAATGAATTCCAAGAGAGCACTTGTTTTCAATTGCTACAATTACATCCAAGTTCACCTGGACTTATTGGGTTGCTCTTGTTCCTACGAGTACCCCAAATTAAGTGAGCCATCTTCTGCCTGGGTATATTTGGTTATGCGCAGATAGTGATCCAAACATTGGTCCACCATCCCCTTCCTGGGTTGAAAACCATATTAGATGTCAGTCAGGAGACGGTGCTCATTGAACCAAGTGGTCAAGCTTTTCAGTAGCAATATCTCTATCATCTTGACTGTAAAATCAATCAAGGAGATAGGGCGATAGCAATGAGGTCATCTTTACTGACCTTTAGAAAGACTGGTACAATTATAAAATTAGATTTTGAAAATCAAATTCGTTGTCTAACAGGCAAGATTTATATAAAGGCTTGAGAGCGGGCCCATTGTTCAACACTGAACTTGAATAAGTCAAGTGGAACTGCATCTGGACCAGCAGCTTCATTCTTGGGCAGGTCTATGATGCCCCTAACGTCCTCACAACTAAAAGTTAACTGAGGGGTCAAGTGGGAAGATGGCAAGTTATCCAGGTTAAATTCTAGGGAACAGTATAAATCAGGGGCATCATAAATGGCAGAAAAATGCTCATGCCAGGAATCCGAGGTAATGTGTTGTTATATGGAACGTCCTGTTGGTGTTGCAAAAATGGGACAGTTAATGATGTTGTCAAATTTTGAGCCATCCCTAATAGAACAACAGACCATTAGGTCTTCCCATGCATCTAACTTCAGCGCAGAGTTACTTTTCTTCACAGCTTTTGTGTAATCTGGGCAGCAGGAAGCAACTCTGACTTTATATTTAGGCTTCTCCGTTAAGGCTTTCTGAAGCTTTTTATGAGAAAAGGTACAGGAGTGATCAAAACAATTGTATGGGTTTGGGGCACTAGAGTTAGTGGTAGTAGCATACATGTTACTGCAGATGGCAAAAAAGGAGTTCAGTAACGGTTCTACCTGACCTTCATCATCCAAGCATGTAAAAAACTCCCTGGAGCAGGCACTGAAGAATTCCAAACTGAATTTTCTTGGAAATACCTTAACCCAGTGGATTCTGTGACCCTAGTCTTTGGCAGATTTCCACCTGCACAAAGTGTAGGTATCAGGTGCAGATTGCCCGCCCAAGCAACACATACAGGATTATGATCACTTCTGGAATCCCAGAGCACCTCAAAGTTTAAGAGAGAAGAAGCTAAGCCAGAAGCGACAAAGACTACTCAATTGTGGAAAACAAACTGCTGGAAACGTGGTTTCTGGTTGGTATTGGTATGCACCCTGTTCAAGCAGGAACCACCACTCTAGTCATGGTAAGCTTGGTACACACTAAAAGATAACTTGTGCTCACCCTCTGGTAGCTTGGCACAGAGCAGTCAGGCTCATTTAAAGAGGGAATGTGTAAAGTATTTTTGTAACACACATGCACAGTAACACAATGAAAACACCACAAAATAATCATCCACCTAGGGTTAGAAAAATAGATTATAATTTTATGAAATCCAATTAGTAGAACAGGAGTTATATATTTTAAAATAATAAATCAAAAAGTACTGCTTAGAAACAAATATCATTCAGGGCTTATTGAGGTTGTGCTGGACTGGGGTAAATCCAAAGATCAGGCCGACCACAATGGAAGGCAGGCGAGCTACAGGCTTTGCTTAAAAAGTACCTGGGATAAAGCAAGCATCGACGTCGAAGACGCGATGCGTCGTTTCTGATCCGAAAAGGCAATGAAGGCTCCATCGACGAACCCCTTTACGATGCATGTACTGCACCATTGTCGAGCCGGGCTCTCCATTGTTGATGATCCACGCTGTTCAACGAAGCGATGTCATAGATCAACTCCTGCATCAGCATCAGCGTTGAAGGGCAATGCGTTGGTTCCAATGGGCGCAAAGTCATCACTGAGTCAATTTTAATGGCTCTCTATAGCCGAAGTCACCTTTCAAGAGCATGGGACTGAATTGGCACCACTTGGCAGAGCAGGTCTCACAGGTGGCAGAGTCCAGGTGCTGTTGCAGGGTTGAAGGAAGACCTTGATGCCCTTACACTTCAGAACATGGGGCAAACCAGCAGGGCCTTGGAGTCACTCTGGCTTCAAGTTATGTTATGTTTTGTTAATTGTACTTATAAAGCGCACTGCTACCCTAGGGTGTCCTGGCGCTAGGTACTGACTACCTGGAGGGCACTGGCGAGTTAAAATGAGAACAACCATGTTTTCAGATCCTTGTGAAAGGAGGCAAGGTTCGGGGCATTTCTGAGATGAAAGGGGAGCTCATTCCAGGCTTTGGAAGCACAGTAAAGGAAGCTTCTGCCTCCCCAATTCATTTTCTTGAAGGTGGAGGATTTTACTAATTTAGATCCTGGAGCATACCATGAGAGCCTGGATTGAAGGAACTCCGGGCCAACCCCATTAGCAGCTTTGAAAGACAACACATAGTGCCTTAAAGCGTGATCTAAGAGGGACTGGAAGCCAATGTAGTTTCTTGAGTTCTCCTTTGATCGAAACGAACCTAGGGGTTCCCATCAGCATTCTTGCTGCCGCATTCTGGACCAATTGCAGCTTGTTCATATGTTGTTTCTGGACATTGAGATAAAGCCTGTTGCAATAGTCCATACGGGACATGATGAGAGCAGTGATGACCGTCCTTAGGTTGTCTGCTGAGAGAAAAAAATAGATTTTTTTTATCATTCTAAGGACCATAAAACATGCTGAGGAAACCTGATTGACTTGTTCCCCCATAGAGAGTTTGTTATCAACCAGAACTCCCAGATTGTTAGCTTTCCGTGATAGAGTTGGGCATGATCCCAGGTCCTCAGGCCACCAGTCAGGAATCCAGATTTGTGGATTGTTTCCAAATTGCAGCACCTCAGTTTTAGCTGAATCGAGTTTTAAGCAATTGGACAACATCCACGTGGAGATCGTACTCATACAATCATGGAACCTTGCCCCTACCTCCCTTTCTGCTCCCTCCGCCAGCGACAACACAATCTGTGAGTCATCTGCATAGGAGGTGAGCTGGAAACCAAAAGACTGGGTGACATTAGCCAGGGGTGCCACATAGATGTTAAAAAGCGTAGGACTTAAAGCTGAGCCTTGTGGCACCCCACAGGGGAGGAAAAAAGGTTCAGAGATGTTTCAATCCGGATCCACCGTCTGAACTCTATCAGATAGAAAAGACTGTAACAATTTCCAGGCAACAACTCTCACTCCAATATCTGAGAGCCTGTTCATCAGAACCCTGAGGTGAACCGTATCAAAGGCTTCTCTGATTTCCTTGGTTGATTTAATTAACGCCAGTTCTGTGCTGTGAAAGGCTCTAAACCCATATTTTGATGGCTCCAGGGAGTTATTAACCGAGATTAAATTACCAGGTAAAGTGAGGTGGGTCCACTCCTTGTACTCAGCAGGGCAGAGATCAGCAGGGCACCACAGGAAGGCAGAAACTGAGTTCTTCCAGCGCAGCAGTCAAGCAGAGCAGCAATGCGTGTAGCACAGTAGTCTTTACTCCTGGCAGATTTCTTCACAGGTCCAATAGGATACTTTTGTGATACGGTCAAAGGCCCAGTAATTATACCAACTTGTGCTTTTGAAGTGGGGGTAACTTCAAAGAAGGATCTTTGAAGTACACACAGGTCTTTTCTTCCTAGCCCTTGCTCCAGGCTATCAGTAGGAGGTAATCAGCTCATTTTGTGCGAAACCAGACACTGCCTATTTAGGTGTAAGTGTCAGCCCCTCCTCTTTCCTCCTGCCCAGAAAGAGCTATCAGAATGCAGATTAATTCATACAGGTTTTCTGTCACACCCATCCTTCATGTGTTTGTGGCTGTCTAGACGGAATGCACAAAGAGTAGCTATCACCAGCCCCAGACGTGTATTGAAGACAGGCTGCAAGGCACACAGAGTAGTAAGAGAAGAGAAATGTCCACTTTCAGTGTAGCAGCACTTTCTAAAAGTAGCATTTCTAAAATAGTAATGTTCAATCCAACTTTACCAGTAAAGAGGATGTATCATTACCATTTCAACTAAATAAAACAAGATGCAGCTTCTCCTTTCTAATCGGGTATTACAGCTTAAACGTGCATTATTGAATTCCAAATTTTAGCCTATGAGAGGAGTAGGTCTCACAGTAGTGAAAAACACATTTAGCTGTCTGTCACTATCAGGACATGTAAAACTTAATAGGACATGTCCTACCTTTTAATTACACAGCACACTGCCCTTAGAGCTACCTAGGACCTACCTTGGGGGTGACGTATGTGTTATAGACGGGGAGTGCAAGACTTGGTAAGGAGTTTTAAAGTCCAAGTCAAAGGGGCAGTAAACTGCACACACAGGCCCTGCCATGGCAGGCCTGAGACAGGTTTGAAAGGCTAATTGTGTGTGTGGCACAATCAGTTTTGCAAGCCCACTCATAGCGCTTAGGTTACAGGCCCTGGGTATATGGTATTCCATTTTACAAGGGACTTATAAGTAAAATAAATATGCCAGTTGGGTATACACAAATGTCATCATGTTTAGGTGAGGATAATGTGCAGTTTAGCACTGATTAGCAGTGGTAACGTGCTCGGAATCCTAAGCCCAACACATGATACAGCAAAATGAGGAGGTAAGCAGGCAAACAGTTTGGGGGGAAGACCTCCCTAAGGATGACAGATCTAACACTACCAGAAAATAGTTGACACAATTGGGGTGCAATACTTATCTGCACTGACTGGCTCAATGAGGACCACATTATAGTTACAAAGTATATTATTAAGCAATAATTCACCCTGGGCAGAGAGTCTAAATATTTGAGCAAATGGTGGAAAATGTGACCATTTGCAGGCCTCCTGAAAAGGTCAATTATTACATTGATCAGTACCACTACATTTCTCATTATGGGACAAGCCCGTTTTTCCAACATACCTTTTGAAAGGGAAGCACTAACATCCCAAGACTGACTAGGACTAGCATTATAAAACTTTGTCAACTTACCTAGCCAGTTGACTCGTTGCACCATATTAACGCTGTCAAACAAATTCAAATTAGTGCCAAGTCGTCTCTCAAGCCAATGGATTACCTTATTTTTGAGTTTTTGTGGCATGATCCACTGCCCCAGATTTTAAGGGAGGCACATTGGCAAAGCACAATAACATAACGTGTAGCAGCTATTGACAAATCAAGATTATGATTATTGGGAATAAGACCTCCACCTCTTACAGTAGGATTAATGGGCCTCCAACCAGCATTAGCTCCTTCAGGAGACTGCTGTTGTGGCAAAGGATGCTTTGAAGAACCATAAGTATCTGCCCACCAACTCATCAAAGCCCAGTGTTACCAACAGTAGATGCTTTAGATACAGGGTCAACATGACAGAGATCCTCTGGAAAAACACAAGAGATCAGCTAGGCACTAGTCTTCAGAAGTGTAGGACCCTGCAAGGTTGGGATCGGATTGACGTTGTGCCATAAGCCACACTGAGAGGTCAAGCGGGGAAGCTGAGGAATAGCATCAAGCTTGGCGACAGCATCTGCAAGTTTGCTAAGCCTGTCATTGCAAGCGGAAAATGAAGAAATAATTAAATTCTCCAATTTGTTAAAATGTCTAGTGAGCAATTTGTCCACATTATTGGGAGTAAAAGCTGTACACCATGGCGACCAAAGGGGTGCCACCACCTTCTCTTTTCCGAGAGGGCCTAGGTGAAACAGCTGGTCTTGCTGCTGGAGGTTGATGCACAGTTACTTTCACAATTTGTGAGTTAGTTGCTGGGAGCAGTTTAGGATCCTGCTTAGCTTTAGAAACCACTCCCTCAGATGATATGCAGGGGTCATTAGTACCGTCAAAATAATTAGCAACAGATGGACCCACCCCCACTTCTTCCTCTACTGAAATGATCTCATTAGTTATGGCTATGACCACAGAGGTCAAGTAAGTTAATATGTAAGAAAAACTACACAGGAGTTTCCCAACACAATTCACCAGCAACAACTTGTGCTTGCCAATTTCCCAAGGCTGTAATGAACCACTAAAGAGCTGACAACAGTAATTGACCAAGGCTACAGCAGAAAAGGATCAATGGCAGACAGCCAAGGAAACCAGAAATAGTAAGATAACACATTAATTATTAAAAGGGACACCCAGGCAAAGTATCAAGGAAACAAATATTACTAAATGGAAAGTAACATTCTTACTCTTAGTTTGGGAGGTCCTCAAAAACAAACGTTAAGCTGGTGGCCCACCCCAGCCTCCTCTGGGTCCCACAAGCATTAATGGGCTTGCCCTTGACCTGGGCACATCCCGCACTGAGGGGCCCCTCAAGCCTTAACAGCACAAGGAAAAAAAACGGGCGCGTTCTGGCTCCAACTGCCCCCTCAGCCATGATCCTGGGACTTGTAGTCCCTCAGCAGAAGGCCAAGTGGCACTCCCTTCAGTAGGTAGGTAGGTAGAAAGCAATGTTTATGGTTACTACATGTGCTTATTGACGTTAGTACAACCTTATATTAAGAACATAATTGATCGGTTTATTAAATAGATTTTAGTCTTCATCATGTTATATTTATCAATAAAACTGCCTACATACCCTCTTTGCAAGTGCTCCGCTTAGTGGAGAGAAAGGTGCACATTATGAGAGAGAGGTAAATAAACAGGCTTATTCTCATGCCACTACCCACAATATCAAACAAGCAACACCAAATCATGGATTTGAGTTTATCACCTATCTGCCCAATAATGAAAAGGGGCGATTGCTCATGAAAGTACACCTACCACATCAAGGGCCAGATGTACGACCATTGAATTTTGCTACTCACAAATTGCAACAAATTGTGAGTCGCAAAATTCAATGTACAATAGTGTCTGAGACACTGTTTGCGATTCCCAATGGGGTCCCAAAGTGTGTGCCTCATAAATATTAATGAGGTTGTCACAATTTGTGACTCCATTGGGAATGGCTGGCACTCCGAGGGATGGTGACCTGCTGGGGTCTGCAGACCACCATGTCTGGGACTGCTTTGTCAATAAAGCAGTTTTTTAAATGAAAAATGAAACTTTTCAATTTTATTTTTTAAGGGCAGGCAGTGGTCCCTGTGATATATAATATTTGTGCATCCATTCACAAAGGGGAAGGGATCCCTTGGGGAGCACTTCCCATTTGCGAGTGCCTTACCACCCTTCTGAGAAGGGTGGTAAACTGCAAGTGTATTGCAATCATACATTGGGCAAGGACTCGCTATTAGGAAGGAACACAAATGGCATGCCCCTTCCTGTTGTGTCTCTGGCTGACGGAAAAACAGTCCTTAAAGCAGCATGCTGGCAATTTTGTGGCATGATCCGCTGTCACCAAAGTGAGGTTGTCTTTTTCAAATATAAGTGCAAACTATTTGTTTTGATCGTAGGTTAGATTACACCATTGTCAATTATCCATGAGCACATGAAAAGGAAATACATAGACAAAGTTCAAATGTCTGGTCACATGTTCAAAAAATGACATACGTAAGTTATAGTGGCAGAATATTGAGGTCTAGTACATATTTTAACTATTTTACTTATTTTAAACGTCGCCGGACTCTTTCAATTATACGTTACCAAAATAATTTGCTTAAAAACAGGATCTTTCTTTTCACGGGTCCTTCATTTCCACGAGCGTCTGCTTGTGTCCTGGTTTTATACAGATGTCTATCAAAAGGCATTATTCGAACTGATCTAATTTACCATTTCATCTACGATGGGGTTTTCCTTGACGATCCCCATCCACATCTCAAAAAGGCACGTGTCACTGGCAAATGGACCAAGTCTGCCTTCGCGTTGATCCTCGATGCTGACATTTAAGGTACCTGTTATGACTCATGCAATTCATACTTCTCTTGGATGTCGGCCTCCTGGCAAGATAAAAAGATGGATCCCCTCAGAACTGAATCAATGCTCTTCCATTACTCAACCTCGGGTTCCTCCCACTTGCATGGCTAAGGAATTGTGTGCTTGCTTCCAGGACCTCTCAATGCCCCTCAGTTTTATGGCACTTCTTCTACCTAATTCAAGCAGTTCCACCTTCAGATGCCCTCTGAGTAGCAGCTTGTGACATGGCGATAGTTGCTTCCAACTCACATTTAGAAAAAAAAAATTCTAATATGCATACTACTATAAAATCAGGGACTACAACTGTCTTACCTTTTGTCACAATGATCAAATGTTCAACGACTACCAAACCAGGGCCTTCATTTAGCTTGGGCGAGCTGGGCCCATGCCTAGGGCACTGACCTTCAAAGAGCTGCCTGAGCAACCTTCAGCAGCCTCCCTCCAACCTTGCCCTAAAGGAAAGTGTGCTAGCCAAAGTTATGGATTCTGTTTTTCTCCTTTCTCTTTTTCTTTTCACCTTCCACATACCCCTCCCATGTTACCCAACACAAAGATAATTGGAGATGACGAGTGGGAATGGAGGCGGCAAATTTTGTTTTTTCAAAAACCGTATCTGAGCAAAGGCCAGCTCTGACCAAAGCAAAACGAAACTTCTGGCCACCAAAGACTATTCAGAAAAATATTATTCAGGAGTTTCTCTAAGCATTTTTCTGGTGCTGCAAACCTCTACATCCACCAGTATAGGTGCCCAGTAACTATTCAAAGTTACAATCTGCAACTATACCTGTGTACGCATAGAAAGAGACTACACTATTAGTCAATATCAGACATAGTAAGACAATGGCATACTCTCCCCTATCCTCTTTTGAGGCTATTTTGAAATGTAATACTCTAAATTGGCTATAGTTTGGAGTCTCTATCCCTTGCGTGGTAAATCCCACAGTTTGTTCAATGTTTACCTGAAAATTCCAACAAAGGTCCTTTGCTCTTCAAGAAATTTTTTTTTTTAAAGAGTCATGGTTGGGAATCACGATACAAAATCACCAACAAGCTAAACAACTCTCAAGAACTAATTACTGAGAGGTAGCGAATATCGGGACTGTGGAGAGACTACAGGTACCACAGTGCTCTGAAGGCGAGTCTACCGTGACGCCCACCAGGGGGCAAACACTTTATAAAATAGCAAATGTTACTTTCCGAGTTTCTTCACAGCCTCGTACACGCCTCTGGCTTTTTCCCCTTTGAGAAAGGTCCAGGCAGGACCGAAATGCATCAGGGTTATCATATGCCAGCGCTGTTTGAAAAGAACGATTAAACTGGATGTTGTTCTTTACCATCGAGAATGTGTGCGGCTCAAATTCCTTCCTGTGAGAGAGGTCCCTTTCCTTATATTTTACAGCTGGTCCCGCTGTGAGCAACGCACCCCTAGTGACAAAGTGTGCCCCTTCCTGTGAGAGAGGTCCCTTTCCTTATATTTTACAGCTGGTCCCGCTGTGAGCAACGCACCCCTAGTGACAAAGTGTGCCCCTTCCTGTGAGAGAGGTCCCTTTCCTTATATATATATATATATATATATATATATATATATATATATATATATATATATATATATATATATATATATATATATATATATATATATATATATATATATATTACCTACTGGCTATCGCCAGTAGGTATATATAGTTAGGATTTTTTCCCTATGGGATTTTTGAAAATTCTATGTCTAATAACTTTGGCGTTTGTGGACGGAATCGGCTGAAATTTTCAGGAAAATGGCACATTTGGTTTCTGAGCAGCCCCTGAAAATTTGGTGGGGTTTCGTCAAGGGGGGGCCGAGAAAAAAGCGGGGTCCCAAAACGCGTTTTTCCCATTCATTTTTCCATAGGGCGGTTGGACTCACTTTTAGCTCGAACGGCTGAATGGATTTGCACGAAACTTGGCAAAATTGTAGGGACTGTTAGCCCGATGTGCCTTTGCTAGGTCTCAATATATGTGCTCCAGTAGTTTTTGAGAAATTAACGTTCAAAACAAGATATATATCTGTAACAGCGCTCCGGGCAGCGATCCGGTCCGCTTACTTTTCGCGAAACGGAACTTTGGGTGCAGAAAGCTGATTGGCTCTCCGGTGTCTGTCAACATTCTAAACAGTCCGGAGCGGCCGCCATCTTATCTCTCGGTAGGATCGAGAGAGAAGAAGAGGTGAAAAACGAAGGGGGAATTTAATGAAAGGGGGCAAGGTATACCCCTCTTGACCCCCTAGGATTGTTCTTGGGGTCCCGTGGGGAAAAAAAAAAAAATGATTTTTCACGGTAGAAGCGCTTCACGGGCCGCGAACTGGGCCGCAAACTGGTAGCGAAACGGGAATTCGCCATTTTGTGCTTCGTTTTAATTGTTTAGAGACAAAAATTATCGCCGCATATCGGCCACAATGCATGAATATCGCTGAAAAGTCAGCGATATTCATGCATTATCCAGCAAATGCTCTTAGCCATGTTATCCACCTTCCATTGGATAACAGAAAGCTGATTGGCTCTCCGGTGTCTGTTAACATTCTAAACAGTCCGGAGTGGCCGCCATCTTATCTCTCGGTAGGATCGAGAGAGAAGAAGAGGTGAAAAACGAAGGGGGAATTTATTGAAAGGGGGCAAGGTATACCCCTCTTGACCCCCTAGGATTGTTGTTGGGGTTATTAAAGGGTCCCGTGGGGAAAATAAAAAAAAAATGATTTTTCACGGTAGAAGCGCTTCACGGGCCGCGAACTGGGCCGCAAACTGGTAGCGAAACGGGAATTCGCCATTTTGTGCTTCGTTTTAATTGTTTAGAGACAAAAATTATCGCCGCGCATCGGCCACAATGCATGAATATCGCTGAAAAGTCAGCGATATTCATGCATTATCCAGCAAATGCTCTTAGCCATGTTATCCACCTTCCATTGGATAACATGGCTAAAAACTGCTCTGTGCGTGAGCTTTTTTTTTTTTTTTTGCTGCGTGACGTTTGTTAACGTTCGATTCGATGGAAATCAGGAAGTGTTGACCACCATTTTGTCACTGCGAGTAAATATTTTGTTATAAATGAATCCTTATTGATAAACATTGTCTGCGCCATCTTGCGTTTTTGTCCAATGCCACAATTTTGTCGTGCACGGCAGCCATTTTAGATGCCTTGACCAGGGCCACTCTCTGCACGCCGCCGATCCTCAGCATGGCTCCCCACCCTCGCAAGCAGCTCCCCCACGCACTGGTCACCCCCGCTGTTTCTCTCATGCATGGGCCATATACTTCCCCCCATCTGCGCTGCTCTTCTCTGAGAATCACACCCTGTGCCCGCCCGACACCTCCCTTTCACCCTATTCACTACCGCACCCTCTGACACTCCTCTTCCTCTGTGTCCGATTGTCCAGGCCGGACCTAGGCTATTACCTAGCAGTGCGGATGTAGTTTATGGCCCCATCTGTAGAGTATCCAGACATGCCAACCCTCCCGATTCAGGCGTGAGACTACTGATTTCAGTGCTAGTCTCCCGCCTCCCGATTCCTGCAAGCAAAAACCCGGGGGCATATTACCAACAACTAGCGATAATTTTTGTCTCTAACTTGTTTAGAGACAAAAATTATCGCCGCACATCGGCGAATTTTATCGCACATAAACCTTGCTATTAGCAAGGTTTATCGCAAATGCGATAAAAAACGGCCGCAATGCATGAATATCGTTGAAAAGTCAGCGATATTCATGCATTATCCAGCAAATGCTCTTAGCCATGTTATCCACTTCCCATTGGATAACATGGCTAAAACTGCTCAGGGCAGGTGTTAGGTTTTGGAGATATTCACGCTTAGCGCGAATATCTCCAAAAGTTGGTAATAGGAGATAGCGATGGTTAGGGACTGTTTCCAGTCGCTAAAATCTTGGCACGCCCACTTTGCATGTCATTAGTGATAAATATCACTGATATGCAAAGCGGGGCCCAAGATGGTCGCTATCACCTTTTAGCTGTCACTAACTGGTGTTAGCGACAGCTTGGTAATAGGGAGATAATTTTATCTCTTTTTTTTTTGGCTTTTAAAGCCCAAAAAGCGGAAATAAACCCCCTTGATAATATGCCCCATGATTTCTCGGGGGTTTCAGCTGACAGGGCTTGGTATTGTGTTACGTGCTAATTCTTCCAGGAAACGTCAGAGGGTCGATGCAGGGGTTCTAGAAGGGGTGATAAACCATTTAAGCCTCATGAACAAGCGCATGGTCTTTTAAAGATTTGTGAAGTACTCGGGGCGGCGGTGTGTGTGTGCCCTCTTTCAGGAGCGGGCGGGGGGGGCACTGCCAGCAACTTGCCAGGCCAGGCAGTGTTCAACACGTGCATCACCCTTTCTCTGCCTGCTATTGCGCTCCATGCTTCGGAAAGGTAAGAAAAAGAACGTGCATTTGAGTTTGAAATGTCCGATCTTGTAGCTGTACACTTGCAAAGCCCACACATGACAATAACCCGATTCAAGGCCCCATTCACCCGATTTTTTAAACATGTATAGCACTCCAACAAAGTTAGATTTTAAAACTTTATTAACATTTAACTATAATGAACGGAACAAAAACTGTAAAAACATTTAAACATTTTTCACCCAAAAAAGCAACAATGGTCAGAAGCTGTCTTTTGTGCGAATAGTCCCAAGGCAGCACAACGTGCAGAGTTCTGGACGGCACCCAGGTGATGTCGCCTGGGTGCCGCACTGGTTTTGGGATCCTACAATGCTGCTCCGAAAATTGGCGTGGGGCGTCCCGGGTGGGGCGGGGGGAGGCCTCGTCAGTAGCGGTCTGTTGTGCGAATAGTCCCAAGGCAGCAGAACGCGCTGAGATGTTGATGGCACCCAGGTGATGTCCAGTAAACTGCCGCACTGGTTTTGGTATCCTACAATGCTGCTCCGAAAATTTGCGTGCGGCGGCCCGGGGGGGGGGGGGGCGTGGGGGAGGCGGCGTGAACGGGCCTCCCCAGGTGGCGGCCATCCAGCTGAGTTGCGCCCGCTCTTGCGGCTACAGCGTCTCGCTCACCATGTTGTTGAGTTGCTCCCACTCTTGCAGTGCAGCGATAGGCGCCTGCCACATGACTCTTAAAATGGCGGACGGCTCTTCGGTTTTGGGCCTGGTGCACTGAAATGGCCCTGGGACATCTTGGAACTCGGACGCTTGCTTGCTAGGGCTTGGGCTCCATTCTCGAAAAGCGCCCCCTCAGCCGTGAAGATTCTACAAAAGTCTTGGGGGCCCCCGACTCCCGCAGGCTTCCGGTGGGGAGCGGCTGCCATGATTGTTCGCGGAATGACCACGACGGAGCCACGAGATGGTGGTGCTCTCATGCTGACGCCAGCTTCAGTCTGAATGATCCAGAAACAAGGTGGGGCTTTCATCGTTTGGGAAAAAAAAAATTCTAAACCAATGAAAAGTGTTATTTTTAGGTCATATGACCAAGCCTTCCATCTTTAGGAAACCAAAAGTAAAATGATCCAATGAAAAGTTTTATAAACAAGTCACATGACCTGTTATGCGGCATAGGGCTACAAAAAGCGTAGAAAATCCGTTGGCACGTGAGGCGGCGTCAGTAGCGGACCGATGTGCGAATAGGCCGAAGGCAGCACAACGCGCCGAGATCCGGATGGCACCGAGTTAGTGTCCAGCAAGTTGCTGCACTGGTGTGGCTATCCTACAATGCTGCGCCGAAAGACGGCGTGTCCAGCTGAGTTGCGGTCACTCTTGCGGTACAGTGACTCGAACGCGCCGAGATCCGGATGGCACCGAGGTGGTGTCCAGCAAATGGCTGCACTGGTGTGGCCATCCTACAATGCTGCGCCGAAAGACGGCGTGTCCAGCTGAGTTGCGGTCACTCTTGCGGTACAGTGACTCGAACGCGCCGAGATCCGGATGGCACCGAGGTGGTGTCCAGCAAATTGCCGCACTGGTGTGGCCATCCTACAATGCTGCGCCGAAAGACGGCGTGTCCAGCTGAGTTGCGGTCACTCTTGCGGTACAGTGAGTCAAACGCGCCGAGATCCGGATGGCACGGAGGTTGTGTCCAGCAAGTTGCCGCACTGGTGTGGCCATCCTACAATGCTGTGCCGAAAGTCGGCGTGGGGTGCCCCGTTGGCTTATGAGGTGATGTCAGTAGTGGACCGATGTGTGAATAGGTCGGAACCAGCACAAGGCGCCAAGATCCGAATGGCAAGTCCTGGATGTTGAGTGCCTCAGTTGAGATTTCTGAGCAGTGCTTGTAAGACTATCTGAAGCTTATTTGCACCTGCTGCAGTTTCACTGTTGCCCAAGGTGGTGTCCAGCAAATTGCTGCACTGGTGTGGCCATCCTACAATGCTGCGCCGAAAGACGGCGTGTCCAGCTGAGTTCCGGTCACTCTTGCGGTACAGTGACTCGAACGCTCCGAGATCCGGATGGCACCGAGGTGGTGTCCAGCAAGTTGCCGCACTGGTGTGGCCATCCTACAATGCTGCGCCGAAAGTCAGTGTGGGGTGCCCCGTTGGCTTATGAGGTGATGTCAGTAGTGGACCGATGTGTGAATAGGTCGGAACCAGCACAAGGCGCCCTGCACTGTTGAGCTTTTTTCAATGCCTGTTTTTTGTTGTTTCCCCTCAAAAACAAAAAAAAAATATAAAACTGTGCAAAAATACAAAAAAATGTTTAGATAAGCAGTGCTTGTAAGACTGTCTGAAGCTCTTTTGCACCTGCTGCAGCTTCACTATTGCCCTGGTGTGGACAAAGATCGCCCATGACTTAGGCTGATTGAGAGTTTGTAGAAAAATGGCTTCAGATTTTCCACATATTACTCTTCAACATTCTTCCTAAATGTAACAATGTGAGACTCACTAGGAGAACGGCTGTTTATCTTTCCTTTCAAAATGCTGCCAACAATATTTTCTGAATGGAAGACACCATCTTGTAGCATAAAGGGCCGAAAGGGGTTCTGGTCTGGCCGATTGTTGGTGGAGACATTTTGACTATATCTTGGACCTGCCCGGCCTCGCCCAAAATGGCGCCGGTATAAATGGGACTCGTAACTCCTTGCCCGCAAATGTATATCTAGAAAATTTTATTGTAAGTGGCCCTGTCTTATTTTAATTACAAAATGTACGTCCACCGATTCCGCAACTGTTAGACACCTTAGTTCTTGCAACCTAATGGCCCGCTCGTTACGTTCCTCTACAGTGTAAATGTCTCCTCATCATATACGATTTCAGTTTGCTCCGTGGCCGGCCCAGGTGGTTATAGGCCCGTATTTGTATACTGACATTTTCACAATAAAGGTTTTTAAAACAAAACACGGTAGTAGTATTTACATTGGTAAAGTTTTTACTTTTAGTCACTGTTTTCGAATCAGTAAAAGGCAAGTGAAATAAGGCAGTCCAATTACATGACGGATAAAAGGTATAATATGTAGGAACGTAGTAAAGATAAATGGTCAAGGGCAGTTGTGTTTTCCACTCCTGCAACATAAAGTGATCGATAAGAATCTGATAATCAGGCGTATCGGCGACTAAGACAGCAGGCCGAGTCTCTTTTACTCAACGGCTCCGTCATGGAACGAAGAAACGCCCTTTTTCTCGAAAAAGGAATATATTTTACTTGCAGGACAGTTGTAAATTTTCCGGGAAAGTACATTAGCCTGGAATATTATAACATATATGTTTTAAAAAAAATAATGTTCGAAAACAATAAAAAGCGTAATTTTTAGGTCATATGACCAAGCTTTTCATCATTAAAATAACAAAAGTAAAATGAACCAATGAAAAGTTTTATTAACAAGTCACATGACCTGTTATGCTTACGTTACGCGCTGCGCGCCGCGCCCCGGATCACTTCCGGGTGCGCTAACGCGGCGTGTCATATAACGCATTACGCGACAACGTAGGTCAAGAATATAGTCAAAATGTCTCCACCAACCAGCGTTCGGAACACAACCCCTTTCAGCAGTCCAAAAAGTTCTGTTAAATGACAACAGAGGGGACAGGTAACAAGAACCATCAGTCAAAGAGGGGAGGGCAAGTTCTTCTCTTCCGGGTCATGTTGGGGCGCTACCGGAACTGATCGAATTGGTAGTCTACAGTGTTTCTGGATGTTTCAGACTAAAGCTGGCGTCAGCGTGAGAGCACTACCATCTCGTAGCTCCGTCGTGGCCATTCCACGAGCAGACATGGCAGCCGCTCCCCACCAGAAGCCTGCGGGAGTCGGGGCCCCCAAGAGTTTTGTAGAATCTTCACGGCTGGTGGGGGAACGCTTTCGAGAATGGGACCCAAGCCCTATCAGGGAAGCGTCCGAGTTCCAAGGTGTCCCAGGGCCATTTTAGTGGACCAGGCCCTAAACCGAAGAGCCGGCCGCCATTTTGAGAGTCCTGTGGCAGCCGCCTATCGCTGCACCGCAAGAGCGGGAACAACTTAACTACATGGTGAGCGAGACGCTGTAGTCGCAAGAGCGGGAGGTAAACAGCTGAATGGCGGAAGAGGCACAGTGTAGCAAAAGCGGGCGGAATGGCAACTAAAACGGTAAAGGGGCGCCCCACTACAGCGTGTCTTCAGGTCAAACGGATTGTGGGACAAAGTCCAGAATAGAAGAGTCATCAAAAGGCAAAAAGTTCCGCCGGACCCCGGGAGCCGGCCGCCTATGTCGGGGGCGATCTCAGGCTACACCAGTGCTATAAGACTTGGGGAGGGGGTCGGAGCCAAGCGTCTTCTCCGAGTCCGTGCCATCACACCGCCCCTCGGGGGCCTCCGTCAAGCGGTTTAGGGAGGTACCATATAACATTGTTTTCAAATGCAGTCAGGTCCACAAACGACCCTCACTTACTTTGAGAATAGTGAAGCTGCAGTAGGTGGAAATAAGCTTCAGACAGTCTTACAAGCACTGCTTTTGTAAACATTTTTTGATTTTTTTGTATTTTTGCACAGTTTTATATTTTTTTTTTGTTTTTGATGGAGGGGAAACAACAAAGCACAGGCATTGAAAAAGGCTCAAACTCAGAACTCTGAACTATGGCACCCAACATCCAGGACTTTCCATCCGGATCTTGGCGCCTTGTGCTGCTTCCGACCTATTCACACATCGGTCCACTACTGACATCATCTTATAAACCAACGTTATGTAAATAGTTATTTAATAAAATGTTTTACCCTGTTTCTTTGCTGGTGTGTTGTCTATATTTTTAATATTTGCATAGGGTTTGTCGTTATTTTGGGCGGGGTGGGTGACGGAGTCGAGCTGTCTTGCAGCCCTCATGGTGTGGAGCTCAGTTCATCTCACTATTTTCGTATTTCTCATGAAGGGTTGTTCCTAATATTTCTATTTTAGCGAGGTCAAAAAGAGATCCAATTAGTGGCCTACTGATTTTGCTCGATTACTTTTATTTTTTTACACGATTTTTCACTATCTGCAAAGACTAAACAGAGTATTGCGACTTTGTGCTTGTTTGTAAATAGAGAATGATCCAAAGAGAACCAATTCTAAAACAGTAAATGCTTGGATAACAATCAATCAAATGGAGAGACAAGCAGGCACGACGGATTACAACGGGGGCAAAGGCCTGCGTTAACTACCGTTCACTATCTGCAAAGAGAGAGTACTACTAAGAGAAAAGAGGGGAGGGGGGGGCAGCGTTCAAAGCACATCAGCGTGCATAAATACGAAAATGTTTTTATCTATCACGTACTTGACATTTTAAAGCTTTTCATATTTGCTATTAAAAAAACAATGAAATTCACAGAAAAAACCATAGGTTATAGTGGATATATAGTTAGGAATTTGCATTTACAAAACCTTGAAAATTCAATGAAAAAACCATTGGTTTTAGGCCATATATAGTTAGGGATTTGCATTTACAAAACCTTATTTTACTCGCATAAAACCATTGAAATTCCATATATAGTTATAAGCGCTAACTATATATCGCGCACCCACAATCCACTGCTGATGATGTCACATATTACATCATTCATGACATGGTTAGTGACATCACTGATGACATCACTGATGACATCTCAAATGACATCACTGATGACATCACTGAAAACATCTCATTTGACATGACTGATAACATCACTGATGATATCATTCATGTGATAATACCATGAACCTCTTCAGACTCTAACATAACCTTAGATACAATCAGTGTAAACAGACAGTCACAGACTGTCACTCATCCATGGAGTTACTCACACACCTAGTCAGTTATGCCAAAAATCAATCACACCTCCATTTTCTCAACTATACAGTTATACACACCTTACTTATTCAAACATATACTAACACATATTTACTTTACTCTCTTATACAATCTCTGATACATGTTCACAATGATCCATACAGCCACTCACACATTCACTGGCTCTTATGCACAGTTATTTATAGATGTCAACTCTCACATGTACTGTGTTTTACATATGTACTTAATTTGACATGTAGCACTGAGATATCCATTCACTCACTAATACACTCATGCACAGTCAACCGCCCATACAGCTGTTTGCACATGCACTTTTGAATCTATACATATAGTGAATCAACTACTCACACATCTATGTACAGAGTCACACACCTCCCAGCCACCCATACACACACACTCAGTTTCCCATACAAATACTTGGACAACCAATCAATAACCCATACAGTTACTCATATAGCTACTGATCAACATATGCAGCAGTTTGTAGAACAACAGATATAATGATGCACAAATTAAAACAGTTTAGTCACTAACCCATGCACTCAGTGAGACACATTTAATCACTCACTCAATCAGTCAGTCATGCACCTAGTAAATCCTTCATCCAGACACTTATATATCCACTCATTCTTCAATATGTAAAACATATTTTAACTTTACAGAAACATACAGTCACTGGATGTTGTAATCAGTGATGTCATCAGTGATGTCATTTGAGATGTCATCAGTGATGTCATCAGTGATGTCACTAACCATGTCATGAATGATGTAATATGTGACATCATCAGCAGTGGATTGCGGGTGCGCGATATATAGTTAGCGCTTATAACTATATATGGAATTTCAATGGTTTTATGCGAGTAAAATAAGGTTTTGTAAATGCAAATCCCTAACTATATATGGCCTAAAACCAATGGTTTTTTCATTGAATTTTCAAGGTTTTGTAAATGCAAATTCCTAACTATATATCCACTATAACCTATGGTTTTTTCTGTGAATATATATATATATATATATATATATGTATGTATGTATGTATGTATATATATATATATATAAACATTTTTCCCTTTTTTTAAACAATACAGTGCCAAACATATACATCAGTAGGCTAGTACGTTTTGATCCAGCACCCCCTCCACTTTCTATGTAATAGCACCATAGCACTGTCCCAATTTATTAGAGGCAATGTTATGAAGTGCAGTATCAATGATAGTCTTATAACCAGAATCATAGTGTCTATTCTCAAACATCACACCTGATGCTTGTGTTACACATTAATGGGGTTGCCTAGTTCAAAGAGATAAGTACGTAAGGCTGCCAATGTCCCACGGCCGTGAGGTAGGTGGCTATGTCTGTGCATATAGATCGCTGTTTGTGGTGTAATACATCAAGCTTTTAAGCCAAGCCTTCTTATCAGGCGGGTGTCCCCTCCCCTCCCCCAACGTAGTGCCATCTCCCACTCTTTTATAATACTAACAGTTATTTTTATGTTGACCTGAAGCTGTCCCATCTTCCAACTATGGGTCTGCTGCGTCTCTCCATGAATGTTGAAATGGAGGAGAGAGTTCTGAACATTTCACTGGGCTTTTGGGCGTTATCCTTGGCCTTGCCTTTTGGCTTCTCCCATGAACCTCCCTCCCCTAAGCTCTTGTCCTCACATACTGTTTTGCTGCACAAGCCACATTGTAACTATTGTCAAAGGGCTGGGTATCAAGGCTGCAAAGTGACTAATCCACCATCTACCATATCGTCATGTTCTATTAGAGGTTGCAGGCCACTGGCAGAAGTAGAAGGTGTGACTTTATACCTAGCTGTGACCAAATAGAATAGTTAATATGCAATATATTTTAATTTATGGTGTAAAAGGAGGTTGACAATCAAAAGTGTCCTCCCATTGGTGCAATATATTATGGTAAAGATATGATGAGATAACCGAGTGCACTATAGACGCGGTGCGTTTGTGCACAAAGTCAAGGGTGCCTGTGCACAAATGCAGTAGGCTCATGAGCTGGGATCAACGATAAAAAAGAGCAAGAAACATGATGCGCTCTTTTGTATAAAGTTGAATTAAGTGTCTAGTAAAGTATTATTTGGAACTGCACCGTGTTCAGCACCATGGAGAGCTCATGGGCTGTGCGGAGACACTGTTATAACAAACAATATGTTGCCTGAGCTTACATTTGGAGAAAGGGCCAAGTGCATATTTATTTACAAAATGAAAGCATCCTTCTAATGTAATTGGCCACCTTCCCTACTAGGCTTTCATCTTGATGCATTTTCATTACTCGGAGAAGCTAGCTGAACATTTGAAGGCCTGCATTCAAACAGCAACCATTATACATTATAGGCATCTGAGGGAATTTATTTGCTAGAAGCTGCCAGTTAAGTGGATACTTCCATAAAGAAATGATAGGGTTGTTGTTCTGTGTACGTTACTTGTGTTAAGTGTTTGGTAAAGGAGACAGAGCTAGTAAGTTTGCCTCTTCTAGTTTGTATGAAGAACTACCAAGAGAATGTGGCCCCCAACGGCGCAGGCGGGCCCTTCCCAGCTGAGAGACTGTGCTGTAGGAGGCTCCAGCCTGGCTTGCATTGTGTCCCGCAGCATCTGTGTGACCAAGACCCTGCAGAGCAGCGGCTGGTGCACTTCCTTATCGCTGGGTTCGTAGAGCGCTGGAGTGAATATCAGTAGAAGACTGGAGAGAATAAGGCGATGAAACTGTCCGGTAATACGTCAACTTGGTAGGCTAAGAGTGAGAGAAACCACAATCTTGAAGTTAGCTGTGACAGAGCTCAAACACAAGAATCTCATGGGGTCGTCACCGGGGTAAATCAGTTTTTTTTTCAGTAAAGGGATCCCCGGGCTCACAGTTAGGTAGCTTCGCTGAGCATGACGACTGTTTTTCAGGGATCAAGTGAGGCGTGTAGATTATAACATCTGATTCAACAATGAATATAGGAGGCAAATAACCTCAGGACCAATATAAAGTTTGATTTAAAAAAAACGTTTAAATCAAAACACAAGCATCCAAAGTGTATATCAAAAGATTAAAAGTAACTACAAGAAACAATAGAGAACACACAAATATGTTGAAGTCAGGGAAAATAGAAATGTCTGGAAAACGAACGTCTCTCTCTATCTCTCTCTTAAAGTTACTAAACTCTTGATAATTGAAGGGCTTTCACCATATACCTAGAACAGCTATATGAATAAACCTCAGATGTGCAGCAGTGTCAGACAGTGCAGAAATGCCAGTTACACAAAATAAAGGTGTGGTAGAATATTTCACACCTGCTTAACATATCCTGATAGCACATTAAGACTACACCAATCACCAAAATCATCCCTCTAAAGGTAATGTTATTGAAAATAGAAAGAAATATGCCTTGGGTAGAAAAACATTTGCAATTTAGCTGGCCTATTCACAAACAGCATTTTTTAGTACATATAGTGGTACTATAATAGTACTGGTCTCATTCTACAAGATGCTATTCACAGACCATGGCCAGGGGACAATCAATCAATCAATCACAGACATTTATATTGCGCACTACTTACCCGGAGGGTCTCAAGGCGCTAGGGGGGTGGGGGGGAGTGCTGCTACTACTCGAATAGCCAGGTCTTCCTGAAGGAGAGGTGGTCTTGGGTCAGGCGCAGGTCGGTCGGTAGGGAGTTCCAGGTCTTGGCGGCCAGGTAGGAGAAGGATCGTCCTCCTGTTGTCGTTCTCCGGATGCGGGGGACGGTGGCGAGGGCGTGGCTGGCTGATCCGAGGTGTCGGTTGGGAACGTGGAAGTTGATGCGGTTGTTGAGGTAGCTAGGTCCTTGATCGTGTAGGGCTTCGTGTGCGTGGGTGAGGAGGCGGAAGGTGATTCTTTTGTTGACGGGGAGCCAATGCAGGTCTTTCAGATGTCCGGAGATGTGGCTGTGTCGTGGGATGTCGAGGATGAGTCTGGCTGAGGCGTTCTGGATCCGCTGGAGTCTCTTCTGGAGCTTGGCGGTGGTTCCGGGGTAGAGGGCGTTGCCGTAGTCCAGTCGGCTGGTGACTAGGGCCTGGGTGACCGTCTTCCTTGTCTCGGCGGGGATCCACCGGAAGATCTTCCGTAGCATGCGCAGGATGTTGAAGCATGACGAGGAGACGGCGTTGACTTGTCTGGTCATGGTGAGGGAGGAGTCCAAGATGAAGCCCAGGTTGCGTGCATGGTCTGTCGGTTTGGGTGCGCTGCCCAGGGCGGGGGGCCACCAGGAGTCGTCCCAGGCGGAGGGCGAGGAACCCAGGATGAGGACTTCCGTCTTGTCTGAGTTCAGTTTCAGGCGGCTGGTCGTCATCCACTCGGCTACGTCTTTCATCCCTTCGTGAAGGATGGCTCTGGTGGCGGCGGGGTCGTTGGTTAGGGAGAGGATCAGTTGGGTGTCGTCAGCGTAGGAGATGATGTTGAGGTTGTGTTGGCGTGCGATGGCTGCGAGGGGGCTCATGTATACGTTGAAGAGGGTGGGGCTCAGCGAGGATCCTTGAGGGACGCCGCAGATGACTTCAGTGGCCACTGATTTCTACGGTGGTAGGCGGACTCTCTGTGTTCTTCCATCAAGGAAGGAGATGATCCACTCCAGTGCCTTCTCCTGGATTCCGACGTTGCTGAGACGCTGCACTAGGGTGCGGTGGCAGACAGTGTCGAAAGCCGCGGAGAGGTCTAGGAGGATGAGGGCCGCTGTTTCTCCGTTGTCCATCAGGGCTCGGATGTCATCGGTGGCAGCGATGAGGGCGGTCTCGGTGCTGTGGTTGGCTCTGAAGCCAGACTGTGAGGGGTCGAGGGATCCATTCGTCTCGAGGAAGGCGGCCAGCTGCTTGTTGACGGTCTTCTCGATGACTTTGGCTGGGAACAGGAGGAGCGAGATGGGGCGGTAATTCTTGAGTTCGGTGGGGTCCGCTGTAGGCTTCTTTAGTAGGGCGCTGAGTTTGGCGTGCTTCCAGCTCTCCGGGAAGGTGGCGGTGTCGAAGGAGGTGTTGATGATGTCCCGCAGGTGGGGTGCGATGATCGCGTCGGCCTTGTTGAAGATGTGGTGAGGGCAGGGGTCGGTCGGAGATCCGGAGTGGACGGAGTTCATCATGTGGATGGTGTCTTCGGTGCTGATCGGAGTCCAGGTGCGGAGGGTGGTGGTAGGGGGCGGTGGTTCGGTTGTGGCGTGCGTCGGTTGAGTGCTGAAGCTGTTGTGTATTTCCGCGATCTTGTTGTGGAAGTAGGAGGCGAGGGAGTTGCAGAGGTCTTGCGATGGGGTGATGTCGTTGTTTCCGGCGTTGGGGTTGGAGAGCTCTTTCACAATGTTGAAGAGTTCCTTGCTATTGTGTGCGTTGTTGTCCAGCCGGTCCTTGAATGCAGTTTTCTTAGTGGCGCAGATCAGTTGGTGGTGCTTCCGGGTGGCAAGCTTGAGGGCGGTCATGTTGTCCAGTGTTGGTTCCCTTCTCCAGGCTTTCTCGAGTGCTCGGCAGTTCTTCTTGGAGCTCTTGAGTTCGTCGGTGAACCAGGGGGCCTTCTTGCTGCCGGGTCTGCTAGGCGGGGTCCTCAGTGGGGCGAGTTCGTCCGCGCAGTTGTTGATCCACTTCGTGAGGTTGTCGGCGGCCTGGCTGGGGTTCGCTGAGCTGGCGGGGGGGTGCTGGTTCAGGGAAGCGGCGAGCTGGTCGGCTGTGATCTTGTTCCAGCTTCTACGAGCAACCGGTTGCTGGTGGTGGTGGATCGTCGTTCTCCTGAAGGTGAAGTGGACGCAGCTGTGGTCCGTCCAGTGGAGTCCAGTGGCATGGCTGAAGGCGATGTCTTTGCTGGATGAGAAGACGGCGTCGAGGGTGTGTCCGGCGAGGTGGGTGGGGGTGGAAACCAGCTGCTTGAGTCCGAGGTTGGCGAGGTTGTCGAGCAGGGTGGTGGTGTTGCGGTCGTTGTTGTTCTCCAGGTGGAAGTTGAGGTCCCCCAGGAGGATGTAGTCGGCGGAGGGGAGGGCATGCGGGCAGACGAAGTCGGCGATGTCCTCGCTGAATTGTGTGCGTGGTCCCGGGGGTCGGTGGTAGATCAGGGTGCCCCTGAGGGTGGTCCTCGGGTCGGTGCGGATCTGGAAGTGTAGGTGTTCGGCGGTTTTCAGGGTGTCGTCGGTGTTGGTCGTGATGTGGATGGTGTCCCTGTGGATGATGCACGAAGATCCTGTTGGGCGTCACTGTTGTTCATTGCTGGAGATTTGCATGATGGTCTCTGCTGATTGTTGATGCTGGCACGTGAAGTGTAGATCTCATATTTCTGGTCATCGCTGGTGGTCACTGTGGTGTGAAGAGTCGTGTTCACCTTAGCTTCGCTTTGGCGAGTGGCAAGATCTTATCACAAACAGGACTTTTTGCGGTCCCAAAGAGCCCAAAACTTCAGGATTTCTACTTTTCCTAGAGAGCGGGCTCAACTGATGCCACGTCGAGGGCCAAGGACCTGATGGGCACTTCTTGGGGATAAGAACCTCACTCCAGAAGGCGCCAGCAGGGCTCAGGCAGGTTCACTTGCAGATCTAGTTACAGGTCCATGAAGCAGGTCAGCTGTACATATGCAGGAAGGTCTCCAGATGTTGCTATGTTTCTGTAGCTTAAAACAGGTGGTAATTCAACTGACAGTTGGAGTCACTTTAACCTGGGAGGAAGTCTTCTTTCTCAGCAAGCAGGGCAGCAGAGAGCAAAGTAGCAGTCTTTCTGGTAGTAGAGCAGCACAGTAGTTTTTCGTCTGTAGTATCTACAGGTCCAGAAGTGTACTGAAGGGTTGGGTCTGTGGATCCAATATTTATACTTAATACCAGCTTTGACATAGGAGATGTTTCTAGAGGGTTCCACCCCCAAAGAGTTTGGAATTCTTTTCCTCCCTGTCCTGGTCCCAGCATGTCTGGAGGCATAAAAGACTAACAAGAAACCCTTTGTGATTTTGCTGAGGCAGAGGTTTTGTGATGTGCAAGTGTGGTAGATGACAGTTCCACTTTCTCATCAAGTCAGGGATGTCCAGTCTTGCCTACATCTATTCCCCTTTGTCTCACTGTATGGGAATAATACACAAAGACCAACTGACAGCTACACCTAGTCTTGTGACCCAGAATAAAGGCTGCAGGCACCAAATGGTAAATAGTTTTTACAAAAAAATGCCAACTCTCTAAAGGGCATTTTTAGAATTGTGATTGCCATGTCAAAATGGCAGTTTAATACTGCACACACAGGCTACAATTGGAGGCCTGGGACATGTTTAAATGGCTACCTAAGTAGGGGCACAAAGAGTGCTGCAGGCCCACTAGTAGTAATTAATCAATTTAAAGGCACTGGATGCAAGTAGTACCAAATTGCTGGCCACTCACAAGTAAATAAATGTGACAATTGGGTGTAAGCCAATTTCACCATGTTTAAGGGAGTAAGCACATGCACTTTTGTGCAAGGTAGCAGTAGTAAGTTGCACTGAGTCCTAAAAGCCAATAAAAATAGGTTCAGAAAATAGGAGGGTGAAGGCAAAATGTTTGGGCATGACCCTGCATAAAGGGCCATGTCATTCATGGAGAGAAAGACAGACACCATTACTATTCATAAACTATGCATGTAACGGTATTACAGCCCTATAGGTGTTTAACAGTTTCAAATGTACTCTAACTCAGGTTGAAGTACATTAAGCACCACACTCGGCTAATCAGGACTATTGTAACATAGTCCCTTGAAAAACAATGGGAACAGGGATATAAAGTAAAATCTCATATGAACTTATGTTACGTTATTTAAATTATTTTGAGATACATATTCTCTAAAAAAACAAAGGCTAAAGTGACATTC
The DNA here is from genome assembly GCF_964263255.1 of Lissotriton vulgaris. Taxonomy (NCBI): domain Eukaryota; kingdom Metazoa; phylum Chordata; class Amphibia; order Caudata; family Salamandridae; genus Lissotriton; species Lissotriton vulgaris. Next base: position 388,794 of record NW_028245479.1, on the reverse strand, counting down.
TAGTTAGGTGAAAATATCAGTTAAATCATAACATTTTAAACTCACAAAGCCACTGAAATTCACCAGTTATATATAGTTAATTGAAGGAACTATAACGCATGCTCTTGCCATACAAAGTGTTGTCATCAAAGATGTAATTTCAAATATTATCAGTGATGTTATCAATGATGTCATAGAACATGTCAAGAATTATGTAGTATGTGAGGTCATAATCAGTGCATGGGAAGGGAGAAAATTATAGGTACTTAAGGTAACTGTAACTGGTGAATTTTAGGCTTTTTTTCGAATGGTTTGGGCCCTTAACATGTCTTAGGGTGAGGGCCACCTCATCACAGCCCCAAAAAAGTCAGAGGACCCCTAGAAGGCTCAAGGAAGTGGGCTGCGCACCCGTCCTCGAAGAAATATGTATATTTACTAAGGCCTTGAGGGAACAGGGTGACCAGGGCCATTAAATGGCTCAGGGGGGGGTGCACAATCCCTTCCCTTTTACAATTAATGAGCCAATCCCTCCAGGCCCTAGCTCACTTGGGGGGGGGGGGGGGGGGGGGCATTAAAAAGAGTAGACCTGCTCTGTTTAGTTTTACATTTTTACCACAGTACAGAACAGACAATTTTGGGGATTTTGGCCATTGAGGGATTCCACTGGGACCACCCACCACAAAGGCTAGTGGGTCTGGGTATTCCTACCCTGCACCCCTATATGTTTTTTTTTACTTCCCTTTCAGGACAGGGGGACTGAGTCCAAGAGTCCCAAACTGTATGACAAACATGTTTGTTGATGTGAGGCAGCCAATCAGATCGTACCCTCTGTTCTGTCAGTCCAACGATATTCCCAGATCTCTTGCTATCTGAACATTTTGAACATTAGTTTCTCAAACACCTCTAAGCAGACTTAATCGAGATCACAACAATCACTCTTTTTGGGTATGTCTAGCTTTCTAACTAATTTGGTGTAATTTTGTGCACTCGTTTTGGCTGTACCAGTGTCTAATGTCCCTATAGGAAATCATGTGGGGAAAAATCTTTTTTGGACCCCCCATAAATATATATATAGTGTTAATAATTAAAATGCAATATACTTTCATATTATTATTACATATCAAATTTGTTATATCATTTAATTATACGCTTAATTAAAATTCAATTAAGCTTTTATTATAAAAATAAAATGTGAAATTAATACAACACATTGGTTGCTGTTAACAAAGGGAAACCTGCTTTTGAGTTAATCCACATGTGTAAGTTTACACTTTGGCTTTGAAGTAAATGTACTGCTTTAGGCTATTTACCATTTAAAAGTGTAAATTTACTACAAAGTGTAGGTTGGCATGTCTTCACCCCACAAAACCAGGAGGTGGAGGTAAATTTCTGCGTTTAACCCCTTCGGTGCTAGGCCTTTCCTCCCCATGTGCAAAGTCTTTTTATGGCTATTTGGGGTAGTTTGACGAGTCCTCTGTAACTTTCTGACCACATAAGGTATCCACGCCACATTAGAGTCCTTTTTTTCCAACATCATGGGGATTCTAAAGGTACCCAGGGCTTGTGGATTCCCCTGGAGTTACCAAGAAATTAGCCAAATACAGCGATTTTTTTTTATGGAAAAAAAGAGCTACAGATGAAAGTGTCTGTTTTTTTCCCTGCAAATGATATCAAAAAAGAGGTTATGGTGCAGAAATCACCATCTTTCAAGCTTTCAGGGACAAGCAGATGTTTGTCAGAAAACCAAAATGTTTTACACAGTTTTGGCATTTTTCTGGGACATAGCCTTTTTTTCTATGGTTTGTACTTTTAACCTCCTTCTAGTTAATGGTAGAAATGGCTATGAAAGCAATAATGGATTCTGGAAACTATACATTTTAAAAATGTAGGTACAATTCTGAATTCAGCAAGGGGTCATTTTTGTAGATCCTTCAAGGTTTCTTTATTGAAACTAACAGTTAAATATAGGAAGATTTGAAAATTAGTTGAATAAAACAGCCATTTGTGTCAACGTTTTCACCTGTAACTTCTTCTAATTATGACAGCTGTTTGACAGCAGTATACCGTTACATCAGCTGAACCTTTCTGGTCGTGGGGATATATAGACTTGTAGGTTCACCAAGAACCCGACGGACCCAGAGCCAATAACTGATCAGCTTCTTGCAATTTTTTTTATTATGTACCGGGTATATAAATAAATCTGGGGGAATGTATACATGGAAAAATCGGTATAAAAGACACCTATGTATTTCTGAAATGGGAACAAAATATAGAGTTTAGAAACAGTAGATATTTGCGAATTTCCGAAATTGGGAGTACCCATACTAGCATGAGAATGATAGGTAATTTTTCAAAATGACTTATTTTTTACACGTTGTCTTTCCTTTGGAAAGCAGAAATGCATCTAAAGTCAATAGGTAAAAACAGTTGCTCTAAAATAATGTGTTGTCCTAAGTCTCCCAATAAAAAGGGTACCCGACTATTTGGGGTAGGCCTAGTGCCCACAACAGAAAATGGCTCAAAACGCAAAGTGGACACACCACATTTTCACAACGAAAAACTACCCTTTTTTGCAAAGTGCCTAGCAGTAGATTTGAACACTAGCTCTACCGGCACCTAGGGAAACCTAGAAACCTTTACATTTTTGAAAACTAGACACCCAGGGGAATTCAGGATGGGGTGACTTGGCTGGCTCTCACCAGGTCCTTTTACCCAAAATCCTTTGCAAACCTAAAAGATTGTCCCAAAAACACATTTTCCTCAAATTTCTGTGGTGGAACGTTCTGAAATCTTCTGAGTATAATGGTACCTCACTAATGTGGGTAGGCCTAGTGCCCGCAACAGGAAACGGCCCAAAATGCAACATGGACACACCACATTTTCACAGAGAAAAATTACCCTTTTTTTGCAAAGTGACTAGCTGTAGTTTTTGAACCCTAGCTCCGTCGTCACCTAGGGAAACCTAGCAAAACAACTTATTCTTAAAAATTAGACACCCAGGGAAATCAGGGATGAGGTGACTTGACTGGCTCTCACCAGGCGCTGTTACCCAGAATCCCTTGCAAACCTAAAAATGTGTAAAAACACATTTCCTCACATTTCTGTGGTGGAAAGTTCTGGAATCTGCCTGGATCCACACAATTCTACCCATCCTCATTCCTCAAAGTCTTCTGAGAAAAATGGTACCTCACTTGTGTGGTTAGGCCTAGTACACGTGACAGGAAACTGCCCAAAATGCAACGTGGACACACCACATTTTCACAGAGAAAAATGACCCATTTTTTGCAAAGTGCCTAGCTGTAGTTTTTGAACCCTAGCTCTCCCGGCACCTGGGGAAACCTAGCAAACCTATACATCTTTTAAAACTAGACACCCAGGGGAATCCTGGATGGGGTGAGTTGACTGGCTCTCACCAGGTTCTGTTACCCAGAATCCCTTGCAAACCTAATAAAGTATCCCCAAAAAAACACATTTTCCCCACATTTCTGTGGTGGAAAGTTCTGGAATCTGCTTGGATCCACAAAATTCCACCCACCCTGCATTCCTGAAAGTCTTCAGAGAAAAAAGGTACCTCACTTGTGTGGCTATTCCTAGTGCCCACAACAGTAAACGATCCAAAACACAACGTGGACAAACCACATTTTCACAGTGAAAAATTACCCATTTTTTGCAAAGTGCCTAGCTGTAGTTTTTGAACCCTAGCTCTGCCGGCACCTAGGGAAACCTAGCAAACCTATACATTCTAAAAAACTGTACACCCAGGGGAATTCAGGATGGGGTGACTTGACTGACTCTCATCAGCTTCTTTTACCCAGAATCCCTTGCAAACCTAAAGAAATTGTCAAAAACAAAACCTTTCTCAGATTTCTGTGGTGGAAAGTTCTGTAATCTGTGTGGATCCACTAAATTCCACCCACCCTTCGTTTCCCAAAGTCTTCCAAGAAAAATGGTACCTCACTTGTGTGGGTAGGTCTAGTGCCCGCGACAGGAAACGGCCAAAAACACACTATGGACACACCGCATTTTCACAGTGAAAAATTACCCTTTTTTTTAAAGTGCCTAGCTATAGTTTTTCAACCCTATTGTGCCGGCACCTTGGGAAACCTAGCAAACCTATGCATTTTTGAAAACTAAACACCCAAGGGAATTCAGGATGGAGTGACTTGACTGGCCTTCACCAGGTTCTATTACCCAGAATCCCTTGCAAATTTGAAACATTTTCCCAAAAAAACCATTTTCCTCACATTTCTGTGGTGGAAAGTTTTGAAATCTACGTGGATCCACAAAATTCCACCCAGCCTGTGTTCCCCAAAGTCTTCCCCTCACTTGTGTGTGTAGGCCTAGTGCCCGCTACAGAAACAGCCCAAAACGCAACATGGACACACCACATTTTCACAGTGAAAAATTACCCTTTATTTGCAAAGTGCCTAGCTGTAGTTTTTGAACCCTAGTTCTGCCGGTACCTAGGGAAACCTAGCAAACCTATACATTTTATAAAACTAGACACCCAGGGGAATCTAGGATAGGGTGATTAGACTGACTTTCATCAGGTTCTGTTACCCAGAACCCCTTATAAAGTTTTAAAAAGTGTCAAAAACACATTTTTCTCACATTTCTGTGGTGAAAAGCCCTGGAATCTACATGAATTCACAAAATTCCACACACCCCGTGCTCCCCAAAGTCTTCTGAGAAAAATGGTACCTCACTTGCGTGGGTAGGCCTAGTGCCCGCAACAGGAAAAAGGCCAAAACACAACATGGACACACCACATTTTCACAGTGAAAAATTACCCTTTTTTTGCAAAGTGCCTAGCTGTAGTTTTATAACCCTAGCTCTACCAGCACCTAGGGAAACCTAGCAAACCTATACATTTTTTGAAACTAGACAGACACTAAGGGGAATCCAGGATGGGGTGACTGGGGTGACTTGAGTGGCTCTCAGCAGGATATGTTACCCAGAATCCCTTGCAAATCTAAATAATTGTCAAAAAAAGAAATTTTCCTCACATTTCTGTGGTGGAAAGTTCTGTAATCTGCTTGCATCCACAAAATTTCACCCACCCGTGTTCCCCAAAGTGGTTCGAGAAAAATGGTACCTTACTTGCATGGGTGGGTCAAGTACCCGCAACAGGCAAGGGCCCAAAACCTATTGAGGTGATATCAAAATTACCTATCAAAAACCAACCTGGATTTCCAAGGGGGTTCCTATGAGTGAGCCAAAAACCATGGGGACCCCCTTGCAAAACCAGGTTGGTTTGTGATAGGTAATTTTGATGTTGCCTCAATAGGTTTTGGGCCCTTGCCTGTCGTGGGTACTTGACCCATCCACGCGAGTGAGGTACCATTTGTATCGGGAGACCTGGGGGAACGCTGGGTTGGATGAAATGTGTGGATCCACGCATTTCCTGAACTTTTCGACACAGGAATTTAAGAAAAAAAATTATTTTTTCAGCTACATTTGAGGTTTACAGGGGATTCTGGGTAGGAAACTGTTGGGGGACCCACACAAGCCATACCTCGCTGGACTCCTCCGGGTGTCTAGTTTCCAGAAATGTGTGGGTTTGGTAGGTTTCCCTAGATGGCTGCCGAGCCCCGGGTCAAAAACTCATGGGACACCCCTTGCAAAGCCAGGTTGGTTTGTTATAGGTCATTTTGATTTTGCCTCAATAAGTTTTGGGCCCTTGTCTGTTGCTGATACTTGACCTACCCACGCAAGTGAGGTAACATTTTAATTGGGACACCTGGGGGAATGCATGGTGATAGGAAAATTGTGGTTTTTCCGTTTATTATGACACAGTAATGCAAGGAAAATGAGTGACTATAGTTACATTTTGACGTTTGCATGGCGTGAGTAAAAAAACTTTTTGGGATCCATGAGAGGCACACCACCCAGCACTCCCCATTTTGTATTTACTTTACAGAAATATTTAAAGTTGGCAAATTTTCCCTTGAGACAGACTACAGCGTAGCACAAAAAGACAAATGAGATACTTATGACCGCCTATCCACCTGTTCCTCAAGTACACACACATACTGATTGGATTTGGCACATGGGTGAATGAAGGTTCAGAGTGTAAAATGCTATTAACAAGAGATTTCACAAAAAGGAAATGCACTGTTAATATTTAAAAGGTTAAAAACCTGAACCAATGACTTACAGACGTGAGCTGTAAAACCACGGCAGGGCACCAACCTCTTTACAGGCCATTCACACACCTTTCATACATGACACATAAAACCATTTACACCCCAGGCCCAGCACATTACAACATTCACATCAACAGTTTGCGCCATTCAAGGGCCCATCACTTTCATACACCCACATGACTCACACAGCATTCACACCGGCTTGTGGTTGACATAGTGTCTGCAGTGGCGTTTGTGAGAAGTTGGCCTGGCATATGCTGTCCACTTGCACCAGTCCAAATGACCCTTATTGATGGTAGGTTTAAAGACAACCTATATAGAAAGCTATCCTAGTGGTAGCTGTGGAGGGCAGCCTTCAGGCTAAGTCTTGAAGGAATGTAAAGAAGCTTGTTTTACCAGTCTATAATCTCATGTATGAGCAAATAAAAGGAGAACCACACTAGGTATATACATAAAATATATGTATTTAATCTAAACACATCCCTCTAGTCTCTTTATGAGGCTAGAGGTAAAAGTACATACAGTAAACTTACTTAGCACACAGTAAATTAGCACAGTATACGTTTAGCCCTAGCATCGTCACAAACCATATAAGAAAGTGGTATAAGAACCACGAGGGACATAGAGACAAGGCCAAGGGCCTGTAGAACTGCTGGGGCAACCAGGAACCACCCAAGGTAGTGACGTAGGAGACCCACGAGGGATGCGTGCAGTGTCTGAACACAGCCACGAATCACCATTGACTTCTAAGGAGAAAATTGCAATTAGAATTATAAAGATTAGGGACACTTAGGAGTGGACTTGGAGCAAACCTTTTGAGAACTGGACAGTTCGAGAGTCAAGACCCAAGGGAGCACAAAAGTACTTGTGTTACCTCACCTAGGGAAGCCGGGTGCATAGGTGTCTTTTCGTGTCGGGTTTCGTTGTCGTTTTCTATGGCGAGCTGCGGAAAAGTGCTGCAGGTGCCCAAGTGGAAAGTGTCCGGATGGATCCAAGGGTGGATCTGAGATCTGAAGAGCTCGAAAGCAGAGGGGACAGAGTCTGGGTCACTAGCCAGTGACCAGGAAGGCGATGAGCAGATGCCCACCGATGTCGGCTGATTTCAGGTGCAAAAGGTGAAGCTTGACTCTTCAGCCACGGGGTCCAAGAGGCGTCGACGACAACCAGGAGCTGGATTCGAGTTGTCCCACATCGGATGTCGAGTGCTGCGGTGTCGGTACCCGGATTGGAGCCAACAAACCTTGGCAACAGCAACCCAAGCAGAGTGCAAAGATTTGCTTCGGAGCAGACCAGCAAGGTCTGGGAGACTCACCCTTTGGAGGGGAGTCAGGGCACGTCTGGAGCAATCAGTGAAGCCCAAGAAACAAAAGAGTTACATTTGTGGGGAACCACCAGTCGACATACCAGGGATTGCAAAGGGGGCTTCGAGCAGAAAGGCTAGAAGCGGGCCCACAGAACAATTGTGGAGTGTAGACCCACAATCTTTGGTGCAGATGGTGCTCAAGGCTTGGACTACAAGTAGCCCAATGCATAACTTCAGGAAAGTTCGGGAAGTAGGTGCACTAGCAAATGTGCACGTGTCCAGGAGTTACGGTCCCACATTTCTCGTGATGGCTAAGGGTGTCAGCTTTGCTTGGATCTTGGGTCGGCCTCGGAGATGTCTAGAAGTCCATTTCCTGTGTTGCAAATCCTTCGGGATCCAGCTGGAGCCTTGGAAATGCAGACCGGCAAGATGCTTCTGTGGTGCCTGTTTGAACAGGGGAGTCACTCCTTGCCCCCAAGGGAGATTCTTCATCTTCTAGTCGAAATAGAATGTCGAAATTCCAGGATATATGTTGCAGAGTTTCGTCCAGGGTAATCTAATGTCCTAAGGACTGGGTTCCTATACTTATACTAAGTTTAAGGGTTGGACTTACTCTAGGGGTCCCACCTATGGGAGGACCCGGGATCAGGGTGGTTCCACCCCTTCCCCTTTGTCCAGTTTCATGCCAAAGCAGAGGCTGAGTGCCCCTGCAACCGGTTTGAACTGGGGTATACACAGGGACACCTAGTGTGCCCCCAGCACTGTCTGAAAAGCAGTCACTGAATGAACCCACCCAGCCCCAATACACTAAAGCCTGTCTGGGGAGGTGGTTCACTGGTTACACCTCCCTGTGACAGGAAACCTATTGTCCAGGCCTACCCTGCCGGAGCTTCTCCATCTAGAAGGGTGGAATTCTATCCCTGCCACCAAAACTGTCGGGAAGTGGGATTCCAAAGTGTTTGACACCAAACACGACATGTTTTGATGCAGCCATTCCACTGTTAGCATTTACCGCGAGGTTATAATACACTTAAGACTATACGGTATGGCTGTATCACAGAACAGCCTCAGAGAATAGATTCTGAAAGCTGCAGAGGGACTCAGCTCATGCTTGGGCACCTTCTCACACAAAACCACGCACTTTGCCTTCAGGACTGACCTATAGGTTTATATATGTCTTTCATTAAAAGGTAGATATAGGTAACCTATATCTTAGTAAGGGGTGCAAGCACTACCTTACCCAGGCTGCAGTAGCAGACCTGTGGTGCCATTTTGGAAGGCTTTCCAGGGGTGGCATAATACATGCTTCAGCCCCTGGTTGGCCTCTGGGGTACCTATGCCTTTGGTACCTAAGGTACCACATACTAGGGACTCACAAGGGTAACCTAGTAACCAATCTGGAGTGTACCTAAAGTACATGCAATCAATTTAGAGAGTAAGCATCTAGGCTGGGGTCCTGAATAGCAGGGCCCCAGCCAGACTAAAGTCGAAAAACAGTGAAACACCAGCAAAAAGTGGGGGTAACCATAGTAAGCAGATCCTACAGTGTTTGGCTAGCAGAGTGGGTAATGACCAGCAGCAAGTCACTACTCAAACACTGCCAGCCAAACACCAGCCCATGCACTCCTTGTTATGACAAGTACTGGGACTTGGTTTGGCTGCGCACAATTCACTTTTGATTACACCACAATATAGACATACAATTTTCTCAACTTATAACAGTTTTATTCCTGTTTTTAAAGCATTTTAAACTCAAAAAATCATCTTAAATGTACATAACATTTCATTTGAATTCAATAATCAAATCATTGTGCATGCTTTATATGCATTTATGAAAACACAATAATAAGTTTACAACATCATGTTCTTATGCCCAATGCATTTCAGAACATGAACAGTTCCTTCCTCAGGGGATAGTCTTCCACTGCTTCTTATTTGTGTCATAAGCCTGTTTGCCTGTAGTAAGACTCAATATCAACAATTATAGCCGTAATCTTGTACTTGCCCCCTTAGTCGTATATCTTAGAACCGTGATTGGTTCCCCTATAACCAGCTTCCGCGTTGCAGCGTATCTTCAGGCACACCGCCAGTCAAGAACCAGTCCACGCACACTGCCAGCCAAGTGCCAGTCCATGGTTACCGCAAGCCAAGCGCCAGCCCACACACACCGCCAGCCAAGCACCAGTCCATGCACACCACCAATCAAGCACCAGTCCACGCATACCTCCAGCCAAGCGCCAGTCCATGCACACCACCAGCCAAGCGCCAGTCCATGCACACTGCCAGCCAAGCACCAGTCCATGGAAACTGCCAGCCAAGAACCAGTCCAGGCACACCGACCAAGCGCTAGTCCATGTACACCACCAGCCAAGTGCCTGTCCACGCACACTGTCAAAAATGCTTTTAAAAAGAAAGAAATTATAAACCAATTGGAACTAGATACAAAACTACAACTACAAACACAAAAGCGGTAACTAAAGACATCATTCTAATGCGAAAGGTAAAACTGAACAACATATAAAAAATCATACAGACCAGGCAGTACACTCTTAGAATCACAGTTGCTCCCAAAATTTCTTTTGAGTGTGATACAATCTGAAACATGTGGGCACACATAGCCCAGGATTAAAAGGACAATCAGCACAGTTCATATGACTCTCCATCCGCAAACGTCTTCGCAAACAGACTCTACATCTCTTACAGGATTGTTTTTTTTGGGCGTTAGAGGAGTTAAATCGGGAAAGTGGCGATCTTTCAATCTAGCCACATCCTCGACAACTCCAACTCTAGAAACACTTGCCTGTTCCACTGCAACAAGGCTGCCTATCACAGACTCTTGAAACTGAACAAAAGTCATCTTTGACGCTGGAGAACACTCCTTGAACATAACAAAAGCATAGAAAGATGATACATTGAAAAGATGGATGGCCAACTTCTTATACCACATGTAAGCCTTACGAATATCAGTGTAAGGTTCCAACCTCTGTTCTACGCTATCAATACCACCCATGTGCTTATTGTAGTCTACAATGCACACACATGGTTTTGCACTTCAGCAACCTGACCCCAAACAGCCACAGGTGAAGTACTCACATCATGGATTGTAGTCAGCATGTACACATCCCTCCTGTCCACATATTTCACAGCTAGTAGTTCATCACTATGCAAGGCACTGTACTGTCCCCTCTGAAGCTTTTTTCAAATGAGCTCTTTTGGATAACCTTTACGGTTATAGCGGATTGTGCCAGAAGCAAAAGTGTCCACTTTGAACAATTCCTTAAACAATGGCACAGCAGTGTAGAAGTTATCTAGGTACAGATGGTGACCTTTGTTTAAAGGTCCTCTAGCAAGTTCCCACACAATTTTCTCTGAAACTCCAAAAGTGGATGGACAACCAAGGGGGTCACCCGGAAATTATAGACATATCCTGTCCTACTCTCAGACAACATATATATCTTATTTCCATAACGTGCCCTCTTGCTAAGATGTACTGTCTAAAAACCAAACGACCCTTGAACAGGACCAAAGACTCATCAATAGCTATTTCTTTCCCTAGAGTATAGATCTCTGAAAATGGATCTACAAAGGGATCAAGAAGAGGTCGCATTTTAAAAAGATGGTCGCAGTCAAGGTGATCTTGTGGCAAAATGCAGCATCTGAAGCACAAGTAAATAACAATCACAACTCATAATTGCAGGAAAAATCGCTGTTGCCATCACTGGACTAGTAGACCAATATGTAGCAATGGACGGTTCCCTTATCAAACCTATCAAAAAAGTAAAACTCAAAAACTTCTCCATCTCCTCCAGATTTGTGGGAGTCCACCAGGTAGTTCTAGAGTAGGGCCTAATTCTTTCACTGTTGTCCCTCAAATACTGTTCTGCATGCAAATTAGTCTGCACAACAATCTCAGCCAAAAATACATTATCCATAAACAACTGAAAAAACTGTATTGGCAAAAAAAAAATCACAATTCACTCCATACCCTGCATCGCCACTAAAGGCAGGCCACACAGGCAGCTCCATGTTTAGATCAACCCAGATTCCAGCACTTCCAGTAGGAATATCAATGTCTCTTGCTGCACCATCGACACATCAGGGTCCTTCTCTAAAACAGGCACTTCATCCACACTGAGAGTAGCTTCATCCACGCTGAGAGAAGATTCAGCTGATTCCTCGTGGACAGAAAACTCACTGCCAGAATCTTCTCCTCCCTCCTCTCCCTCAGCCGCACTGTCAGTCTCATAATCCTGCTCAGAGGAAGATTCAAAAAGCATACCAACCACCTGCTGAGCAGTAATTCTACGGCTAGCCATAATCCTTCCTAACAAAGCTAACGTGTCAAACAAGTCAACAACAACAAACACTTTGTAGAATAGCTAATAAACAAAATGTGGCTTTATCACAAAGACCTATATACTCCAAAACTATACCTCTCACAGATAGACTCACCACCTACTCTGCAGAGACACAGTAAGGACCAACAATATCCCACTAGAAAAAAAAATTCACTTGTGCATGACAATAATACTCATTTGGAGTAAACGTAACAAAAACATTTTTCCTTACCAAATACATGTAACTACGGAAAACTGCAGAAACTTCAAGCAAGAACAAAAAGCACTAGAAAGGGAGGAGAAATAAAAGATTGCAATCACATATGCAAATAATGAACCAGTCCACGCACAATCTACCAGCCAAGATGGCAGGTAGGTGGGCCTAAAAGCAAAAGGCCGACCCCAAGGGGTCAGAAACAGCTGAAATATTGAACCCCATAAAGGGGAGCGACCCTTATCCATGGGGCCGCTCCTCACCATCATCTATATAAAAAAATAAATCCCTGGTGGTTGGCTAGTGGGCCATCTGAAATCATTTTGGGACAACCCCTCCATCAGTGGGGCAGAAACGGACAGACAAAATTTCCCCCAAAGGGTATTGACTCTTGCCCAAGGGGCCGCTCCCCACAAGCATTAGTAATACAAAAAATGTGTAGTGGTCCATCTAAAATTAATTTGGGCCGATCTGCTACCCCGGGGGAGAAATGGCCAAACAATATGTCCCCCAAAGGGGAGCGACCCTTGCCCAAGGGGCCGCTCCCCGCATGTAGTACACATTTATCAAAAAGCACAAAAGAAACCCTGGTGGTCCAGGGGGCCAGCTAAAAAAATATTTGGAACGATCTGCCCCCTACAGGGGGCAGACACAGCCAAATATTATGTCCCCCAAAGGAGAGCGACCCTTGCCCAAGGGGCCACTCCCCGAATGCATTACAAAAAAAATAAACTAAAACAAAAAAATCCATGGTGGCCCAGTGGGCCATCTAAAAAATGAGTTAGGCCGATCTGCACCCCCATGGGGGCAGAAACGGCCAAACAATATGTCCTCCAAAGGGGAGCGACCCTTGCACAAGGGGCCGCTCTCTGCATGCATTACAAATAGAGTAAAAAACAAACTAAAACAAAATAAAAACCCTGGTGGCCTAGTGGGCAATCTAAAAAATGAATTGGGCTGATATGCCACCTCCCACGGGGCAGAAATGGTCAAACAATATGTCCCCCCAGGGGAGCGACCCTTGCCCGAGGGTCGCTCGAGCAAGGGTCCACAGAGGAAGGCGTATGCCGAAACGCGTCTGGTGCGTTTGAAAGTCGAAATAAAATCTATGACTTTCCCCCCGCGAGTGCTGTGTCTCTTTTAGTAAAGGAAGGGGACGAGGAGCGTTATATTTTGCGACAGCACTTCCCGCAAGTACAGCACCCGTGCATGAGTGCGTGAACTAAGTGCGACAGGAGCAAGGATATATGTATATATATACATGACAGCTCCAATCATTTCTTTGCTCCAAAAAGGATAACGCACTCACGGGGGTTATGCAGCAAGAGTCTTTAATCAGCTATGGACAAAACAGACGCGTTTCAGACCTAAAAGTCCTTCGTCAGTGTTTACATTTCCGTGTCTTTCTGACACCATAAATACACCTTATTTCCTGTCAGTGAGATAGATGATGGACACTTCAATGACATTGCAAACGGCGGCCATTTCGTACTGGTTTCTACGCAAATGAAGACACAATTTTAAAGCGTAATGTTATGTCATTTCCGGTCTGACAAAACTCAATCTCGCTGTGTATCAGCATATCACCGGCAAATACCTTGCCACAATTTGCAATTTTACAATCGGTTTGTAATTTGACACCATAGAATTGCCATGTTAAGGCAGTGCCGTCATCCGTCAATTACACGGGGCTCTTTTCATATGTGCATGTAAGCACACATATACTTAAACCCATCAATGGGATATCTCGTCCCCTGTCGGTGAACAGAAGGGTAATCTCACCGTGTATCGGCATGTCACCGACTAATGTGGTGACAAGAAAACCGCACTGTATCAACAAAACACCCATTCGTTGCCCTACCTCAACAGAAAGACAACATTTATAGATTTCATAATTTAGCCATAAATCGGCTAATACGATCACATTTGACCTTAAACTCGCCTTCAATTTCATCTTGGTGAGTTGGTTAATAAACTTGAAATGAAATGAAATGAAAAAGATTTATAAAGCGCATGGCTGCCCTCGAGCGTCCCCGCGCTAAAACAAAACACAGGACCACCACCCACATATAACTGAAAAGAAAGCCTAAAGGGGGAAAAGATAAGTTTTCAATGCTTTGCGGAATCTCCCTAGATTAGATTCTTTCCGCAGGGCCATCGGTAGAGCATTCCATAGTTGGCCTGCATTAATAGAGAACCGGCGACCGCCGGACCTCACCTTTTTGGCTCTGGGTATCACCACATTATTACCTTCATCAGAGCGAAGGGCTCGCGTAGGTTTGTAAGGGCGCACCAGGTCCCTAAGAATTGAAGGGCCTGATCCTTGCAAAGCTTTAAACACGATGCAGAGGGATTTGAATTTTATGCAAGCTCGGATTGGAAGCCAATGCAAGGCCTTGAGAGCAGGCTTAGCTGATGATCTTTTGGCAGTACCAGTGAGCATTCGTGCAGCCGCATTCTGAGCTCTTTGGAGCACATTCAGAGTGGATTCTGGTGAGGCAAGGAATAGGGCATTGCTATAATCCAGCCTTGACATGACTAATCCTTGCACCAGTAGTTTCCGGGAATTTTCAGGGAGTAGCGGGAGGATCTTCCGTACTGACCTGAGCAGTCCGTAGCAAGTCCCTGCCACTCGTTTAGCTTGAGTGGTCATTGACAGTCCAGGTTCTAGCCAGACCCCGAGACTTTTTATTGCTTCTTTGGGAACTGGGGGGGGCACCTAGACTGGCCGGCCACATGGATTTGGGAAGTGTCGTACACAGATTGCCAAGGAGCATCAGCTCCGTTTTCGTCCCGTTTAATTTGAGCCGGGAATCCGACATCCATGACATGATGTTAATTAAACATGATGCAAACTTTTCCCCATGGCTTTCCGAGAGGGACAGCGAGACGATCAATTGAGTGTCGTCTGCGTAGGTTGCGATTTTCACCCCGAAGGGTGAAACCACCGCCTCCAGTGGGGCCATGTAGATGTTAAAAAGCGTAGGGCTCAATGAAGAGCCCTGCGGTACTCCACACTGAAGGGGGGTAGGCAGAGATCGAAGATTGCCTTCGCAGACCTGATAAGTCCGGCCACTCAAGTACGACGCGAGCCATTTAAGGGCCAACCCTCTCACTCCAATCTTCCCCAAACGGTTGATCAGAATATTATGATCAACCGTATCAAATGCAGCGCTTAGATCCAGGAGGACCACCGCAGCGGATCCTCCCGAATCCAAGATGCATCTGCCTTCCTCCACCATTGAAATCAGGGCCGAGTCGGTTCCCTGGCCAGGCCGAAAGCCCGTCTGTGTCCGACCTAGTAGATCATTGGCTTCCAAGAAGTGCGAAAGCTGGCGATTGGCAAACTTCTCGGAGATCTTATTCAGCCCGGGCAGAAGTGAGATAGGACGGTAATTCGCCAGATCCGCCGGGTCAAGGCCTGGCTTTTTCAGAAGGGCCTTGACAATGGCTTGCTTCCAGCTAGGTGGTACACTGCCATAGGTGAATGAGGCATTCAGAAGATCGATTGCTGGGCCTGCAATGATGTTCGTGAATTGCTTGAGGATCCGAATGGGCATGGGGTGCGAAGGGGAGCCGCTCTTCAGAGCTGAGAGCTCCACACAAAAAGCCTCCCTTGAGATGGGGGAGAAGCTATCAAACACCTTTTCATCCAATGCGGCCTCCGGGACTACTTTGTCTACCCTACCGGTACTCGGAGGAAGACTGGCTAGGATGTTCCGTATTTTGACGTCAAAAACTGGGCCAGTTGATTGCATTTATCAGAATTTACCTCTTGAGTTCCCGGGGGAGTGGGGACAGTGAGAAGCTCTTTAAGGATCTGATAAGTTTCTCTAGAAGAGTTACCTGCCATTCTGATTCTTTGCTCAAAATGGGCGGCTTTGGTCAAATTGCGGGCCGCCTTGTATGCTCTCATGGCTTCACGATAGTTGTCTTTTTTGGTGGCCGCCCAGTTCTTCCGCCATTCCCGCTCCAGCTTTTTACATTTCTTTCTCATACACCCCAATTCAGGGGTGTACCAGGAGGACTTGGGGCTGCTCCTTTTATTTGAAATGGCTTTGAGAGGTAGTTCTATATCTAATGCTTGGCGGAGCCAGTCATGGAATGCGACATCGGCTACCAGAGGATCGCATCCAGATGGGGGGACTGATTGTTCAAGAATAAGGGAGAGGTTCTCAGTTGATAGTCGTGACCAAATTCTCTTGTAGGTACGGGGTGCCCTAGGACCAGGAGGAGGAGGAGAATCCCTCATAAAGTTCAGTTCAAACGGCACCAGGAAGTGATCCGACCAGGGCATAGGGAGAGGAGGGCTCGTCTGAAGATGTGAGATATTAGAGAACACACAGTCCAACAAGTGGCCCTTCACATGTGTAGGTTCTAGATTGTGGAGCCTGAGGTTAGCTGTCATAAGTTCAGATCTCAGATCAGATGCTATTTTCTCCTCCTGCAGGTCAAAATGAAGATTCAGATCCCCTAGTAAAATGAAATTGGGAGAGGATGATGCTAAGATGGGAACATGGTCCAGAATGGAGGTGGAAAACTGTTTTATCGTCCCCGGGGTGCGATAGACCAGAATGCCCGAAAGGGAATGATTCGGCGATGACTGGATCCGAAAATGACAGCTTTCTGCATCTTGAATGGGCCCTTTATCTATTCTGCAAGACAGCTTCTCCCTGTGGATTATAGCTAAGCCACCTCCCTTTCCTTGTGGTCTATGGAGGGACTGAATAGAATAGCCGGATGGAAGGACATTGACTAAGTCAAAGTCTGAGTCAGCCGACGTCCATGTTTCGGTAAGAAACAGGATGTCTAAGTTAGTGTCTTCAATCAAATGTAGGATTTGTAATGCGTGTTTAGGCAGGGACCTACAATTCAGAAGTCCAAGCCTAAGGGGGTCTTTAGTGAGTGCTTTGTTTCCCCCAACCTGGTCCCTAGATGGACAATAAACACATGGCGTGAAAAGAGCATCGGCTCTGACTCCATGACGACAGTTACGCGAGTTTGACGGCTTTAAAAGGACTAATTCCTCTTTCGTGTATGTGGTGGGAGTAGCGTCGGACACAGGCAGGGTCTCTGGCCCTAGGTCCGTCCAGGCCCGGACGGGCACAGACGGGCTTGCCTCTGGCGCGCCTCCGGCGCGCCTTCGGCGCGCCCGCTGCGCCCGCCCGCTGCGCGGACGACAAATGGTCGCCATTTGTGAAGCGCGAGGTGCAGGAGACGCCCTCGTACTAGACCGCTACCAGTCCGAAAGCCTACCCAAGATGGCGGTTGCAGGAGGTGAAGCTAGTCGTCAGCCCGACGTAACAACAAGAGCCCTAAAACCGCTCTGAAATGCCCCCAAAGCCCCCACAAGTAAGAGCAGCAAACAGACTACAAATATTAAAATTCTAATACGAAATGCAGTTTTGTTTCTTAAAAAAAAAACGAGTCTTTTTAAAATGAATAGTGGCTCACAAGAGCAGAGGGGTGTATGGCCTAACTCCCAGTGTGTGAGGGGAGCAGCCTGTGTAAGTAACGCGGACAAACTAGTCAGCCCGATTTATAGCGCGAGGGGCAGGAGACGCCCTCGCACTAGACCGCTACCAGTCCGAAAGCCTACCCAAGATGGCGGTTGCAGGAGGTGAAGCTAGTCGTCAGCCCGACGTAACAACAAGAGCCCTAAAACCGCTCTGAAATGCCTCCAAAGCCCCCACAAGTAAGAGCAGCAAACAGACTACAAATATTAAAATTCTAATACGAAATGCAGTTTTGTTTCTTAAAGTAAAACTTAATTCTTCACATAGGTCAAAATTGGCAGAATGCAAAAATGGGAGAGGAAAGATTTGAAAATATAGATAAGGTTTGCAAACATATATAGGAAGAGAAAAGACATAAAGAAAGAGGACAGGAAAACAAATTAGACTGATCACAATAATATCAACAGCATATCTCTTCATAAGGAGTCTCATAGCATTTTTTGTTCCATTATAAACATGGAATATGATGTCGTACCAGCCTATCACATTACCTTCCCAGATGTACCGTGAGTTCCTCCCTAATATTGAGCCCACCCGGCTGTTTAGTCTGCATATTTATTATGTATCGCGACTCAAGTCTACGCAGACATAACAGTCTGTCTCCCCCTCTGGGGTTAGATGGTACATGGTCTAGACCAAAATAGTGGAGTAACTCACGGTTACTGTGATGCTCCTGGGCGAAGTGCCTGGCCACAGGATAAGATACATCCTTATTCATTATGGCTCGTTGGTGTTCTAGCACTCGCATCTTCACATTATTGATTGTGCTGCCTACATACTTGAGGCCACAGGGACATATGAGGCAGTATATCACATAAGGTGTAGTGCATGTGATGAATTCCTTGATTTTCTTGGGGTAGGATAAGCCTGGGATTTGGTAAGAGAGAACCCTCTTACTGTTTTCACATGCCCGGCATCTTCCACATGGGAAAAAGCCTGCCATGTCCTTGAGGGTACCCTTCATGGGAGTTTGAGTAGGTGCTAAATGGCTGTGTACTACCATGTCTTTAATGGATCTGGATTTACGGAAGGTGATGAGAGGTCTTTCAGGTACATCACATCCAATTATTGGGTCAGTACGCAGAATATGCCAGCTTTTCGAGAGCATGCCTCTTAAGGCGTTAGCCCCATCAGAGTATGTTGTGACCATCCTGAATTTATTCTCAGTCTCAGAATCGTTTTTCTTTTTCTGATCACAATTAAGTAGTTGTTGCCTCGGAATTCTGGCGACTTTCTCCAGGGTTCTATTGAGCATGCCCGGATTATATCCTCTCATACGGAACCTCTGTATGCTCTCCTTTGCTGCTGACATGAAGTCAGTGTCACGGGAGCAGTTCCTTTTTAGCCTAAGCAATTCACCGTACGGTATACTTCGTACGAGGCTAGGAGGATGACTGCTCTCGGCATGGAGTATACTGTTCCCTGCCGTCGGTTTCCTGTAAAGGGCAGTCTGCAGCTTCTCCTCACTGACAAATACCCTCAGATCTAGGTAATGCACTTGCTCATTACTAATGTCTGCAGTGAATTTCAGATGTAGATTATTTTTGTTGAGATCAACAATAAAATCATTGGCTTTGGAGCCCCTCCATACCAAAAATAGGTTGTCTGTATAACGACGCCACACCACAATGTGCTCCGCCCATTTTGTGTTGTCCCCGGCAAGGGCCACCTGCTCCTCCCACCAGCCCACGAAAAGATTTGCGTAGCTGGGGCGAAGCAGGTTCCCATCGCCGTCCCCGAGGTCTGTTTAAAGAGTGTGTTCTGAAACAAAAAGATATTATTTCGTAAGCAAAACTCCAACATTTCAGTCAACATTATGCCATGCTCTTGATATTTGGCAGGTCTCTTATCCAGAAAATATTTAACAGCCTCGACCTCCTTGTCGGGCTGTATGCATGTATATAGACTGGTAATGTCTAGGGTGATGAGCAAAAAGGAAGAGTCCCATGTGATGTGTTCGATCTGTTCAATGAAATGCTTTGCGTCTCTCACATATGATCTAAGATCCACGACAAACTTTGCTAGAAATGAATCAATATAGATTGATAAATTCTCTGTTAATCCGCCTTTGGACGAGACAATAGGTCGCCCCGGGGGAATAACCAGGTCCTTATGAACTTTCGGAAGTTGATAGAAAGTTGGTATAGTGGGTTCAGGATTACGCAAAAACAGGAACTCATTCATATCCAGCATTCACTTATTTCGCCATTTGGTCAAAAGATCATGATACATTTGTCTGCTGTGCTCATATTCCTCTTTATTAGTGACAAGATAATTGTCCTGATCTTCCAGTTGTCTAAAAGATTCTTGGCAATACTGGTCTCTAGTTAACAGAACAATGTTCCCCCCTTTATCAGAAGGTTTCACAATGATCTTCTCATTTTTCCGGATATTAGATAGAGCCACTGCTTGTTCTTTAGTCAGATTATTATTACTCTTCCAATTCTTGTTTCTATTGGTGCTGGCTCTAAATTTGATTAGGTCCTGTGTGACAGCATCTGAGAAGGTATCTATCGCGTCATAGGGCATCTGTGGGTTGAATTGCGAGGGTGCCCGAAAGTTTGTTGGGGGTGATTGTTGTTCAATGGTGTCCAAATTCCCAGATGTTTGAGTTTGTTCAGCTCTAAGTTCCTCCAATGTCTGAACAACGTTCAAGTCCTTCACCGTCAGCGCATCAGTGGGTTGCGCAATTGTTCTTTTCTTAGTTTTTCGTGGGTCCATAGTGTTAGGCTTTGTTTTATGAAATTTATGTAATTTAATTTTCCTAGTAAGTTTGAAGAGGTCAATTCTTGTTTGTGTAAATTCCAGTTTGTCATTTGGGCAGAAGGTAAGGCCTAGTTGCAGGGTTCTTTCTTCAACCTCTGTTAAAGTCTGATCAGTTAGATTGATAATGGTCAGATTTTCACTGGAATCTACCACCTGTTGCCCTTCTTCCGGGTGTATATATATTGTAGCGATTGCGGTGCCCGGGGGACGAGGGATGGTTCTACTGTCTAGATCCCGGAGATGGTATGCGTGTGGGGATGTGTGTAGGAGAGGACGAGTGAACTACATGGACCAGCATTCCAAGGGGCAAACAGGAAGAGTCATGGGACCTAAGGCATATTAGCACCTCCCATCCTCACAGACGGTGCTTGTCAATTTGATTCCAGAGAAGGTCGGAGTGGCGGAAGGTGTTCCCCGCCGGATTCCAGCGAGAAGCCAGAAGTTTCCAGGAGTGAGAAGCTGATTTATCACCCCGTGTTGTGGCATACCCGTCGCTTTTCGGATAAGTACACAAGGCACGAAAGTGGGCTCGCTTTCGTTGTTTGCTTTATTGTTTTGATCGTCCCTAGCTAGTTAGCTTAGCATAGTCCCGGGACGCATCGCCTGTTCTATTACCTGATACAAGGGAGACTCTGTAGAAGGAGCGTTCTGCTTCAAGACGCGCTGTGCTGAATTTCCTTGTATGTTCTCCCGAGAGGGTTTCTGGGAGACGTAGTTCCAGCATTGGTTTTTTTTGTTTCAACGGGAATCTCCTGCCATACGGGACAGAGACATTATTCCATTGATTTTCCTTGTTGGTTATTTGACTTCCTTTCGTGGCTGAAACTTGAGAGCGGGTTGTGCATTTTTAACAACCGTTATCCTTAATATCCTTTTGTGTAATGCCTGCCGCATTCCTGAACTCCTGAACAGAACGTATCATTGATCTTGCAGGATTGCTGTGGTGCTTTTCTTCACTGCCTGGGTTTTGTATGATTCCGGTGAGTGAGGTGCCTAAGAGTGGAATAGTATATTGTTCGAAACACATGAAGTGTCGTGTTAATGGTGTTCATTACTCTTCCCTACTCAGGTGGGCCCTCTCCTGCTATTCTACGCATTTTGGTGACCAGACTCCCGGGGATCCCAAGGAATCATCGCTACCCATTTATTATTTTATCCACTTCCCCTTTCCCGGCTAGGTATGTGGGCGCACAGTGAGTTTCACTTCCACTGTGGGTTCCGTGGCTGGCAGGGGGAGGAGAGCTTAGCATCCGAAGTCGTTTCTGCCGGACACCCTGAGCAAAGGTTAGTGGCGTGTGTGAGCTTGCGCTGCTGCCAGTCCATGACAGATTGACAAGCCCAAGTTGACGCACCGGCCCGAACGATGAATGTTGAAGCAGTCTTGGCTTCCCTGGTGGAAGGCATGGCCTCTTTACAACAGGAAGTAGCTACTTCTAGAGCAGAAAACCAGACCCTGTATAAGGAAGTGGGTACCTTAAGAAGGGAAGTCGCAGGACTAGTCCAGAAAGGAACCGGAGGGAGTCCTTATATTAAACTAGCTACATTACCTCCCCCTGGCTCTAAAAAATCCTTGGAAGCGGAAGGGGGTGGGTTCACTGTTCCCCCTCAAATAGCCACCTCTAGTGCCCCCTCGGCTGAAGCTGCTCATACCGTTCATGTGGTACAGACCATAGGCGTTCCTTTAGCTTCCCCTGAACGCTTTTACGGAGATCCCCGCAAATTCGAAACATTCTTGAATCAGTGCAGGTTACATTTTTTATGTAAACCCGGGGTTTTCCAAGATGATTCCGCGAAGACAGCATTTATGATGTCTTATATGGGGGGTAATGCTGCTAGCTGGAATATCCCATTGCTGGAGAAGAACGACCCAGTGCTGCACGATTTTTCTGCTTTTTGTGTTGAGTTGCGCAAGCTTTTTGATCGCAAATCCCATATGTTGACCCTGGATAGGGAACTGCTCACCATACGTCAAGGTTCTCAGGACTTATTGTCTTATATCACCTCATTCAACAGGTTGGTGGTAGAGACCGATTGGCACCCTGCAAAACGCATCTCCTTGTTTTATCAAGGCCTTCGAGGAGAGTTAAAGGACGTCCTTGCTCAAGTGGTACAGTTACCCGATACCTGTGAAGAATTTATTGATTTGACAGTCCAGTTGGACCACAGGCTCCTAGAGAGAAGAGGAGACAGATCAAGAGGAAACAATCGCCCTTTCTACCCTCGCTTTAGGGGACCTATCGAAGAACGTGCCAAATCCTCCGAAGGCCCTGAACCAATGCAAATCGGTGGTATCCGTGGACCTCTGACACAGGAAGAGAAGGAGAAAAGACGTCGTCTGAAGCAATGCCTCTATTGCGGGAAAGGAGGTCACTTCATTAAGGATTGTAGAGCCAGGAATACAGTCCCAGCCAGAAATCCCGTTCCAAGGGTGCAAGCCCTAGTACAGTCCGATCAACCGACGGAAAACTGAAGAACCCAAACCAGGAAGAGGTCTCTGTCTTGGGTTGTTTGCCGCAAATGATCTCCCCCTGTCTTGCAAATACGTTACATCCTGCAGTGGAGCATATGAACCTTCAAATCATCCTCTGGGTCACCCCTCAGAAATCATTGAATATAGACGCATTAGTAGATTCAGGAGCCACCGGAAACTACATTGATCAGGAATTCGCCATGAAGATCGGGATCGCCTGTGAGAAAAAAGAAAAACCGGAGTTGGTGAAAGCAGTGGATGGAACGGTTTTATCATCGGGTCCAGTGGCCTACCACACCTGTTCTATGCTAATGCAAACTGACCACAATCATCAGGAATACATCCAGTTCGATCTCATTGATGCACCCCAATTTCGGCTCATCTTGGGAATGCCCTGGTTAACCCTCCATGATCCAAAGGTCTGTTGGGCAGCACGCACTATCACCTTGTCATCTGATTATTGTCAGGTTTCTTCTGTTACCAGCATTTCAGAAATCTCGTCTTCTCATTGTCTGGCGGCTGCATGTTCTCCTGAGCGATACTGTTGTGCCACCATACTCCCTTTGGAGTATCAGTCGTTCTCCCCTGTGTTTGACAAACAACAGGCTACCCATTTGCCGCCACACAGGGTATACGACTGCAGAATCGACCTCATACCAGGAGCAGATATTCCATGTAGTAGGGTCTATGCCATGACCGAGAAGGAGACAGATTATCTGAAGACGTACATTGAAGAGAACTTAGCATCGGGATTCATCAGACACTCAACATCTCCTGCCTCATCCCCTATGTTTTTCATTCCCAAGAAGGACTGCGCAGAATTAAGGCCCTGTATCGACTATCGAGCCATTAACCGTGTGACCATCAAAAACCGGTACCCTCTCCCCATGATACCAGTGCTCATGGACCAACTCAAAGGAGCCAAATATTTCACTAAACTCGATCTTCGTGGAGCCTATCATCTGGTGCGTGAAGTTGCCTTGGTTTCTGCCTCTGCCTCGGCCCCTTCCAGCCCCCTCTTCGGGTTCTTCTGTGGCCTTCGGGGGTCTGCTTTTTCCTCCCCTTAGCCATGTTGACCGGACTAGGTCGTACTCCATATGAAAAGGGGTCTTCTCCTGTGAGGTACTTGCCAATTTGTCTCCAGATTGCTCATTTTCAGTGACCTCCGATTCGGAAGTTTCTACTCTTGGCTTCCGAATCGGAGGTCACTGAAAATGAGCAATCTGGAGACAAATTGGCAAGTACCTCACAGGAGAAGACCCCTTTTCATATGGAGTACGACCTAGTCCGGTCAACATGGCTAAGGGGAGGAAAAAGCAGACCCCCGGAGGCCACAGAAGAACCCGAAGAGGGGGCTGGAAGGGGCCGAGGCAGAGGCAGAAACCAAGGCAACTTCACGCCGAGAATTACCAGGAGCAAGAGAGGAGCGAAATGGTAGAGAGTCAGGACAGTTTAACAATTGTAAACCTGACTGATAAAGTTCTGTCACCATTGGAAGAAAATACCTTGAAACTGGGATTATCATACTGCCCAAATGAGAGACTCGAATTCACACAAACTAGAATCGATTTGTTTACCTTTGTGCGGAAAATGAAACTACATAAATATTTCAAACTAAAACCATCATCTAAAGAAACGAGACAACTAAGAACAAGAGAAACTGATATCTTGACAACAAATGATATCACTACTTGGGAGCTTCTAGAAGAACTAAGAACCGAAGAAAGTGGCGATAGAGAAAACACAGACTCCATCAGCCAACGAACCAGAAGGATTGGTGTCGAACAAGAAGCACCAACAACGAACTTTAGACCTCCCTCGACATTCGTACCAATTATGCCTTATGATGCGATTGATGCCTTCTCGGAGGCAGTGACAAAGGATCTAGTGAAATTCAGATCACGACAAAGAACAATGACACGAAAAAGACCGAATATGACAAATGAGCAAAGAGAAATCCTCAAAACTTTAGACAACGATCCAGATATTATCTGCAAGCCATCAGATAAGGGTGGCAATATCGTTGTGATGTCAAGAGCACAATATTGCCAAGAAGCATATAGGCAATTGGAGGATCCAACGTCATACGAAAAAACAAACAAAAAGATGTATGATGAAAGTGTCGCAAAATTCCAAGCACTTGTTAATAAATGGCATAATAATGACATGCTGGACACTGACGAGTATTTCTTTTTGAAGAACAATAACCCAACTGTGCCCACCTTCTACCAGTTGCCTAAAATACATAAAGACAGCAGAAACCCACCTGGCAGACCAATAGTTTCCTCGATAGGAAGTGTTTCTGAGAATATGTCTATTTACACCGATCACTTTCTTTATCAGAGTGTCTCACAACTGAAATCTTATATCAGGGACACTAAAGACTTTGTAAATAAGATTGAAATGTTGAAATGCAATACCTCGTGCATATTAATAACTATGG
The DNA here is from genome assembly GCF_964263255.1 of Lissotriton vulgaris. Lineage (NCBI taxonomy): Eukaryota > Metazoa > Chordata > Amphibia > Caudata > Salamandridae > Lissotriton > Lissotriton vulgaris. Next base: position 363,620 of record NW_028245479.1, on the reverse strand, counting down.
ATATTACCAGCTTATACACGAGCATTGATCACAATCAGGGACTATTGGCAATGAAATACTACCTTGACAAGAGACCTATGAAATTCACCAAACATAGCCAAATGTTGCTTGAATTCATTGAATTTTGTTTGTTTAATAATATCTTCTTGTTTCAAGGACAAATGTACAGGCAGGTCACTGGGACGGCGATGGGAACCTGCTTTGCCCCCAGCTACGCGAATTTATTCGTGGGCTGGTGGGAGGAGCAGGTTGCCCAAAGCCTGGATTTCCAGAAATGGACAGAGAATCTGAAAGTCTGGTATAGGTACATTGGTGACCTCTTTCTAGTATGGGAGGGATCCGTAACTTCAGCAGAAGAGTTTGTGGCATACTTAAATTTGAATGAATTAAATCTGAAATTCACTGCAGATATCAGCGTATCAACAGTGAACTATCTGGACTTGAAAGTTAACTTGACTGGTGGGAAAATTGAAACAGAGCTGTTTAGAAAAACAACAGCCGGCAATTCAGTTTTACATGCCGGAAGCAGCCATCCCCCGACCCTAATTAGAAGTATCCCTTACGGAGAACTCCTTAGGATCAAGAGAAATTGCTCTAGAGAGGTAGACTTTGCAAAAGCCGCAAGAGAAAGCATTGAAAGATTTCAAGCCAGAGGGTACAATAGATTACTTCTGGAGAACACTCTAAAAAGAGTAGAAAGAATCCCTAGAGACCAACTTCTAAAAGAACAAGTTAAGAAATCAGAATCAAGTCTAAATGAAGGAAAATTCAGACTAATAACTACTTTCTCAGAAGATTCCAATCATCTGAGAAATATTCTGAAGAGGAGTTGGCATATCCTAAAAACGGATCAGGTCATTGGAAAAGAGATTCCAGCTTTTCCTTTAATCACCTTTAGAAAAGGAAGATCCATCAGGGACAAAATTGTACATAGTCATCTGCCAGACAGAACCACAATGACAGGCAGAATCAGGGATATGCCAGGATTCTATCCCTGTGGCAAATGCAAAGCCTGCGAGAAGAGCAAGAAAAGAACTACATATGAAATACCAGGGTCAGGACATAGCAAGAGAATATCCAAGTTTCTTACTTGTAACACCACCCATGTTGTTTACTGCCTAGTGTGCCCATGTGGTCTTAAATACATAGGCAGCACAGTAAAAAATGTCAAGTTACGTGTACTGGAGCACCAACGTGCTATTATGAATAAAGATTTTAACTATCCCGTAGCAAAACACTTTGCCCTTAGGCATAACAGCAATAGGGAACTGTTGCAATTTTTTGCGCTAGATCACATACCAGTGGACCCCAGGGGTGGAGATAGGTTGCGGAAATTGAGAAGACTTGAATCCCGCTATATAATAGACCTCCAGACAAAGGCCCCTCTGGGATTAAACAGGAATGAGGAATTAGCTTCCCACTTAGGCAAAGCATAAACTCTGTAATCAATTTATTATACCCGTGAGCAATGCCGATCCACGGCTGAATAACTCACACCTCACACGAAAGGCAAATAAACCTTACACAAAATGTAATTAATTTCGGAAATAGGAAATGCTAAACACCCGAAATTATTGTTTAAAATGTATTTCACAGTGGCCTTCGTGAATGTGTTTTTTCGAATGTTAAAGTAAAAAGTAATGTACTATGTGAAACTGCTTCTCACGGGGATAAACGTCAGTCCTCTTTCTATGTACATGCAACAAGGCGCCATAGAGCTTTTAAACTTGCTTCCTTCCGTGTCAATGGTAGACACTGACGAAGGAAAACCGAAACGCGTTTGTCTGCTGAGTGTTTTTGATTAAAAACATATCGAACACTTCTCCTGCGAGTGCCGTAATTTCTTTCTGGAAATATCGAGAGAAACGGAGCTGCTATTTCTCACGTGGGGCGCCACCACGAGAGGCACCCGCCTGCGAGTGACCTGGATTTTTGGTGCAACGGAGCTGGATATATATATATATATATTACCTACTGGCGGTCGCCAGTAGGTATATATAGTTAGGATTTTTTCTCTATGGGATTTTTGAAAATTCTATGTCTAATAACTTTGGCGTTTGTGGAAGGAATTGGCTGAAATTTTCAGGAAAATGGAACATTTTGTTTCTGAGCATCCCCTGACAATTTGGGGGGGTTTCATCAAGGGGGGGCCGATAAAAAAGGGGGGTCCCAAAACGCGTTTTTCCCATGTTAATTTCCATAGGGCGGTTGGCCTCACTTTTAGCTCGAACGGCTGAATGGATTTGCACGAAACTTGGCAAAATTGTAGAGACTGTTAGCCCGATGTGCCTTTGCTAGGTCTCAATATATGTGCTCCAGTGGATTTTGAGTAATTTAGGTTCAAAAAAAGATATATATCTGGGCGGAGCCTAACCACACATCTGATCTGATTGGCTGTCAGCACTTCATCCAAGAAGTGTTGGCAACCATCTTGGGACCAATATACATGATAGCACCTCATTAAAAAGCATTGTAGTTAATAGAGGGTTTTAGGACTTTAGTTACATTATAAATCATTTGTTGATGGTACCATACTCGTTTTAGGAATTGTGGTGGGTTCTAAGGTGATTTTACCATGTGAAAAAACCTTCTGCTGTGATATCATGAATATTGTTTGAAAGAAAACTAATATCTCATGATTTTCCCACAGTGGTTTGGAAGGGGATCTATAAGCTAAACTGAAAGCATATTTTCTGTAAATTCACATTATCTTTCTCAGTCATGTGAAAATGAAGTCTGACATTCTCAGTAAAACATGTACATCCAACAAGGACAGAGACTGTCAGTTGATTCCTTTGTGTTCTACTGCAGCCTCCTAGAGTGTTCTAAAGAACAACTAGAGCGCTAACAGTCCTACTTATTACAAAGGTATGGCACACCTGAAGCCATCTTGATTGGAATAAAGTGGTAACTCTTAAAACATTTAATTTAAAAAGAAACAACATGAGGGGGTATATTTTGCCATAGAAAGTATGATTAGTGCTGCAGAATGAAAAATTAGGGCACATTTTGAGTGACTTCTCAAATCCTTTTCTATTTCATTAAAACATTCTGACATGCAGTCTCCCAAAATGGCCACCAGAGACAAAAGAGCCCAAATGTAGCCCAAATATCACCCAGATGTAGCCCAAGTATAGCCCAATGCCAGAATGTCCCAGAGTGTTCTAAAGAACAACTAGAGCGCTAACAGTCCTACTTATTACAAAGGTATGGCACACCTGAAGCCATCTTGATTGGAATAAAGTGGTAACTCTTAAAACATTTAATTTAAAAAGAAACAACATGAGGGGGTATATTTTGCCATAGAAAGTATGATTAGTGCTGCAGAATGAAAAATTAGGGCACATTTTGAGTGCCTTCTCAAATCCTTTTCTATTTCATTAAAACATTCTGACATGCAGTCTCCCAAAATGGCCACCAGAGACAAAAGAGCCCAAATGTAGCCCAAATATCACCCAGATGTAGCCCAAGTATAGCCCAATGACAGAATGTCCCAGATTGTTCTAAAGAACAACTAGAGCGCTAACAGTCCTACTTATTACAAAGGTATAGCACACCTGGAGCCATCGTGGTGGGAATAAAGTGGTAACTCTTAAAACATTTAATTTAAAAAGGAACAAAATGAGGGGGTATATTATGCAATAGAAGGTATTATTAGTGCTGCAGAAAGAAAAATTAGGGCACATTTTGAGTGACTTTTCAAATCCTCTTCTATTTCATAAAAAAATTCTGACATGCAGTCTCCCAAAATGGCCACCAGAGACAAAAGAGCCCAAATGTAGCCCAAATATCACCCAGATGTAGCCCAGGTATAGCCCAATGACAGAATGTCCCAGAGTGTTCTAAAGAACAACTAGAGCGCTAACAGTCCTACTTATTACAAAGGTATGGCACACCTGAAGCCATCTTGATTGGAATAAAGTGGTAACTCTTAAAACATTTAATTTAAAAAGGAACAAAATGAGGGGGTATATTTTGCCATATGAATTATGATTAGTGCTGCAGAAAGAAAAATTAGGGCACATTTTGAGTGACTTCTCAAACCCTCTTCAATTTCATTAAAAAATTCTGACATACAGTCTCCCAAGATGGCCACCAGAGACAAAAGAGCCTAAATGTAGCCCAAATATCACCCAGATGTACCCCAAGTATAGCCCAATGACAGAATGTCCCAGAGTGTTCTAAAGAACAACTAGAGCGCTAACAGTCTTACTTATGACAAAAGTATGGCACACCAGAAGCCATCTTGATTGGAATGAAGTGGTAAGTCTGAAAACACTCAATTTAAAAAGGAACAACATGAGGGGGTTAATTTTGCCATAGTAAGTATGATTAGTGCTTCAGAAAGAATAATTAGGGATCATTTTGAGTGACTTCTCAAATCCTCTTCTATTTCATTAAAAAAATTCTGACATGCAGACTGAAACATGCACTTTGAATACCAGCAGCAGACATCCCTGGTGAGCAGTAGCTTTACTACAGTGATCTAATGTGCAACTAGAGTGCTAACATTCAGAATTTATGGCAAATGTGTGACACATCTGAATGCCTTCTTGATGGAACCAAAGTAAACAAGCATTGAAAATGCAATAGATCTCACCCTCGTTTAAGTTAAAGCCATTCTGTTTGTAATGAGGTGGATTTTTAGCTTTGCTTTTATTAGTGTTTTTTCAACTTTCATGTAAATAACATGCATCTGTATGCATATAAGTATATGTATGCATGCATTTATGTTTGTATTTATATAGATATACAGATGATATATGTTTATATATGTATGTATATATATATATATATTCACTGAAAAAAACATAGGCTATAGACCATATATAGTTAGGAATTAGCATTTACAAAACCTTGAAAATTCACTGAAAAAACCATAGGTTATAGACCATATATAGTTAGGAATTAGCATTTACAAAACCTTGAAAATTCACTGAAAAAACCATAGGTTATAGACCATATATAGTTAGGAATTCGCATTTACAAAACCTTATTTTACTCACACAAAACCATTGAAATTCCATATATAGTTAGTTGCACTAACTATATATCGCGCACCCGCAATCCACTGCTGATGATGTCACATATTACATCATTCATGACATGGTCAGTGACATCACTGATGACATCACTGATGACATCTCAAATGACATCACTGATGACATCACTGATGACAACATCCAGTGACTGTATGTTTCTGTAAAGTTAAACTATGTCTTACATATTGAAGAATGAGTGGATGTATAAGTGTCTGGATGAAGGATTTAGTAGGTGCATGACTGACTGTATGAGTGAGTGATTAAATGTGTTTCACTGAGTGCATGGGTTAGTGACTAAACTGTCTTAATTTGTGCATCATTATGTCTGTTGTTCTGTAAACTGTTGCATGTGTTGATAAGTATATGAGTAACTATATGGGTTATTGATTGGTTGCCCAAGTATTTGTATGGGAGACTGAGTGTGTGTGTGGGTGGCTGGGAGGTGTATGACTCTGTGCATAGATGTGTGAGCAGTTGATTCACTAGATGTATGGTTTCAAAAGTGCATGTGGAAACAGCTGTATGGGCGGTTGACTGTGTGCATGAGTGTATTGGTGAGTGAATGGATATCTCAGTGCTACATGTCAAAGTAAGTACATATGTAAAACACAGTACATGTGAGAGTTGACATATATAAATAACTGTGCATAAGAGCCAGTGAATGTGTGAGTGGCTGTATGGATCATTGTGAACTTGTATCAGGGATTGTATAAGAGAGTAAATATGTGTTAGTATATGTTTGAATAAGTAAAGTTTGTATAACTGTATAGTTGAGGAAATGGAGGTGTGATTGATTCTTTGCATGACTGACTAGGTGTGTGAGTAACTCCATGGATGAGTGACAGTCTGTGAGTGTCTGTTTACACTGATTGTATCTAAGGTTATATTAGAGTCTGAAGAGGTTCATCATATTATCACATGAATGATATCATCAGTGATGTGATCAGTAATGTCAAATGAGATGTCATCAGTGATGTCATCAGTGATGTCATTTGAGATGTCATCAGTGATGTCATTTGAGATGTCATCAGTGATGTCATCAGTGATGTCACTGACCATGTCATGAATGATGTAATATGTGACATCATCAGCAGTGGATTGCGGGTGCGCGATATATAGTTAGTGCAACTAACTATATATGGAATTTCAATGGTTTTGTGTGAGTAAAATAAGGTTTTGTAAATGCGAATTCCTAACTATATATGGTCTATAACCTATGGTTTTTTCAGTGAATATATATATATATATATATATATATATATATATATATATAACGGGTAAGCCGACTAGTCCGTGAGCGCCGTATTACCGGCTGACCATTTTGCGGGTGAAAGGAGAACTGCGCTAACAGCTTGGAAAGACTGCTGGGGATCGTATTTTCGTCCCGCGGTCAAAGGCATTGGGTTTATTGTTCACAGCAGAATGTCCTTACCAGCAGAGGCTTTAAAGAACCGGGAGGCATTGGCAGATGAAATGTTTGTGAATTTGCCGACGTTAAAAACCAAAAACGACAACGTTAAGGCAAATGAAAAAACAACGGATTTAAGAAGCAAAATGAAACGCTTGGAAAAGCTTCTAAGAACTGAAACCACCAAATGGTGGGAGCACCGATCATTGCAAAAGTATAAAGATGTGGGGCGTGTGCCTAGGGGATTAAGGATACTGACAGCACCGTCTTTTGAGAACCCTAATCCCCTCCTGTTGAAAGAGTGGGCCACGATGAATTTAGACGCCTCAATGAATATGGTTTGTTTGCTTATAAAATATGCTGAGATCGACCGCATAGAAAATAGAAATTGTAAAGGAAATAGAGGAATTAAATAAAGAGTTGGAAATGGAAGAAGATAAAGATTTCATCAAAAAACAAAGGGAGGAGATTGATGCCAGGCTGGTTAAACATCAGGAAACAATTAGCCAGCGCAAGCAATACAAGTTTGCAAGAGACAGAAATGACTATGAAACTGGTAGGATTTTCACGTTCGCGCGCAAATTTGACAACGTAAAAAGGCAAGCACTGGCAGCAAAAAATGTTGAGGCAACAGGCGGTATTGAGCAAAGATTAGAGTCATCAGAACCGGAAATGAGCTCTAGAGGCAGCAGTTATGATTCAGATGAAGGGGCAGTAGGAGGCACTAATTTGGGATTAGTTCCTACCAAATATACACCATCTGAGGAATTGGTTTTTCTCGTGGAGGACAGACACAAAACGCTGCGACCGCTAACTCGCCAACAGCGGAAAATAAACGAAGAACAGCAAACAAAAAGCGCAGCGCAAGGAGAAAACTCAAGAGGCAGAGGTTACACAAAGAGAGGCAGAGGGCAAGGGAAGAAACGCTAATGGCTGCATCAAACCCTACCCTACATAATTCAACAGAAGCCCATAATCAAAGTGTGAACATAACCGCGAACAAAACAGAGGCACAGGACAACACTGTCATCAATTTGTCCGATACCACCTTATCCAAAGCAGAGATGCAACTCCTCTCTTTGGGCTTGTCCTATTGTCCAAAGAATTCTTTTAACTACGTGCAGACTCGCATCGATGTATTCAAATTCATCCGCAAACTAAAATTGAGGAAGCATTTTAAACTGAATAATGCTCAGGTTCGGGCTGCGAACATCACCAACCAAACCCAACCTTCAAAAGTATTTCAGACCTCTGATATAAATGCTCTGAAAGTGGCAAATGAACTGGCACAGAATGTGGAGTTTGAACCAGGCTCTACCCAGGAAAATCTTTCCAGGGCTGGGATTTCAATGAATCAACCATGTGTGACATCCTTCAAGCCCCCGTCCACTTTCTATCCTATCATGCCGAAAGACAATATTGATGCATTTTGTGACATAGTTGTGGAGGATTTGAAAAGTTTGGGAATGAGCACTGCACGCAGAAAGAAAAGAATCAAATACATGGAGAGACAATACCAACGACTAATGAAGAAGTTAAGGAGTGATTCGAACCTCATAATCAACAAATCCGACAAGGGTGGCAACACTGTCATCTGGCCAAGGGATTTGTACATGGCAGAAGCGGAGAAACATCTAAATGATACCACCTGCTATAGAAAAGGCAGCTTTGGTGACATCAAGAGCTTGAAAGAGAAAATCCACAAAGAATTAAATCAGTGGAAGCGCCTTGGGTTACTGAGCAAACAAGAGCACGCCTTTTTGAAAAATGATTTCCCTGTCACTCCTTTCTTTTATTTAATTCCCAAAATTCATAAGCAAACATCACCGGTCCCTGGGCGACCTATCATCTCCGCCCAAGGGAGTTTACTGGAGTCTATCTCAAGATATGTCGATCAATTCCTGCACGAGTATGTGGAAAATCTACCATCCTACATAAAAGACACTGGCCATTTCCTTTCCAAAATCAACAGCATCAAGTGGGAAAATGACTTTATTTTGATTGCTTTGGACATTAATTCATTATACACTAGCATCTCTCACAATGATGGTTTAAATGCAGTAAGATATTATTTAAACAAACGGAGCATATCTTACAGTCAACATAGCAATATGTTAATGAGCATGCTAGAATTATGTCTGAACAATAATTACTTTCTGTACAATCGTGAGGTATACCAGCAGTTGAGAGGGGTGGCTATGGGGGCATGCTTCTCTCCCACCTACGCATACTTACATGTGGGGTGGTGGGAGGAGCATGTCCTCACAAAAGTACTCGCCGATTATTTCCCCAACTGCTTGGTACATTTCTGGCGTTTCATTGACGACATTTGTGTAATTTGGAGAGGGTCGTTGGAGTCAGCTAATGAATTCGTCAATTTGATTAATGTAAACAACCTTAATCTAGGTTTCACTTCACAGATTAGTACACAAGTCATCCAATTTCTTGATGTAGAGATTTATATTGAGAATGGGAGAGTAAACACTCGCTTGCATAGAAAAGCTACAGCGGGCAACGCCATACTGCACGCGAGTAGCTCCCATCCTAACCATTTGATCAGAAGCATCCCTTATGGGGAGTTTCTTAGGATGAGGAGAATCTGCAGCACCCCATCAGATTTGGAAAGATGCCAAAATGAGGCACTGGAAAGATTCTGTGCCCGAGGATATGATGTGGCTCTCTTATTAGATGCGAAAGATAGAGCCAACCAACTGGACAGGGATAACTATCTAGCATCCATTACTGGGGTTGTTACCCCTAGTCCAGTTGAGAGTGAGGTTGAGACCCAGACTAACAACATCAGCCTCATAACTACCTTTAATGATGATCACAAAAAAGTGAGAGGAATACTGAAGAAGCATTGGCCCCTTTTGAAGACTGATATTACTCTGGCCCCCCTCATACCAGCTGAACCAGGGGTGGTGTTCAGAAGAGCTCCCTCCATGAGGGATATGTTGGTTAAATCCAGTCCGGAGGTAGTAATTAAACCTTATCGTATCTCCAACAAATGCGGTTTTTTTAAATGTATATCTTGCAGATCCTGCAAATTTGGTGTAAACACCAGTGAGTATTGCTCTGCTTTTGACCCCACTCCCATTAAGATCAGGGATCATTTCACCTGCCGCACAGACTTTGCAGTATATGTGCTCCAGTGTACCTGTGGACTCAGGTACGTTGGGAGCACCAAACTGCAGGCTTTTAACCGCATTCTACAACACCTACGGGCTGTGGTCAATTCGGATGGCAACTATCCGGTAGCCCGGCATTTCGAATTGGTCCACAATAAGAACTTAAATGAATTGAGATATTTCATCATTGATGCGGTGCCGAAAAATATCAGAGGGGGAAACAGGGAGAAAGCGTTAAGGCAACTTGAGAGTAAATACATCGTATTACTCGACACCAGAATCCCAAACGGTTTGAATACAGGGGAGGATCTTTATTGTTTCCTCTAGAGGTAACAGTATAGTAAGGTATATCAGCCACCCTGTTACTTCAATCACGAACGAGTATCCGTTGGGATTAAGCTGCCCGTTGAACAAATGAAAAGGGCACTAGGCCATAATATTAACTTGAGATACCTGTTGGGCCCCGTACCCCATGGTGTAGCTTTTCTTGTCAGATATTGGGGCACTATGCCATGATGTTTCCGTTGTGCCTGATTACATACGTTGTCTATAAAAGGTTTTTTGATGTCACTGTAACTATTACACACATTTACTTCTGTTAGTGGGTGGCATGCAACTCTTCATTAATAGAGATTAAATTAGCGTGCCACCACCAATGCACTCCCTTAAAACATTAGAGTATAGCACTCGGTTTTAACAAGCACAATTTTGCACATTATCACTAAAAATGCACTTTATAATAGCATATATTGCACGTTCCCTATATGTGAGACTTTTTGCAACTCTGTAATACTTAAATACAGGAATTGGAGTGAATCATGAACATGATGGGCAATGCACTTTATTTCCATAGGCATCAGTATAAAATGATATATTTATTTGTAAATAGTTTGTAAATATATTAATTTGCCTTGTTATGTGTTTACATCGATGGATATTTTATCATGTAATGAACTTGCCTTTTGCACTTGGACCATTGTACATTGTCGATGGGATTGTAAATAACTGCTCCGTTTACAAAGTATTTTTTCCATGTTTATGTTGCATTTAAGTCTGATTGGGAGCATTCACAGTATATAAGCACACTTATTGGTTCTTTCTAGTCATGTGATCAAGGCTGCCGTGTTGCAGCCGAAACGCGTCATGCTGGGGACAGAAGAGCAATAAACCACCCTTGAACTAAAACTTATCGCAGTGTTTGTGGTCTGTACCTACGTCGAGGACTCTGCACTTTTGCCGAGAGTAGGAGTTGGAACGGATATATATATATATATATATATATATATATATATATATATATATATATATATATATATATATATATATATTTGTGTGTGTGTGTGCACCAGCAATTCCAACCACTTCCGTCGCGCAGCGAAGCAGGAACTCAGACCGACCACAGCAGTTCAGGCAAGGTATGTTTTTATTTTTGTTCTTATACCGCAGCCAGCAACGACGCGTTTCGGGCTTCAGGAGCCCTTGATCACATTCAGCTTCGTGTGTACTTTTTTCACTTTTTATATTGTGCTGTACACCGTGGATGCCCCCTCACAGGTGATTTTTGGGGTCATATGATCATGAATATAAACAACAGACTTTACATATATGCTGCTGTAGAAGTCGTTATGTCTGCCTAAATGCAGTGATATATATAATCAACATCAGCCTGAATGCAGTCATGCACAAAGCTAAGACAATAACATTGTTAAAATGTATCACAGTATAAATACCATTGCGAAAATAATATTATTAGTTTTCCGCTGGAGTTAACTGGCTAAATCCCAAATGTTATGAAAAATATATAGATATTTATCCACTGTAAAGTCGATGTATTCTTTACATCATTTTATTTTTATCGTATGATATAGATCAGCTTACTGTTCCCAAATTTATCTTACTTGTTCTATTATGAAAAAAAGTGCTATAGTGCATACTCAGTATACCTAGTGCAAATACTACAATTAAAGTGCCATAAACTATGTGCAACAATCAGCAACCAATACATATAAAGTGCATTATGCATATATACAATAAAAAACAAGATTAATAAAATTATATTTTCAGTAGCAAATTCATTCCATACAATCTCAACAGTGTGAAGATATATATATATATATATATGTATATATATATATATATATTTTATACTAACAATACTTTTTTCGAAACTTTCTTATATGGAGCTCTCTGCCACTGTGGAGGTGATCTCTTACTATATGTGTTGCTAGAACTAACTTTACACTTGTAAATCCTGTTATAGGAGGCTTCATTCTTTGATTTGATGGTGTGGAGACATGTAAGTATTCATGTAGGTGTAAATCTACACTCAGAAATGGTGAACAGCAAAATCCTAGGTGTAGTAGTAAGAAAACATGTGAATAAATATAAACCCTTGTTTTTACCTTTGCAACTAGGATCCTTTTTATATTCCATGTAATTATGTGATGTATGCCATCTATTACATCATCAAAATCAAATTAACTACGATGATATTCTAATTTTAATTTCACATTTGAAGGTTTTATTCCCAAATCTATAGAGCTTCCAAAATGTAAATATTTAACTGTCACAGTCTGTTGCAGACATATTGTTTGTAATACATTACATATACTTTAACTAGACTTTGGTTCAGCCTCATGCTCATAACTGGATGCTTTTGCTGTTTTTTCTAGGTCTCTGCTCTCGATTTTTTCGCTTTGCTCCCTATTATTGTGTTTGTCCTACCCTGTTGTATGTATTTCAGTCTCACAAGGTTATGGTTGGGTAAGTTGTAACTGTCCACGTCATACTTGAGGGATTTATTTTTTCTTCAGCTTGCGCCACTCCTTGTGAGTGCATGTTTTCATGAGACTCCCCTGTTAGTGCCTCCTGGCAACCTAGCACTCCTAGCACCCATGCACCCTCTATTTACTAGCCACCCCATTCCTGATGCTTCCTATTCCACTCATCAAATTCCAGTTTATTTATTCATTTGTTCACTGTTTTTACATGGGTCAGGAAGTTGCAAAGTGCAACCAAGTTTCTCAATTAATTTTTCTTGCAGTGCTGCGCACTTCATGTTTTGCTTTTCATGTGTTGTTCTAAAATGGCCATCAGCCACAGGTGCATTGTGCCTCAGCCCCTAATTTGGAATGGCTTTATGTACATGCATGTTCCAATGGTCATCTTGTAATGGCTTTTCATCAACTCCTTACATGCTCATGACGAGCTCAGCTCGTCATGAGCTACAGTGCTCCGGTGCTCATGACGAGCTGAGCTCGTCATGGCCTTTAGAACGCTCGCACGCTGGGCTAATTCCCCTGCTGTGCTGAGCGTTCTAAAGAAACGGGTGCAGCCGTGACGAGCTCAGCTCGTCATGAGCACTGGAGCACTGTAGCTTATGACGAGCTGAGCTCGTCATGAGCATAGGGCGCTGCACGCGCCCCCTCCCCCAGCACAGCAGGGGAATGTGCCGAGCAGCGAAGGGGTTAACAGTAAATGAGGCAGTCATTTTGGCATTAGCTAATATCAGTGCAAACTGGCATTGATAAAGCCAATAGCTGAGTCTTTTAAAGCTGAAACCTATTGGCTTCGCCAAGTCTTGTGTTAAGAGTGACTTAGCTATCTATGATTGTTGGTCCAAAGATTTGTGATGCACCAAGGATATTGGAGACATTGATTAGCCATGGAAGATGTTAAATACTTTTTGCCAAGCTATCATACATAAATGACAAAAGAGGGGTTATCCAGTTACATTGGCAATTGATTCACACCTCCTGGCCAATAGCCTAGTTATAAATATTGCTAATGTTCCTTAGCCCATGGCCTTAACACCTCAGGTGGCAATCCATTCACACCATGGTTCTGCAATGTTGCAGACTTTCTGCTGTTGCTATCCATTTTGTATTTTTAATTTTTGAACGTATTTTTTCCTGAAATCCTCTCCTGAAAGTCCCTTATGTGCAAACACCATACCTCTGAAACTTATCCTCTAAAATCTTGTTGCCACTATATAATGTTCAAATTACTCATCTCCTTTTTACTGTGTCCCTACCTTGCATGACATTCACAATCTTGCTGGTATGTCTCATGCCCTTTTCTTAAAGAAGAAAATATATTTGCATGATTAGTCCCTTTGTACTTGTGTTGATGTACTTTCACTCATGTTATATCTAATTTGCTTAGCCATTAAATTCTTCACTCTAGATTACATTCCTCTTTCCTAGCTTATCTAATTAGTTTAGTATGTGCTTCTGACAGTCTGCAAGATATTTTCCACTAAAGTTCAATATGATTCCCCTGTTGGACGCTTCTTCTGCCATCATAGATGGAATACTTTCCCATAGCCTTTATTTCAGAGGAGCTCCCCTATATATGCAGCCTTTCCTAAGGTCAAAATACACCCTCTAATAATTTCTTCTGTCATTCATGAATACGGTTTAATGTCAGGATGTAAAGCTGGGTATTTAGTGTCCCCACTCCTTACAAGGGTTCGCCCAACCACCATCTCCCTCTGGAGAGGTGAATGGTCCCAGATCCTACGGTATAGACATTTTAATTATTTGACACTGTAGTCATATGGTGCTGCAACAAAGAGATAACCTAGCTCTTAAAATGATCCATTAAGCACTGAGTATTAGAATCCTCTCCCTCTTTCCCTGGCAAAGCATCAACAGATAAATTATAGTTTGAGCTGAATGTCACACAGTGTTCCCTTTCCTACTACTCTTTAGGAAGATCCAACACCACTTCATCCCTGTCACTTAGTGACTAGGCATTGAACAAGCCTCTATTACCATCTCACAAAATGTTAAGAAACTAGGTTACCCCCTTCACCTACGCAGTTTGGCCACCTGTTTCACTCATAGATGCAGCCACCCTAATCATTGTGTTCGCCGTTAAACTTTATTTAGGTTTCAACTCTTTATTTGAATCAAGTTGGACATTTCAATTCATTTGATGCTTACAGCAGTAAACCATCAGTAGCCTGGTAAACCATTCTCCCATATTCTGCCATTTTTTTCATGTGGCTTTGCCCTTTTTCACTCTTCACCCTCTTTACTGAAATTGTGTGCTTCAGTAGTCTGTTCTCACAGCTTGCTCGGTCCTCCCCTCCTGTGAATAATGTTTAAAGTAGATGAGAAGTCACCAGTCAACTCCTGCATTTATTAATCCATTCACATACTATCCTCTGGTTTTGTCGTGGACCATGGAGCAAGAGCAAGGCATGAACGCTCTGCTTTTTCACTAAGATCTTAATATAATTGAGGCATTCATTAGGACTATTTCTACTTGAGAGCACGTCATGATTTAAAACAATTTTTTGGGCCATACAGAGACATTACTCCATACATTCATTATAAAATGTTTGTGCCAAGGAAATATTTGAGAAATGTAATCTACCTCTGGAACAGAGTTATTCAATCTGTGGGGTTCGCCCCCGGGTGGGGGGGTGGGGGGGATGGCGCTACACCATCTCATGTGGGGGCATGCACTCCACCCTAAAACCTTACCTTTGTTCATCTTCTATTGTGTCCTGCGTCGCAAGTCTTCTGGGGATTTGTTTATTGGAGAACTCCGGTATGGTTGGAGGGAGGGGTGGGCGGAAAAATCTATGGGGCACACCGTGCCCATGCTTTGTATCATGTTAACTGTCCCAGGAGGGGGTTATTTGGAATAGCTGAAATGCTTTAGCTGCAGTGAGAGGCAGGAAGTCTCCTCTGCTAAAACCAAAAGCAAACGAACAGTCAGTCCTCTTCCTTCGCGTTCGATTTCATAGCAGCGGAGACTACTTGCCCCCCACTGCAGCTGAAATGACAGTCTGTTCCTTGCTTTCAGTTTTAGCAGAGGAGACGTCCTGCCTCCCACTGCAACTGAAGGGTTAGCTTTCTCTTGACCGTCTCTGTGGTGAAAAACAAGCACACCCGTCACATTAATGTTGGTGGTGTAATTATAAATCTATGTCATGTGTAAAACAAAACATCCTAGTAAAACAATTTGCGCACATTTTATATTGGAAAATTGTGTTTTTAGCTGTGTAATATGTCTATGCCATTTCGCCACACCCACTCACATACCTGCAGTTTACTAAACACTCTTATTGTGTTGAACATTATTTGCTGGATATGGCGCAGGATATGCACGTGGCGGTCGACTATGAAGTGTACCAGATTCCAGAAATTTCTGTCAGGTGGTAGGAGGGCCCAACGTCTAAAACAATCCAGCTGGGGGGCTCACCCTACAAAAGTCTGAAGATCTCTGCTCTAGAGTTACTTCAAATATTACTGCTTTTTGAACCTTTGGATGTTTTGTACCTGCTTTATGGCTTGAGTCTTTCCTAAGCCTTTAAATGCTCTTTATAAAATGTTATCGCTTCTCCTTCTGGGCCGCCACTGACAATTTAGGACTACCCTTGCAAAAGGGATCATGAAAGTTATGTAACAAAGACCAGCCCACTGTGCCTACCAGGACCTGGGTGTATCTATAAAAACAAGACAGAGGTCACGTGCAACTCTATTTCAAGGAAAGGAAACTATCATCCAGCAATTGGCGGTACCCCGAGTTAATCCATCCATCTATTCAATGATAATAATTATAACAATATTACTTGCATCAGGGGTATCACCATGTTTGACACATTAATAACTCAATACTATAAATTAACTATTTATGCACAGACCACTCCTTATGTCATCAAATGCAAATTTGCGTTAGGGGGTTGGGGATGTTGTTACATTTTTTTCCATTATTTGATGTGTGTCAGCAGCCATGGCTTGCTGAATGGTGATTTTCTGTTAGGCAGCTGAAAGCACTTCAAAGCCACAGCTCAGCTTCTCCTAAATTAATATTCCTAATATTTTGAATCTGATAGTTGGCAGATAATGGGGTGAAATATGGAAGTTATGGGGATTTAGTAATAAACATGACGTGCAGAAAATGTTATAGAAGTATGAATTAACTTCTCCTGGAGGACAATTGCTTTCTCACCCTTCATAGCATTTCCACCAGAAAGATGAAACTATGGTTGTAGCCTATTTGGCCTTTGCTATGCCATGGAGAAGATGTGTGAATTGCACTCCATATCTCTGTCCTTCATCTGTCTGGTGCCTTGCTGAATTCTTTGAATCTTCTTGCTGTTACGGAGTGTGAGTTCCTATTGATCAAGGCCATGTTGGAATTTGATGGTAAGGAAAATTGCCTAGGGATAGCTTTTCTCTCCATAGTATTTAGATCTTTGTTGGAATAGGAAATATTCAGTGAGACTTCTTTGGCATAAGGCAATTTCTAACAGCTTTACTTGCATCACATTGTAGTAAAATGGAGTGTGGAACCCATCCCAATCCTACCCTATGAGAGGAGTAGGCCTCAAATTAATACAAAAAGCGAAATAGGCTGTTTGTCACTACCAGGACATTCAAAACAAAAAGGTATATGTCCTAACTTTTACTTAAACAGAACCCTGCCCATGGGGCTACCTATGGCGTACCTTAGGGGTGACCTCTGTGTAATAAAAGGGGGGTTTAAGGCTTGGCGAGTAGTTTTAAATGCCAAGTCAAAGTAGCAGTAATTGTGCATGCAGGCCCTGCAGTGGAAGGCCTGATGAAAGTTAGAAAGGCTACTTCTGTGGGTGACAGAAGCAGTGCTGCAGGTCCACTAGTAGCATTTAATTTACAGGCCCTGGGTGTATGGGATACTACCTTACAAGGGTCTTACAAGTAAATGAAATAAGATAAACAGGTGTAAACCAATCGTACCATGTTTAGGGAGAGAGCAAATGCACTTTGAATTTGAATTTGAAGGGATTTGTATAGCGCTCGTACACCTGGCGGTTTCTTGGCGCTTAACTGGCAACTGCTACTCGGCGAGTAGGAGAGGGGGGAGAGGTGTGCATTCAAGATGGGAAGGCTTGGGTGAAGAGGAAGGTCTTAAGGTCTCTGCGAAAGAGGGGGTACTGGGTGCAGGTTCTGAGAGACAATGGGAGAGAGTTCCAAAAAGCTGGACCCGCGGTTGCAAACTTGGAACCACCCCACTTCTTCCATTTGAAGCGGGGAACCACGAGAAGGTGGTGGGAAGAGGATCGGAGGTCTCGTGAGGGAGTGTAGGTTTGAATGGCCGAGTTGATGAAGGAGGGTGCAGAACCTGTCCGGGCTTTAAAAATGGTGCAGCCGAGCTTGAATAAGACGCGCTGCCGGACAGGGAGCCAGTGCAGGGAGAAGAGGAGGGGAGTTACATGATGTGATTTAGAGAGGTTAAGAACCAGCCGAGCGGCCTGGCTTTGAACCAGATGGAGGCGCCTCATAAGGTAGTCGGGCATGCCATGGTAGAGGACGTTGCCATAGTCTAGGCGGGATGTTACCATGGCCAGGAGAATTAGTTTGAGCGCGTCTGGGGCGAAAAATCGTGAGACTCTGCGAATTGTCCTGAGAGAGAGGAAGGCTGAGGAAACCACAGCAGAGACTTGAGAATGTAGGGAGAGCTGGTTATTGATTTTGAATCCAAGGGTTTTGACTAAAAAGACAGGAGTGGGTGGGGAACCTAATGAAGGGGGCCAGAAGGAGGAGGACCAGGGACTGGAGCAACCACCTGTCAACACCAACTCCGTTTTATCGGGGGTTGAGTTTCAGGTGGTTGAAATTCATCCAGTCCTGGATGAAGGTCATGATGGACTGAACATTAGACATGGACTCGGGGGAAGAGGAAAGGGAAAAAATGAGCTGGAGATCGTCTGCGTAGTTGTACATAGAGACCTCCAGTTGCTGTAAAGCAAAGATGAGGGGGGCGATGTAAAGGTTAAATAAGAGGGGGGATAAAGAGGAACACTGGGGGACACCGCACTGGATGGGTTGAAATTCCGCAGAGAACTCTCCCAGGCGAACCGCCTGAGTCCGGCCGCTCAAGAAAGAGGATAACCATAGTTGGGCTGTTCCTCCGATTCCCGCCGCCTCGACACGTGAAAGTAAGATGGTGTCGTCCACCGTGTCGAATGCGGCGGAAAGATCTAAGAGGATCAGGGCCTGATGTTGATTGGTATCCATTCCTTGTCGGAGGTTGTCCAGAACCGATGTTATAACGGACTCAGTTGAGTGGGCTGGGCGGAAGCCGGCCTGTCTTGAGGCCAAAACACCATGACTCTCCACGAACTCACTCAGGGTTTTTACCACGTGTCGTTCCAATACCTTTGCCAGGAAAGGCAAAAGGGAGATGGGGCGGTAGTTGACTGGGTCGGAGGGATCCGCTCCAGGTTTTTTTAGGATCGGAACGATCACTGCCGATTTGAGAGCAGGGGTAACGATGCCCTGAGCCAGCAAGCTGTTGAGGAGCACTAAAGGTGGTGAGGGGCAGTAGGTGTAGATCTGCTTTAGAATGTAGGCAGGGCAGGGGTCCAGCGGGGAGCCGGACTTGACCAACGGAAGAATGGAGAGAAATGAATCGGTCGAGAGGGGGGGAATTGAGTCCAGATGTGCAGTGGCTGGAGGACGGCGGGGGTCAGTGAAGGCCGGGGATGGAGGAGGAATTTTAATTTTGATTTTGCTGATTTTGTCTAGGAAGAAGTGATTGAGGGAGTCGCATAGTGGTTGAGAAGGTGATGGTTTGAGTGAGGCTCTGTCGGAAAAGGCAAGGTCTTGGATGATAGAGAAAATTTCTCTTGGCCGGTTCTCCGCGAGTTGGATTTTGGAGGAGAAATAGGTTTTCTTAGTGTCTAGTATGGCTTTCTTATATTGAGTAAGAAGTTCAATATACCGGGTTTTAGCAATAGGGCAGTAGTTCCGTCTCCATTGTCGTTCAGCTTGGCGAAGAGTGAGTTTTTGGATCTTTAGGTCGTCTGAGAACCAGCGGTTTGCATCTTTAGGGCGTTTGGTTGCGATGCGTTTTAGAGGAGCGATGGTATCGCACCCGGCCCGCGGCCAGTTGGTGATAGCTTCTACCTGACCAGAGGAAGGCAGCGCGGTCAGATCAGGGGTGGAAGAAGAAAGGAAAGTCGATAAAGCTTCGACATCAACGCGGTTCCATGAGCGCGCCCAGACATTTCTCGCAGGAGCGGGCTTAGGTGGTGGAAAGGGGGATAGGGAAAAGGTGATCAGTGAATGATCTGACCATGGACACGGGGAAATAGAGAGAGAAATGACCGGGCAATCACGTTGCCAGATTTGGTCCAGGATGTGTCCCAGCCTGTGTGTGGGAGCATTGACGACTGATGTAAAGCGACTGAAGGGAGTCTGAGAACTCTTTGGACGTTGCGCATTCCGCGGGGTCGGAGGGCCAGAAGTTAAAGTCTCCCAGGACTATGATGGAAGAGTGGTTAACAACCAGAGTCGCCATTAGGTCTTGAAAACTGGGGAGGAACGTTTGAGGGGAGGACGGGGGTCGGTACACAAGAACACAAGTGAGGGGGGGAGTAAAGGAAAGAGAGCGCACCACTAAACAGTCTGAAGTTCCCATGGAGGGGGAGACTAGAGGGTGGAAAGTGAATTCCTTACGGGCGATCAGGGTGACCCCTCCACCAGGCCTGCCAGAGGAGCGGTGAGCTCGAATGGCATAATAGGTCGGGGGAGTATCGCTAGCAGGGAGGGAAGAGAGCTGTCCGAGAACGAGGTCTCGGTAAGAAATAATAAGTCGGCTTTATGGGATTCAAGTAGGGTGAAAAGATCGAGCTGGTGTTTTACTGCCGATCTTGTATTTAGGTACATAGCAGTTATTGCTGTGGGGGGGAGGGCGGCTGGAAGCAGATTTGAGGAGCTGTTATTTAGGGACGTGGACAGGGTGTTGGTATGGACTGAATTATGTGAAGTTAATAGTCCAAGATTGGAGATGCGAGCTAAGGTGGTAGCAGGTAGAGTCCACTTGCCTTGATGAGCGGTGAGTTGCGAGTGGGAGTATTGAATGGGAGAAGCAGGGTGAATGGCCTCTGGTCTCGGTCGGTCGCGGACGGGCGCAGACGGGCTTTCCTTAGGCGCGCCTTCGGCGCGCAATCGGCGCGCCCGCTGCGCTTCCCGGGGAGGCACATACTTATGGAATAGTGAGTAGATGGGCGGTGGGCGTGGCCTCCAAGGGGGGCGTGGCCTATCAATCGGTCCAAGCGCTGGCAAGCGTTTTACACGCCGGTTTCTGCTCAGCGGAGGGTCCGCTTGTCAATTGCAGAGGATTGGGGTGAGTGAAATTCAATTTTAAAACACAAGAAAACACAAGAGAACAATTTTAAAAAGTAAAGCACTCTCCCGGCTTTCTGCGTCAGGAGCAGCGTGTTAGCAGATGGAGACGCTAGTGATCAGCGTCCCTTTTATGCTGTGGGCGGTGGGCGTGGCCTCCAAGGGGGGCGTGGCCTATCGATCGGTCGAAGCGCTGGCAAGCGTTTTACACGCCGGTTTCTGCTCAGCGGAGGGTCCGCTTGTCAACTGCAGAGGATTGGGGTGAATGAAATTCAATTTTAAAACACAAGAGAACACAAGAGAACAATTTTAAAAAGTGAAGCACTCTCCCGGCTGTCCGCCTCAGGAGCAGCGTGTTAGCAGATGGAGACGCTAGTGATCAGCGTCCCTTTTATGCTGTGGGCGGTGGGCGTGGCCTCCAAGGGGGGCGTGGCCTATCGATCGGTCGAAGCGCTGGCAAGCGTTTTACACGCCGGTTTCTGCTCAGCGGAGGGTCCGCTTGTCAACTTGTTAGCAGTGTTAAAGTGTCCAGAGTCCTAAAGCCAACAAAAAGAAAGTCAGAAAAATAGGTGGAGGGAGGAAAAACGTTTTGGAATAACCTGGCAGAAATGGCCAGGTCCAACATTCATGAAAAGGGGGTCTGCACAGCTTGACAATTTCACCGAGCCCGCTCCTACTATGTCAGCAAGACAAATTCCAGAAAAAAATTCCACCAGAACAGTGATGAACTCTACATGTGTGCTGATGTAGCTTTCCGCACATTCCTTTCATACATGTCAGAAGGCTAGTCTTTTTGTCTGACCAAGCTACCTCATGTGAGACAAAGAAAGGATACCATTAGGAGACAGATTGTCTTATCCTCAAAAATCCCTCTGAGAAAATGTTTCATTACAGTTCACTTGAAGATAGTAGCCTCTCCCTCAACCCACCAGGGGACTTCCCTACAGAAAGACAAAGGTGCAGTTGCATTTTTCCTTAAAGAGGCAAAATGCTTCTAATCATGCTAAAATACAAAACACTGTCTTTGAGCAAATAATGCCCAGCTTGTGTGACAGTGATAAGTGTGCAATGTGCCCTAACAATGCTATTTAATTGTACTAAGTAGCACTAGGATTAAATCAATGTGCTTATGCCATGAAGGAGTGAATGTCCTTGGGCTACTGGCAAGAGATGCCCAATTTCCCAATTTTGATTTTCTAGTCTACTCTGCACAATGTCTCTGAGTGGATCTGGCCTCTTATATCCCACTGGGCCTTGCTTCATTGTTATGTTTAGCTATTATAGTAGAGTGCAAGACTATGCAGGACACCCAAACTATATCACCCAAGCACAATGGAGGGCAGCTAGGAGGAAGCCTATCTGACTTCAATCAACAATCATTGAAACACCGTTTTTAGGAGAATTTCTAGCACTTAGCTATGTTTCTGTTGTTATGTATTTGCTCCAGCAGGAGCTAGGACCATCTGGTTCTATTTGGCATCTGTAATTGCATTCCTGTGTTTCATATTCAAACATAAAGAACTAGTTTTAAAGTACTGGTGTTGGACTTGGTCTTTTCTGCAGGGTCATCCCCTAACTTTTTGCCTTCACCGTGCTGTTTTCTAAAACAGTTTTTGCTGGTCAATGACTCTGCACCCCTTACCACTACTAACCAGTAGTAAATTCCATGGGCTTTCTCCTCTAAACATGGTCAAATTGGCTTATACCCAATTGGCATATTTAATTTACTTAGAAGTCCCTAGTAAAGTGGTACTACTTATATACAATGGGCCTGTAAATTGAACAGTACTTGTGGGCCTGCAGAAATGATTGTGCCATCCACTTAAGTAGCCCTTTAAGCATGTCTCAGGTTTGCCATTGCACCCTGTGTGTGATATTCATTTCGGCCTTGCAAAATAAACCTTTTGCCAGGCCCAAACCATCATTTTATTAAGTACAAGTCATTGCCGTGGTAAGCACCGAACAGCTAGAGGACAGGGTGTAGTCTATTTAAAGGTTGACTATGTAAATTTAAGTTTTACATGTCCTGCTAGTGAAAAACTCTTACATTTGTTTTTCTCTACTGCAAGGCCTACCTCTCCCATAGGACAACATTACCTTATTACACATGTTTTGTGTCTTAAGAATTGTAATTAAAAGCCCTCTTTAATGGTAAAGTCAGAATTTTATTCACAATTCTGAAACTGCCACTTTTAGAAAGTTGGCATTTTCTGGTCCTAACCACTTGATGCCTGATCCTGGATCACATGACTGGTTGTAGCTCGCAGCGGGGCTTCGTATATTACTCATAGACATCCACACATAATGGAAAGCTTAGGTGTGCCTGACTGGGCTATTACTGGCAGAATGGGAGGTCAGATCTTGGCACAGCCCTATTTACACTTGAAAAGGCTGTGTCCTGCCTCCACACAAAGGGCTACATACCCCCTGTACTTAGTATGCAGCCAGAACGGGGAAGGCAGGATGCTTGGGGACTTTTAAGGGAAACCTCTAGAAGCTTCTCCCACTTCAAAGGAAGGCTCATGTATAAATATTGTTTCCCAGACACCAGCTCTTGAGTACATTTCTGAACTTGTGGATAGTCTGCCAGGAAGAAGGACTGCTATGCTGCTGAAAGGACTGCCAGCCTCCTGGACTGCTGCTCTGAACAACTGCTACTCTACTGTGCTGACCTGCTGCTTGCTTCCCTCTGGCCTGGGTGAGAAGGACTGGATCTGCATCTGTTGAACTCAAATCCTCAAAGTGACTCCAAGGGCGACTTTGGCTGGCCTCCTGACTAGAGCCATAGGGAAAGAAGCCTCCAAAAACATGGAAACCAGCACCTGGACTCTGCCATTTGTGAGTCCTACCCTGCCATGTAATGCACCTCAGTCCTGGACCCTTGGAAGTGGGCCTGAAGGTGCTCTGCCAGCCCATCTGTGGATCCAGTAGAGCAAACGCATTTCCTCTGCTCCGCAACACAACCCCAAGCAGTACTGACACATCGCCTCTGCTGCAGGCTTCTTCTGACGGAAGGACTCCACATCTACCTCGCAGTCCACATCAGAACCCCTGCCTGTGCAAAGCTTTCCTGACACAGGCCTACACATAGCAAATCTCTCATCTAAAAAACAAGTTCTTACATTGCACCCTTGCAGCTCTTCCCGATGCCAGACTTTGGATAGCTAACCCTCATCGACAGGATCCTCAAAAACAATGAAGGACCTCGCATTGCAGCTCGGCTTCACCTCGGAGCCAATGCATCGTCTCAGCTGCGCAATGCATTTTTGATACAGGATCTCACAACCCTCCGAAACCAGGACTTAAAGTACTTTTCTTCAGCAGGCCTAACTGGGTGTCATGACATGAGATCCTCAGGAACATTATTCCCCAGAGGCCCATCTTCCAACAGCTCCTGCTCTGGTTGCAAAAGAACAGAGTGGCTACACAGGGGGAAGAGAAATTAGGGTAGGATCGCCAGGAAAGGAAGAACTGAAAAACAAAATGCAATCAACATGAATGCATGGATTCTGCAATGGTCAAGCAGAACTCTTCTCACAGTGTGATATCAAATGAAAATACTGTGGCATATAAATCAATTGTGAATTTGTTTCTTAATATATTTCTCTTCAGAGATATGTCATCAGTCAAATATGGAATCACCCTCATAAATACATCAAAATATGAAAGTATGTAAAACCATAGATAGATCAAAACATTTGTTGGTTGGGTACTTAACTTAAATACATGCACTGTAATACACTGAGCAGAATTTGCCCTCAGAGAGAACTATGCCCCTGTATCTGTGGGACCTTCACAAGGAATGAAACGGCAACTAAAATAAGACAACGGAAATTCTGAGACTCAATAATAGTTCATTATTCAGGTAATGCAAGGCTTATCCACTGCAAGTAAGTAAATGCTTGAGAACCGTTCAGGGCTCAATCCAACAATGCCGTGACCGCGATATAATTTACAGTCAGCTGAGTGCACTTCACAAATGCTTAAAAAAAGTTTACAGTCCGAAAAGCCTTCCCTGCAGGTAAATACGCTGGTGATATTGTACCAGTCTGCCAACACAAAACACACCCGCGCAACTGAGTGAGCGCTGGGCTGTGCACACAACTTCTAAGGAATCCGAAAGATGGAGGCTGACAGGGAGAGGTCCAAGCACCACAGAACCAGACATGCTGATTGCCTCTGATTACTGAAACTCCAGCTCACTCTCACTCTGAAACGCCATTATAGTAGACAGTCACCCCATGTCGGCCTGAACTTGGGACTTTGTCCTGGTCCGGCGCGACCAAATATCCACAGTTGGTGCTATGTGTTTATTTGGCGCTATATTTACAGAAATGTTTAAACCTGCATATCTCCTGTTCTAGTGATTAGATCGTTGTCATTTTGGTCTTTAAGCTATTTATAAAAAAATACTATATATTTCTAAATTGGTGTTTTGATTTTTCTTGTGTTGTCACTTTCTTACTGTTTGAAGTGCTACATTAATACTGTACACGTTGCCTCTAAATTAAGCCTGACTGTTCCGTGCCAAGCTACCAGATGGTTGAGCACAGGTTAATTTGGGGTTTGCGCGTGCCTCACCCTGAGAAGGATTGTGTTTGCTGATTTATTACGGTTTCACCCCCCTCAGCCAGTAACACAGTTTCTTACTACTGGTAATTGATTTCATTGTGTTTATTTAATTGTGACACCCTGTCTGAGCTCTGAACCTACTATCACCTTCTGACGTACGCGTTACCTTTAAAGGACAAAGTTTGTTCTTGACTGTCCCATGGGAGTGCAGAAGCACCTAAGTCATGTAATACTAATGGTGTAAGACAGTACCATCCCGGGTAATCCACAGTAACCATAGTCAACCCCAGGACCGAATTCGTACTTAGGTGTCGATTAGGATTGCAGTGAATACACATCCTTCCGCCGGCACGGAGGATGCGGAATCACCGCTGCAATACATGAAAAAAGACCCCTGCCACATTAGGATGGCTGGGGGGTCATCGGCGGACGGGAAGACCGTCCACTGCTTTTCCGCCGCAGTAGCCTTCCGACCGTGGCCGAAAAGCTCTAATATGGTGGCGGTGTCTATCAGACACCGCCAGCCATATTAGGATGAGCTTTAGGACATGCCTTTCTGTGGCGGCATATGCTCTTTTCTTTGGGGGCCCGTTGCGGGCCCCCAGGGTGAAGGGGGGTGGGGGGTGCACATGGGGGTACCTATGGTACCCCCCTGCTTTTGCATGCACAATGCGGCAGGCACCACGCGGTGCCTGCCGCATTGTGCATGCAAAAGCACAGCATGCATATTTAACTTTGCGGCGGGTGCAGCTTAAAGCAGCACCCGCCGCAATGTTAAGTATATGGGATGTGACCACCAGGGTGGCGGTCAGATCCTAATTCCACCGGAGGGACCGCCGCTGCCCCTGCGGATGGTCCCTCCACCTCGGGGGTGGCGGACGGACGCAGGTCCGTGCGCCATCCTAATAAGCGCCTTAATGCCTGTGGTTGCAGTTGGTGGGCACTGGACCCATTTTTGTGGCTTGTTTGTAATCACCAGACTTTGTCTACAGCAAGAGAGTGACAGGCTGAAAGGGAAAAATATGGAAGATGAAAAAGATAGGGAAATAGTGACAGAGGGAGGAAGCAGAGAGGAATCAGAATCAGCTGAAGTAAGAAAGAGACACAAAATAGGTGGTGAAAGTGAAGGACAATTGGGCAACTGTGGTATTTGCCAAATCCGACATTCCTCAATACCAGCAGTGGGCTCCTTAGGAAAACTTTGGACCACTGCACTTTAGAATTTTACAATATTAAGCACTGACAGGACCCCAGAGAAATCATCTCACAACCCACATTCCAGAGCACTGAAGCTTCCCACGTCCATGAGCAGCTCATCCAGTTAAGGATATTTCTTTGTATTCTGGGATAAATAATCCTTCATGAGCCCATTATAAACTCAGGATTAAAGTCCCACGATGCAAAAAACTGACTCGGCCTGGATGACTTGGTGAACCCGAGAGCCCTGACTGACATTCATGATCACCAACTTTCAGCACACATCAGCACACGCTGCGGTTAAACTTCCTCTTCTGAAAGCTCAGGCCTGGGGCTGTGTGTACGAGTGTTGGTCCAATGACACCGGAAGTGTGTATATTTGCAACGAAGATTCCAGTCATCAGCAAAGAGAGAATTTAGGGCCAGATGCATCAACAAACCATTTTATGATTTCCTAATTGAGAATCCTTGCCATTCGCAATTAGAAAATCTTACAATGGAATTCAAGAAAGTGTGTTTAACACTTTCTGCGATTACTAGGGGATCTCAAATGTCCTACCTCATGAATATTAATGAGGTAGGTCACAATTTGCGACTCTCTAAGAATCGCAAAAATCAAGGGGCTGGTGGCCTCCTGGTGTCAGCAGACTATCATGTCCACGATTGCTTTTAAATAAAGCAATATATTTTTTTGTAAAGTAGCCCATTTTCCTTAAAGGAAAATGGGATGCTTTACAAAGGAGAAAATGAAAACTTTTCCTTTCATTTTCCAAGAGCAGGCAGACATTCACAAAAGGGAAGGGGTCCCACATAGACCCCTTCCCATTTGCAAATTGGTTACCACCTACTTGAAGTAGGTGGTAAAATGCGAATGTTTTGTGACCGCATTTCGGTCACAAAACATTCATGCATACCGATGCGATTTGGTATTAGAAAAGGATGCCCTAAACACGCCCCTTCCTAATAGCGAATCGAAAACCCATTTTGCGATTCGGTAACAGGTTACCAAATCCAAAATATAGGGTTTGCTGCATCTTTTTTGCAAACGCATACAGCAGATTCTGATATCAGCCATTTGTGAAGGCAAAAAATGCTTGATGCATCTGGCCCTTAATATGGTAGCAGCAGCTTCTTTTGTTTCCTACTCTGAGTGACACCTAAAATGCCACTTTACGCAGACGCGGGCATCCTGTGTCTTCGTACCCGGTGAAGTAATTCGATCTCATTGACTAAAAGTATAGCATTGTAATGCCTGCTGCAATGTGCGGTGCTCATCTCAGAGTACTGCGTTACCCTGTCAACAGCGAAAATGTTTGGCATAGTATTATGCAAAGCGTTGTATTCTATTCTCTCAAGAAGCAACGGAAGGCTGCAAGCTGTGTCTTAAATTCACTTCCCGTAGCCTTTGGTTATGCTTTATATTTTATTATTTATGTTTCCCCCATAGGCTCAGTGGAGGAGGATCACCAGTGGATGACCCAGATTAACAGACTCCAGAAGTTGATTGACAAACTTGAAAAGAAGGTATTCCTTCTCTCTCCCTGTTTCCCTTCAGCAAATGTTTTCTTTTCATATTATATGTTTGTACTGGAAAGCGATAGCACTGAAGTGACACCATCTGACTGCTTCCAGACCTATTTCAACCTCTTCCCTTGCAGACCTAACATTCTGTTGGTCAGAACTGATGTTTTTTGCAATAAGCGTGAAACCTTTCTTCTGTGGTTCTCCCAGTCAACAATTATATGTACATTATATAATGTGTTCTACAATGTATTTATTTGCAAAGGAAGGATGCAAAACTGAAAAAAAACTATTTTCTCTATAATCTCTCCAGAATGAAATGTAAATTTCTCACAAAATTTAATTGATTGAGCTCTTATGGACACTCCTAATGATTTTGCAATGTTTACTTCACCGTTATTTACATACTATTGGCCCGATTCACAAACTGCCTTTTGTAGTACGTAAAGTATTTCTATAGAACTAATACTTACTTCAAATTGCAATTCACAAACCTATGAGTGTAAATGTCCATGTCTCCTATCCTTTCAATGGGGAGATCCTTACACATGTAAGTCAGTACCCAGGTTTAAGAGAGCTGGATGGGGAGGCAGAGACTTCTCCATCGCTGCTGCAAGGCTTTGGAATTCCCTCCCTTCTGATATGTCTGGACAAGTGTCTCACTCTCTCTTCCGCAAGGCTCTGAAGACCTGACTCTTTACAGATACATCAGTCTGAGCCTTCTTTTATATCTGTATGACAGTCCATCCTGCCTATGGGCTAAGTTTGTGCTTTAGTAGACTAATATTCGTTGATTCATTCATTAATTCATGTAAGTTTGCTACTTAGTAGTAAATGTAGGAGGGACCAACAGGAGTGGCTGGAAAAAGGAGAATGCCCACTACTAAGGGGCCGATTCTGATTTCAGCGGGAAGGGCTCTGAATGATGGTCAGAGCCCTTCCGACCGAATCGGAATGTGCCGGCCCAGATTCCTTTCCGACCTTGCCTCCTAATGGTCTCGGTCAGAAAGGAATCCGAATCGGAGTTCCGGATGGCGTCCGACGGGCTCGGAGAGCCTGTTTGCCGTCCAGAAATACTTCAGTACTCCCCCGGCCACCTCTGCACGACGAGGGAATACGATGGCAGTTTTCCACTGCCTTTTCGTTCCGGTGTTTCCGACACGAAAAGGCAGTCAGAAACTTGTTTGGGGGCGCCCAATAGGGCTCCCATGGGTGCCAGGCTGCTGAATGGCAGCATGGGGCACCTATGGTGCTTCTCAGTTGATCCCTGCACCCGGTGGCGGGCACCTTGGGGTGCCAGCCACAGGTTGCAGGGATGAACTGCACCCCTGCTTTTCACAATGCAGGCATGCATTCCGCCCGGAATGCATGTTCCCCTTGTGAAGTATACGAGTACGATCGAACAGGGTTCAGTCGCATCGTACGTGCAGGGCCGTAACTGATGACAGCAGGCCAGTCGGTTACGGCTCCTGACCGATGTCGGACAGGCCTGAGTCCGTCCGACATCGGAATCGGACCCTAAATGGGAGGGGTTGTGAAAGGAATAGACACACACCCACAAAAGAGTAAGCCCATCACTGTTTACTAACTGCACTTTTAAAATTACTAGAGCCAAAAAGGACCCAAAACAGTAGGAAATATTCTGTAGTTCAGTTCTAGAGTAAGTCCAGCACCAAATATGCCCAACCACTGGTACTGTAGCACCCTCCTAGAGAAAATATCGGAGGTAGGGACATATAATAAAACTCCATGGGAAATACCTTTAACTAAAATGTAATTATTTAAAAATATAAATACATTTAACTTGGTGTTAGAAAATATCAGTAAAACTAATATGTTTAGCGCATATAGTCACAGAATGGACCCTTAGGGTTTGCTGTACTCTCAGGCTAATAGAAAAAAAGTTCAAGCCTTTTAAATGCATAAAATCAAGACTTGAAAGCCTGGGGCATGCATTTTTTGCCCCCAGAAATATAGAGTTACCTTTTAAGTGCTTTTGGAAGGGGGAGGTTGCTGCGTACCGTTCATCTTTCTCTTTCTGTGGGGTAGGGGGGCTCATCCGTGCTCCCCGTCCTATTTTGCATCATCAGGTGCCCAGGGATAGGGTTCCTGACACCTTCATTGTATAGACCAGCCCAGGGGAGGGGGGGGGTCATTGGGTCATTGGGCCCTGCCGAGCTCTGGGGGCTGGGTCTCACACACGCCCCCTTCTGGAGCATGAACTACTCATAAACATACATCAGGCCCTGGCCCACCCCAGGGGTTTAAGCAGGAATAGCAGCAGGACCCCATGCACCCAGCCCAGTTTCCCCTTTTGAGCAGGCTAAGATAGGCAGAACTTCCAGATGACATAACTCTGTCCAAAGTTGGGTTAATTTTGGTAAGCTTGGAGTCCTTTTGGTCCAAGCAACCTAGAGCCTTTGCAACAGGCCTGGGTTATAAAGCCACCTGATTTGCTGGGAGCTGGTCCAACACTGGCTTCCTGTGCCAGCTTTTCTCTGTTCTTTTGTCTCTGGTGCTCCTCTCCTCCTGCTGGGGTACAGAAGTACATATTATCCTCAAACTGGTCCTTATAGGATGAAAGAGAACCAGCCTCACTTGTACTGGAGAGACCACCTGTTCCTGGGGGTTAACTGTAGGCAGAGTCCTTAGTCCATTAGGGCATCAGAGGGCTTGTTCTTCGAGCTCTCCATTTTATGCCCCCATCCAGTTCAAGTGTCCAACTCTTTGTTTCTCCCTTGTGCAAGAGCCTGAAGTGGGGGTGGAAAGTTCAAGATGCCAGGCACCCTTGGCCAATTCACCCCTCCACCCCTGTCCCAACCTTCATGCACAGCATGGTGGAACCATCCAAGATGGCTCAGACAAGAGGTCTCTGTGAATATCTCATCTGGGCGTCTTAGCTCTGCCCCTAGCTGACATCACTGCCATAGACTTTCCCACCAAAATCAAAGTGGAGCCCCATTCTGTTTTGGCTCCAGAGGTCTGGGCTTCCTCTTTTGTTCTGTGGGCCTGGGTTGTCCCAACTACAGTGCTGTGTGACAGCTAATGAAAAGATGCAGATTTCCTTCCCCACCTCTTCCACCACAGGGGCTGAGTGAAGCAATGTCAATTACTCCTTCGTTCCTTGAGAGTAGAGTAATTAACTTGGCCTAGTAGGATGACAGAAGTTCTGGAATCTGATCCTGAGCTGAGCCAGAGAAATATGTCAGTTCTGGATGACCTATAAGTTGCAAGTGTAAATTCTTGTCATTTGAATATTCAAAACTGGCATACATGTTTCACCTCAGTTTGATACCTTACTGGACTTTGTAGGCCCAAGGGAAGCACAACAGCAATTTAGGACAGATTTAACCATGTGTGTATAACTCAGTGACACTGCACATAAACCAGTAAACCCTACTCACTTTACCTACGAGTGCCTACTAATATTAAGAGACCTACCGCAAGTCAACTTATATCCTTTTAGAGAACCCTCTGTGCAAGGCTATCTGTGCACAATTACCAAGCTGTGTGTGATTGTTGTCTCACGTGCGCAGCCTGCACACGTGTACCAACACATGTGCACACTTGTAACCAGTCAAGTGTCCCTTACCCACATGCATCACAGCAGCCTTATTTTAAAAGGCAGACACTGGCGGTAAACATGTGCATTCTACTTACCACGTGGCTATTGTGGGTGAGACTCGAGTAATGAAACTCACACACAGTAAAACATCCGAAAACAGGTGATTAGAAAGCGAAACAACAGACAAATAAAATGGGTGGAACCTGCCTGCAACACATGACTTTGCTTAGCCCAAAATCCCTCAGATACCCTGCACCATTTAAGTTAAGAAGAAGTCAGCCCCCTGCGTCCAGTATTACTACAAGGATGAATTACCCACAGGGGTACTACAGCAAAGGCACAAAATATAGGCACCAGTAGACTTTTTGGCTGCAGGATAATTCTGTAGAACTGCTCACACACTAGCTTTGAAAGATAAATAGGCAGGGCTGAGAGCAGCATTTGTAATCACAGGCCAGAAAACTCATGAGGTGAACATGTAGACTCGGCTTGACCACACTTGATTGAACAAACCAGTACAATTAGCCACCGGCAGCAGTGTCACCGGGAACAAGGAACACACATTAAGTTCTGCTGATGGCCCTCTCTTTATTCAGGGAGAGGCAGGACCTGGCTGATATGGCTCTTTGGGTCAATCCCTCTATTCGGGCCCCTGGTAAAAGAGCTGACATTACACCACTGTGTTGGTACAATTGCACATGAACCAATAATGCAGACCTGGTACCTGAAAACAAAGTTTACATTGAACTGCAACACTATAGTGGAGAAGTTTGCTGTGTCAGTCCTGCTATACACCCTCTACTTGGGCTAGGGGATTCAGTGTGTTCCACTTATGAGCCCACTGATCCTATCCTTCAGCACAAGAGGACTGTAATGGTGGTAAATCACATTGTTTCTCTATTGTGGATCTATCTCGAGATCAGTGACATCAGTGATATTGACATGGAAGAAAGAAGAAAAAGCTCCCAAATCTGCAGCAGTACCAAATACATGTTACTATTAACCCCTTTAAGTCCACAACAAGCACTTTTTTAAAACACTTATTACTCGAAAACTAATGAACAAATTTACACCAAGTCAAACAAACATGCTTTCAGAGTAAAGTTTTAACTTTGTGCCAATGGTCTAATTTCATTCAGCCAATTTCTTTATATGGAAGAGCAAACTTTCCCAAGGGAATTAAAATTGGAATTTGCACTTTTGGGACTCCTCTATTTCTTGTCACCCAGTTGATGGATCAAGGCAAAACTTTCCATAAAGGAGCCAAAGTGGATGACCTTTTTGGGAAAGATTCATGGAAATTCATCAAACGGTGGCAAAGTTATTAAGAACATTGCAAAAAACACAGTTGATGGACAGAATGCAGAACAATGTCTTACATTCACCCCAGTACAAAGATCTGGGCCTAAATCCATCGTTTTTTTGCACTCCACACCACCCTAGGTCAGACAATGCCTATATGCAAATCAGCCTTGACTCTGTGCCTCATGGGAACAGTCCAGCCCAAACTACCAAGCCATGTCTTTCCTAGACCGGAATCAAGCATCCACGGATCGGTTTCTGGCTGTCAGCCTTCTTCAGCCTGGGTAGCGTGACTCCAGTGATGTGGAGAGCCTGGGACTCACGTCTGAGCATACCCAGCCCACTCGGGGTGAAAATTGCAAAAAACACAGTTGATGGACAGAATGCAGAACAATGTCTTACAATCACCCCAGTACAAAGATCTGGGCCTAAATCCATCGTTTTTTTGCACTCCACACCACCCTAGGTCAGATAATGGCCATATGCAAATCAGCCTTGACCTGCCTCATGGGAACAGTCCAGCCCGAACTACCAAGCCATGTCTTTCCTAGTCCGGGAACAAGCATCCAAGGACCGGTTTCTGGCTATCAGCCTTCTTCAGCCTGGATAGCTTGACTCCAGTGATGTGGAGAGCCTGGGACCCACGTCTGAGCATACCCAGCCCACTCGGGGTGAAAATTGCAAAAACCACAGTTGATGGACAGAATGTAGAACAATGTCTTACATTCACCCCAGTACAAAGATCTGGGACTAAGATGCCTGATTTTTTTGATTAACAGTCATGTTCGGCAGCATGGACTTTTAAGTACATTTTAATTTTATTAATTGGAACAGACTTCACAGGACTAAAAGTTTGGCTGCAGATTTTATTTGCCTTTAGAATTCCCACTGTGACTTAACTCATTGCATGTGTGTTATTTACTCTGTCTGCTTTAATGGGATTTCCTATCAGTTGATTTTACATAGTTCGTAAATTTAATTTTTACGTTATGTTTGACCTGCTTTGCTGCAGACTTCAGGCTGTACTTTACATATACACACATGCATTATTTGGGCTATGTAACGGATGGTTACACAAGAATATGCTTTCTATGTGTATGATGAGGTCCAGGGGGAAGGGCTATTTAATGTGCTTGATGGATGGCGCCAAACTAGATCGATAAAGGCCTCTGTGCAGGCCGAAACGCATCTCTTGTACCTGGGATTGAGGGCGACATGATTAATTAAATTGATGGCAAATCCTGAAACCACTTCGTGCCTGTGCCGTCTTCCATGGAGCCTGTCTTTGCGAGAGCTGGATGTTCTGTATATATAACCCTCCCGGCCGCCCAATAATATCATCCATTGGCAGCCTGACCGAGAACATGTCACGTTTCGTTGACAACATTTTGTTTCCCTTAGTAATTAAGTTGAAATCTTATATAAGGGACACGAAAGACTTCTTGACCAAGATCCAGGAAGTAACATGGGACTCTGGGTACCTGCTAATGGTTTTAGACATTACTAGTCTCTACACCCGTATAGACCACAGGCAGGGTCTCGAAGCCATTAAACATGCTCTGGGTCAATGTCAAATGAAGTACGCATGCCACAATGAAATGATTTTGGAGTTCACAGAGTTCTGTCTAACCAACAATATTTTCCTCTTTGAGGACCAGCTGTACATACAAACATCAGGGACGGCGATGGGTACCTGCTTCGCTCCCAGCTATGCAAACCTTTTCGTTGGCTGGTGGGAGGAGCAGGTACCCAGGAGCTGCACGGATCACTGAAATAATATCGAATTCCAAAATATCGACCTGCAAGAATATCGTGTCAAAAATATCGACTGACAAAATATCGAGTTACTATCTACAAACAGGTAAGTACAAAAATATTGAGTTTAAAATATCGTTTACAAAAATATAGTTGTAAAAAATATTGACTTTACTAAAAACACTATTAAATTAAATTAATATTAAAAACTAAGTACTAAAATATACTTAAGAATACTTAAATTAACTAATGATAATTAAATAATTAATGAAAGCACAAAAACAATTTTTAATCATATTTCTTAAAACATATATATATAGTTACAAAATATAATTAAATAATAGCCAATATTATTAATGTACAATAACAATAGAGTAAAAATTACTATTCCCACTCCAGTGGGTGCAACAGTAGGGGAAGCGTTGGATAGCGTAGGGGTTAAAATTACTATTCCAACTCCTGTGGGTGCAACAGTAGGGAATGCGTTGGATAGCGTAGGGGTCAAAAATACTATTCCCACTCCAGTGGGTGCAACAGTAGGGAAAGCGTTGGATAGCGTAGGGGTTAAAACTACTATTCCAACTCCAGTGGGTGCAACAGTAGGGAAAGCGTTGGATAGCGTAGGGGTTAAAATTACTATTCCCACTCCAGTGGGTGCAACAGTAGGGAAAGCGTTGGGTAGCGTAGGGGTTAAAATTACTATTCCCACTCCAGTGGGTGCAACAGTAGGGAAAGCGTTGGATAGCGTAGGGGTTAAAATTACTATTCCAATTCCAGTGGGTGCAACAGTAGGGAAAGCGTTGGATAGCGTAGGGGTTAAAATTACTATTCCCACTCCAGAGGGTGCAACAGTAGGGAAAGTGTTGGATAGCGTAGGGGTTAAAATTACTATTCCCACTCCAGTGGGTGCAACAGTAGGGAAAGCGTTGGATAGCGTAGGGGTTAAAATTACTATTCCAACTCCAGTGGGTGCAACAGTAGGGAAAGCGTTGGATAGCGTAGGGGTTAAAATTACTATTCCCACTCCAGTGGGTGCAACAGTAGGGAAAGTGTTGGATAGCATAGGGGTTAAAATTACTATTCCCACTCCAGTGGGTGCAACAGTAGGGAAAGCGTTGGAAAGCGTAGTTGTAATAATTAAATTTGTAAAAATCACAAATTAACCAATTAATCAATTAATATAAAATTATTAACAATTACTATTTAATTAATTAACACATATAAATTAATAATCAATTATTTACTAATTACTATCAATAAATATAATAACATATTTAATTATTATTAATTAAATAACTTCCCACCCTATTCCCCTATAATCCCACAACCCGCTACTGCATTAAATTAGTAAAATTTACATATTTACCAATCAATCAATTATTATTAATTAATTTGCAATTACTATTAAATTAATTAACATATATAAATTATTTTACAATTATTTTTAAATGAATATCAATTAATTAATTAACATATTTAATTAATTATAATTAAATTACTTCCCACCCTATTCCCCTATAAACCCACAACCCGCTACAGAATTACATTACGCAATTATTATAAAAACAAAATTCATTTAATAAAATTATTTATAACATTAATACACACTTTTCACACATATTACATAAAAATACACTATAAAATATTATATATTATTAAAAATTTGATATTTTTGCTATCTATATTTTATACAGTCGATATTACTTCACTTACCTTAAAAACGATATTTTTGTAGTCGATATTCTGTCCAGTCGATATTTTGTCCAGTCTATATTATTTACTCGATATTATGTCCAAACGATATTTTGGACTCAATATTATGTCTGTGCACCAGCTGCACAGCAGGAACAGACACAGGGCATGTAAAATGCTGGCATCGTTATATTGACGATTTGTTTATTGTTTGGGATGGAGGAATGGATTCAGCAGAAGAATTTATCAAAATTCTTAACAACAATGATCTCAATCTACACTTTTCGGGCTCGGTTAGTCCGGTGAGAGCGGAGTACCTAGACCTGAAGGTGTACATTGAGAATAACCAGATGCAAACCACCCTGCACAGAAAGGACACTGCTGGCAACTCAACACTCTTTGCCAGCAGTAGCCCTCCCACCCAGCTAAAGAACAGCATTCCCTACGGAGAGCTATTAAGAATCCGTAGGAACTGCTCAAAGGACTCCGATTTTGAGGCGGCTGCTTCAGAATGTATTAACAGATTTTCCATGAGGGGGTACGGTAACACCTTACTAAAAAATACCCTAAAGAAGGTGAGGAAGATGCAAAGATCTCAACTCTTGGCAATCGACGATCCTGTAGTGGGAAGGAACAGAAAATCGAACAAGAAAAATGGTAAATTCAGACTCATTACTCCATATTCAAAGGGAGCTAGGGATCTGAAAACCATGCTTAATAAAAACTGGCACATTTTGAAAATGGACAGTGTACTCGCAGACGTCCTACCTGCTCATCCTCTAATCTCTTTTAGCAGGGCCAGGTCACTCAGTGACATGCTTGTCTCAAGTCATCTAGACAAACCAACACCGAAAACCAATTCCTTGAAGCGGATGACGGGCTTCTTTCCTTGCGGCCACTGCAAGGCCTGCAGTGGCAGCAAACGGGTGCTATCATTCGATATACCTGACACCGGTAAGAAAGTGCCGATCAAGCACTTTATTACGTGTAGCTCCCAGTTTGTGGTTTGTTGTTTAGTCTGCCCGTGTGGCTTACGCTACTTAGGCAGTACTATCAAGGAGCTCAAACTGAGGATCCTGGAGCACCAACGGGCAATCGAGAAAGTAGACACCTCATATCCGGTTGCCCGGCATTTTGCGGAGGAGCATAGTAAAGACCGCAAACAACTCCGATTCTTTGGATTGGACATCGCTCCACCCAATGTAAGAGGAGGTGACAGGTTAAGGAGATTCCGCAGACTTGAGTCCAGATATATTGTAGATCTCTCCACGAAACATCCTGGGGGACTCAATAGTGGTGAGGAATTAGCATTCCATCTGGGGAAATAAGACTATAGGAGGAGGAGAAACTCTCTCTCTCTTAGGAAGTCTGGTACATTAAATGTCAGTCCAACAACATTATTATGTACATTCCTCCAACAGTACTGTAACCGAATCACTGCAAGACCGTATTTCTCAAACATGTTTTTCTAATATGTTTTTATAATATGTTCTACCATATTATTCCAATCTTGGGTCTGTTCCTGATCTCGATTTATGAATTTTTTAATTTGATTTAGAATTTTGATTCTGACAATAATATCAATTGTGATACCCCCTTTGTAGATGATGACAGGCTACCATGGATGTGTAAATATATAGATATGTATATAGCAAAGCATGTACATATATGTATAGAAATAGTCAGCGTGAAATATGACCTAATGTGTGAGGTCCGTTGTGATTAATACTAATCAACTGAGGCTCTTCTATATTAATATGGACGGTGTTTCACAACAGTTGAACCAAGATTTTGATGTAGATATTTGCATTTAGAAATCAATTGAAATTCATGTCCTGGAAGCCTCCGTTCGGGTAATCCAGCTTTATTACCCATTTACACACACACCGGATGGTGCCTCTGCCTTACTTTGTATATATATCTTATATATATTTTTCCTTTGTTTGCTCATTGATTTGAAAGAGTACCCTTCTGTTATACACCCCATGGAACAATAATCTTTATTGATCATGATGAATTTCGATGATGAATTTTGGACGATTTGCATTTGAAGGACAGTAGCACTCTTTCCATGTGCCTGAGGACTTTTGTTATGATTTGCACTGTTTGTTTATTTACTTGTAAATATGGCATTGCACAAAAAATCATAGGACACCAGCCGATCCACGGCTTTATTTTCAGCGTGAGAACAGTCACGCATGAATTAGATAAGACCCCTACTCGGACAGAACACCTTTCCAATATGGCGCCCACAATGGCTAAAAAGGGTAGAGTCCTATGTTTATGTCAATGTTCATGAATCTGTTTATTTAATGGGATGTATGATACTAACGAGTGACACACTGACGAAGGCTCACGCCGAAACGCGTCTGTGCTTATCTGTTCCCTTTGATTAAAACTTTGGTTGACTCTTGGACTACGAGTGCTGCCTCCTTCTTGTGTAACGAAGAAGAGTTTGAGCGTATATATATATATATATATATATATATATATATATATATATATATATATATATATATCCTTGTGCAGCTCTGTGGCGCTTACTTTAGATACCTGGTGGGCTAGTTGGACCCCAGGGACCTTCAGGATTTACCGGGACTTAATCCTCTAACTTAAAACAAGCCATGTGGTGCATTTGCACAGTGTTGAAGGCAGGAGGTGGGGCCTGATGTGAGAAGTTTGCAAAAACGCTCTGTGGCGCTTTTGAAGTTAGGGGATTGAGTCCCCTTGTATCCTGAGGGTCCCAGGGGGCCAACTAGCCCACCAGGTACCTTCAGTAAGAACAACAGAGTTGCGTTGCAGAGAGGTGAAAAAGGGGTGTGGCCTTGGACCACCTCTCTGCAATGCAGCTCTGTGGTGCTTACTGTAGGTACCTTGTGGGCTAGTTGGCCCCCAGGGACCCTCAGGAATCAATGGGAATTAATCCCCCAACTTAAAATCTACCAGGGGGAGCATTTGCACAGTGGTGAAGGGAGGGGGGTGGACTGATGTGATGTGTGTACTTATCCAATCACTCCACCAAAACCCAAGCACTTATAAATTCACCATGCACTCTCCTTATAGTACTCTTATCATCCAGTCAGTACCCATGCACTCATGCAATGACCCATGCACTAACACATGCACTGCTACAATCCCCTAAGCACTTCCCATGCAGTCCTCCAACCATCTACACACTACTGATTCCCTCGTCCAATTATCCAGGTAGTAGCCATGCACTCCAGAAATCCCTCTGTCACTACCCATGCACTCCTCCAACCACCCAGCCAGCACTATGTACTTATCCAATCACTCTGCCAAAACCCAAGCAGTTATAAAATCACCATGCACTGTCCATGCAGCACTCTAATCATCCAGTCACTACCCATGTACTCATGCAATGACCCAGTCACTAACACATGCACTGCTGCAATCAATTGAGGGCTACCCTTGCAGTCCAGTAATCTCCCTTGTACTACCTTGTACTACCTATGCAGCGTTCCAGTCTCCCAGCCAGTCCTATATCCTTATCCAATCACTGTGTCAAAACCCAAGCACTTATAAATTCACCATGCACTCTCCTTGCAGTAGTCTAATCATCCAGTCACTACCCATGTAGTCATGCACCGATTCAGGCACTAACACATGCACTGCTACACTCCTTGTGTACTACCCATGCAGTCCTCCAACCACCTACACACTTCTCATTCACTCCTTCAATTCCCCTGGTAGTACCCATGCAGTCTAGCGATCAGCCTGTCACTCCCGTGCAGTCCTCCAGTCACCCAGCCACTACCATGTACTAATCCAAACACTCTGCCATTACCCAAGCACTTATGAATTCACTCAGGCACTCTCCCTGTAGTATTCTCATCTTTCAGTCAGTAGCTATGTACTCATGCAATGATCACTGTTAAAATCCAATATGCCCTACCCATATAGTCCTGTACCTACTTACACATTTCTCATTTGCTCCTTCAATTTTCCAGGTAGTACCCAGGCAGTCCCGCAATCATACTGTCACTCCCTGTGCACTCATCCAGTCGCCCAGCCACTACTGTGTACTAATCCAAACACTTCTCCAATACCAAAGCACTTATAAATTCACCACACACTCTCCTTGCAGTACTCTAATCATCCACTCAGTACCCATGTACTCATGCAATGATTCAGTCACTAACACATGCACTGCTGCAATACCTTGAAGACTACCTATGCAGTCCAGTAA
Organism: Lissotriton vulgaris; assembly: GCF_964263255.1. NCBI lineage: Eukaryota > Metazoa > Chordata > Amphibia > Caudata > Salamandridae > Lissotriton > Lissotriton vulgaris. The sequence continues at coordinate 323,105 of NW_028245479.1, read as the reverse complement.
TCTCCCTGGAAATATATATGCAGTCCTTCAATCACACAGCCAATCCTATGTGCTTATCCAATCACTGTGCCAAAGCCCAAGCACTTATAAAATCGCCATGCACTCTCCTTGTAGCATTTTAATCATCCAGTCGCTACTCATGTACTCAAGCTAGACATTAGCTCATGGCTAATACAGAGGAGGTCATGCTAATCACAGGGGTACCCCAACACAAAGTGTTCCCTAGTGTTTGTAGGTATGGTATTTTCACTTTATTCTAAGTGTCTTTTAGCATAGCACTGGCTCTAGGCCTAGTTAGTCAGACTATGCTACCAACAATACCCATCAGCAAAATGTTGGGGGCACAGGAGGACTTTCTGCTCCTCTGTTGGTTCTTTCTGCACATCTCTTCTTCTTGCTGCACTTTTCTTCGTCTTTCTGAACTTATGTTGCCTCTTTATGCATTTGTCTTGCTTCTTTCTGTGCTTTTCTTTCTCTTTCTTCATATGTCCTACCTTTGTAGGCATAGTTAGAAATTAGCATTTAAAAAAACGTTATAAATTCACTGAAAATAACATAGGTTTCAGGCACGTTATAGTTAGAAATTAGCATTAAAAAACCTTGGAAATTCACTGAAAAAACCATAGGTTTCAGGAATGTTATAGTGAGGTGGAGATTTCACTTATACAAAACCAGAGAAATGTGTCCGTTATAGTTAGTAGACCTAACTATACCTCGCGCTCCCGCAATGCACTGCTGATGACGTCACATATTACAACACTCATGACATGCTCAATGACATCACTCATGGCATCACTCATGACATCTCAAATGACATCACTGATTACATCACTGATTACATTGTCCACGTGATCATCTGATGCACCGTGGCATACCCTAATAAAACCTTTCATACACCCACTCTAAAATACAGACCACCAATATCGAAACCATAGACAGACCAATAGCAGTTAGTACATTCCTGCTCAGTGATTCATATGTCTACATGCACATCCACCCACTAACCCATACAGTCACTCATACACACAGTCATTGATCTATACAGCCACTGATATATCCACTCATACATCTATATAGACACTCACACACTGCCACTCACACAAAGAGTTACTCATACACCTGTTCAGTCATGCAAAGAAACTATCACACAGCTGTGTCCTTGCTTATACAGTCATACACAAACCAATGCACTTATTTATTCAGATACTAACACATACTCTCTTAAACAATCACTCATAGAAACACACACTCATCCATACAGATACTCTTACAATCACTCACTCGCACATATAGTCATTTATATACTCCAACACTCATATATACTACTTTAAAACATATGTAGTTACTCACACATGCACCACTGAGACATCTATTCACTCACCAACACACCCATAAACATACTCACCCACCCATACAGATGTTTCCATATGCACTCTTGAACCTATACACCCAGTGAAACAGCCACTCACATATCTATGCACAGATTCACACACCTCCCACCCACCCACAAAGACACGCAGGCACCCATACAGATACTCAGGCAACCAATAAATAACCCATCGAGACACTCATGTAGCTACTCACCAAGCCATGCAGCCGCTTACACACCAACTAACAGACTAATGAAGACATTCACACAGTTTAGTCTCTAACCCATGCATTCAGTAAGACTCATTTAAACACTCACTTATACAGTCAGTCACACCCCTACTAAATCATCATTCAGAAACTCATACACCAACTCATACTCCAATACACCTTGGCATATATATATATTGGAAAGGTCCCAGCAACCTGAGTAGCGGTATGCGGGATTCCGTGCAACAAGAACTGCAGATAGAGAACCGACGGCAGCAGTTACATCATGTAGGCAACAGCGGACTACAAAGCCCAGCACACCTTGGGAGATAGCCAGCCCAGTTAGGCGACCACCAATGGACAAACTCTCTTAGAACTATTAAATGTGCTGGGCGCGGTTGTTTCACCTGCTATACCGTGGCATGCTCTGCCTTTGAGAAAGGTCAATGTTTGTGACCGAAATGCATTAGGCAATGCGATCTCTGCACAACAGCAAATAAATGCTTTGAATACACGGAAAGTGAGCGACTCATCTTTTCCTCACGGAGAAACCCTGTGCATATACAGAGGCGTGGTCCTGCCTCGAGTCACGCTCCTCCACCAAGAGCGCCGGCAAACTGCCCTACCCTGGACTGAAAACCCTTCACCTGTGCAAGCAAACCGAGGGCAGCCGAGCAGCCTCCAAGGACCGGACCTTGGAAAGGTCCCAGCAACCTGAGAAGCGGTATGCGGGATTCCGTGCAACAAAAACTGCAGATAGAGAACCGACGGCAGCAGTTACATCATGTAGGCAACAGCGGACTACAAAGCCCTGCATACCTTGGGAGATAGCCAGCCCAGTTAGGCAACCACGAATGGACAAGCTCTCTTAGAACTATTAAATGTGCTGGGCGCGGTAGTTTCACCTGCTAAACCGTGGCGTGCTCTGCCTTTGAGAAAGGTCAATGTTTGTGACCGAAATGCATTAGGCAATGCCATCTCTGCACAACAGAAACACACAGTCACGGGATGATGTCATCAGTGATGTCATCAGTGATGTCAAATGAGATGTCATCAGTGATGTCATCAGTGATGTCATTTGAGATGTCATCAGTGATGTCACTGACCATGTCATGAATGATGTAATATGTGACATCATCAGCAGTGGATTGCGGGTGCGCGAAATATAGTTAGTACAACTATATAGGAGCAATTTCAATGGTTTTTTTAAATGCTAATTCTTAACTATATAAGGCCTGAAACCTATGGTTTTTAAGTGAATTTGCAAGGTTTTTAAAATGCTAATTCCTAACTATATAAGGCCTGAAACCTATGGTTTTTTAAGTGAATTTGCAAGGTTTTTTAAATGCTAATTCCTAACTATATAAGGCCTGAAACCTATGGTTTTTTAAGTGAAATTGCAAGGTTTTTTAAATGCTAATTCCTAACTATATAAGGCTTGAAACCTATGGTTTTTTCAGTGAATTTGCAAGGTTTTTGAAATGCTAATTCTAACAATATCAGGCGTGAAACCTATATTTTTTTTCAATAAATTTCAAAGGTTTTGTAAATGCTAATTCTATTAGCGGATAACGTTTATATATGGTATTATCCTTCTGGGACCACCTGAGCAGCCATCTTGTTTCTCAGGAGAAGTGAGGCACAAGAGAGCACAAAACAAGAGTGGAAAACGCGAAAAGTGGGCAGGGTTGAGACCCCCTGACCCCCTAGCCCTTCTCAGGGGGTCTCAGAAGGACCACCAATTGCAAAAATATATATTTTTTTAAATCGCGGGGTACGCGCAAGGTACGCGTACCATACGTGTACGGTGCTCGTACCCCGCGATTTTTAAATTAATTTTTTTTGTTTGCCCTTGGGGGTCCTTTTGGAACCCCCTGAGAAGGGCTAGAGGGTTGGGGGGGTCTCTACCCTGCCCCCTTTTCGTGTTTTCCACTCTTGTTTTGGGCTCTCTTGTGCCTCAGTTCTCCTGTAAAACTAGATGGTGGCCAACACTTCCTGGTTTGGACAATTTGGAATGTTGACAGTCGACTGCCAGCAAAGCAGAAACTTGCTCGCGCACGTACGGGGTACGCGTGCGTACGGTACGCGTACCGTACGCCTATGGTGCGCGTACGGTGAGTGCATATAGATATATATTTTGCTCAAATTCAATTTTCTTAACAACTACTGGAGGGATTTTCACCAAATATAGAAAAGGCACTACTGCATACCTGTCCCAACCATTTTGCCAAGTTTGGTGTAATTCCGTTCAGCCGTTCGGGCTGTAGCTGTGTCTAAAGGTCCCATAGAAGATGCCATTTGAAAAATTTCAAATTCATTTTTCTCAAGAACTACTGGAGGGATTTTCACCAAACATAGCAAAGGCACATCTGCATACCAGGCCCTACCATTTTGCCAAGTTTTCAGTGAATTTCTAAGGTTTTTTAAATGCTTATTCCTAACTATAATGTGGCTGAAACCTATGTTTTTTTTCAGTGAATTTCTAAGGTTTTTTAAATGCTAATTCCTGATTAGAAGGGCCTGAAACCTATGGTTTTTTCAGTGAATATATATATGCACTGGAAAACCAAACACCCACTACCTTTACAAAGAAATGGAAAGTTTGCATCTCTACAACCTCTCTAATTTTTCAAGATTTTCATCTTCCACTTAATGTACACATCATCCACACATACACACATCTAATTGCTGCATTCCTTAACTGTGATTATCAACTATTCTTCTATTTTATATTCATATTCAAAATGCAAGCCCTTTATGGAGCCTTTTTTTTGTAACAATGGTTCCAGGAATTCTGCTCATACACAGAACTGTGCATAAAGACTTAGGACCTCAGTGTATTACGGTGTTCCAAAACCCACCTTACTACACAAACAACCTACCAGACTAGTAATCAGTGACTCATTGGTTCATCGCCTTAGAGCAGTGTTTTCCAAACTGTGGTCCGCGGACCCCCATGAGTCCCTCACACATTCCCAGAGCGTCGCCAGGCAGCAGTTTTAAAAGCACTGCAAAGTATCTTGTTTAATTACCAGTTTTCAAAGAACAATAAAAATGTGAAGATAACAACAGTGATTGAGTTCCCTGCTGGAGAGACATGAGAGTTTTATCCAGTGACAGCTGTGACTGAACTAATGTAACACAGAGGGTTAATTTGCCTACTGCAAAGAAGTGTACCATACATTTTAAAAAACAGTATTTGATATGCATCGGTCAGTGGGTTACTGCTTTTGTCACACAGATTTTTTTGTTACACTGCAGTTCATAAGTGACAATCGTAATCTAGCACAGTGACCACAAAACTGTCTTCAAACAACTGCTTGCAAACTGCAAGGTACAAGTTAGTGACATGCTTTTTTTCAGTCTTTCAGTATCCTGATGCTTCTAAAAAGGTTTCTTTGGGTGGAAATACATTTTTATTGTTGAAGTCAATGCTAACCACTGTGTTATGTTCTGAATCCTGAGTTTGTGCTTCTCCAGACCAGCACTCCTTAAGTTTATGCTTCTCCAGACCAGCCTCTTGGCTTAACAACACACTCTACTACTTCAGAAACGCAAGGTTGCACCATATTTACAAGATTATGGTGCAGCCCTGTGTTTCCCCTGCACTGGCGCTACATTTAATAGGGGAAGATTGTTTATGTGCAGGAAGATCCCCCTTCCTGAACATAAACAATATTGAAATGTCATTTTCTCACTTCTATGTGTACTGCTTAATGCATCACACATGGAACTTACAAAATGTATTTTTTTTTAAAGATTGTTAGAAAAGGTCGCCTTCCCGAACATAAACAATCCAAGGCATTTTACAAAAATGAGGAGAAATGAAGCATTTCTCATTGTTTCACCAAGTTAAGACCAGGTTTTCCCTGGCCTTAATTTTGGCCTTGCTTCCCATTTACGCTGCTCTTGTAAATAGGCGGCAGCGTCAAAATCAATGGGTGTTACAGAGGAAACGTCCACCACAACACGCACTGCCCATCACTTTCACGCTAAGCATTGTGTCAAAGGGAGTCTTATTTACAAGGGACCGTTAAGCCACGTTAAGTGGCTTAACGTTGCCTTGTAAATAAGGCAAAGCCCCTATCACCGAAGAAAACTCTCAGAAAGTGATGTTCCCATGGTGATAGGGGCTTGTAAATACGCCATTAAAGGCATTAGTAATTTGAGTATTTGTTTTGTGTACACATATGTGTTAATTTTTTCCGAATTACGGTTTTAATGTTTGAAATTTAAATCCTACAAATATCTTGGGGGTCCCCAGCTTCCAGTGGTGACTCTATGGCGGGTCCTCATGAGTCAAAAGCTTGGGAACCACTGCCCTACAACAAAAACACCAATGACTAGTCAACCCAGAACATGCCACTTAGATAAATGAAGTAACGTGGATAACAATAGCACTCTTTCATTATACTCTTACACCAGTCCAATACAAGATGTAAATAAAAAACGTGCAACTTGAAATGTTTATTTCTAACGCCAAAATCTCATGCACAGTACCTTAGATAATACAACCAAACATATTATCACAAACAAGGTTGTCAGAATTGTTACTATTCTATAATATACAAACGGAAAAAGCATCCTATAATACTAAAGATAAACAAATTAAAAATATACCTACATTTCACCCTCCCTACCTAGCAGATTAGTTTATAACTACAGAAAGTCTCATAGGATTACATGGTCAGACCCATACCTCTGGTACTCAGCAGTAATACATCACATTCAGTGCTCCACAAACTATCAAGTTATGAATGTTCTCCAACTGTGTGTAACTTTGCCTCAACAATGCACTATGAAAAGCGCAAGTATCATAGGTGGACACAACTACATACGTATTATGGCTCGAACTTCCGAAGATCATTCTGAACAGACACAGTATTCAAGATAACTTTGATGTTCCATGCTCTAACTATACACACAAACCTAGTGAGGCACTTTACAAATCTAGCATACCAAATTATTCTCATATAAAACAAAATACTCAGCCTTCTCTAAACAGTATCACAAGTATGTGTCACGTGCAAAGCAGAGCAGGAAAGCTAAAATAGCGTGTAAGCTTCTAATAAACCCATGCTAACTTAACAGGGTGTCAGTGAAAGCCTCAGCCCCACGGCACCCTTTCTTCATCAAAGCACATGATATAAACGTGTGCCACTTAGAAACGCATACTCCAAGACTAAAAACCAGAGTCAAGTTCACATTTCCCCAAAAAAGTTATTCGCACTTTGATAGAAAGCAGTAGCTAAAAAATGAAGAATACGCAGAAAAATCAAAGAGTCTTAATCCAACAGCATGTAAGCACAGTATGTAGCAACAGCCTCTAACAGGAAGTCATTGTTCTCATCTGAAAACATTTCAGCCATCCAATTCAATAGTGAGAATGAACATACATGTTCCTCAACCACCGTAGCCTCTATCACCATCTAAAGAAAACTTGGGTCATCTTCAATGTAGCTGCATGCCAAGAACTCAAGCGCCGCTGCAAAAACATTCCAACGTTCCATTATTCCATGTGTCACTGCTAAGGCCACAATCCCGCCGCCAGAACAGAGCACGTCATGAACCACTAAAGGACTCATCAACTTGTCGTAATCCGCGTTGGGAGACACCGTACTGCAGAGACACAAATCCAGGGCCCAGTCAAAATCACAGCTCAGGCAATGGAAGACAGGCTGAACGCATGTGAAAAAGGAGAATCGAAATGATAATCCATAAGCTGCACTCAATGTTGCAACAGGCAGCGCGCCATAGTAACTAAGCATTCGGTTGCGGACCAGCAACAACTGAGAAATATTGTCGTCTGCTGCAAGATGTGCATCCATTTTTAAGTAAACAAATTAATACAAGCACACTGGCAACTAATGTGACCATTAGGCACAATTCACCAAAGATGCTGCAAAAAATGCAATGAAAAAACACCGACAAGACACCAAATATACTTTCTACAGAAGTCACAAGACCAATTCTTATAATTTAAAAAAAGTAAGCTAACCCCCTACTCGAGGACGCATTAAAGATAGTCTAAATTAACTCCCTAAAATTCCACGGCATGTCTGTATTTAACAAAGCATACACTTCTGTGCGGGTGTTTGCTACATGAAGGCAAAATGTTTCTCTAGCAGATGTAAGAGCGACCTCTTTTTGAGACAATAGCGCTCTTATACGACTCATTTGGTTGACTCTGCTTTCAAGGTCGAAATCGACAGCCAGATGGAAACATCCAGCTTCCCATGCAGAGGAGTTAACACAACTTTTTTTTAATCAAACAACACGCTCAGTTACCGTAATCATGTAAGCATTGCCTAACATCGCACAATAAGACACACAGCTGAATCAGATCTCCAATAACTGACTACTCCTAACTATTCTCATAGCTCGCCCTATGCTCTCATTTGACAGTGGGAGAGTGATCGCACCCTAGTTTCTACTGCTAATCATTCTCAGCATACGCTACGAATATGATAAAACGTCGATAATTTTAACACCAGTCCTTAATAATATGCCCCGAATTTCGTAATGCGCCCTGCATTGCAAAATGCCATGCAGGGCACGGAACAAATCGACATATTATGAACAACATAAGGCGATACATTATCGCCGCTTTTATCGACTGAAAACTGCCGATAAAGCGGCAATAATCGGCTTGATAATAGGCCCTTGTAAATTCACATAGCAGCCCAGGTTCTGGTGTTAACCTGGGCTGCCATGCAAATTCACAAGGGCATATTATCAAGACCATTATCGCCGCTTTATCGGCAGTGCCCTGCCGATAAAAGCGTTGAGAATGTATAGCCTTATGTTGTTAATAATGTGGCCCGAAATTCGTTTTATTAATTTAATTGTTTACTTACCTACAATCATCCAGATTCCGTTCTTTATCACCCCCCACCCTGCCCCGCCTGTCTCACCGCAACTCCCTCCAGGGGCGCGTCTGGACATGACAATACGCCCTTGTTAATTCCCATAGAAGCCCATGTTAACACCACAACTTGGGCTTCTATGAGAATTAACAAGGGCATATTATCAAGACCATTTTCGCAGTTTTATCGTCATTTTCCTGCCCATAAAACGTCGATAATTTTAACACAGGTCCTTCATAATATGCCCGTCAGTGCCATATTATCAGTAAAGGGCGGACATTATTGCCGCTTTTATGGGCAAGAATTTGCCGATAAAGCAACGGTAATGGGCTTGATAATAGGCCCATGTAAATTCCCATAGCAGCCCACGTTCTAGTATTAACCTGGGCTTCCATGGCAATTCACAAGGATATATTATCAAGCCCATTATCACTGCTTTACCGGCAGTTTCCTGCCGATAAAAGCGACGATAATGTATCTCCTTTTGTTGATAATATGGACCATTGCTCTTTTTTTGACCAATAAACTTAGGTGCATATTATCAAGGACCGGTGTTAAAATTATCGCCGTTTTATTGGCAGGAAACTGCAGATAAAAAGACGATAATGAGCTTCATAATACAGCCTTGTTATTTCCCATAGAAGCCCATGTTAACACCAGAACATAGGCTTCTATGGCAATTAACAAGGACGTATTATCAAGCCCACCCTCCCAACATTAATACAAAATTCCAGACAATGCAGGTACCCGGAGCTGGAAGGTCATTTTACAAATCACTGCCCCAGAAAGGTGGCGTTCCGCTCGACGTGTACGGTGAGAGAGGGAGGGAGAGCTCAAAACATAGACACTGTGGGGAGTAGGACCGTAACCCCCCGCATACTTCAAACTAAAACCAGAGGAGTGCCGTTCCCCAGTGCTCGGAGCACATTACAAGCCCCCATTATGAAGAAAAATTGCCCCGTAATTTGCTCCCCGGGACCTAATGAATAAAACTACTTTTTTTCACCTTTTCCACTGTGTACAAGTACTGCACGAGTACCCCGCCATTTTATAGATCCATGTACCACCCCCTGACCAAGACTATAGGCTCAGAATGTTTCTAGTCTGCCTCCTTTCCTTATTTCTCAACTTTGTTTTAATGTTTTCTTGTGACTCTGCTCTCCTGACAAACAACATGACTGCCAACACTTCCTGGTTTGGAGTATTGACAGCCAATCAGCATGCAGCTCCTGCTCGTAATTGTTGGATATTTACATGCGCTTACGCCGCGATTTTTCTTAAAAAGAAAGAAAATAAAAAATAGAGCCTAAACACCCATGTACGACCTTCTGAGAAAGCCTAGAGGGTCAGAATGACTCTACCGTACCCCCTTCCCTTATTTCTCAACTTTGTTTTACTGTTTTCTTGTGACTCGGTTCTAGCGAGGCACAAGATGGCCGCCAGCACTTCCTGGTTTTGAGTGTTGACAGACAGTTCACAGCCATTCAGCATGCAGCTCGCGCTCGTAATTGAACAGATTTCAGTACTGAACTCCGACTCTAGATATTGCTATGATTTTACTTGCAATTTTCTTAGAAACTACTGAACGGATAAACACCATTTAAAAAAAAGCACAATTTGCGAACAGAACTCTACCTCTCTGCCAAATTTCGTGTAATTCCGTTCAGCCGTTCGGGCTGTAGCCCTGGTTAAAGGTCCCTAAGGAAACTTGAATGGGGAAAACATGTTTTGGGACCCCCCTTTTTTCTCGGCCCGCTTGACGAATCACCCCCAAACTTTCAGGGAAGGAGCGGAACCGGACAGGTCCTTTTCTTGGAGAAATTTGCTAAGATTTGTCCACCAGCGCCAAAGTTATTCCAAATAGAATGTTGTGGATTTCCTATGGAAACTAGGTCCTAACTATAACTACCTACTGGCGACCGCCAGTGGGTAATATATATATATGTGATCAAGCCATTTTGTATGGTGAAACGCCCATAGTGCTGGCTTTTTACTTTCCTGAGAGTGCGCTGAGTTGGACTGAATCCTGTGTGATTATATATATATATATATATATATATATATATATATATATATATTCACTGAAAAAACCATAGGTTATAGACCATATATAGTTAGGAATTCGCATTTACAAAACCTTATTTTACTCACACAAAACCATTGAAATTCCATATATAGTTAGTTGCACTAACTATATATCGCGCACCCGCAATCCACTGCTGATGATGTCACATATTACATCATTCATGACATGGTCAGTGACATCACTGATGACATCACTGATGACATCTCAAATGACATCACTGATGACATCTCAAATGACATCACTGATGACATCACTGATGACATCTCATTTGACATTACTGATCACATCACTGATGATATCATTCATGTGATAATACGATGAACCTCTTCAGACTCTAATATAACCTTAGATACAATCGGTGTAAACAGACACTCACAGACTGTCACTCATCCATGGAGTTACTCACACACCTAGTCAGTCATGCAAAGAATCAATCACACCTCCATTTCCTCAACTATACAGTTATACAAACTTTACTTATTCAAACATATACTAACACATATTTACTCTCTTATACAATCCCTGATACAAGTTCACAATGATCCATACAGCCACTCACACATTCACTGGCTCTTATGCACAGTTATTTATATATGTCAACTCTCACATGTACTGTGTTTTACATATGTACTTACTTTGACATGTAGCACTGAGATATCCATTCACTCACCAATACACTCATGCACACAGTCAACCGCCCATACAGCTGTTTCCACATGCACTTTTGAAACCATACATCTAGTGAATCAACTGCTCACACATCTATGCACAGAGTCATACACCTCCCAGCCACCCACACACACACTCAGTCTCCCATACAAATACTTGGGCAACCAATCAATAACCCATATAGTTACTCATATAGCTACTTATCAACACATGCAACAGTTTACAGAACAACAGACATAATGATGCACAAATTAAGACAGTTTAGTCACTAACCCATGCACTCAGTGAGACACATTTAATCACTCACTCATACAGTCAGTCATGCACCTACTAAATCCTCCATCCAGACACTTATACATCCACTCATTCTTCAATATGTAAGACATATTTTAACTTTACAGAAACATACAGTCACTGGATGTTGTCATCAGTGATGTCATCAGTGATGTCATTTGAGATGTCATCAGTGATGTCATCAGTGATGTCACTGACCATGTCATGAATGATGTAATATGTGACATCATCAGCAGTGGATTGCGGGTGCGCGATATATAGTTAGTGCAACTAACTATATATGGAATTTCAATGGTTTTGTGTGAGTAAAATAAGGTTTTGTAAATGCGAATTCCTAACTATATATGGTCTATAACCTATGGTTTTTTCAGTGAATTTTCAAGGTTTTGTAAATGCTAATTCCTAACTATATATGGTCTATAACCTATGGTTTTTTCAGTGAATTTTCAAGGTTTTGTAAATGCTAATTCCTAACTATATATGGTCTATAGCCTATGGTTTTTTCAGTGAATATATATATATACATACATATATAAACATATATCATCTGTATATCTATATAAATACAAACATAAATGCATGCATACATATACTTATATGCATTTTAGGGTTGTTAGGGCGTTTTCGTGTGTATTATGTTGCTTTTTTAGGGCTTTTGGGTCAATTAAGTAGGGTTCCCGGAGCCTAGGGCTGAGGGGCCAGTTCAGTTTCGTGCGTATTGGTGTTGGCAAGGTTTTGAGGGATTTTGGCGGTTTTTGGTCGAGATTTGGCCGTTTTATGGCTTTTTTTTGTGTTTGCGGGGGGCGTGTATTCGGGTTGAAATTCGTCCCCGTTCCAGTGGATGGATTGGGCTGATTTTTGGTGAGATGTTAGGGAATCGCTGGAACTAGTGTCCAGCCAAGTTTGAAGCGGATCGGAGCAGTGGAAGTGCTTTAAAGAGCAATTTTTGTGCGGAGTAGCGAATTGCCATGTTATTCAATGGGAGTTTTTGGTGCGCATGGAGAAGGTGAATTTGGGGTGTTCCAGTTGCGCTAGAGGGACGGGGCTTGGGTGAGCTGTAGGGAGAGTGGATCGGCAGGTGTGCCGAATTTTTGGGATTTGTTGGCCGAAGGGAAGGGTGTGCTTTGGCAAAGTCGATTTGGTGAAAACGGTGCGTTATTTACATGAAAGTTGAAAAAACACTAATAAAAGCAAAGCTAAAAAGCCACCTCATTACAAACAGAATGGCTTTAACTTAAACGAGGGCGAGATCTATTGCATTTTCAATGCTTGTTTACTTTGGTTCCATCAAGAAGGCATTCAGATGTGTCACACATTTGCCATAAATTCTGAATGTTAGCACTCTAGTTGCACATTAGATCACTGTAGTAAAGCTACTGCTCACCAGGGACGTCTGCTGCTGGTATTCAAAGTGCATGTTTCAGTCTGCATGTCAGAATTTTTTTAATGAAATAGAAGAGGATTTCAGAAGTCACTCAAAATGATCCCTAATTTTTCTTTCTGAAGCACTAATCATACTTTCTATGGCAAAATTAACCCCCTCATGTTGTTCCTTTTTAAATTGAGTGTTTTCAGACTTACCACTTCATTCCAATCAAGATGGCTTCTGGTGTGCCATACTTTTGTCATAAGTAAGACTGTTAGCGCTCTAGTTGTTCTTTAGAACACTCTGGGACATTCTGTCATTGGGCTATACTTGGGGTACATCTGGGTGATATTTGGGCTACATTTAGGCTCTTTTGTCTCTGGTGGCCATCTTGGGAGACTATGTCAGAATTTTTTAATGAAATTGAAGAGGGTTTGAGAAGTCACTCAAAATGTGCCCTAATTTTTCTTTCTGCAGCACTAATCATAATTCATATGGCAAAATATACCCCCTCATTTTGTTCCTTTTTAAATTAAATGTTTTAAGAGTTACCACTTTATTCCAATCAAGATGGCTTCAGGTGTGCCATACCTTTGCAATAAGTAGGACTGTTAGCGCTCTAGTTGTTCTTTAGAACACTCTGGGACATTCTGTCATTGGACTATACTTGGGCTACATCTGGGTGATATTTGGGCTACATTTGGGCTCTTTTGTCTCTGGTGGCCATTTTGGGAGACTGCATGTCAGAATTTTTTAATGAAATAGAAGAGGATTTGAAAAGTCACTCAAAATGTGCCCTAATTTTTCTTTCTGCAGCACTAATAATACCTTCTATTGCATAATATACCCCCTCATTTTGTTCCTTTTTAAATTAAATGTCTTAAGAGTTACCACTTTATTCCCATCACGATGGCTCCAGGTGTGCTATACCTTTGTAATAAGTAGGACTGTTAGCGCTCTAGTTGTTCTTTAGAACACTCTGGGACATTCTGTCATTGGGCTATACTTGGGCTACATCTGGGTGATATTTGGGCTACATTTGGGCTCTTTTGTCTCTGGTGGCCATTTTGGGAGACTGCATGTCAGAATGTTTTAATGAAATAGAAAAGGATTTGAGAAGTCACTCAAAATGTGCCCTAATTTTTCATTCTGCAGCACTAATCATACTTTCTATGGCAAAATATACCCCCTCATGTTGTTTCTTTTTAAATTAAATATTTTAAGAGTTACCACTTTATTCCAATCAAGATGGCTTCAGGTGTGCCATACCTTTGTAATAAGTAGGACTGTTAGCGCTCTAGTTGTTCTTTAGAACACTCTGGGACATTCTGTCATTGGGCTATACTTGGGCTACATCTGGGTGATATTTGGGCTACATTTGGGCTCTTTTGTCTCTGGTGGCCATTTTGGGAGACTGCATGTCAGAATGTTTTAATGAAATAGAAAAGGATTTGAGAAGTCACTCAAAATGTGCCCTAATTTTTCATTCTGCAGCACTAATCATACTTTCTATGGCAAAATATACCCCCTCATGTTGTTTCTTTTTAAATTAAATGTTTTAAGAGTTACCACTTTATTCCAATCAAGATGGCTTCAGGTGTGCCATACCTTTGTAATAAGTAGGACTGTTAGCGCTCTAGTTGTTCTTTAGAACACTCTAGGAGGCTGCAGTAGAACACAAAGGAATCAACTGACAGTCTCTGTCCTTGTTGGATGTACATGTTTTACTGAGAATGTCAGACTTCATTTTCACATGACTGAGAAAGATAATGTGAATTTACAGAAAATATGCTTTCAGTTTAGCTTATAGATCCCCTTCCAAACCACTGTGGGAAAATCATGAGATATTAGTTTTCTTTCAAACAATATTCATGATATCACAGCAGAAGGTTTTTTCACATGGTAAAATCACCTTAGAACCCACCACAATTCCTAAAACGAGTATGGTACCATCAACAAATGATTTATAATGTAACTAAAGTCCTAAAACCCTCTATTAACTACAATGCTTTTTAATGAGGTGCTATCATGTATATTGGTCCCAAGATGGCTGCCAACACTTCTTGGATGAAGTGCTGACAGCCAATCAGATCAGATGTGTGGTTAGGCTCCGCCCAGATATATATCTTTTTTTGAACCTAAATTACTCAAAATCCACTGGAGCACATATATTGAGACCTAGCAAAGGCACATCGGGCTAACAGTCCCTACAATTTTGCCAAGTTTCGTGCAAATCCATTCAGCCGTTCGAGCTAAAAGTGAGGCCAACCGCCCTATGGAAATTAACATGGGAAAAACGCGTTTTGGGACCCCCCTTTTTTCTCGGCCCCCCCTTGATGAAACCCCCCCAAATTGTCAGGGGCTGCTCAGAAACAAAATGTTCCATTTTCCTGAAAATTTCAGCCAATTCCGTCCACAAACGCCAAAGTTATTAGACATAGAATTTTCAAAAATCCCATAGAGAAAAAATCCTAACTATATATACCTACTGGCGACCGCCAGTAGGTAATATATATATATATATATATATATATATATATATATATATATATATATAGATATATATATATATATATATATTACCTACTGGCGGTCGCCAGTAGGTATATATAGTTAGGATTTTTTCTCTATGGAACTTTTGAAGATTCTATGTCTAATAACTTTGGCGTTTGTGGACGGAATCGGCTGAAATTTTCAGGAAAATTGCACATTTTGTTTCTGAGCAGCCCCTGAAAATTTGGGGGGGTTCCGTCAAGGGGGGGCCGAGAAAAAAGGGGGGTCCCAAAACGCGTTTTTCCCATTCATTTTTCCATAGGGCCTTTGGCCTCACTTTTAGCTCGAACGACTGAATGGATTTACACGAAACCTGGCAAAATTGTAGGGACTGTTAGCCCGATGTGCCTTTGCTGGGTCTCAATATATGTGCTCCAGTGGATTTTGAGAAATTAACGTTTAAAAAAACAGATATATCTGTGACAGCGTCCTAGATAGCGCACCAGATTGCGTACTTTTCGCGTTACGGAGCTTTGCGTAGCGAAGCTGATTGGCTCTCCGGTGTCTGTCAACATTCTAAACAGTCCGGTGCGGCCGCCATCTTGTCTCTCGGTAGGATCGAGAGACAAGAGGAGGAGAAAAACGAAGGGGGAATTTAATGAAAGGGGGCAAGGTAGACTCCTCTTGACCCCCTAGGAATGATGTTGGGGTTATTAAAGGGTCCCGTGGGGCAAATAATTAAAATTTGATTTTTCGCGGTAGAAGCGCTTCTCGGTTCGCGAACCGGGCCGCAAACTGGTAGCGAAACGGGAATTCGCCATTTTGTGTTTCGATTTAATTAAATTACTAGGTATAAGGGGGTACGGGAGACGTATCCTGACCCCTTATGTTTTCTGAGGGTGGCTGAGGAGGCTCATATATGTTGATACATGTCTTCCAGCGGCTGTGCGTGAGCTTTTTTTTTTTTTTTTGCTGCGTGACGTCTGTTAACGTTCGATTCGATGGAAATCAGGAACTGTTGACCGCCATTTTGTCACTGCGAGTTAATATTTTGTTAAAAATAATTGTTTATTGATAAACATTGTTTGCGCCATCTTGCCTTTTTTGCAATGCCACACTTTTGTTGAGCACGGCAGCCATTTTAGATGCCTTGACCAGACCTACTCTCTGCACGCCGCCAATCCTCAGCATGGCTCCCCACCCTCGCAAGCATCTCCCTCACGCACTGGTCACCCCCGCTCTCTCTCTCATGCATGGGCCAGAAACCTCCTCCCATCTGCGCTGTTCGTGAGCGTTTTTTTTTTTTGCTGCGTGCACCCCCGCTCTCTCTCTCATGCATGGGCCAGAAACCTCCTCCCATCTGCGCTGTTCGTGCGCGTTTTTTTTTTTTTGCTGCTTGACGTCTGTTAACGTTCGATTTGATGGAAATCAGGAACTGTTGACCGCTATTTTGTCACTGCGATTAAATATTTTGATAAAAATAATTGGTATAAATTAATCCTTATTGATAAACATTGTCTGCGCCATCTTGCCTTTTTTGCAATGCCACACTTTTGTTGAGCACGGCAGCCATTTTAGATGCCTTGACCAGACCCACTCTCTGCACGCCGCTGATCCTCAGCATGGCTTCCCTCCCTCGCAAGCATCTCCCCCACGCACTGGTCACCCCCGCTCTCTCTCTCATGCATGGCCCAGAAACCTCCTCCCATCTGCGCTGTTCTTCTCTGAGAATCACACCCTGTGCCCGCCCGACACCTCCCTTTCACCCTATTCACTACCGCACCCTGTGACACTCCTCTTCCTCTGTGTCCGATTGTCCAGGCCGGTCCCAGGCTATCACCTAGTCCTGCAGGTGTAGTTTATGGCCCCAGCTGTAGAGAATCACTCCTCTTCAAAGGAGTTACAGTAGATCAAGGCCCCCACCAGATGAGATCCGTCACACCACACGCGTTCCTACTATCTGATAACCATCCTGTAGTGTGCTTGGGGAGGGGATTCTCACTGTGAGGGTGTGTGGGTCCGAGCCTGAAGCGGAAGATTCCAGGGATGCCTTTTTGTACATCAAAGTCTTCACAAATATGTGTCACATTAAAAATATATAGCACTCCAACAAAGTTGTAGGATTATAACACTTTAATAACTTATAAATATATA
The DNA here is from genome assembly GCF_964263255.1 of Lissotriton vulgaris. Taxonomy (NCBI): domain Eukaryota; kingdom Metazoa; phylum Chordata; class Amphibia; order Caudata; family Salamandridae; genus Lissotriton; species Lissotriton vulgaris. Next base: position 305,599 of record NW_028245479.1, on the reverse strand, counting down.
CAACGGAACAAAAACAGTAAATACATTTAAAAAAATTTTTAAAAAAGAAGCAACAATGGTCAGTAGCTGTGTTTTGTGCGAATAGTCCCAAGGCAGCACAACGTGCTGAGTTCTGGACAGCACCCAGGTGATGTTACCTGGGTGCCGCACTGGTTTTTGGTATCCTACAATGCAGCTCTGAAAAACGGTGTGGGGCGTCCCGGGTGGTGCGGGGGGAGGCCTCGTCAGTAGCGGTCTGTTGTGCGAATAGTCCCAAGGCAGCAGAACGCGCTGAGATGTGGATGGCAACCAGGTGATGTCCAGTAAGTTGCCGCACTGGTTTTGGCATCCTACAATGCTGCTCTGAAAAACGGCGTGGGGCGCCCCGGTGGGGGGGGAGGTGGCGTGAACGGGCCTCCCCAGGTGGAGGCTCGTCTGCTGTACTGGGGCGCCCCTTTACCGTTTCAGTTGCCATTCTGCCCGCTTTTGCTACACTGTGCCTCATCCTCCATTCAGCTGGTTATCTCCCGCTCTTGCGGCTACAGCGTCTCGCTCGCCATGTAGTTGAGTTGCGCCCACTCTTGCGGTGCAGCGATAGGCGGCTGCTACAGGACTCTTAAAATGGCGGACGGCTCTTCGGATTTGGTCCTGGTCCACTAAAATGGCCCTGGGACACCTTGGAACTCGGATGTCCCCTGAGCCTTGAAGATTTTACAAAAGTCTTGAGGGCCCCCCACTTATGCAGGCTTCCGGTGGGGAGCGGCTGCCATGATTGTTCACGGAATGACCACGACGGAGCCACGAGATGGTGGTGCTCTCATGCTGACGCCAGCTTCAGTCTGAAACATCCAGAAACAAGGTGGGGCTTTCATCGTTTGGGAAAAAAAAATGTTTTAATCCAATGAAAAGTGTTATTTTTAGGTCATATGATCAAGCCTTCTATCATTAGGAAACCAAAAGTAAAATGAACCAATGAAAAGTTTTATAAACAAGTCACATGACCTGTTATGCTTACGTTACGCGCTGGTATAAAAAGCGTAGAAAATCCGTTGGCACTTGAGGCGGCGTCAGTAGCGGACCGATGTGCGAATAGGCCGAAGGCAGCACAACGTGCCAAGATCCGGATGGCACCGAGGTGGTGTTCAGCAAGTTGCCGCACTGGTGTGGCCATCCTACAATGCTGCGCCGAAAGTCGGCGTGGGGCGCCCCGTTGGCCTGTGAGGTCGCGTCAGTCAGTGGGGGCTGTTTGAGAAAGCAATGTGATGCTGTGCGTCGCCCCCAAGATGGAGGCTCCTCGGCTGTAGTGGGGCGCCCCTTGGTGTTTCACTCTCTATCCAGCTGAGTTGCGTCCGCACTTGCGGCTACAGTAGACCGAAGGCAGCACAACGCGCAGCACAACGCGCCGAGATCTGGATGGCACCGAGGTGGTGTCCAGCAAGTTGCCGCACTGGTGTGGCCATCCTACAATGCTGCGCCGAAAGTCGGCGTGGGGTGCCCCGTTGGCTTATGAGGTGGTGTCAGTAGCGGACCGATGTGTGAATAGGTCGGAACCAGCACAAGGCGTCAAGATCCGGATGGCAAGTCCTGGATGTTGGGTGCCATAGTTGAGAGCCAAGATCCGGATGGCAAGTCCTGGCTTGTAACACTGTCTGAAGCTTATTTGCACCTGCTGCAGCTTCACTATTGGCCTGGTGTGGCCAAAGATCGCCCATGACATAGGCGGCCGGCTCCCATGGTCCGGCAGAACTTTTTTCCTTTTCCTTTCTGCATCTTGTCCCACAATCCGTTTGACCTGAAGACACGACCAGGTCCCTGAATGTGTGCAGGGGGACGCTATTGATTGAATCAAAATGGCGGCTTCACACAAAGCTGACTCAAGCGTTGCTGGTGATGCTATACAGACAAAAAATGGTTTTCAGTTTGTACATTCTTCAGGATTTTTCCATCCAAGTCTGCTTGAGAGTTTGTAGAACAATGGCTTCAGATCTTGCCCTCCCCTCTTTTGACTGTTGGTTCTTGTTGCCTATCTCTTCTGTTGTCATTTAACTGAACCTTTTTTGACTGCCGAAAGGGGTTCTGGTCCGACCGCTGGTTGGTGGAGACATTTTGACTATATCCTGGACCTGCCCGGCCTCGCCCAAAATGGCGCCGGTATAAATGGGACTCGTAACTCCTTGTTGTGTACTGGTTGAACAACCTTGATATCACGAGATACGTATGCAGTTTTGAAGCACATGGCGGGCGGGGACGAGAATTGATTGAATATTTCGACATCCTTATTGATATTAAGTTCTGATGTGTTATTGATTACTGAACTATTGTAAGTTCGAATTAACGTCACCCATGGTACTTGCCCGCAAATGTATATCTAGAAAATGTTATTGTTAGTGGCCCGGTTGTATTTTAATTACAAAATGTACGTCCACCGATTCCGCAACTGTTAGACACCTTAGTTCCTGCAACCTAATGGCCCGCTCGTTACGTTCCTCTACAGTGTAAATGTTTCCTCATCATATACGTTTCCAGTTTGCTCCGTGGCTGGCCCACGTGGTTATAGGCCCGTATTTGTATACTGACATTTTCACAATAAAGGTTTTTAAAACAAAACATGGTAGTAGTATTTACATTGGTAAAGTTTTTTATTTTAGTCACTGTTTTCGAATCAGTAAAAGGCAAGTGAAATAAAGCAGTCCAATTACATGACGGATAAAAGGTATAATACGCAGGAACGCAGTAAAGATAAATGGTCAAGGGCTGTTGTGTTTTCTACTCCTGCAACATAAAGTGATCGATAAGAATCTGATATTCAGGCGTATCGGCGACTAAGACAGCAGGCCGAGCATCTTTTGCTCAACGGCTCCGTCATGGGACGAAGAAACGCCCTTTTGCTAGAAAAAGGAATATATTTTACTTGCAGGACAGTTGTAAATTTTCCGGGAAAGTACATTAGCCTGGAACATTATAACATATATGTTTAAGAAAAAATAATGTTCGAAAGCAATAAAAAGCGTAATTTTTAGGTCATATGACCAAGCCTTTCATCATTAGAATAACAAAAGTAAAATGAACCAATGAAAAGTTTTATAAACAAGTCACATGACCTGTTATGCTTACGTTACGCGCCGCGCCCCGGATCGCTTCCGGGAAGCTGCGCTTCGCGCACCGGAGCACTTCCGGGTGCGCTAACGCGACGTGTCATATAACGCATTACGCAACAACGTAGGTCCAGAATATAGTCAAAATGTCTCCACCAACCAGCGGTCGGAACACAACCCCTTTCAGTAGTCTAAAAAGTTCTGTTAAATGACAACAGAAGGGACAGACAGCAAGAACCATCAGTCAAAGAGGGGAGGGCAAGTTCTTCCCTACCGGATCACGTTGGGGCGCTACCGGAACTGATCGAATTGGTAGTCTACAGTGTTTCTGGATGTTTCAGACTGAAGCTGGCGTCAGCATGAGAGCACCACCATATCGTAGCTCAGTCGTGGCCATTCCACGAGCAATCATGGCAGCCGCTCCCCACCAGAAGCCTGCGGGAGTCGGGGGCCCCCAAGACTTTTGTAGAATCTTCAAGGCTCAGGGGACGCTTTCGAGAATGGGGCCCAAGTCCTAGCAGACAAGCGTCCGAGTTCCAAGGTGTCCCAGGGCCATTTTAGTGGATCACGCCCAAATCTGAAGAGCCGGCCGCCATTTTGAGAGTCTTGTGGCAGCCGCCTATCACTGCAATGAAAGAGCGGGAGCAACTCTACTACATGGTGAGCGAGATGCTGTAGTCGCAAGAGCGGGCGGTAAACAGCTGAATGGCGGAAGAGGCACAGTGTAGCAAAAGCGGGTGGAATGGTAACTGAAACGGTAAAGGGGCGCCCCACTACAGCGTGTCTTCAGGTCAAACGGATTGTGGGACAAGGTCCAGAATGGAAGAGTCATCAAAAGGCAAAAAGTTCCGCCGGACCCCGGGAGCCGGCCGCCTATGTCGGGGGCGATCTTAGGCCACACCAGGGCAACAAGACTTGGGGAGGGGGCAGGAGCCAAGCGCCCCCTCCCAGTCCGCGCCACCACATCGTATGTTGAAAATCTGAAGCCATCGTTCTACAAACTCTCAACCAGCCTTGGATGGAAAAATCTTGATGAATGTACAAACTGAAAACCAGTTTCTGTCTGCATAGCATCAGCAGCAAAGCTTGCTATCAGAGTTTATGAGTTTCATGCTCGATCGATTGAGCTAGCCGGATCGGGCAACTAAAAGTATAAAATAGTTATGTAAATAGTTATTTAATAAAATGTTTTACCCTGTTACTTTGCTGGTGTGTTGTATATATTTATAATATTTGCATAGGGTTTGTCGTTATTTTGGGTGGGGTGGGTGGCTGAGCCGAGCTGTATTGCAGCCATCATCGTGTGGAGCTCAGTTCATCTCACTAGTTTCGTATTTCTCATGAGGGGTTGTTCTTAATGTTTCTATTTTAGCTAGGTCAAAAAGAGATCCCATTAGTGGCCTACTGATTTTGCTCGATTCCTTTTGTTTTTTAAAACGATTTTTCACTATCTGCAAAGACTAAACAGAGTATTGCAACTCTGTGCTTGTTTGTAAATAGAGAATGAACCAAAGAGAACCAATTCTAAAACAGTAAATGCTTGGATAACAATCAATCAAATGGAGAGAGAAGCAGACACGACGGATTAGAACGGGGGCATAGGCCTGCGTTAACTACCCTTCACTATCTGCAAAGAGAGAGTACTGCTAAGAGAAAAGAGGGGGGGGAGGGGGGCAGCGTTCAAAGTACATCAGCGTGCATAAATACGAAAATGTTTTTACTTATCACGTACTTCACATTTGACAGCTTTTGATATTTGCTATTAAAAAACCATTGAAATTCACTGAATAAACCATAGGTTTTAGGCCATATATAGTTACGGATTAGCATTTACAAAACCTTAATTTACTCGCACAAAACCATAGAAATTCGCATATATAGTTAGATGCAATAACTATATATCGCGCACCCGCAATCCACTGCTGATGATGTCACATATTACATCATTAATGACATGGTCAGTGACATCACTGATGACATCACTGATGACATCATCCAGTGACTGTATGTTTCTGTAAAGTTAAAATATGTCTTACATATTGAAGAATGAGTGGATGTATAAGTGTCTGGATGAAGGATTTAGTAGGTGCATGACTGACTGTATGAGTAAATGATTAAATGTGTCTCACTGAGTGCATGGGTTAGTGACTAAACTGTCTTAATTTGTGCATCATTATATCTGTTGTTCCATGAAGTGCTGCATATGTTAATCAGTAGCTATATGAGTAACTATATGGGTTATTGATTGGTTGCCTAAGTATTTCTATGGGAGAGTAAGTGTGTGTGTGGGGGTGGCTGGGAGGTGTGTGACTCTGTGTATACATGTGTGAACAGTTGATTCACTCGATCTATGGGTTCAAAACTGCATGTTGAAACAGCTGTATGGGTGGTTGACTGTGTACGAGTGTATTAGTGAGTGAATGGATATCTCAGTGCTACATGTCAAAGTAAGTAAATATGTAAAACACAGTACATGTGAGAGTTCACATATATAAATTACTGTGTATAAGAGCCAGTGAATGTGTGAGTGGCTGAATGGATCATTGAAAACTTGTATCAGGAATTGTATAAGGGAGTAAATATGTGTTAGTATATGTTTGAATAAATAAGGTGTGTATAACTGTATAGTTGAGGAAATGGAGGAGTGACTGATTCTTTTCATGACTGACTAGATGTATGAGTAACTCCATGGATGAGTGACAATCTGTGAGTGTCGGTTTACACTGAGTGTATCTAAGGTTATATTAGATTCTGAAGAGGTTCATCGTATTATCACATGAATGATATCATCAGTGATGTGATCAGTAATGTCAAATGAGATGTTATCAGTGATATCATCAGTGATGACATTTGAGATGTCATCAGTGATGTCATCAGTGATGTCATTTGAGATGTCATCAGTGATGTCATTTGAGATGTCATCAGTGATGTCATCAGTGATGTCACTGACCATGTCATTAATGATGTAATATGTGACATCATCAGCAGTGGATTGCGGGTGCGCAATATATAGTTATTGCATCTAACTATATATGCGAATTTCTATGGTTATGTGCGAGTAAATTAAGGTTTTGTAAATGCTAATCCCTAACTATATATGGCCTAAAACCTATGGTTTTTTCAGTGAATATATATATATATATATATATATATATATATATATATATATATATATATATATATATATATATATATATATATATATATATTCACTGAAAAAAACATAGGTTTCAGGCACATTATAGTTAGAAATTAGCATTTAAAAAACCTTAGAAATTCACTGAAAAAACCATAGGTACCTCCAGTATGTGACAGAGAGCTACCTCTAGCTGTGATTCTAAAAGGTGCATCATGTGTGAATACCTTTTATAAACATCATCAGTAACTCGTTCTGTTACGAGAAGGACCTATGCAATAAGGCAGCATCTTGCATATCGCTCAACATGCATTATTTATGTGATTCAGTGCCAACGGCAAAGCTATAAAAAACTATATGTATGCCAAACAGTGAATGACCTCCGTACACGATTCAGGAACCACAAATCAGCAATAATTAATGAGAAAATTGACCAGCCTGTAGCCAATCATTTTAATCTTGTGGATCATTTACTATCAGGTTTGAAGATTTTCCCAGTGGAACATGTCTTAAAGGAAGAACTACTGGACTGCATTCTTTCCACATTCCAAATGGAATCTTCACTCATGATGCTTTTTGAAAATTCAGCTGTGTCATCTGTGCAGCTACTGAGCAAACCATCTTGTACTACCTGAGGAAGACGGAAGCAGAAACGTTGTAGTGGAAATATATTTTTGTTCATTGGTGACTATCTGTTTGAGTCACTTCTTTCTTGGTCATAATATATATATATATATATATATATATATATATATATATATATATATATATATTCCAAAAATCCTGAACAGCCTTGCGCATACGCCTCAATCGCACATGCAGCGTGGAAACAGGACACGGACCCAAATTCTTCTTCTTAGGTTATTTTATTTAGCCAAAAGTCAAAAGACGTTTTTCGCGGCTCCTGCCGCTTGTTCACTCGACAATGTAATGGCCAATGAGAAGCTTTTTTAAAGTGCAAGTGCTCATTTCAAACCCATCACATGACATTTCATTCAATGGAAATAGAAAACATACTGCCTTTCGAATTATATCGATGTTTGTTTACATTCCATATTCTGGATTTCCCATTTCAGTGCAGATACGCAAACATACAAATATACAGTTTTAAAATTTATGACATAAAATATATCGGTAAAATACCTTTTCGACATATTTACATTTTCAACTGTATAATTATAAGTTTTGACCAATATCGGTATAATACCCATTGTCAAACTATACACTTAGCTATGTGTGCAAAATTGGCAAGTTAAAGGGGCGATTATGGTAAGATACCATTTTAGTATGTTCACAATTCCATTGAGATAGTTCAAAAACATAAATAATAACAAAATACAATAATGACAACCCCTAAAGTGCAAGTGTCTGAATACTAAGACTCATTTTGTGCAAAATTAAATAATAAGTAACAATAAAAAAAGTATATGTAACAATAAAATTCAATTGATATACATGTATACAGCATCATATTTTATCATTATGTTTATGTATTGCTGTATATTATATACGACCAATTTAAACCTCCAAACCACTTTGTAGATTCCCTGTGTTTGGATATCTCTCACACATTCAATATCTTTACCAGTCACATTAAATTCAACTAATGTCATAAATTAATTAATTCATATATCAGACATCCAAAAAATGAGAATTAACATGTCTATTAACATCAATATAATAAATAAATACTATATACAAGTTAAAATTGGCATATCGGTTTCTCATCTTAAAATATATGTTTAAATATATAATATAATAAATACTCTTATATATTAAAAAAGTTTCCTTTAATTTATGGGTGACATGTTTATCTCATAATAGGTGGTAAATCGTCTTTTTTCATTCTTGTCATCATCCTTTCAATTTTGTCTTAAATGTTGGTTTATTCTAAACATTTATGTATGTCACTGACCATGTCATGAGTGACGTAATATGTGACGTCATCAGCAGTGCATTGCAGGCGCGCAAGTTATAGTGAGTCCAACTAACTATAACTATACCGTGGGAATTTCAATGGTTTTATGTCAGTAAAATTTCCAGCTAACTATAACTGGTGTCAAACCTATGGTTTTTTCAGTGAATTTAATAGGTTTTTTAAATGCTAATTCCTAACTATAACTGGTGTGAAACCTGTGGTTTTTTCTGTGAATTTCATAGGTTTTGTAAATGCTAATTCCTAACTATATATAGTGCCTCAAACCTATGTTTTTTTCAGTGAATTTCAAAGGTTTTTTAATAGCAAATTTATTTTGCTATCAAATATATTTTTTATAATGAATCATACATTGTATATTTATGTAATACTATTTTTTTATGTATATTCTTCATTTTTTTTTTATTTGTTTGCCCTGGAGCGCTCCTGGTGCGCGTATAGGTGTGCGCACCGGAAAGCGCAGTCTGCGGCGCGCCCCGGTGCGCGTACCGGTGAGCGTCCCGTTTGCGCTATTGCCGCGAATGAAAACATCATCGTGACGTATCGCGTAGCCGCGTCCGCGTGATACGCACGGCGTAAGCGCACCCGGAAGCACCCGAGCGCATACGATATAAGCGCGAAATATAGTTAGTACAACTAACCCTGACCACTTCACTGTCCTCGCCGAAGGAGCTCTTTAAAACCGTTGACTCCTTAGTCAACTTGAAAGCCCCTGATCCTGTTATTCCCTCGCAGGACCTATGTGACAGGATAGCCTCCTTTTTCCACACTAAAATACAGGATATCCACTTGGCTCTTGAGGAACAAAGAGTTTGCGTCAGTGAGTCCATCACTCGGGTTGAGATGAATATGACTACTACAGACATCTCCCCACGGTACACCTTGGACTCCTTTCCTCCGCTGGCCTTACAAGATCTGGAGATCCTGCTCAATAAGATCAATTCTGGCTCTCCCCTGGATACCTGCCCACTGAAAATCATCAAGCAGTGTAGGGAGACTTTCTTACCACCTCTGCTAGAAATAATGAATCTAGCCATCAGGGATGGCATTTTCCCTATGGAGTGGAAGAAGGCGGTAGTGAAACCCCTGTTAAAAAAGGCCTCCCTTGACCCAGAGGTCCTAAAAAACTTTCGTCCCATCTCGCTGCTTCCTGCCCCAGCGAAGATGCTTGAGGCACATCTCAACAAGCACCTTGCTATCTTTGTGGAAAGCTCGGGATGCTTGGACCCCTCCCAGCATGGATTTAGGAGGGAACATAGCACCGAGTCAGCCCTCACCATCGTGCTTGATAAGATCCGCACGACATTAGATGGGGGCCAGACCACCCTCCTGGTCCTACTAGATCTAACAGCGGCTTTCGATACCCTCTCCCTCTCAGTGCTTACATCTCGCCTGAGGGAGGTGGGGGTGAAGGGTGCTGCCTTGGATCTCTTGACCTCTTTCCTAATTGGGAGGGAACAAAGAGTCAAGCTGGGGGAGTTCCTATCTCCATCCCGACCAGTGCTGTGTGGGGTCCCCCAAGGGTAGGCGCTTAGTCCGACCCTTTTCAACATCTATGTGACCCCACTAGCCAGGCTAATAAGATCTTTCGGGATGGAGGTAGTGTCCTATGCAGATGACACCCAAATACTCGTCTCTCTCCCCCATTCAGATGTGCTTACCGCCTCCAAGTTTAGATCTTGTATGGAGGCGGTCGGTCACTGGATGATTCAGAACTCTCTTAAACTGAATGGGGAGAAGACTGAGGTGTTGGTGTTCGGCGGGGAACAAAACATCTGGTCAGCAAACTGGTGGCCTGACTCACTAGGAATATGTCCCTCCCCCACATCATCTGTTAAGAACCTTGGGGTGATGATAGATCCAGCCCTTGATATGGGCAGTCAGGTAAGCAGAACGGTTTCTACCTGCTGGGGCTTGATTCACACCCTGCGAAGGATCAGGAAATATATTTCCTTGCAAGCTAGAAAGCAAATAGCTGTCGCACTCATTGGCTCCCGTCTGGACTACTGTAATGCGCTGTATGCTGGGCTAAACCGGAGCCACCTACAGCGCTTACAGGTGGTCCAAAACGCCATAGCCAGATTTGTCCTGGATATTCCCAGACGCTCCTCAGCCACTGCGGCCAGGAAAACGCTGCATTGGCTACCGGTAGAATTTCGAATCCGGTTCAAAGTCCTTTGCATGACTTACAGAGCCATCGCTCAAAACAGCGACACTGGTATTGGGTCTATCATCTCCCATTACACTCCCGGTAGGAACTTGCGCTCCTCCGGGAAATTGCTTTTGACAGCCCCCGCGTACGAAGAGCTAAATGGGGTGGCAAGGCTTTTTCCACGCTAGCCCCCAAGTGGTGGAATGATCTTCCTCTTGACCTGAGATCCCTTCCATCTTTACATAAATTCCGCAATGCCCTAAAAACTCGTCTCTTCCGACAAGCCTATATGTAAGGACGTCTGTTTTAATTCTGATTGTATTGTTAGGCGCCTTGACACCTGCGGGTTATTGTTTTGCGCATTATAAATTTCTATCATCTTCTATCTATATAGGAGCAATTCCAATGGTTTTGTATGACTGAAATGTCCAGCTAACTATAACACCTCTAAAACGTATAGTTTTTTGAGTGAATTTTAAAGGTTTTTAAAATGCTAATTCCTAACTATATAAGGCCTGAAACCTATGGTTTTTTCAGTGAATTTCAAAGGTTTTTTAAATGCTAATTCCTAACTATATAAGGCCTGAAACCTATGGTTTTTTCAGTGAATTTGCAAGGTTTTTTAAATGCTAATTCCAAACTCTATAAGGCCTGAAACCTATGTTTTTTTCAGTGAATTTCAAAGGTTTTTTTAATGCTAATTCCTATCTATATAAGACCTGAAAGCCAACCAGGAATCTCCAGTATGCGCCAGGGGACTGCATTGTAGAGAGGTGTAATGAGGCCACGCCCCTTTTTACACCTCTCTGCAACGCAGCCCCCGTGCATGTTTGAAGAGGGGGAACTAATTCCCCTTGCATACTGGGGGCCAACTAGCCCACCTGGAACCTCCAGTATGCGCCAGGGGGCTGCATTGCAGAGGTGTAATGAGGCTATGCTCCTTGTTACACCTCTCTGCAACGCAGCCCCCTGCCGCGTTTGCAGAGGGAGAACTAATTCCCCTTGCATACTGGGGGTCCTTGGGGGCCAACTAGCCCACCAGGAGACTCCAGTATGCGCCAGGGGGCTGCATTGCAGATAGGTGTAATGAGGCCACGCCCTTTTTTACACCTCTCTGCAACGCAACCCCCGTGCATGTTTGAAGAGGGGGAACTAATTCCCCTTGCATACTAGGGGTCCCTGGGGGCCAACTAGCCCACCTGGAACCTCCAGTATCAAAAGTCAAAAAAAGATTTTATTTGTGATGGTACTCGACAGAGGACCACAAATATTACATTTTATACATTCAAAATAAAAATTTCATTATTTTATCAATATAAAGATAAAAAAGATTTTAAAAATGTATACAGATTATAGCAAACAAATTCATTTGGAGGCTGCTTGCACAGTACTATAAGTTCTCTCACCATTGTAATTCTACATGAACGGTAGATTGGGAAGAGATATCTTGCACGAGCTGTGATAACATTGGGATTTGGACACACAAATAATAAATGCTCTAAATTCTGAACGCCCCCTTCACACAATGTACATTTTGGCGATCCTCCAGGGAGCCTTCTAGATGTATACGCTAGTACAGGTAGGATGCCCAGCCGAAGCATAGTGATCGCCCTTCTTGCACCATGCGTCAAAGTAAACCCGATATAAGGCTGGTTTTGTTTATATTCCATTAGGTCTGCAAGGGGTTTATAAGTTGATAGTTTACTACAATGTTCGCAATCCAGTTCATAGCTTAATTTGGGGGTAAAGCATTTTAGGAACAGTTTTATTTGCGCTGTTGACCAGGTGAGCAGTATGTCAGGGCTAATTTTTGCCATTCGAAAAACAACAGTCATATTCTCAAGAAAGGTTTGCTTTTTGGCCTCCAACCCAAAAGTCTCTTTTTTTAGTAGTGATCTAAGAGTATTCTCTTTTGCGTGCAGTAAGTTGTAGGCCCACCTAATTACGTTAGCCACAGCTGTAGCATAAGAGCTTGTGATCGATAGTTCTAATCTCAGTGCTTGAACAGGTACAGAGTCTGAGACCTTCATGATCCTTCTTAGTATTTTTCCTTCCTTGCGATCCATGAAGACCCATTGCTTTATAGGGATGTACTCCATTGCATATGCTAATACAGGCGGTATTTTTACTCTGTATATTTTTAACATTGCGGAAAAATGCCTGTTCCCAGTTGGACTGTAAAGTCTTGAGTGGGCCGCGGCATGTAATTCGGATTTCCTTTGTAGATTTTTTATCTGTTTTGTATTTGTTAAATTCTTCGAAAGGATCCTGCCAAGATAGGGATATTCATTAACCTCTTCTATCTTTACTCCTCCAAGCCTCCAGCTGTATTTAGCGCTTTGTTTCCTCCCCGAGAAAGCTACCACTTTAGTTTTCTTTATATTTGGAATTAAGAAGTTTTCTTTGGAATATTTGTGCAAGATATCTAATGATCTTTGTAGTCCGAAGGGAGTGAGGTCTAACAACACTATGTCATCAGCATAGAGCAATGCATGTATGCTTTGCTTGGCAATTTTAGGAGGCAAACTAGAGCCCAATTGCAGCTGGTATGGCAAGTCACTTAAATAAAGGGAAAATAAGATCGGGGCTAGAAGGCACCCTTGTTTTAGTCCATTATCTGTTTTAATTATTTTTGTTAGGCCTTTTTCTCCCCCCATTTGGATTTGACACCAAGTATTAGTATGAAGGTTTATTATGGTTTGCAGCAGTTGTTCCTGAATTCCGAGCCTCCTTAATTTTCTCCATAGTGTTGGCCGATCTACACGATCGAACGCCGTAGAATAGTCTATGAATGCTGCATATACAACCTGGGTTTTCTGTGTTACATACTTATCTAGAGTAGCATGAATGATCGCGATGTTGTCTGTCACAGAATGTTTAGGTCTAAAACCTGCTTGAAACATGGGTGTTATACCCGACGAAAATGCCCAATCTTTCAAGCGATCTAGTACTTCTGCTGCAAATATTTTTCCTACAGCGTCCATGAGTGCTATTTGACGGTAGTTCCCTGCTAGGATCCTACTCCCCTTTTTGTGTATGGGGATGATGATGCTCCCCTGCCATGATTTAGGTACTTGACCGATGTTTATTATATGGTTAAAGAGAGGGCAAAGCAACTGGCTCCACTCCTTTGGGGCCGCTTGCAACACTTTGATCGGGATCTGATCAGGACCAGAGGCACCTGTGCTTCTTGCTTTACGAATGATCGTTTCAACGGATATGACTGTGGTTTTAGTTATTGGAGGATTATCTTTTTCTAAAATGTCCTTGCTAATTTCATCTGGTTTTAATAGATTTGCTTTGTAAAGATCAGACAGATAAGTTTCCCAATCATTCGGTGGGACCGGTATAGTTTGCAATTTCTTTTTTGATCCAGTTATTTTTGCAATTAAGAACCAATATTTGCGCTGGTTATATTTTTTCGCTGCTATTTGAATGTCAACCCAATTGCGATCTTGCAGTGCTTTTTTATTACTTTGATTCTCACGTCTCAATTGGTTTTTTAGTTTATTTATTTCCTGTTTCGTAGATGGTGAAGAGTTCACGTATTGGGCACGAATAAGTTTATTGAGTTTTTTCTTTGTTGCAGAGTTCTGGGAAATGTGTTTTTTTTATCTTTCCTCTTGCTATTACCGTCTGTACCCTTTTGTAACACGTTTAAAATGAAATTTTTGATATCCTTAATGATGAGTTCAAAATTTTCTAATGGATTATCCGAATATATTTTTGCTAGGAATTGAGAGTGTTCAATCAATCTTGAGATTTTGTCCAGAGTCGAAGAATTCCAAAATATGCGTCTCTGTTCACTTTTTATCATTATTGTACTTTTATGGTATATGATATGACAGGCTGGGGAAGATTTGGATATCCAGTCTGTAGTTAAATGCATTAGTGCATGATCACTCTCTTGAGTAAACTGGGTGTGCAAGTGCGTAACTGTGTGCAGAAGGTCTATACTACTAATGATGTAGTCTATAATGGAGAGGGTTCCATTACCCCGTCTTGTGTAGTTTGCCGGGATATCCCCTTCCATATTGCCGTTCAGTATTACCCCATTTAAGTTCGGCAGCACTGTTAGTAACAATTTTCCTCTTTTATCAGTTTGTATACCTTTGGGAAAGAGTGGAGTTGTTATTTCCATTGATTCTTCTATGTATAATTTTGCCCACTTGTTGATTTCAGAATTAGAAATGTTGCCATTGAAATCTCCCACGATTAAGTAAGACAAATAGAGTTGGTCTTCTATTATCTTCGTTATGTTTTCCATAATGTTTAAGAATATATTATCAAGTTTTTTGCTTGGAGGGGCGTATACATTGAAGAGTAGGATTGCCTTTTGGGGAGATGTACTATGTGTTTTTATAGTGATTTTGATACACTGTAAATTATCTAGTTTTGTATCTACTATTTCCTGCGCCCACGAGTGTTCTTCCCTCAGTAAAATGGCCAAACCACCTTTTACGTGACCACGTTTGGTAGGTATTGCTGGGATATCATAGACATAGTAGCCTTTATGGAAAAATGATTCAGTCGCCCAGGTTTCTTGTAGTATCAGGATATCCGGCTGGTTACTCGTGGCTTCAAATAGTTTGTTCTTAGTTCTACCAGCGATATTCCAGGATGTTATTTTTAATCCGGTGCTAAACAGGATGTCGTAGAGTGGTCGTAACTTTGTTGCTGTTCAAAGTCTCCGAGACCCAAGACCAGGACTTTATGCTATTGTTTTTTTCAATTTCTTTTGTGTCATGGTACCAGACTGCCCTTTGTCCTTTGTCCACCTGAATTTTTAGGGTATTTTTTCCTACAGAGTTTGTTCCTAAGTACATAGTTCCAGACTGAGTCTTCAGTTTCGTCAAAATTTCTATGAAGTCTATTGACGTGTGTGTTGGAAATTAATCGTATTTGATCCTTGTAGGTTATTGAAATTTTATTGACCATTGGTTCTGCTCTTTCAACTACGTCATATCCATGTTTATGTAATATCTCCTTATCATTGAGTATGATCCCTGGAAGAACTGATGACCAGAATGTTACCGACACTAATTTAATATTGTCTTTTTTGGGAAAGATCACTAAATCAAGTTCATTGCTGGTCAGTGATTGTAAAGACCTTATATGATGTAGAAGATTAATGATCCTTCCTCTATTAAGTGGGGCTGAGTCAGTAGGAAAAAGTTCCTCAAATTGCAGAGTTTTGGAGTATGACTCTACGCCCTTTTGTATGTATCTAGTGATATCTTCACTTGGATTTGTATTTCCTTGACCTGTTTGTACAGAGGGTCTGATTGGAACAAACTCTTCTGCTCTTGGATCCAAATGTTGTAACTTTTCTTCGAAATTTCTGTTATTGATTATCGACTTTTCGATAGTTTGAGGCTTTACGTTATCATCGAGTTGTTGTTCTTGAGATTTATAAGTAATCGTAGGTTTTTGGAATTTTAGTTTACGGGTTTTCTTTTTTTGAATCCTTCTTACTGGTTTTTTCCTTCTTCTTTTTCCTCCTTCTTGATCGTGTTCCATTTTTTTATTAACTGTTATTTCTCCTTTTTCGTCACTTGGAATATTTTTAGTGCCAGTTTCCTGAGTATCTTGTACAGAATCATTTTTGTGTTTTTCTGTTGTACTTGTTTTTGAAAAAATTGGGTATTGTTTTACTTTTTGTTGAGGTTTTTCTTTAAATAATTTTTTTAAAGAATATATTACTGAATCATTTTGGATATCCAACTTCAGGTTTTGTTGTGGTTGGATTTCTGTTGTCTGAGTACCAAAGTCACATTTTGTTTTCTCCTGATCGTTGTTGTTTTCGTTCAAAATTACCTTTTGCTCATAATTAATTTTAGTTATCAGGTTACTTATCTCTGCTTCAGAGGGATCTTTTTTCCTTTTTTTCTTCAACTAGATGTTTTAATATCCCAATTTGAACGTCCAAAGTTTGGTCAGAATTTTCTAGGATATTTCCTAGAAATGAGAGAACTGATTCCAATATTTCCTGAAGCGAAAAAAGGGCCTTTGACATAGGTGTAGCTGTATTGATGATATTATTGTTTTTAAAGTTGAAAGGGTCCAATGAAGAATTGAGTGTGGGAACTTGAGGAGACGCTTCTTTCGAGTGGCTGTTGGTTGGCCCAAGTTCTGACTTTCGTTCCATTAAGTTAGATTTATTAGTACATATTTCCTCAGGTAGCAATGAACTGTCACTGCTTTTTATAGGAGTAGAAGTTTTTAGATGAATCGCCTCATGAACCGAGGATTGTGGGTCTTTTAGAGAGCAAAATAGTTTATTACTTGAATCATAATCCAGGTGACACGATGTTTGTTGTAGTTGAAGTTTCATTGGGGTACTTTCTGTTGGCCTAGTAGTTGCCGGTGAGTTCAAAGTAATATCTTTTTCTGGTTTATATGACTCTAGTTCTTCTTTAGTTGTAAGGGCGGAGAAATATGTACTAATTGCCGGGGTGTGAGTTATACGGCCATGCTTTATAGCTTTATCTGTGGATTTGCGCACTGCATTCTCGGTACCCATTCTTTTCATAAATATTGTGCGGGATCGCAGTTTTTTGAATCCCATTTCTTGTCCGATTGTTGGTCTAATTTAATTACTAGGTAGCTAGTTACGCCAAGAATCAAGTTTTTGATGTTGCTTTTTGGGAGGTTCCTGGCGTTCCTCTTCCACCCTTCACTTTACTTGCGATGTCTTTAATGAGTCTATTTTGGTTATGGTCGATTATTTACTGGTGACAACCTTAATTTCAAGTATCCACAATAATTTATGAGATTTGTGTGTAGAAGGTAAGTGGGGTGGCCCGTCCCGTCCTCGTGCGTCCCCGGACGGCCACAGACGGCCCGCCCTTTGCCCGGGCTTCGCCCGGCGTCCCGCGACGCTGGAGTAATGATGTAATTATATACTTGTAGGTGGTGGGCGTGTCCGTGGGCGGGAGCGCCGGGGGAAGAGGAACCAGCTGGGCTACCTGAAGGATGCTGGTCCTCGCAGTCCCCCGGCTCGCTAAATGTTTTACTTCCAAGCCTCAACCCGTGGGTCTCAAGCTGGGAGCGTGTCACCGGCCCTGCCGATTGCAGGGCTCGCTCACACCAGCGAGTCCTCGTGGAGGGGATGCTTAGGAGACAAGCGAGAAGGATTGCAAGACGTTCTTTCACTCCGTTGGTGTGCAAACAAACAGCGCAGTTCCTCTCAATCTGGTGAGTGGCGCCCGCGAAGCCGGGGTCACGAAAGATATGCAAAGTAGGTGGTGGGCGTGTCCGTGGGCGGGAGCGCCGGGGGAAGAGGAACCAGCTGGGCTACCTGAAGGATGCTGGTCCTCGCAGTCCCCCGGCTCGCTAAAAGTTTTACTTCCAAGCCTCAACCCGTGGGTCTCAAGCTGGGAGCGTGTCACCAGCCCTGCCGATTGCAGGGCTCGCTCACACCAGCGAGTCCTCGTGGAGGGGATGCTTAGGAGACAAGCGAGAAGGATTGCAAGACGTTCTTTCACTCCGTTGGTGTGCAAACAAACAGCGCAGTTCCTCTCAATCTGGTGAGTGGCGCCCGCGAAGCGGGGGTCACGAAAGATATGCAAAGTAGGTGGTGGGCGTGTCCGTGGGCGGGAGCGCCGGGGGAAGAGGAACCAGCTGGGCTACCTGAAGGATGCTGGTCCTCGCAGTCCCCCGGCTCGCTAAAAGTTTTACTTCCAAGCCTCAACCCGTGGGTCTCAAGCTGAGAGCGTGTCACCAGCCCTGCCGATTGCAGGGCTCGCTCACACCAGCGAGTCCTCGTGGAGGGGATGCTTAGGAGACAAGCGAGAAGGATTGCAAGACGTTCTTTCACTCCGTTGGTGTGCAAACAAACAGCGCAGTTCCTCTCAATCGGGTGAACCTCCAGTATGCGCCAGGAGGCTGCATTGCACAGAGGTGTAATGAGGCTATGCCCCTTTTTACACCTCTCTGCAACGCAGGCCACTGCGCGTTTGCAGAGGGGGGACTAATTCCCCTTGCATACTGGAGGCCCCTTGGTCATATCTGCCCAAACACCAATATTCCGAACGATTGAAAATGACTTTTCTTGAGAAACATTTGGATTTGGATTATCATGTCCTATACTTTAGAATTTTTGAAAGACTGACTTTGAGGATGCTATAAATTACTCAAGTCTGCCCGAATTGTGTGGGTAAAATTGATACCTAGTCACTTTGAATAAGAATGTACTTACGTCTCGTCTAACATTTGGAAGAAATATCCAGTTATATGACAACAGGACACCGACATAACTTGAAGGAAATAAGAACGCCCTGAAGAAGTTATGTTGTACAGAACAAAACGTTTCGGCTGGCTGTGGTACATAAACTTAAGGAAAATAAAAGCATTTGAATATACACCAAGATTCAGCGCTTCAATAAGGACTCTAAGTGATATGATTTGATTGGACTTATTGTGCAAGTGGCGCTGTGCCAAACTTTGGAATATTCTCCACTACTCTCTACTACTTACTCTCTCCTACTCCACTACTCTCAAATACTCACTCTCTACTACTCATTCTCTACTACTCTACTACTCTCTACTACTCTCTCTCTCTACTACTTACTCCCTACTACTCACTATCTACTACTCTCTACTACTCACTCTCTACTACTCACTCTTTACTACTCACTCTTTACTACTCACTCTCTACTACTCTCTACTACTCACTCTCTACTTCTCACTCTCTACTACTCTCTACTACTCACTCTCTACTACTCACTCTACTACTCACTCTCTACTACTCTCTCTCTACTAGTCTCTACTAATCACTCTACTACTCACTCTCTACTACTCTCTACTATTCTCTCTCTGCTACTCACTCTCTACTACTCTCTACTACTCACTCTCTACTACTCACTCTCTACTACTCTCTACTACTCACTCTTTACTACTCTCTACTAATCACTCTCTACTGCTCTCTACTACTCACTCTACTACTTACTCTCTACTACTCTCTACTACTCACTCTCTACTACTCACTCTCTACTACTCTCTACTACTCACTCTACTATTCACTCTACTACTCTCTACTACTCACTCTCTGCTACTCTCTCTACTGCTCTCTACTACTCACTCTCTACTCTCTATTACTCACTCTCTACTCTCTACCTCTCTGCCTCTCTCTACTTCTCTCTCTACTAGTCTCTACCTCTCTACCTCTACCTCTACACCTCTACCTCTCTACCTCTCTCTACACGCACACATATACACATATATATATGCATATATATGCATATGCATTTATATATATATGTATGTGTATGTATATATATATATACATACATATATAAACATATATAATCTGTATATCTATATAAACACAAATATAAATGCATGCATACATATACATATATGCATACAGATGCATGTTATTTACATGAAAGTTTAAAAAACACTAATAAAAGCAAAGCTAAAAAGCCACCTCATTACACACAGAATGGCTTTAACTTAAACGAGGGTGAGATCTATTGCATTTTCAATGCTTGTTTACTTTGGTTCAATCAAGAAGGCATTCAGATGTGTCACACATTTGCCATTAAATTCTGAATGTTAGCACTCTAGTTGCTCATTAGATCACTGTAGTAAAGCTACTGCTCACCAGGGAAGTCTGCTGCTAGTATTCAAAGTGCATGTTTCAGTCTGCATGTCAGATTTTTTTTAATGAAATAGAAGAGGATTTGAGAAGTCACTCAAAATGATCCCTAATTTTTCTTTCTGAAGCACTTATCATACTTTCTATGGCAAAATGAACCCCCTCATTTTGTTCCTTTTTAAATTAAATGTTTTCAGACTTACCACTTCAATCCAATCAAGATGGCTTCTGGTGTGCCATACTTTTGTCATAAGTAAGACTGTTAGCGCTCTAGTTGTTCTTTAGAACACTCTGGGACATTCTGTCATTCGGCTATACTTGGGCTACATCTGGGTGATATTTGGGCTACATTTAGGCTCTTTTGTCTCTGGTGGCCATCTTGGGAGACTGCATGTCAGAATTTTTTAATGAAATTGAAGATGATTTGAGAAGTCACTCAAAATGTGCCCTAATTTTTCTTTCTGCAGCACTAATCATACTTTCTATGGCAAAATATACCCCCTCATTTTGTTCCTTTTTAAATTAAATGTTTTAAGAGTTACCACTTTATTCCAATCAAGATGGCTTCAGGTGTGCCATACCTTTGTAATAAGTAGGACTGTTAGCGCTCTAGTTGTTCTTTAGAACACTCTGGGACATTCTGTCATTGGGCTATACTTGGGCTACATCTGGGTGATATTTGGGCTACATTTTGACTCTTTTGTCTCTGGTGGCCATCTTGGGAGACTGCATGTCAGTATTTTTTAATGAAATAGAAGAGGATTTGAGAAGTCACTCAAAATGTGCCCTAATTTTTCTTTCTGCAGCACTAATAATACTTTCTATGGCATAATATACCCCCTCATGTTGTTCCTTTTTAAATTAAATGTTTTAAGAGTTACCACTTTATTCCCATCACGATGGCTTCAGGTGTGCTATACCTTTGTAATAAGTAGGACTGTTAGCGCTCTAGTTGTTCTTTAGAACACTCTAGGAGGCTGCAGTAGAACACAAAGGAATCAGCTGACAGTCTCTGTCCTTGTTGGATGTACATGTTTTACTGAGAATGTCAGACTTCATTCTCACATGACTGAGAAAGATAATGTGAATTTACAGAAAATTTGCTTTCAGTTTAGCTTATAGATCCCCTTCCAAACCACTGTGGGAAAATCATGAGATATTAGTTTTCTTTCAAACATGATTCATGATATCACAGCAGAAGGCTTTTTCACATGGTAAAATCACCTTAGAACACACCACAATTCCTAAAATGAGTATGGTACCATCAACAAATGATTTATAATGTAACTAAAGTCCTAAAACCCTCTATTAACTACAATGCTTTTTAATGAGGTGCTATCATGTATATTGGTCCCAAGATGGCTGCCAACACTTCTTGGATGAAGTGCTGACAGCCAATCAGATCAGATGTGTGGTTAGGCTCCGCCCAGATATATATATTTTTTTGAACCTAAATTACTCAAAATCCACTGGAGCACATATCTTGAGACATAGCAAAGGCACATCGGGCTACCAGTCCCTACAATTTTGCCAAATTTTGTGGAAATCCATTTAGCCGTTCGGGCCACAAGTGAGTCCAACCGCCCTATGGAAATTAACATAGGGAAAACATGTTTTGGGACCCCCCTTTTATCTCGGCCCCCGCTTGACGAATGCCCCCCAAGCTTTCAGGGAAGGAGCGAAGCGCAGCGAGGCAAATTTAAGGAAAATTACAGGCAGATTCCTCAACCGGCGCCAAAGTTATTCCCAATAGAATGTTGCGGATTTCCTATAGAGAACAATCCTAACTATAACTACCTACTGGCGACCAACAGTAGGTAATATATATATATATATATATATATATATATATATATATATATATATATATATATATATATATATATATATATATATATATATATATATATATATATATATATATATATATATATATATGAGCAGAACCTTCTTCAAGCAAAGAAGAGCAGAGACCCTCGGGGAAACTTCAGGAGGCTTTTATTGTGTACATGAATGGCGGATGCATTTCTGGCTGATGTCTTGCCGTCTTCAGCGCCAACAAGCCCCCACAGGTGAGTATGCGCTCTGGCCAATGTTCCGCCTCTCTTAAAACTTGTGGTTTCAAGTCCGCCCCGCCCCCGGTGCTTCAATGTCATACACCTGTGTAGCAGCCCTTGTGCTGCGGCAAAACTACACGTCCCAGAATCCCTCGTGGAGAGACTCTGGCTGTTGTTACTGGGGGGTCGGATTGTTGTTTACACCCCACCGGGCGTCCATGCAGAGGAATGGCCAAAGTGCGCCCTGGGACACACCAACCTCGTGCTGATGCGTTGACTGGCTCCAGTGTCCACAACAGAATCTCCCTCGTCTCCCCGTACCGCCTCCTCCTTTGAGCCAAGGGTTGACTGTGACAGGGGCTGCAGAGCTGTGTCCGCCGCCCAACGCGGGGTCCGAGTGACCTCGCTCCTGCTGGACTGCTTCCCCCTTGTCTCGGTGGCGGGCTCAGGAACATCCAAATACCTTTGGGAGCGAAGAACTTAGCAGTTCGTGCCTGTGCGTTCCGAGCCCAAGATGGTGAGGCGGGGTTTCTGCAAGCGCGCCACAGACAGACGCGTAGATACGTGAGCAGAACCTTCTTCAAGCAAAGAAGAGCAGAGACCCTCGGGGAAACTTCAGGAGGCTTTTATTGTGTACATGAATGGCGGATGCATTTCTGGCTGATGTCTTGCCGTCTTCAGCGCCAACAAGCCCCCACAGGTGAGTATGCGCTCTGGCCAATGTTCCGCCTCTCTTAAAACTTGTGGTTTCAAGTCCGCCCCGCCCCCGGTGCTTCAATGTCATACACCTGTGTAGCAGCCCTTGTGCTGCGGCAAAACTACACGTCCCAGAATCCCTCGTGGAGAGACTCTGGCTGTTGTTACTGGGGGGTCGGATTGTTGTTTACATCCCACCGGGCGTCCATGCAGAGGAATGGCCAAAGTGCGCCCTGGGACACACCAACCTCGTGCTGATGCGTTGACTGGCTCCAGTGTCCACAACAGAATCTCCCTCGTCTCCCCGTACCGCCTCCTCCTTTGAGCCAAGGGTTGACTGTGACAGGGGCTGCAGAGCTGTGTCCGCCGCCCAACGCGGGGTCCGAGTGACCTCGCTCCTGCCGGACTGCTTCCCCCTTGTCTCGGTGGCGGGCTCAGGAACATCCAAATACCTTTGGGAGCGAAGAACTTAGCAGTTCGTGCCTGTGCGTTCCGAGCCCAAGATGGTGAGGCGGGGTTTCTGCAAGCGCGCCACAGACAGACGCGTAGATACGTGAGCAGAACCTTCTTCAAGCAAAGAAGAGCAGAGACCCTCGGGGGAACTTCAGGAGGCTTTTATTGTGTACATGAATGGCGGATGCATTTCTGGCTGATGTCTTGCCGTCTTCAGCGCCAACAAGCCCCCACAGGTGAGTATGCGCTCTGGCCAATGTTCCGCCTCTCTTAAAACTTGTGGTTTCAAGTCCGCCCCGCCCCCGGTGCTTCAATGTCATACACCTGTGTAGCAGCCCTTGTGCTGCGGCAAAACTACACGTCCCAGAATCCCTCGTGGAGAGACTCTGGCTGTTGTTACTGGGGGGTCGGATTGTTGTTTACACCCCACCGGGCGTCCATGCAGAGGAATGGCCAAAGTGCGCCCTGGGACACACCAACCTCGTGCTGATGCGTTGACTGGCTCCAGTGTCCACAACAGAATCTCCCTCGTCTCCCCGTACCGCCTCCTCCTTTGAGCCAAGGGTTGACTGTGACAGGGGCTGCAGAGCTGTGTCCGCCGCCCAACGCGGGGTCCGAGTGACCTCGCTCCTGCCGGACTGCTTCCCCCTTGTCTCGGTGGCGGGCTCAGGAACATCCAAATACCTTTGGGAGCGAAGAACTTAGCAGTTCGTGCCTGTGCGTTCCGAGCCCAAGATGGTGAGGCGGGGTTTCTGCAAGCGCGCCACAGACAGACGCGTAGATACGTGAGCAGAACCTTCTTCAAGCAAAGAAGAGCAGAGACCCTCGGGGAAACTTCAGGAGGCTTTTATTGTGTACATGAATGGCGGATGCATTTCTGGCTGATGTCTTGCCGTCTTCAGCTATATATTCACTGAGAAAACCATAGGTTTCAGGCATGTTATAGTTAAAAATTAGCATTTAAAAAACCTTAGAAATTCAATGAAAAAACCATAGGTTTCAGGGACATTATAGTTGGTTGGAGATTTCACTCGTACAAACCCATTGAAATTTGGCCCTTGTAGTTAGCAGACCTGCTCAGTGACATAACTGATGACATCTAAAATGACATCGCCAGTAGGTAGTTATAGTTAGGACCTATTATCCATAGGAAAACCGCAACATTCTATTGGCAGCAACTTTGGCGTCAAATGATGAATCTTCTTGAAAATTTTCAAACTTTTGACTTTGTTGCTAATGGCGTTGTACTTTTTATTCTTTTGAATTGGAACCGTAAGTTGTAGTTATACACTCTGGTAAAGATCTGGTGAAGATCTAGCCTCAGAATTATACTTGAAATTATAAATACAATTTCTATTGTGGACTGTTACCCCCCCCCCCACCCCCCCCCCCAAAAAAAGTCTTTTTTTATTTAACTTCATTAAAACAATAAATAACTAGAAATATAACTAAATGATAACAATACAATAAACAACTAGAACCATACCTTTAACAAAACATTATCACAAACAACATATAATATGGAGTTCAATAGAAGTACTGTAGTTAATCTGCAAAACAAAAAAGAAAATTACTGTTTATAATTAGATCGATGTGACTAAATGAGGTCACACATTACAAGTCAAAGTAACACGTCGATATTTTCTATTTTTTTAATGTGTGCAGTGTACCTGATAGATTTCACTTATCTTATAGGCTTGCATTCAAAAGGTGTCTGTATAGAAGTGCCTATTTATATTACAGATGAACAGGACTTTAAAATGATTCACAGATGAGACAGAATTAGGTGAGAGATGAAGTCATTATGCAGGACAATATTTTTTAGGGCTTATTTACAAAACTCTTGTGCCACTTTTGTGTTACTTTTCTCATGTTGAAAGCTACACAAAAGTGGCGTAAGGGGTTTGTAAATAAGCTCTTTTATTTCTAATGCATTTAATTGGAGGTATTGTATATCTAGGCTGCTCTGCTTAACTTGTGTAAACACTGTGGTCAACAGAGTTCACAACTTGAACTCCGCTTTGGTTGGTTACTTGCCAGATATGCAAGACTGCTTTCAAGAGGAGACCCCAATAAAGAGTACTGGTGTGAAACTGCAAGTATGCGGAAGGGTTTGCAGACTAAGAATCCGGTCAACTTTGTAAGGGAAGAGGTAAGGATATTGAGGGAGGCTCCTTCTGCTTCATGAGAAGGCCCAAGTACCAGTGGAGCAACACCGTCAACCTCTACTGCACAGCCTAATATTCGTCCCCAATTTGGAACCCTTTAAGAGAAAAAGTAAGAAGGTTGGGAGCTTTGTATGCCATCCTAATACCTAATCATCCATTAGTTATACAGAGATCCACCCTGTATCAGACTCATCCGTACAAGTGTGAATTGGACATTATCTGAACTAAAAACCCCTCAAGAACTTATATCTGTTACTTTTTTACTTCGCGACTACTCATATTGAGAGTATTTACCTTAACGTTATCCATTAAAAATGTGTGCATATGTATGGCTTCAGACAACTAGTTCATGCCATATTTGAGACATCGGTGTAATTAGCTGGAACAGGAGGATATACTTTTCTTCAACCTCAGCAATTTGCTGCTGATTTATGTAACATTCCGCAAACTGAAAAATGAGTTAAAAATGTATATGTTGTACATATGTCCAAGATTAATTTAAATGTACATAAACACATTTGTTCGCAATAGGATTGGGGTTGAAAAGCAATCAAAGTTAATATTTGGCAAGCAAAATAGGAAATAGCATTGCATTATACAGATGTCAGGCCGAGATTGGTCACTCACTTCATTTACAAACTCCTGGCCTTGATCTGATAGAACCCTTTTTGGTCTTCCATGATCTAGAAATTGAGAAATAAACATCAAGAAAAATTGAAAGACACGTTTTCAAATAAAAATTTCAAAACAACATTTTCACTTTGTATCTCAAGTGCAGGCTGAAAACGTGTAACAAGCATTTAAATGAGAAACATATGGGTTTCAGAAACAAATGTCTATAAGACTATCACAATGGAGATTTACATTTTATAAAAAATATTTATAGAAGCAAGAAACTTTATAACACACATTGTTAAATTTCAAATGAAATATTTGGCCAATAAAATCGAGAGGACAAGTTTTTATTTGTTTTCTTGATACCAGAATGCCCACTAATTCTACCAAAACATGAGAACAGCACAGTTATCTGTCTGCAAACACATTAAATACACAAATGCATATCTCAAAATGCTTTTCAATCATGAAATGTTAAAGTCAAACCTGATAACTCCATTAGGTCCATTGAAATGTTCTGCTGATAGCATATGGAGAGCAATCAGTGGATCTGGTTTGTTGAGTGGTTGACCACCATCTGGTATAGTGCATGGGCAGGAATAAACAGCTTGTGGTGACCAGTATGCCCCATGGTTGAGATATCTGTATAACGAGATAGAACAGGGTACAAATCAAGTTTAAGGTTATTAAAAAACTTGGAGAGCGTGCTAAAATACAACATTGGCCAATCGATTACATGTGCAGTGCATGGGGAGGAAGTAGCACGTGGCGCACTACTTTCAAAAATTAAAAGTGACAGGATTAAGTGATTTGTCCAGAAATATTGCCTACCAAGGCAAGATATTGGAGGTATAAGAGCTGGAAACTGTGCTAAAATACAGCATTGCTGAAAACATTACTTTTGCAATGCATGGGGCACTTGACGCACTACTTACATGAGAAACACTACATTGCATTAAGTTGAACGGCACGTGGCAGACTGCTGCAGGAACGGCCACGTGGCGCTCGGCAAATTAAAGAAAAGTGGCAGGATTAAGAGATTTGCACTGAACAAAGGATAGCAAATCAAGTTTAACGTTATTAAAAAACATGGAGAGCGTGCTAAAATACAACATTGAGCAATTGATTACCTGTGCAGTGCATGGGGAGGAAGTAGCACGTGGGGCAACACTTTCAAAAATTAAAGACGGCAGGATTTAGTGATTTGCCCAGAAACATCGCCTACTAAGGCAATATATTTGAGGTATAAGAGCTGGAAACCATGCTAAAATACACCATTGCTGAAAACATTACTTTTGCAATGCATGGGGCACGTGACGCACTACTTACCTGAGAAAAACTACATCGCAATAACTTGAACAGCGCATAGCACACCGGTGCGGGAACGGCCATGTGGCACTTGGCAAATTGAAGAAACGCTGCAGGATTAAGTGATTTGCCCAGAAACAAAAGTTACAAAGTCAACTTTAACAATATAAAAAAGCAGGAAAGCAACAGAAAAACAACATTGTCAAATCGACCAAAAATGTGCATTTACGCGGTATTTAAAGATCGTTCAGATTAATTAATTTAATTAGTCCTAAAAAATATGCTCACCTTCGAAGACGTGGATACGAACACTATCAACGGCTGTGACCGCGGAATAGGAAAAGTTCAAGAAGGTTGGCAGGTTATAAATGCTTTGCAGAAGGATGATTGGTTGAGTATGATGTCACTGGGTGTGAGAGCTGTGATTGTGCATGTTGTAATTGAGCATGCGCAAATAAAATGAAATACGTAAGGGGTACATAGCCAGTCGGTGGGACGTATTGTGCGCATGCGTAACAATAACACGCATGCGCTACCACAAACATGCATGGGCAAAGTGAAGGCAACTCCTAGGGGGTACATACACAGATGGAGATCGGACAGGTTTGGATTTGGGATAAAAAATCGGCCCGGGCACGACAAAAAAAAGTGGCCCACATTTGCATATTGCCTTTCAAAACACTGCTTTGGCTAAGTTTTATCAAAAAAAAGGGGGATATATGAAAAATGCACGGATTAGCTTGCACTGGTGAAGCACACCTGTATACAAGTGAGGCCACTATTGGTCATGCTCCCTGCCCCCGCTCAATAAGCATATGTTAATGGGCCGAACCCAGCGAGAGAAAGGGAATGACACCTCTGCTCATTGATAAAAGAGAAGTAATTGAGGCTGATCTGCTTCCAGAAGGGCCACTCAGGCACCCACTGGGGGCATCCGAATAACACAGAAACCGCCAAATTGTCCCAAGGCTGCTCAAAAAAGCAGCCCACAGTTGGAACTGGACATCGGCCCGCGTTACCAATCCGACGGTGAGTTTGGATGTCGATAGAACACAGGCTCCTGCAGGAGCCGGTGGGGCAATGGGAGAACTGAAGACCCTCCTACGGTCCCCAGCGGTGACGGCCAAAATTAATAAAAGAAAAAGGACGTCCCCGGGGAATGGGGTCCCCGGGGCCTTGAAGTGGCTTCAGGAGGGGGCTATGCAGCCCTCCTCCATAAAATAATAAAATATAATTAGCCATGCCCCGGGGGCTGGGGATCCCGGTGCCCGGAATTGGCAACGGGAGGGGGGCCCCCTCCCCATAAAAAAATTGAATACTGATACTCCGCTTATTGTCATCGTCCCATAAGCGCACCCTTTCAATCATGCGCTGAAGGCTAATTGGCTATCAAGTGGCTGTCAACATTCGAAACTAGAACTGTTGGCAGCCATTTTATGCCTTGGTACAAGGGAGGCTGAAGAAGCGTGTGAAATGTGTGTTTCAAACATGAAAAGGGCGAGGGTAGACACACCCTGATCCTTTAGGTCAGCTCAGGGGGTCCTACAAGGACCTCCAGAGCCCCTCATTTTTTTGTGTAAAATTGCGTGGTGCGCGTATGATCCGCGCATTCTAGAGATAATAAAAATTTTAAAAAGACGTGAGCTTCCGTGCGTCTTTGGTAATTTGCATTCTTTCAACTGTTTAGAGGAGATGCAGCAGTGCTGGATGCAGGATGCACCATTGAGTAAGAAAAGGTAACAATAACACTATTTACCTGCTAAGTGAATTCCCTTTCATAGGCTAACATTGACTGGTTTCACTTGAAAATTCTTTTAAGTGTGGAGTTTTGGAACTTTAAAATATTCACCTAAAATCATCCGAACAACGAATTCCCATTTACTCACCTGTTATCAGGAGAGAAAACAGTGCTGCATCTTTTAGCCCAGCACTGACCCTGAAAAGTAGTTCTAGTATACTTACAAGTAACTTGTATTTTCTTCCATAGGAATGCCCCTCCTATAAAAAAAATGTTATAAAGTTAGATTTGCGGATCAGACTCTAGGGGATGGTGTCCAAGGCCCAAAAAAAGTAAAAGGAAGGGGGCCACACAATGCAATGTAATTTTAAAAATAAAATATCTAAAAATAAATAGTTTTAAAGAAAATTAGTAAATCAGTATTAAAAAATATATATATAAGAATAAATATATTTAAAAATTGTCATTTAAAAAACCTTTGAAATTCACTGGGAAAACCATAGGTTTCAGACATGTTATAGTTAGTGATAAGTATTTTTAAAAAATCAGAAATTCACTGAAAAAACCACAGGTTTCAGGGGTGTTATAGTTAGTTGGATATTTCACGCATACAAAACCATTGAAATTCCCCCTTTATAGTTAGTTGTACTAACTATAACTCACGCGCCCGCAATCCACTGCTGATGATGTCACATATTACATTATTCATTTTATTGCAGAATTATCAACAATCTACATGGTCAGGTGACCTGGCTTCCTCTTACAGTGTCAGGCACTATATCGCTGTTAAAGAAAATGGTACACAGCCATTTAGCCCACATCCCGGAGGCCGGGCGGCATATCAAGCTGCCCCAACAGGAGTTCGCACGCCCCGGTCTGAGGGACACCTGGTCAACAGCACAATTTTGTATCCGCTTTTATACCCTATCTAACTCCCCCCTCCCTTTCCCCACCGCCAAGACTTTCCATTCTGTACCTCGAACTTTGCCCCGATCCCCAGTGTCCAAGCTGCCAGGTGCATGCACACACTTTTCTCAACTCAATCATTCAGCAGCCATGCGCTTCTTCCATTACCTTATCGATAACTACGTGCCCCCCTACATTCCATCTGCTGGGGAACCTGGAGATTCTCCCTACCGCAAATACCGCCTCTGGTGTGTCTGCGGTGTCCCCGTAACTCCCCCCCCCAACCCCACCCTCCCCCGCTGCCTCTGATGTGGGTGGCATCTTATGAGTTCCAAAGCGATGTCATCTTGCCTATCGGGGTCGAACATTCGGCCTCTCCTGCCTCATGGAACCTCCCTTTCCAATTACCCTTCCTCTTCATCCCTGATCAATAGGTCGTTCAGGTCCTGCACAATCGCTTCCCATGCTCTTGCAAGATCCAAACTCCTCTCATTACCAGACCTTGTGGCCTGACGCATTCTAATCTCACTCTCACATTTGGACCATTTCCTCAACTCATTCGTCCATCTCCGGACTGACGGGCCCTCCTTGGATTTCCAGCGCCAAGTAATTTCCCTTTGCGCCAGCATTAGTCCCATGTCAATAAACTTACTCGTAAGTTTGGTCTTGGGCGTGTGCGGAAACCACAGTAATATACAGGCGGCCATATCAAAGTCCACTTCTCTCTCTGTCACTGCATTCAGGAGCTCCCCCACTTCTGCCCAGTATGTCCCCAGTCGCGGGCAGTCCCATAGCATATGTTCAAGCTCAACATCAGGTGCCAAGCATCTCGGACACGCAGCATCCTGCACCTGAAAGTGCCTTCTAATTTTCCCTGGTGTTAGATACGCCCTATGCAGTATGAAGAAATGTATCTGTTGAAAGCGGGCGTTCCTGCTACCCTTCCATGTTCTCTGCCAGATGTGGCCCCAAACCGGATCAGGTATGGGTTTACCTATGCTCTCTTCCCATTTCTCCTTTAACGTCGCTAATGGAGCAAGACCCTCGTTCAACATCCTTGAATGAAGACAGGTCACGGCCTTTACAGTACCCGCAGCCATCACCACATATTGGCAGGCCATGGTCGTGTCTGGTTCTGCCCGTCCCCCCCTCCAGTGTTTTTGCACCGCCGTCGTCAGTGCGGCATGCAAGAGGTAGCTCCCATCCGGGAGTCCAAATTGGTCCCGTAAGACCTGAAAGGGAACTAGTATCCCGTCAGCATACAGGTCCCCCACCATCTGCAGCCCTAGGTCCTCCCATTCCGCCAACCGAGACCAATCCCCTCCATGTGGCAGTGCTGTCAACATCCCAATGGGGATCTCAGGGGCGTACGGGCGGGCAGCCCCTGCCCTCTTCAGGCTCCTAAGCCAGCACATCCGAAGGGTTTTCTCTTCAATCGTGAGATCGCCCAATCTCAGCTGCTGCTGCATTACAATGTAGGACAAGACGTGCCTCTGAACTCCCCTTCCCCGTCCCTGGTCAGGGCCTCTAAACTCCCTCGCGATATTTTGCGTTAAGACCTGAAGCTGGGCCGCTAGGTAGTATAGTTCAAAATCTGGGACTGCCATCCCCCCCTCGATTTTAGGTCTGTACAACGTGTGCAACGCCACTCTACGCCTGCCACGGCCCCAAAGGAAGGCAATGACCAATGATCGCAGCTCCTTAAAGACCCGCCGAGGGACCCAGATCGGCAGGGTGCGGAAATAATAGAGCAACCTCGGCAGAGCCACCATTTTCAACAGTGCTATCCGGCCTAGAACCGACAAAGGGAGAGTGGCCCAAAAAGTCATGCAGCCCCGCAGCGCCCTTATGCAACGACCTATATTGCCCTCTAGTAGGTCCGCAACTTCATGATAAACCCTGACCCCCAGGTAGGTGAAGCATGTGTCCTCCCAGACCACTTCGGTCATTGGAGGGGGGTATTGTATGTCCCTCCGTAGCGGGAAAATGCAGGTTTTATTCCAGTTTACCTTGAGGCCTGATAGGCTGCCAAACCGAGAGAGCATTTCCGTCGCCCCCTTCAGGGCATCTGCAGTGTCCTCTAAATAGAGCAGCAGGTCATCCGCATACAATGAGATATAGTGGTGTTCCCCGTCGCATTGGATTCCCGAGTACAGTGCTCCCGTTCGCGCCAGCGCTGCTAGGGGCTCCATCGCCAAGGCGAACAGGAGAGGGGACAGCGAGCAGCCCTGCCTTGTTCCTCTGTGCACTGGATACGCGGGCGATATCACTGTTCCCAGTCGCACCCTGGCCGTTGCTTCCGCGTACAGGACCTGCGTCCAGCGGCCAAAGCCCCGCCCCAGGCCGAGCCTCTCGAGGACCTTAGCGAGATACAGCCACTCCAGGCTATCGAAAGCTTTCTCGATATCCACTGAGAGCACTGCGGTCCTATGTTCCAGGGCCTGAGCCCTATCCATTATTCTGATCAGGCGGCGAATATTATGGGATGTATTCCTAGTGGGGATGAACCCCGCCTGGTCCTCATGGACCAGGGTGGTCATGTGTGGCAGTAATCTAGTGGCCAGAATACGGCTTAGGATCTTGTAATCTACCGTCAGCATCGACAGTGGTCTATACGATGTCACCTCTGATGCTTCTTTACCTGGTTTCAGCAGCGGTACCACTAATGCTTCCCTCATCGTTTGGGGGAGGCGTCCCAAGGTTAGGGCCTCTGAATACGCTACTAGGAGTTTTGGTGACAGGGCATCTACAAATGTCGCATAAAATTCAATCGGCAGTCCATCCACTCCCGGCGTCTTATTTCTAGCCATTTGTTTAATGGCTACCCGGATTTCCGATAGAGTTATTGGGCCGCCCAACGCCTTCGCAGCCTCATCATCCAGCACCGGGAGTTGAAGAGTGTCTAGGTATTCATCTATCACCGTGCCGTCTACCCCCAAGTGGCTCTCATATAGAGTCGTATAGTAGGACTGGAAGCGGTTCAGAACCGCCGTCTGGGAATAGACCAACTCCCCTGATCCCGTTTTGATGCTCATGATCGGGCAACTCCTAGGCTCCGGATTAGCAAGTTTAGCAAGAAGTGTGCCCACCTTGTCTCTCTCCCCGTGCACCTTGGTTAGGTATAGCTTGTAATCATAGCATCTTAGCCTTTCTGTTTCAGACGCCACCACTTCTTTCGCTTCTAAGAGCCTGCTCTGTAATTCCGGCCTCTCAGGCCTGCGCCTTTCTATTTCTCTCAATGCACTTTCCGCTTTCACCAGATCAGCCACCACTGTCGTCCTAGCATTCGAAAAGCTCCCCATGCACACACCTCTCACCACCACCTTCATTGCATCCCATTCCATCGCTCTCGTTGCAGTCGTGCCCTCATTCTCAACAAAATATCGTTCGATGCTTTCCCGGATTGTGGCGCTAAACACTGGGTCCTCTAATGTATCAGGGCGCAGCCTCCATGTCGGCAGTGCCGACCTCGCCCGCTGCCACTGCACCTTCACCAGCAAGGGATTGTGGTCTGAAATAGTCCTGGCCAAATACTCCGTATGTGTTATCATGGCAGCCAGGGGGCCACTACATAAGATAGAGTCTATCCTAACATGCAATGCGTGCAGGGCTGAGAAAAAGGAATAATCCCTAACATCGGGGTGTTGTTCCCTCCATACGTCCAAAAGGCCCCACCTCTCCTGCCAATCTTTTCTATGCGCGGCCAACCTCCGAACCGGGGAGGTAGTCAGTGGCGGGTGTGATCTATCTCGCGTGACATCAGTGATTGAATTAAAATCCCCCCCCAGTATAATAGGGCCCGCTAGGAAGTGTGCCAATTCCCCAGAGAGTTTGTCAAAGAAACGGGCCTGCTCTACATTTGGGGCGTATACACTACTCAGCACCACCTCCCTCCCATATAGCCTGCCCTCTACTACCACAAATCGACCCTCAGGGTCCACCAGTTGTTTCGTGGCCTGGAATGGGACTCCCGCCCTCACCCAGATCAGTACCCCCCTGGCAAACGCTGAATATGACGTGCCAAAGACCTGCCCACGCCACCTCTTTTGCAACGCAGTACATTCCTGCCTGGTCAAGTGGGTCTCCTGCAATAATGCGATCTGTATGCCACGCCTCACCAAATAGGCGTGTACCTTGCTCCTCCGGGACATCGTGTGGAGTCCGCGGACGTTCCATGTAAGGCTTTTTAAATCAGGTGACGTTCCCATCGCCGCTGTTCCCCCTCCGTTCCGGCAGAATCATTTGAACCCCCACATCCCGGCAGCAGTCCCCCCAACATGAAACAACCCAACAAACTTCCCCAACCCCTCTCCCCAGAACAGGACCCAATAACGAAGCATCAGCCCCCATCCAAACATACAACATCACAAACCGTCTACTACTCTGTGGTCGTCACCACAGAATGCCTTAAGGGCAATGGGGGGAGTTTCGGGCCGACCCGGGGCATGCCATGTCCCCGCTCCAGGCCCAAGATCCCGTAGAACAAATGCAACAGAGTACCTGTTAGTCCACCAGACACCTCGGATAGTCCGTTCCAGCAGGAGCCATGTGGTAGTCCCGCACCGCAAAGATCACTCGTTGAACAACCCATCTGCCGTTTGCGGGGTGACCTTCGGCCCCACTAAGCTATCTGCCTCGGACAGTTCTTCCCCTGATTTCCTGCTCTCCTCCTCTGAGTCAGAGTCCTCCAGTCCCTTCTCCTGTTGCGCGCCCGTGATGTTCGCCGTCGCCGCCAGCGCCCCCTTCCTGTCCTCCGCCATCTCGGCCGTTCGCTGTGCATTTTTGAGTTTATTCTTCTTGCGGATGCGTTGTGACTTACGAATCTGCATCGGCTTCTGTCGTTCTCGTTCTCCTTTATGTTGGCGATCTGTGCCCGCACGGTACAACTCCAGCCATGTCCATGCCTCATCAGGGGTCTGGAAGAATTGGGTCTTCCCGTCCAGGATCACCCGTAGTTTGGCCGGGAAGAGTAGCGAGTACTGGATACCTTCATTTCTTAGTTCTTTCTTCACAGCCAAAAAGGACGCCCTGTTCCTCTGGACCTCTTGGGTGTAGTCCGGGAAGATCGTGACCGGGCTATTGTCTATTTTGAAGGGGCCCACCGAGCGTGCTCTCTGAATCAGGAAATCACGATCTTTGTAGTGCAGGAGTCTGATCACCATCGGGCGCGGAGGGCGCCCCAGCATGGGCGGGCGAGTTGGGACCCTGTGTGCCCGCTCCAGGGAGAAGAACGGAGACAAGCCCTCCGGAGCCACAACTGTTTTCAGCCAGTTCTCCATGTAGGCTACGGCATCGTCCCCTTCAATTTTTTCCGGCAGGCCCACCACCCGGATGTTGTTCCTCCGGTTACGGCTTTCTGAATCCTCCGCACGTTTCTCCAGCGTCTCCAGCCTTTCCAGGATATCAGTCAGCTTGCGTTCCGCAGTGACCACCGCCGGCTTCAGCTCCGAGAGCAGTTGAGCATTGTCCTTAACCTTGTCTGACAATTTCGCATGATCTGCCCTCAGCAATCCCAGTCCCGTAGCCACCTGGGCAATGTCCTGGTGAAGGGAGTCCTTGGTTGCTGCAATCGCTTCCAATATGCCATCCAGCCGCGCGTTCAGTCGTTGTTCTTGCGCCGATGTCTCCAGTGCCGCAAGCGGGCCTCCGACCGTTTCCGGCGTAGCTGGCTGGGCGCTACCCCTCTCCTCGCATACTGCACCGCCTTTGGTAGCCATCAGGGCTGCTGCAGTTTGCACCCCTGGGCAGCCCCAGCGCGATCGGTCAAGCCAATGGTCCCTCCGCCGGGTGGCCGCCCCCAGAGTCTCTCCTCCGGTCTGTGAGCCCTGGCGTCCGTTTAGGGGATGATCACCGCTTCTAGTGGGTGGGGCGGCTCTCTAGGCTTCCCTCACACGATCTGGAGGGTTCCCCTCGGCCCAGTGGTACCGCCGTCCAATGCCTCCCCCCGCGCCAGGTCCAACAGGCGCTAGGGCAGGGCGTCAATTCCCTCTCCTCAGGTGCTCAGGGCAGGGCCCAGGTGTCTCTCCCCCACCATGCAGTGTGGTCAGCCCCTTCTGCCACCTCCGGGTCAGTTCTGCACTAACTACGCAATCTTGCGAGTTCGTGTGCCGGTCTGTACTTGGTGCCCCACCGGTCCTGCCCCGGCAAGCTGTGTCGACCCCCTCCAGGCTCCCGATCACCGCTCCTGGGCCGGGGTCCCCCTCGTGCTATCGCCGTCGCCGTGCTGCTGCCAGTCCCACTCCTCAGCACTCGGCCGCGCTCCAGGGTCCCCGTGCCGCTTCAGAACTCCGGCACCGCAGTAGACTGCTCCCCGACGTCGCGGCCGCCAGCACCAGCCGCGGGGGGATGGGCTCTCCTCCAGCAACCCTCGGGACCGCCGGCTTTCTCTCCGTGCTCCCTCCGCAGCCTCTCCTTACCGCGCGGCAATGGGCAGCGCCCGCCGGAGTCCTCCGTGCACCTCTCACGCCGCACCTCAGCCGGGACCCTCCGCTCTCCGCAGCTCAGCTACCGCTGCTCGGGGTGACCGCCATCTTGGGTTCTTTGTCTGCCTTCCCGGTGGACGCTGCGAGCCGGTCACCTCTCCATTCCTGGCGACCTGCTGATCCTCGGATCTCGTCCTCTCGTCGTCCGGTGGCTAAGGCTCGGTGCTCGAGCTTTCTGCCCGCCCAGAAGCGCGGGGATCCAGGATAAATATGGGATCAGGCACGGAGCTGTGGGCTCACGCCGCCATCCCAGTCGGCGTCCAAGCCACGCCCCTCATATTACATTATTCATGACATGGTCAGTGACATCACTGATGACATCACTGATGACATCTCAAATGACATAACTGATGACATCACTGATGACATCAACTAGTGAATGTGGTTTGCTTCGATATTTAAATAAGTATTACATGTATATAGCAATCTGCCTTGAAGTCTGAATTGATGTATAAGTGTCTGAATGGAGCCCCGGGAGATGTGGTCCCCAAGGCCATTAGTGGCCCGGAAGGGGGGCCACGCGGCCCCCCTCAAATATTTTTAAAAAATACAAATTTCAAAAAACAAAGGCCGGCCCCGGGGGATGGGGTCCCCGGGGCCATAAATGGCCTGAGGCGGGGAGCAAGGCAGCCCTCCTCCAAATACATAAATTAAAAATAATGGCCATGGGGATAGGGTCCCTGGGCCGATTATGGCCTCTTGAGGGGGGCCACGTGGCCCCCTTCCAAATTTTTTTGTTAAAAAAGAAATAGGGGCAGGCCCTGGGGGATGGGGTCCCCAGGGCCAATAAGATCAGAAAAGGCCACACAGCCTCTCTTCTTAAAAAAAAAAAACAGCATTGTGCCGGAGGCCACCCCCCCTCTTTGCAGCACTCTGCAAACGCGCCCCTGCTGCGTTTGCAGTTGGGGAACTAATTCCCCTTGAATACTGCGGGTCCATGGGGGCCAACTAGCCCACCAGGAACCTCCAGCATGTGCCAGGGAGCTGCGTTGCAGAGAGGTGTTTTGAGGCCACGCCCCTGTTTACACTTCTCTGCAACGCAGCTCTGTGGTGCTTAATGGAGGTACTTGGTGGGCTAGTTGCACCCCAGGGACTCTCAGGATTGAAGAGGAATTAATTACCCAAATTAAAACGCGCCACAGGGCGTGTTTGTAGACATGTCACCTCAGGCCCCGCTCCCTTCCTTCACCATTGTGCAAGCGCGCCCCTGGCGAGTTATAAGTTGGGGAACTAATTCCCCATGAATCAGGGCAATGAACCTCTGCATTTGTGACTGCTTGCTTGAGTTCAGCTTTCATAATAAGAGATCGTAAATTTGGTGCTCTGCGGTAAGCAATGACTCGCCGTTTTGGAAAAACCTTTTGCAATTTTTCACAAGTGGACAGTAAGGGAAATGTTTTTTTCATTATATTTCTGTAGTTGGTAGCTGATGGATGATAGTCAACTACAAATGGAGTTCTGTCACTTTTTTTTCTGCCTTTGATATTCCAAATAAGTGCTTCTCTGGGTAACTGCAAAGACTTGTCAAGTTGTTGCTGTATGATATAGCCTCACCTTTTAAATAATGTAGCAAGCTCCTGTAGATGGTATTTACAGGTTTCCTCATTGCTGCAGATGAGTCTTATTCTGAGAGCTTGGCTGTAGATGATGCTCAGTTTAGTGTGGTGTGGGTGACATGAAGTCCAGTTAAGATACAAATGAGCATCTGTAGGCTTGTGGTACAGATCAGTTGTAATTTTGTGTTCATGAATGGGGAGTAGCACATCCAGAAAAGGAAGATGATGCTTCTGTTTAGTATTGCTGCTGGTAAATGTGATGGTATAATGGATATTGTTGATATAAGCTGTAAATTGTTCCAATGTTCTACTTCCTGCATTCCAAATTATAAATATGTCATGCGAGGCATGCAGTATTCAGTATACTCCGCCCACTCTCCGTCCATCTTTTTCATTGGCTTAGGTCCTAAATGCTTCCTTCCGATTGGTTTTAGGCTTGTTAGTCCCTCCTCATGAAGGCCATGTCATTTGTATCCTTCCATGGCTACTGGCCCCTTTATTCTGAACACTATTTTCTTCCCTGTCTCCTAACTGCCCCCTCCCGCAGTCCGTGACTTCTCTGCCTCCCCCACCACCCCCCACTCCTTTTAGTGCCTTCTCTCCCACCCACACTCCCGTTTCCACTGCAATTGCGTAAATGTGAGTCCTATTGCATTGCAAATGCTTGATTAGGACATGTGCCCTGTGTGTTTCTGACCTGGAACCACTAAGGTCCGAGATGGACTGAGGGTCACAAATTACGAGCTGCACCGATCAGATTGAAAGGTAGATAATCAGGGAATGTCCTTTATCTTATTTCTAAGTGCTATAAATAACTACCTCAAAAGAATAAAAGACGGCATTGGCCTGGCCAGGATTCAAACTAATGACCTATAAATCACTGCAAAGCTCAGCGAAGAGCGTTTAACTGACACTTGAAGTAATGGAGGTATGCCTCCGATGGAGTGCCTGGGGTCTACAGGTAGCAGCGCACCTCGCCCTCGTACAAGAAGCGTAAAGTGCACACATTTCTAGACAGAGACGACAAGCTTTAAAGCGGACCCAAGGGAGCTTGTTGCGTGCGTCTTCATGAGCTCACCCGAGGATGGGACAGCAGCAGACCAGATTTAAAGAGCCCCTCTCCCAATGGCAGGACCGGCGCACCCAAGCAAGTGAGCTGGTTGAGGAGCTCTAAACCCGGATACATTCTTCAAAAGTCAAAAAACTACAGATTTAGTGTCAAAAATGCTAAACAGCACTTAGCTTATTTTGGGAGGGAAGAATCGAAGAGAGATTATCTAAATGTTAACATATGGTAACCGTAAAGAAGAAGTGAACTCTTGCTCGTTAAAACAGGCCCTTGAGCTGCAAGAGTGTCTCGAGAAAAGAATCAGGGGACAAACATGGATAAGGCATAGACAAAGGGGATCGGGTACCGGAATGACTTTGGCAGGGGGCCAAAGTCATTCCGGTACCCCAAAGCCATAATATCTCTGTGGTGCTTGGAGAACCGTGGGCTTGGAGGCAAGGGGACAGAACTCAGAGAACTGTGTGGGCGCATCCCATCTATCCAATCATGTGCCCACCCGAATCCACCCATTCATCCATCCATCCTTATCTCCCTCCCTGTGCCACATGCACCATCCAGCCTCGGGGCTCAGAGTACGGAGGGCCCCACAGATTGTATCACAATTCACCAAGTACCCACACCTTGGTGCACTCAGCTCTTGGAAGACCCCCTACACAGGGACATAGCCATCAAGCAGGACACTGCAGGTCTGAGTTCTGCTTACAGATACAGCTTACCCTGCACACAGCTGCCTCGGAGCTCTTGGGGAAAGAGGAGGTAGTGTATGGTGCCCGACAGGATGCTGCAGTGGCACAGCGGTGCCATCCTAGGACACGCTAGAGATGTCCAGGACCAAGGCCCGAGGTTTCCTCGGTGTTCAGGGAGGAGTCAAGCCGTAATGTAATGTATGTGGTCTTGTAAAGCGCACTGCTGCCCTGAGGCGTCGTGGCGCTGTGGACCGCTGGGGAACCCATCCTGGCTATCCCTGTGAGATGGTCCCTACTGGGTATCTCCAAGGTGAAACCAGGCATCCCCGGCGAATGTGGGGGGGCCGTTGTAGAGATGAGGCAAGCTAATGCCCAGAGTTGCCGAGTGTGATCCCTGGTTAGAGTAGGCACCAAGGCAAGAATTATCAAGTCCGCTGACCCTGGTCCACGACCCTGCCGCGTTGGGAATTGAACCCTGGTCTCAGGTTGTTCTCTGCTTCCGGGTCTGCCGCCTCTACCCAGTGAGCCACACCACTCCATGTACAGCCGTGCCAGGCTTTGATGCATAACCGAAAGAGGAAGGAGCCTCCATTGAGGGTCTTCAACCCGCTGAACTCAGATCAGGGGCAGCCGTGGGTACAGATGCCTGGTGGCACCCTGCACCAACCTTGGGCAGATAGGCGCGAGGTGGCACGGACAGACCTCAGACAGGCCAGTGTGCCTGGAGTGCTTCGAAGATCTGAGACGTAATCCAAGTGCCATTCCACCAGGATCCCATGTGAGGCTGTCACTGCAGTGCCTAGAACAGGTTTCAGTCCTAAAAGAGGATTTTCAAATATTTCTGGTCTCTCCGCTAGCTGGAGGGATCCCTTAAGAGCACACGTGTGTAAAAGTGCTCCCCCAAAGACAGTGGTGAACGTATGCAGGTGTAACTGGCAGTTAAAAGAAGAACCCCCTTAAGCTGCTGCAAATCATTGCAGGCAGCACTTATGCTATGTTAGTGTAATTTGTAAAGCGCACATACACCAGACGGTTTCTTGGCACTGAGGTAACTAACACAGAGGCAGCTCAGAGTACTAAATATAGGCTTGTTTGAAGAGCCTGGTTTTTACCAACAGGCACCAGGGAACCAATTGAAAGGTAAGTTTCATATTGCTTGCTGTGTCCCCTGGCTTGGGCTCCAGCTCTGAAGAAGAAAGCTGCTCCTGCCTGGAGCTACCCTCCACCTGGTCATGGAGAACTGCTCACCCAGGGAGGCTGGTACAAGGTATTTATCCAGGGGGACAACCCTGGCCTTAGGCGACTGGCAAGGGTCTGTCCTCCGATACTCTGATAGCTTCACCTACCCCAAGTTGGTGCTTATATGATATACAACATAAAATAGGCCACTGCGTAATTACAGAGCCATCTACTGCAGGAATCCATCCAGAGGCATAGCTTTCACTGGTGAAGCAGGCGCAGTGCACCGGGGCCAGAGGCCTGGTGGCCCCACTGAACCTTGAGAGCTGCTGTAGTCTTTATTTCCAGGCAGTGGGGGGAAGAAAGGGGGGGGAATTTAGTGCCATGGACTGGGGGCCAGGACACAATGGCCACGCTGCTGAAGATCATGCGACCTCCCACCGTGGGCTGCATCGTGATCTGGTTGCAGCTGAACACGCCATACCACATGTTTGCATTACTTACAGCCTGGTGTCTGATGATGATACAAACCAGGAGGCCGATACCCCCTCGGAAGGGAACATTTCGAAGGGGTGGGGGGTTCTCGGGCTGGTAATCTACAGATCTCTAAAGGTTTTAAACCATTCTTTTTGTAAATCTTCCTGCTTTCTAAAGGGCTTAGTCAGGGGCGCAGAGGCCAAGACATATCTGTACAGTGGTCTTATTCAGGAACACGAATACAACAGGACTTCAGAACTTTAACGTAAAGCAGACAATGTACACAACAATCGGGCAACGCTACAAGGCGTGAACTTTCTTTGAATCGGGCGAGAATTGCTCAGAACTGAGAAGTAGCAAGTGATATCACCGTTTTTGTGAGCAAGGGGTTTCTTACAATTACCCAACTTGAGTGGGGACTTTTAACAAAAACAAATATCGGCAAACTAAACTTCCTACTGGCTGTGGTGCACTGGAGTAAGACCAGACCTGCAAAGATAAAGAAAACAAGCATTGGAAAATTCAATAGGTCTTGCTGTCATGGGCTGTTCACTTCCCTTCACCAATCCACTGTAAGGCTAGGAGAGGGGTCCACCTCTGTTCTACGATCATCCTTACAGAAGGGTGGGCATAATCTCGGTTTCCAATCCACTGTAAGGCTGGAAGAGAAGTTTACTTTCTTTCACTCAGCCTGCGGCTCGGGGCTTTAACTGACGTTCAGGGCCTTTAACAGCCAGAATAGCCCTTGGCAGCGATATAGGGCTGTATTAGACATCTGAAAGCTCGGTGCTGCTATGAAGACAATGGAGTGGCAGAGGGCCATTAATAGCGTTTAGTGACCCTACATTCTACCCAGACATTACAATACTCGCCTTTCTGCTTTTCTGGATTTATTTAGAACATTCTCGCCTCAGTTGGTAGAATTTTCTAATAGTGTGATTGTAACACGCAGTATAGCCTGAGGCAGAAAGATAGAGACCCTACTGGTATATCCTGTGGCAGTGAGCCTAGTCCAGACATCTGCCGTGAGGGACCCTGGCAGCTTTCCATTTTTAGGTCGAGCCTGGGCAGCGCATGCATGAGCTGCTCTGCGAGGCATGCTGTACTTAGGTAGAGACTTGAAGCTCCGCCCACTCATTGCTCACATTCTTCATTGGTTTCTTGGTCAAATGGCTTAGTAGTCCCTCCTTAGTATCGCTTTGTCTCATTTTGTAACCTCCCATGGCGACACCCCTGTTATGTGTTGTTGTTTCAGGGTAGGCTTTAATTACAGCCCCCAAGTACTATTTTCTCAAAGAGCTTTGTCCTGCCTGCTGTTGGGACCCGCTCTTTGCTAACGCTTTTTTTACACTGCAATAGGTCTCACATTTGCGAGAGTTTCAGCTATTTGCACTGTAGAATGACAATGGCTTTTATTTATCGGCTTTAAAAAAAACACATAAATAAAAGGCATTGTAATTTACAGTGCCAATAGCTCAAACTCTCACAAATGCGAGACCTATTGAATTGCAAATGCTTGTGTAATATATGTTTGGGAGGGGTAGGGTAAAAGCACAGGGTTGTAGATGGCAGGGCCACATTTGTTTTTCCAATTTGGTTAAGGGGTGGGGCGTAAATAGAGATGGTGGTGGGGGTGTAGCAGGGGTGTAATTCTTTTGTTTTATCTTACAGAGGGGAAGGGAAGAACATAATATTTATGGCTTCCTCATTATTCCTGTGCCCCATGGTGGATGTTAAAAGCAGGGGAAGGTGTTTTCTGGTCTCCCTACATAGCATAAATTTTAGGTGGGCAAGAAGTTGGCTACAGATTTTTTTTTTACCTTGGTGTTCTTAGGGCCCGATGTAGGTAAATCCCATTTACCGATTTTGAAATACCGAATTTTACCGATTCGGTATTTCAAAATCGGTAAATGGGATGTAGGTCCCAACATCTGGATTCGTTACCGAATCCTTAACCATTCTTTACCGATTCGGTAAATACCGAATCGGTAATGCCCATTCATTCCTATGGGCTTTGAAGCCCATAGGAATGATTAGGCATTACCGATTCGGTATTTACCGAATCGGTAATTAAAGAATTCACAAGGGTGCAGGGGGTGTCACTTTGACACCCTCTAGCACCCCCAAAACGGGCATGTGTGCAATGTGGCACACAGACATGCCCTAAGGGCACGTCTGTCTGTCACATGGCACATGTGTACATGCACAGTACACAGGAATCGGTATTTTACCATGGATTTGTATTCCATGGTAAAATACCGATTCTGTAAGCCATGTGCCAATAGAAAATTGGCTACCCACATAGCATTTTCGGTAATATTACCGAATCGGTACTTATTACCGATTCGGTAATAATAACGATTCGGTAAAATTACCGAATATGTGCACCTACATCTCCCTAGCCCTTTACCGATCGGAAACGGCCGAAAATCGGTATTTTCGGCCGATTCCGATCGGTAAAGGGCTACCTACATCTGGCCCCTAGTGACATCATTGACAACTTGAGCTTCGCTTTCGAACTCCCTCGTGATAAACATCCATGTTATTCACAGTTATCCAACTATAATTCTGTCCGTATTTCTTCAAGATTAGTGACAGGGTGAGGTACCATGCGGATACCTCTGCCTATGAAAATATAATGATATTTCTAGATTTGAACATCTGTTAGTTCTGCGGATGGTGCGGGAGGTTGACAAGGACATGGTAAACACAGTCATTTGTATTGTTCATTCTGAAGAAATGTTATATCTGTACCTAAGTTCTGCTTGTCCTAATAGCCAGAACTTGAATTGCAATGTTGGCAGATATGATTGATTTCTATGGGTGGGCTCTTTAGGTCATCCGCAAGGACCAGTTTGGAGGGATCGGTGCCTTTTGGAATCAACCGCTCGCTCCAAGTGCTTAATCTGTAAACGAATATGTGATCCCATTCCGCATACAAAAATCCCGCATACCATCACTCCGCATTTTTTAGGACGCAAATACCATCACTCCGCAAGCCATAATTCCTCAAATTTTGATACCGCATATGACTTCACTCCGCATGCAATTACTTCACAGATGCATGTGTGGTGAAGTCATAGCTTTGTAAAGTACTTTATTTAAAAAAAAATATATATATATATATATATATAAAAATATATACACATATATATATTTTTAATTAAAATGAAACATTATATCTTTTAAAGTACATTATATTTAGAATTATTTTAATA
Organism: Lissotriton vulgaris; assembly: GCF_964263255.1. Lineage (NCBI taxonomy): Eukaryota > Metazoa > Chordata > Amphibia > Caudata > Salamandridae > Lissotriton > Lissotriton vulgaris. Next base: position 261,092 of record NW_028245479.1, on the reverse strand, counting down.
TTACACATATATATACATATATATATATAATATATATATATATATATATATATATATATATATATATATATATATATATATATATATAAATATAGATCCTGACCCTAAAAATACCCCTGTACCCCAAAACCCAAAACAACCCCTGAACCCCCCAAAAAACCCTGTACCCCAAAACCCAAAACAATCCCTGAACCCTAAAAATACCCCTATACCCCAAAACACATTTATTCTGTGTCAGCCAGAGACACAGTACGGAAGGCTCCACTGCACGCAAGCGTCTCTGAGCAGTAACTGGCACCCAGCTGCTTGCAGCTACAGGACGGTATCGAGGGATCGATATGCTCAGACGACCGCCAGAGGACCTGGATCTATGTTGGGGAGAGCGAGGTATTCGACCTCGATAGGGCGTGAAGTCCGCATTGGCTGCCCTGACCCAACCGCTTGCCTTGGTACACTGGCTGCAGCGGCTATAAGGGGACGCAGGACAGCGGCCGTGAAGTTTCTTGGTTCCCGAGGCATTGAAATCTGCATCACCTACCTGTGACCAGCGGGACCTACAGTCTGCCTCATTCCCCCACGCCATCAACCCAGCTGTGCCGGTACAGTGCCCTCTGGGAGTTGTGGTCCAACATTGAAACGGACTCTGACAAGGTGTGTCGACTACATCAGGGGGAGGAGCGTTGAATGCTGGCTTTATGTTCAAAGCAGGAAGGAACATTGGAGAGCGGGACATGCTGCAATGCTGGGCGCTGAGGAAGGCTACAAGCCGAAATGCATTCGCCGCCATTGCTGAACTGAGGAAATAAACGTGCCTGTCTGACCTGTAATCCCCTTGGCCTCCGCGTTCTTCTTTGAGGGCTCTTCTTGGAGGGATGTTTTTGACATTTATTCTGTGTCAGCCAGAGACACAGTACGGAAGGCTCCACTGCACGCAAGCGTCTCTGAGCAGTAACTGGCACCCAGCTGCTTGCAGCTACAGGACGGTATCGAGGGATCGATATGCTCAGACGACCGCCAGAGGACCTGGATCTATGTTGGGGAGAGCGAGGTATTCGACCTCGATAGGGCGTGAAGTCCGCATTGGCTGCCCTGACCCAACCGCTTGCCTTGGTACACTGGCTGCAGCGGCTATAAGGGGACGCAGGACAGCGGCCGTAAAGTTTCTTGATTCCCGAGGCATTGAAATCTGCATCACCTACCTGTGACCAGCGGGACCTACAGTCTGCCTCATTCCCCCACGCCATCAACCCAGCTGTGCCGGTACAGTGCCCTCTGGGAGTTGTGGTCCAACATTGAAATGGACTCTGACAAGGTGTGTCGACTACATTAGGGGGAGGAGCGTTGAATGCTCGATTTATGTTCAAAGCAGGAAGGAACATTGGAGAGCGGGACATGCTGCAATGCTGGGCGCTGAGGAAGGCTACAAGCCGAAATGCATTCGCCGCCATTGCTGAACTGAGGAAATAAACGTGCCTGTCTGACCTGTAATCCCCTTGGCCTCCGCGTTCTTCTTTGAGGGCCCTTCTTGGAGGGATGTTTTTGACATTTATTCTGTGTCAGCCAGAGACACAGTACGGAAGGCTCCACTGCACGCAAGCGTCTCTGAGCAGTAACTGGCACCCAGCTGCTTGCAGCTACAGGACGGTATCGAGGGATCGATATGCTCAGACGACCGCCAGAGGACCTGGATCTATGTTGGGGAGAGCGAGGTATTCGACCTCGATAGGGCGTGAAGTCCGCATTGGCTGCCCTGACCCAACCGCTTGCCTTGGTACACTGGCTGCAGCGGCTATAAGGGGACGCAGGACAGCGGCCGTGAAGTTTCTTGGTTCCCGAGGCATTGAAATCTGCATCACCTACCTGTGACCAGCGGGACCTACAGTCTGCCTCATTCCCCCACGCCATCAACCCAGCTGTGCCGGTACAGTGCCCTCTGGGAGTTGTGGTCCAACATTGAAACGGACTCTGACAAGGTGTGTCGACTACATTAGGGGGAGGAGCGTTGAATACTGGATTTATGTTCAAAGCAGGAAGGAACATTGGAGAGCGGGACATGCTGCAATGCTGGGCGCTGAGGAAGGCTACAAGCCGAAATGCATTCGCCGCCATTGCTGAACTGAGGAAATAAACGTGCCTGTCTGACCTGTAATCCCCTTGGCCTCCGCGTTCTTCTTTGAGGGCTCTTCTTGGAGGGATGTTTTTGACATATATATATATATATATATATATATATATATATATATATATATATATATATATATATATATATATATATATATATATAATATATATATATATATATATATATATATATATATATATATATATATATATATATAATATATATATATATATATAAATATATACACATATATATATTTTTAATTAAAATGAAACATTATTTCTTTTAAATTACATTATATTTAGACCTATTTTAATATTACACATATATATATACATATATATATATAAATATATATATATATATATATATATATAGATATATTAAATTGTTTTAATTAATAATTACCCTATACACCCTAAAAACTAATCCCACCCTAGTTCCTTTAAATACCCCTGCACCCTTAAACACTAACCCATCCTGACCCTAAAAATACCCCTGTACCCCAAAAACCCAAAACAACCCCTGAACCCCCCAAAATAACCCTGTACCCCAAAACCCAAAACAATCCCTGAACCCTAAAAATACCCCTATACCCCAAAACCCAAACCTACCCCTGAACCCTAAAAATACCCCTGTACCCCAAAACCCAAAACAACCCCTGAACCCTAAAAATACCCCTGTACCCCAAAACCCAAAACAACCTCTGAACCCTAAAAATACCCCTGTACCCCAAAACCCAAAACAACCACTGAACCCCCCCAAAAAACCCTGTACCCCAAAACCCAAAACAATCCCTGAACCCTAAAAATACCCCTATACCCCAAAACCCAAACCTACCCCTGAACCCTAAAAATACCCCTGTACCCCAAAACCCAAAACAACCCCTGAACCCTAAAAATACCCCTGTACCCCAAAACCCAAAACAACCCCTGAACCCCCCAAAAAAACCCTGTACCCCAAAACCCAAAACAATCCCTGAACCCTAAAAATACCCCTGTACCCCAAAACCCAAACCTACCCCTGAACCCTAAAAATAACCCTGTACCCCAAAACCCAAAACAACCCCTGAACTCTAAAAATACCCCTGTACCCCAAAACCCAAACCTACCCCTGAACCCTAAAAATACCCCTGTACCCCAAAACCCAAAACAACCCCTGAACCCTAAAAATACCCCTGTACCCCAAACCCCAAAACAACCCCTGAACCCTAAAAATACACCTGTACCCCAAAACCCAAAACAACCCCAGAACCCAAAAAATACCCCTGTACCCCAAAACCCCAAACAACCCCTGAACCCTAAAAATACCCCTGTACCCCAAAACCCAAAACAACCCCTGAACCCTAAAAATACCTCTGTACCCCAAAACGCAAACCTACCCCTGAACCCTAAAAATACCCCTGTACCCCAAAAAGCAAACCTACCCCTGAACCCTAAAAATACCCCTGTACCCCTTAACCCTTAAATACTCCTGCCCCCCATAACCCAAACCCACCCTTAAAAAACCCCTGAACCCAAAAAAAAACATATACTTACCTTACAACTTACCTTAAAACATATACTTTTACCAATCATGCTTTTACAATGATTTTCGTCATAAAAGCATGCGAGATAAAAGTATATAATATATAAAGGAATGCTGTATGAAAAAATGCGGAGTAAAGGTACCTGCGTACTAATGGTATGAGGAGTGAAAGTAGTAAAAAATGCGGAGTGATGGTATTTTACCAAAATAATAAGTGCCAGGCCCGAAGGTTTTGCTCAGAAGTCCCTGGCCAGTGCTATCCAAGGTCAAGGTGCCAAATATCAAGGATGTGTATTTTGACTCCACTTAATGTCTCTTTAATCCACCACCGGACACTCCCAGTACCTTTATCTCACTTTTGCAGCTTTCTGCTTTCCCCCTTTGTCACTCTTTTTTCGTCTTTCTCTTCCCCTTCTTCCATCTTTTGTGTTTTCCCTCCTCTTGCCAGTGGCGGCTCCTCCGCTTTTTCCGGAGGAGCGTTGTCCCACTGCTTTCAAGCAGTGCTAGAAGCAAAAACATAAAATGATAATAGCTTTCAGTTATCATTTATTGTTTCCTTTGTAGGTGGGTGGGTCTGATCTGCTCTGTGAGCAGGGCAGTGGAGGATTGGTTTGCTCACTCCTAAGTGCACAATGACTGTTTGGTCGGCCCTCTCGGGCGCCAAAACCAGTCATGCGCACTTTCCTATTTCTCCATGCAGGCTGCTTTACAATCTGCATGGAGAACATGCCCACCCCTCGAACCCCTGGCTCAGACCGATCACAACGCTACATGCAGCATTGTGATTGGCTTATGGGAGAGAGCCTGGCTGCCTGCTTCCTGAAGTCGGAAGCAGGAGAGCAGGAGCAGAGACGCGGTACCCAGTGGCTGCAAGGTAAGTGATTTTTCCACCCCCGCGAACCACCTCCCCACCCACAAGCCATGCAACTGGTGAGGAAAAATAAGTTCCATTCTCCAAACGGGGTGCCAGTGATTCCCACATTCAACCACCGGCTAACATTAAGCAAATCTTTCTCCTCATTCCCCCATATAATAAAACATGTCGCAGGTACCCACTTCATGTGTCAGGTACCCACTTCCTTTTTATGGTCAAGCTTGACAGAGCAGCTGCCTCCAGACTGGGAGCCAGGAATACATGTTTTGATTGGGCAGAAGTTGCATGCTTCCACATAAAGAAGGGCTTGCCCTCCAGTAAATGTGATGATTTTGTATATATATCCACCTGCCTAAGATTAAACTTTCAATGGTGCACACACATGACACTGGCATGGTTTTAAAGCGTCTTAAATACCTAGATCATTTATACTGGTTTTTTTCTGGCAGCAGCACAGATGAGAGGTGGGCAGTCATTGATGAATCTGGACCGGCGTGTTGAGAAACAGGCATTATCATCTGTAAATCCCAAGTGTGAAACTTCTCATTACGAATACAGACGTGCCATTCTTTATAAACATAGGCAGTACATGTCCACGTTGATAAGTAACGACAAACTAAATGAGTTGTGAAAAACTTATCACATGCACAGACGTTAACTAGGAAACAAGTATAAAATATTTTTTTCTAGTTCAAATTTCGATACAAACGTACCAGATAGTTAAAAATAACACAACATCACTTTTCTACTGCAACACAATATCTAATTTTACCAGCACCGAAACCGTGGCGGTATGTACTGAAATGCCACACCCGTTTTGGGATTCAGTTTCACTTTTATTTCCATTGAATGCAAAGCAATCAAAAAGCGTGTACAGCGTTCTGATGGACCCTGTATCATCCATTGTACTCCACAATAAACTAAGAGTAAAAAATAAATATAGTGAGAAGCTAATGATTGACAAGCGCATTTAGGAGACCACAATCTAACAATCTGATGTGTAGAAATTCAAATTGATTAAAAAAAAGCAAAGTGCAAGTAAGATGGTAAACGTATACAATTTAACAGTCGGGCCAGTAAAGCATGAATATGCTGCCACCTACTGACCAAACAACCTAGGCACAATTACTGAAGTGCATGAAAAATAATTGTGAAACCGATCATATAAATCAATCATTCTTTTGCCATTTGTTATACACTCTTGGGTGTGTGTGTGTGTGTGTGTGTGTGTGTGTGTGTGAGTGTGGAGGTGCGTGCGTGCGTGTGTCAGATCTTACAGATCACTGTGAAAACAAAAATTATGTCGCACGTTTCTGGAAGTATGATTTTCAACCACTTAAGATTATTAGGTTAACATGTTTTGTGCGAAATGTGCATATTATGTGGCAAATGCAATACAACCATTAGTAGGCGGTTAATACTATATTCAAAGAATCGCATAAATCCAATGGCCCTCCATGGTTTGTCGTTTATTTAAAAAAAAAAACTACAATGTAAGTAGTCTAATTCCACTCGGTACCCATAGATTGACGTTCTTTAAAGAAAAGAGCGTTCTCAAGCAAACTAACTCCCAAAAAACATTTAGGATAAACAAGATTTAAACATTCAGAGCCCTTAAAGTCAGTATTAAACTTGTGACTGTCAGACCACAGCCCTGAACTGCAGTTGAAAAAGGACACAGGGACACTCGAATTTCCTGATGGCTTATACTTTTTTTTGTTGTTGCAACAGTGGGACATGGGGCCTGAGTCCCCGAGTCCTTTAATGGTGGCTGCAACATTTTTCAATGGGTTGTGGTACCGAAAGGCCAGACAGGAGAAAAAGATCTCTCAGCCAATCAGAGAGCCCTTGTTTTTGTTTATTGTTTACCATACTGTTAGACTCCTGTGGCAATCCCACAAGACCAACTGTCCAGATATATCTAACTTTTTAACCCCTTCATGTCAAACCTGAGCATCTCTTTGATACAAAATCCTCGAAAATCACTGAACAGATTTACCCTAAATAACAAAAATCACACTTTTTGAGTAAAGTTCTAGCTTTTTGTCAAATTTGATATAATTCCATTCTGCATTTTTCTGAATCAGAAAGTAAACTTTCCTATGGGAATTAACATGGGAAATTAATGATTGCACCCGCCTCCCCCCCCCCCCCCCATTTTGCCTCCCCCCTCCACTAGATGTTGATGGATAGGCATGAAACTTTCCAGGATCGAGCTGAGTTTATAAATCCGATTTTTGGAAAGTTTCATGCATATTAATCAAACGATGCCATCCTTATCAGTAAAACAACAGCTCTCTTTCTATGGACACGCTGACCTAAATAGAACTATAAAATTGAGACTGCCAATATGTAAGTTGTTATAGCAGTGAAAATAAATAAGAACAATAGCTTATTTTGAGCAACTGCACCTATGAAAGCACATTGACACATTTATTACTGCAATGCAAAGGTAACATTCCAGTTTATTACAACAGAAGAGCAAAACTGAAATGAGAAAAAAATATTTATTACCTCTCAGATTATTTATTGCTCTCCAAATAGTCACAAGACCTCTTCATTGTGACTTTAATTTACTGCACAGATTTAATCCTTTGCATCCAGGTTTTCGTAAAATATATATTTTTTAAACAAATACAGTTGAAAAAATGCCATGGTATTAACCATATATCCAGATGCACAGAGTGTACTATGCTATTTATGGAATTTGTTGAGTGGGGTAAAGGGTGTTATGTCCCACTAGAGGTGGCTTAATCTCCCTTGAGTCAAGGTACCCTCTCATACTCCATAATGGAAATAAATAGCATTGTACAATATGAACATATAGGGGTCGATTCCAATTCGGGAAACGAATCGTACAAAAACATACCAATCGCGTAGTACGATCTGTAGGAATAGAATACGTACGAATGTCTGCAAACCGTACGAAAAACGAGGTTAAATCCGTACGACATAGAGGCCCACAGTGAACCGTACGATTCGTGAACATGCCGAACGACCCGCCAAATACGATCCAGACCGGGGGACGGAGAACGTGATTCGTACGGAAAGCGGCGATTGAGCAATTCGTACGGAGAACCGCACATACACATATGGACCGTACCCCTGCAATCATGGCGGTACGCACCGTACCCCTATGCTCTGCACTTCTACGCACCGTACAGCTACACACCGTACACCTACGCTACGTACACCCATGCACTGTACCCCGATGTACCATACCCCGATGCACCGTACCCCTCGCTTCGTACCCCGATGCACTGTACCAGTTTGCAACGTACACCTGCGAACATGGGGTGCACTCCCGTACCAGGGGGAGTCCGTTTTGCACACATTTAGAGTCGAAATGTGCTTTTACTGATGTTTTAAAGTCCCATAGAGAAAGAGTCGTACGGAGTGTTGTCCAGACGAATCGTACTTGCTGGTTCGTAAAAGGCTGCCTCGATCCATACGAATATCGCGTACTGCGTGTTCTGAGTGCGGTCCGTACGGTTTCTTGAATCATACGGTCTTTTGTACGATTCGTACGGAGAACTGCATTGAGTACACATCGTACGTACGGGAACAGTTCTGCGTACGAATCGTATGAGAAAAACGCTCTGTACGGCGATTCAGACTGGATTTTACTGAATCGGAATCTGGCCCATATTGTCAGACCTGTAAGACTTCAGGTGGTCTTCCCCCAAATATTTTTTGGCTCTCCTCCTCCATTTTTCTGAACCTATTTTTATTGGCCTTAGGGCTCTGGGCACTTTACCACTGCTAACCAGTGCTAGAGGGCTTGCATTCTTTCCCTAAAACATGTTAGATTGGCTTATACTCAATTGGCATATTTAATTTACGTCCCTAGTAAAGTGGGCAATCAAGAGCGAGCGCAGCTCAGAAAAAAATCTACGAGTCAATAAGACAGGGATGGCAAAGAAAAAATAGGAAATATCAGCATGTTGGAAATGGCAAACCAGCCCACTGGTGAGAGGGGTAAGAACATCCATAATGGGAGGGAGAACCTCACCCCGGTCAAGGCCCACCCATGTTGCTATCTATCAGGTCTCTGTCTGAGTGATCAATATAAATCTATAGATATTTAATGGATGTACAAGATCAAGGAAGCAAGGTCTTTGGTAGTTATCTCTGCTGAGCCTCAGTATGGTCATCAGGGGAATAAATGAGACTTTTCCCAGTTCACCAGCAGCCCAGATGCTTCACCAAACTGGTGCAGGATCTCTATGAGTCTAGGAAGTACTGTAACATCATCCCTTAAATACACCAAAGCGTCATAAGCATATAGTGAGATTATATGCCAGCTGGTATTTACTTGGATCCCCCATTCCGAGGCTCACATCCTGAGTGCAAATGCAAGATGCTCTATTGCTAGCCCAAAAAATATTTGGGAACAAGGGGCATCCCTGAAGAGTTCCATGTTCAATTTTGAAAGGGTCCGATATAACATGTCCAATTTCCACTGGTGCAAGTGGGGCATTGTATAGTATAGCTATCCATCCAGGCGGCGCAGCGGACGGGCTCAGCGGCGGCACCGGCGGGGCGCCGAAGGCTGCGCCAAAGGCAAGCCCGTCTGCGCCCGTCCGCGACCGACCGGGACCAGGGGCCACGACCGCTGGCAAAATTTGTCCCACACAGTACTCCTCCAACAAACTACATCTCCTACGTGGACACTCTAATAATCTTTGCCACACGTCATGGGACCCCACTACAAAACACTTCAACTGTTCACACTGTATGTTTCAAAGCCACCCTACCACACCCTCCCCCTCGTTCTGCATGGTCCTACTTAACTGCAGATCCCTCCCTAAACATGCCACAGAAATATCCCTGTTGATCTCGGACAAAGACCCCGACGCCATTTTCCTCACGGAAACTTGGCTCCAAACTGACTCCGACCTGAGGTCACTCAATCACTCCCTGCAGAATACCAAATTCTTCGAGCAGATCGCTCTTCTGGAAAAGGCAGCAGCATAGCCATCATTTATAAAAACTGCTACACTTGCCGCTCCTCTCCAACTAATCTATCCAACTGCGAACACCTCACTTTCTCGTTGGACTTTTCCCCTACCTGTACTTTCTCAGGGACTCTCATCTACTGACCACCCGGCACTCCGACTAACTTTATAAACCAACTTGCCCCAGAGATAGCCAGTGGTATCTGCTCATCACCTAACTACACTCTATTAGGCAATCTAAATGTGCACTTAGTTGACCCCCTGGATTCGGCAGCCGCCAAACTACGAAATAATCTACTAGCACTAGATCTCCCCCAGCTAGTACTGCAACCCACCCACGAAAAAGGTCACCTCTTGGACCCAATCTTCAGTAACTGTACCCATTTTACAGTTAACTCACCCATCACCCTCCCATGGACGGACCATTTCATGATCCCATTCTCCTGGGCACCAGCAGAATCTCACCCCACACCACCCCCTGCCCTAAGCAGAAACTGCAAATGGTCACAACTCAATAGCAACCTGTGGACCTCCGCACTGGAAGTTTCTGCCCCGGAAAACAACTCCGATCCGATCATCAGCAACGACAATTTTAATAAATGGATTACCACCTCTTTAGACTCCATTGTCCCACTTAAGGACATCAAATCCAAACAGAGACCTAAAATGCCCCTTGGTACTCCCAGGACCTGCGCACTCTTAAGAGAGAATGCCAAAGACTGGAACGGAAATGACTCCTTGACTATTCACACACCAACAAAACTGAATATCGGGCGTCTTTAAAAATCTATAAAATCAACATAAAAAAAGCTCAAGCCAGTTTCTTCGAAAATAAGATTAACGAAGCAGCATCCAAACCTAAGGAAATTTACCAGATCGCAAAAAGCTTGCTAAAACTCCCAGACAAGCTACCAGATCCTCTGACCGCACAAACTCGTTGCAATGAACAGGCCGACTATTTTTACAATAAAATAGCCACGATCTACTCCTCCTTCCCCCATCCCCTCACCCCCTAGCTGCACAACAGTATACCAGACCCACCCCTCCTACTTCCCTGGAAACCTTTCCTCCTCTGCAGCCTACCAATCTAGAATCCATAATACTACAAGTCAAGTCTGGATCCCCTAGTGACCCAGCCCCAGCTCGTTTCCTAAAAACTATTACCCCCACCATCCTCCCCACTATTCTGAACCTGATCAACAACTCTCTCTCAGTAGGGCTTGTTCCCCCAAAGTGGAAACAAGGTATAGTGAAGGCTCTCCTGAAGAAACCCAATCTAGATCTGATGAATCCGGGGAACTACCGCCCGATCTCTTTGTTACCGTGGATGACTAAAATCGTGGAAAATCATGTAAACGAATGCCTGACAGAATTTTTGGAAACTAACAACTCTCTGGACACCTCTCAGACGGGGTTCCGCCCCATGCACGGAACGGAAACTGCTCTATTAGCAGTAACAGAAGGAGCTAGAAAATTCGTGGATCAGGGCGGCACTGCGGCCATCATTTTACTGGACCTCAGTGCCGCCTTCGACACTGTGAATCATGACATCTTACGTCACAGAATGTCAGAGCTAGGGATAACCTCCACTGCTGCGGCCTGGCTACACTCCTTCCTTTCTAGCCGCTCCTTCCGTGTCTGTGAGGGCAATACCACCTCGCCCAGCAAACCACTCAGTTGTGGGGTTCCTCAGGGCTCGTCTTTGAGACCCACACTATTTAACATTTACATGCTTCCCCTTTCAGAAATAATACGCCCTTTTGGCGTTCAAGTCGTGTCTTACACCGACGACACGCAACTGGTGGTTACCCTGACTCATCCCTCCTCTTACCCCAGCGATCTCAGAGGCTGCATGGAAGCAGTATGCACCTGGATGAGCCAGTCCTACCTGAAGCTGAACAGCGACAAAACAGAGCTAATGGTGCTGGGCAACTCCCCCCAAAAATCAATTGAATCTCTGTGGCCACCAGCACTAGGCCCCGCACCCCCAGCCGTGAATTCCATCAAGAGCCTGGGCATCTGGCTGGACAACGCATTAACCTTCGGCCACCAGGCAACCAAACTAGCAGCCACCTGTATAGGTATTATGAGACTCATACGAAAGATCCTACCGCTCCTCCCTTTCAAGGCCAGACAGATCTTGGTCCAGGGTCTAATCCTCTCCCGGCTAGACTTCGGAAATGCCCTTTACCTAGGAGCCCCCGAATCCACCCTAAAAAAAACTGCAGGTTATCCAAAACTGCGCGGCTCGTACTCTCCTACGCATCCCCAGACGGCAATCAGTGAAATCTGAACTAAGATCCCTTCACTGGCTGCCAGTAAAGGATAGAGTCAACTTTAAAAGCATGTGCATCGCCCACCGTGCTTACTGGAGGAAAGGAGCAACCCTGAATCATACCTTAATCACCCCCTACCACCCCAACAGGCAGCTGAGGTCGACCCTCGCCTTCCAAGTCATCATTCCTAGGTTCAAAAGAGAAAAAAGTGGAGGAAGAATGTTCTCAACAAACGCGGCCAGGCTCTGGAACTCCCTCCCACTTTCTATCCGATCTGAACCTAACATCCTGCTTTTCCGGAGAAAATTAAAAACCTTTTTCTTCAGCAGATAACCTCGACCCGCTCCACCCACTTGTATTCTGTTAAAGCGCTAGGACGCCTGCGGGTAGCTATCGCGCTATATAAAAACTTATTCCATTCCATTAGAGAAACTTGGAACCTATCCCAAATCTTGTAAGGACCACCTTTAGGTAATCCCACCCAAGGTTGTTAAACGCCTTCTCCATGTCCAGCGATGCTACCCAGGAGCCCACGCCCAATGGCTGCACCCAATCCATGAACATAAACAAATGGCGTAGGTTCAGGACTATGTTCCTGCCAGGTATAAACCTGTTCTGATGGGGATGCACAAAATCCTAAGATATAGGTATCAGACTATTAGCCAACAATTTCCCAAGGATCTTATAGTTCGAGTTTAGTAAGGAGAGGGGTCGATACAACCCCAGCTGTAGAGTATCCCTAACTGGTTTGGGCTGGACAACAAGTGCTTCCTTCTGGAGGGTGGAAGAAAGAACACCCACTACGTAGGCCAAGTTGAAGACCTTTAACAGTTGTGGAGCTAGCTGGGAGTTAAAAACAGAATAAAACTCAATCTGCAAGCCATCCAACCCTGGGTTCTTGCCCCATGCCATCTGTTTAACCACTTCATAAATTTAATGTGCAGATGAAAGTGCTTTCAAAACTGGCCATTGGGAGGCCAGTAACTGCAGGAGGCATATTTCATCCAAGTAGTACTGGATCAGCCAGCTGCGGCATTGCATGGTAGGAACAGAAGGCATTATTAATAGCATATTGGGCATTGTGTGGAAGACCCATCTCATCACAGATGGTTGTAAATGTGACCATAGGAGAAGTGGAACGAAGGAGCCAGGCCAAGAGCCTGCCCGCTTTATCACCTCCCATGTGTTTGCTAATCAAGTACTCTCTGTAATCCACATAATCTTGTGTTTATCCCAATCGCACCAGCAAGGCAGCGGCTGTGTGGTTTGTGGGCAACATCCACTCGTACTGCTGACTTTCTGTTTCTAGCGTGTTAAGTTCACAGTGCAGGACTAGTTTGGTGCTGTGTACCATCTCAATTACATGCCCACAGAGTACAGTCTTAAATGCATCCCACTCTCTGTCAATGTTCGATGCCATGCCTTAATTGTCCTTAAAATATGAAGTAATGCAGTCTGATAAGGTGGTGCGAAATACCATGTCTCGCAAGGCATTCGAGGGAAGCCGCCTTGTAGGCATACATGGGCGGCCTTGTCCCCATGTCAATTTTAGTTGTAAGGGGCAGTGATCTGATATGATGCTCGGCCTGTGAGATCTTTGATAGCACCTCGGAGCTACAATAAAAGAGGTTGATTCTTGTGTTGAGGTCATGTAGACCAGAATGGTCCAGACCACAGACAACATGACTGCCCTCAAGCACGCCACCCGCAAACACCACCACCTGATCCGCACCACCAAGAAGACAGCATTCAAAGAACGACTGGACAACAACGCCCACAACAGCAAGGAACTCTTCAGCATCGTCAAAGAGCTCTCCAACCCCAGTGCCGGAAACAATGACATCACACCCTCGCAAGACCTCTGCGACTCACTCGCCTCGTTCTTCCACCCCAAGATCGCCGAAATACACAACAGCTTTGGCGCACAATCCACGCACCCCACCTCCGAACCAACGCTCCCCACCGTCACCCTCTGCGCCTGGACCCCGGTCAGCACCAAAGACACCACCCATACGATGAACACCATCCACTCCGGATCCCCAACCGACCCCTGCCCCCACCACGTCTTCAACAAAGCCGACTCCATCATCGCACCCCAACTCCGGGACATCATCAACACCTCCTTCAACACCGCCACCTTCCCGGAGAGCTGGAAGCACGCCGAGATCAGCGCCCTCCTGAAAAAACCAACAGCAAACCCCGCTGACCTCAAGAACTTCCGCCCCATCTCGCTCCTCCCTTTTCCGGCCAAGGTCATCGAGAAGACCGGCAACAGACAGCTTGCCGCCTTCCTCGAGACAAATGGATCCCTTGACCACTCGCAGTCAATCAATCAATCAATCACGGCATTTGTAAAGCGCGCTACTCACCCGGGAGGGTCTCAAGGCGCTGGGGGAGAGGGGTATGTTACTGCTCGAACAGCCAGGTCTTGAGCTGCTTCCTGAAGGAGAGATGGTCTTGGGTTCGCTGAAGGTGGGTGGGGAGGGAGTTCCACGTCTTGGCTGCCAGGTAGGAGAAGGATCTTCCTCCGGCGGTGGCTCTGCGGATGCGTGGTACGGTGGCGAGGGCGTGGCTGGTCGATCGTAGCTGGCGGGTGGGCGTGTAGAAGGTCATGCGGTCGTTGAGGTACTTGGGGCCCAGGTCGTGGAGAGCCTTGTGTGCGTGGGTGAGGAGTCTGACCGTGATTCTCTTGCTGACGGGGAGCCAGTGCAGGTCTCTCAGGTGTCCGGTGATGTGGCTGTGTCAGGGGATGTCCAGGATGAGTTGTGCGGAGGTGTTCTGGATGCGTTGGAGTCTTTTTTGAAGTTTGGCTGTGGTTCCGGCGTAGAGGGTGCTCCCGTAGTCCAGTCGGCTGGTGACAAGTGCCTGGGTAACCGTCTTCCTGGTTTCAGTGGGGATCCATCTGAAGATCTTGCGGAGCATGCGCAGGGTTTTGAAGCACGAAGATGAGACGGCGTTGACTTGTCTGGTCATCGACAGGGAGGAGTCCAGGATGAAGCCCAGGTTGTGTGCGTGGTCCGTTGGCTTGGGAGCGGTGCCCAGGGCCGGGGGCCACAAGGAGTCGTCGCAGGCGGAGGGTGATGATCCCAGGATGAGGACTTCCATCTTGTCTGAGTTCAGTTTAAGGCGGCTGTTCCTCATCCAGTCGGCGACGTCTTTCATCCCTTCGTGTAGGTTGGCTCTGGTGGTGGTGGGGTCGTTGGTGAGGGAGAGGATCAGCTGGGTGTCGTCGGCGTAGGAGATGATGTTGAGGTTGTGTTGGCGTGCGATGGCTGCGAGGGGGCTCATGTAGACGTTGAAGAGGGTTGGACTGAGTGAAGATCCTTGTGGTACGCCGCAGATGACTTCAGTGGCCTCGGATCTGAACGGGGTGAGGCGGACTCTCTGGGTTCTTCCGACGAGGAACGAGATGATCCACTCCAGTGCTTTCTCTTGTATTCCGATGTTGCTGAGGCGCTTCACTAGGGTGCGGTGGCAGACAGTGTCGAACGCCGCAGAGAGGTCCAGGAGGATGAGGGCCACTGTTTCCCCGTTGTGGATCAGGGTTCTGATGTCGTCGGTGGCTGCGATTAGGGCGGTCTCGGTGCTGTGGTTGGCCCGAAACCCCTAATCGCAGCCACCGACGACATCATATACCTGCTCGATAACGGGGAAACGGCGGCCCTCATCCTCCTGGACCTCTCTGCAGCGTTCGACACTGTCTGCCACCGCACCCTAGTGCAGCGCCTCAGCAACATCAGAATCCAAGAGAAGGCACTGGAATGGATCATCTCGTTTCTCGCCGGAAGAACCCAGAGAGTCCGCCTCCCCCCGTTCAGATCAGAGGCCACCAAAGTAATCTGCGGCGTACCACAAGGGTCATCACTCAGCCCCACCCTCTTCAACGTCTACATGAGCCCCCTCGCAGCCATCAACCTCAACATCATCTCCTACGCCGACGACACCCAGCTGATCCTCTCCCTCACCAACGACCCCGCCACCGCCAGAACCAGCCTACACGAAGGGATGAAAGACGTCGCTGAATGGATGAAGAACAGCCGCCTGAAACTGAACTCAGAAAAGACGGAAGTCCTCATCCTGGGATCATCGCCCTCTGCCTGGGACAACTCCTGGTGGCCCCCTGCCCTGGGCACCACTCCTAAGCCAACGGACCACGCACGCAACCTGGGCTTCATTCTGGACTCCTCCCTCTCAATGACCAGACAAGTCTCATAATCATGCTTCAACACCCTGCGCATGCTCCGTAAGATCTTCCGATGGATCCTCACCGAAACCAGGAAGACGGTCACCCAGGCACTCGTCACCAGCCAACTGGACTACGGAAGCACCCTTTACACCGGTACCACAGCCAAACTTCAGAAAAAACTCCAACGCATCCAGAACGCCTCCGCACAACTCATCCAGGACATCCCACGACACAGCCACATCTCCGGCCACCTGAGAGACCTGCACTGGTTCCCAATCAGCAAGAGCATCACGTTCAGACTCCTCACCCAAGCACACAAGGCTCTCCACAACCAGGGCCCCAAATACCTCAACACCCGACTGACCTTCTACTCGCCCACCCGCCAGCTACGATCGACCAGCCTCGCCCTCGCCGCCGTTCCACGCATCTGCAGAACCACGGCCGGAGGAAGATCCTTCTCCTACCTGGCAGCCAAGACATGGAACTCCCTCCCCACCCACCTCCGGCGAACCCAGGGCCATCTCTCCTTCAGGAAGCAACTCAAGACCTGGCTTTTCGAGCAGTAATGGACCCCTCTCCCCCAGCGCCTTGAGACCCTCCCTTGTGAGTAGCGCGCTCTACAAATTGATTGATTATTCTCTGGTAGTGGGATGTAAGCTGCGCCAAGCATCTATTGCCTTGTATGGGAAGCAAAAGACACACAGTTGATGGACGGAATTCAGAACAAATCAAAACATTCACCCCCAGTAAAGAGATATGGGTTAAAAATAAATAAAAACAATGGATTCAGGCCTAGATCTCTGTAAAGGGGTGAATGACATTGTTCTGCATTCTGTCCATCAATTATTGTTTTTGCATTTGTAACCCTGAGTGGGATGGGTATGCCCAGATGTGGGTCCCGTGCTCTCCATGCCACTGGAGTCAATCTATCCTAGCTGATAAGGGGTGAAACTGGTCCTAGGATGCTTGTTTCCAGTCCAGGGAGGTCTTGGCAGTTTGGCTGCACTGTTCCCATTGGGCACAGGTCAAGACTGATTTCCAAATGGCTGGGATCAAACTGGAATGGCATGGGGAGCAAAAAAACGATGGATTCCGTCCCAAATCTCTGTACTGGGGCAAATGTATGACATTGCTCTGCGTTCTGTCCATCAATTGTTCTTTTTGCATTGTATTGGAAGCCCAGCGTTGTAGATGATGCATGAGAGCTAATGATTGCACCCCTGGAATTGGTGGGCAGGAATGAGCTAGGATTAGATAAGGGACTCAGTTAAAGTTCCTGCCCCAGGAGCAAGGTGCCAGTGCATCATGCAGCAGTGCAGGGGAGAGGAAGCATAGGAAGAGGGCCTGATTAGTTTTGGGGGCAAATAGCGAAATAAAAGCCACAGAGAGTCCATCTAGTGCCCCATCCAGGATCACTTATCTTCCGTCAGGATCAGTTCTGGTGTACAGCACCTCTAGTGGCACCCATGGGGCCACCCAGATAAGGTGGCCTCTAGAATATAGATTACGTGTCCCCACCAGGTTACCTCACCATCTTTTATGCAGGCACTCAAAGGCTGGGGCAGTAAGATGGGACTCCTTGAGTAGTGCCATGTGGAAATATTGATATACACGGTATGTCTTGATATAACTGTCCAGCCCTCTAGCAATCCAAGACAGCATCAGGTACTGTGTCCCAGCAATGTCCCCTGTAGCTGAAAAAGAACATTAACCCCTTGCATGCGTCGGACAGCCCCCAGCCATCCGACGTCACGGTGGACGTGTGCATTGGACAGCCAGGGTACCTGATTTATGCATGTGTGGAATTCGCCCTCACAGCAGGGGAATTCCAGCCGCACCCAAAGGGTTAAGCAAGAAGCAAATCCAAATCCTCTCTACAATTCCCCGAAATTTCCTCACCCACAGTGTAACAATGCCCCATGCCCCAACAGATCGCATGCTTCTGAAAACGGTTAATAAAAGAGAACTCAAGAAATTAAACAAACCAACAGTCCTCCTCGAACACCCCTTCCCAGGCTGATACACCAATGGGTGTCCGGCCAATAGCACTGTGATGCAGTTCAGAACAAAGGTAAATAACAGTCAATTACAGTATCGCTAACAAGATGGGGGGTAGCCAAAATATGTTAATATCCACACTCTTGGGGAAAGGTTCTCAATGTGGCATAGGGAAGACAGGTGTGACCCAGGTCAGGTTGACATAGGCAGTCATATCATATTCTCAGCAGTCTGAGGGGTGACCACCGCCCGCTAATCCTATGGCTCAATATTTACTCTGTCCACCCCCGAGCCAGATGAAGAAGGGGTTAAAATGTGCTGTTCTACCTCCCCAACAAACTGGTCCCTTTCCATGGCTGTCTATTTCTTTGTTGGATCCAGCACTGTGTTTCTGTTATGAAGTTTGTGTTGTTGCTAAGTATTCAACCCAGTGGAGAGGTCTGCCGATTCCGTAAGGGGTTGACAAGACCCTTGCATTCCATCCACTCCCAGACCTTGTGGGGAGTTGCACAGAATGTGGTGCAATTCTAATGTACTATCCTGAGTGTGTTGGGGAACAGTAGACAATATTTGATGTTGTGCTCTCGTAGATATCTCTTCACGGCCAAGAAGGATGATTTGCAGCACTGCACCACCTAAGTGTAGTCAGGGAAATGTGGACTTGGGAGTTCTCAACCATCCAGGGGCCTTTCACTCAAGTGACTTGGAGTATGTGATCCCAGTCTCTTTAGTAAAGAGGCAGGCACTGGTAGGGGTGGTTTGACCGGGACACTGGAGCACGTTCCATGGGGAAGAAGGTTTAGTATTTGTCCTGAAGGATTGGTGTTGCAAACCAATCCTCGAGGTAAAGTTGCTTACAAGGTCCCTCAGCTCACTCCAGGAGACCCATGATTCTTACCTTGTTGCGTCAGGACCTGCCTTCCTGATTGTCGGCCCATTTCCTGAGGTAGTCATCCTTATCTTGCAAGGCCTTAAGATGTGCATTAGTATCTGTGACTTTCGGTCTGGGGGTGGCCAGAGCAGATTCTGCATTCTCTACTCGCTCCTTCAATTTCTTGTGATCTTCCCTCATGAGGCACATGCCCATCTTCAGGGTATCAATCTTTGGCTCAAGTGAGGTTTTAACATCCAACACAGTGGACAGCCTTTCTTTGAACTTGCTGGAGAGGGCTGCCAATGTGTTTTTGAGCATTCCTTCAGCTAGGAGTGACAGAGCTCTCAATGCCACTGCCTCAGACAGTAGGTGCTCCCATGTCTGCCCTGTCTTGATTCAGGCACACCATGAAGGCAGGGCTCAGCTCCGACTGTGGTTGAATTAAGGTAGTCACAAAGGCTCTCTTCTCAAGGTACCACGCACAGGATGTAACAAATTATTGAGGTGGGGGAAGGGGGCAACGTGTGGGTGCCCCTCAATACCTAGGTTCCTCTAGAAGGCCTCTCCCCATCATGGTTGTATCATGTCACCTCCAACTGTGCCCGGTCTAAATATCGAGTTTTATATATCGACCTACAAAAATATGGAGTTGGAAATATCGAAGGTATAGAATATCGAGGTCAAGAATTTCGTTGGACAGAATATCGACCCTAGGGTAAGTATATCGATTTTTTTAATATCGATGTAAGTAATATCGAAGTTAGTAATATCGATATTTGTATTATTGTTATGTATTTTATTATGCATGTGTAACATTTTTGGTAAGTATTTTAATTGTTTTAAATGATATGTGTACTATTTTTATTTATTAATAAAGTTATTTTTAAGTAAATGTTATGTTTTAGTACCGGAGAGGGTTGTGGGTTCATAGGGGAATAGGGTGGGAAGTAATTTAAATATACTAAATTAATTATTAATTTTTAGGAATTATAAATTAATTGTGAATAATTTTTGTTTTTATTTTCTGTAGCGAGTTGTGAGTTTATAGGGGAATTGGGTGGCAAGTAATTTAATTGTAATTAATTAATGATTTATATGTATTTATTGGTATGGATAATTATTTTATTTATAATTATTATTAATTGGCAATTAATTATTTTGATTGATAATTAATTTTTTAATAGGTAAATATTGTTTTTAATTGTTATTTTTTTTAAATTGGTAATTAATGGCTTAATTGGTAATACATTTTTTTTAATTGGTAATCATTTTTTAATAGGTAAATAATTTTGTTAATTGGCAATTAATATTTTTAATTGGTAAATAATTTTTATTTTTTGGGAAATTATTTTTAATTAATTGGTATTCAATGTTTCATAAAAAGTATTATTTGGTATGAAAAATAATTTTATAGTTTATTAATTTTTAATTGTGAATTAATTTGAAATAATCTTTTTTGCATTGAAAAATATGTTATTGTTTAATATTTATTATTTGGTGACTAATATTTATCAATTAATATTTATTGGTATTTATTGTTAATGTATTGTTAATCAATTATTCAATTGTAATTGCTTTTAATAATTATTAATTGTTTGTAAATGATGTAGATTTATTTAAAAATTAAATGATTTATCATTTTAAATACAAAAATTATTTATAAGTATGTTATATTTAAATTCTACTCTATCCAACATTTTCCTTACTGTTTCACTGGAAACAAGCATCCTAGGACCGGTCAAGACTGATTTGCATATGGCCATGTCTGAACTGGGGTTTCTTGGTGAGCAAAATATCGATGGATTAAACCCAGATCTATGACTGGGGTTGAATGTTTTGCCATTGTGCAACATTCCATCCATCATCTTGTGTGTGTTACTGTTTCACTCCCTGGAGTTGGAATAGTAATTTTTAACCGTACGATATCCAACGTTTTCCCTACTGTTCCACCCTCTGGAGTTGGAATATTAATTTTTACCCCTACGCTATCCAACGCTTTCCCTACTGTTGCCCCCTCTGGAGTTGGAATCGTAATTTTTACCTCTAAGCTATCCAACGCTTCCCCTACTGTAGCACTCTTTGGAGTTGGAATAGTAATTTTTACCCCTACGTTATCCAACGCTTTCCCTACTGTTACCCCCGGTGGAGTTGGAATAGTAATTTTTACCTCTACGCTATCCAGCGCTTTCCCTACTGTAGCACTCTTTGGAGTTGGAATAATAATTTTTACCTCTACGCTATCCAATGCTTTCCCTACTGTTACACCCTGTGGAGTTGGAATTGTAATTTTTTACCTCTACGCTATCCAACGCTTTCCCTACTGTAGCACTCTTTGGAGTTGGAATAGTAATTTTTACCTCTACGCTATCCAATGCTTTCCCTACTGTTACACCCTCTGGAGTTGGAATTGTAATTTTTACCCCTACGCTATCCAACGCTTTCCCTACTGTTACACCCTCTGGAGTTGGAATAATAATTTTAACCCCTACGCTGTCCAACGCTTTCCCTACTTTTACACACTCTGGAGTTGGAATAGTAATTTTTACCCCTGCGCTATCCAACGCTTTCCCTACTGTTGCCCCATCTGGAGTTGGAATAGTAATTTTTACCTCTACGCTATCCAATGCTTTCCCTACTGTTACACCCTCTGGAGTTGGAATTGTAATTATTTACCTCTACGCTATCCAACGCTTTCCCTACTGTAGCACTCTTTGGAGTTGGAATAGTAATTTTTACCTCTACGCTATCCAATGCTTTCCCTACTGTTACACCCTCTGGAGTTGGAATTTAATTTTTACCCCTACGTTATCCAATGCTTTCCCTACTGCTACACCCTCTGGAGTTGGAATAGTAATTATTACCACTACGCTATCCAACGCTTTCCCTACTGTTACCCCCGGTGGAGTTGGAATAGTAATTTTTACCTCTACGCTATCCAGCGCTTTCCCTACTGTAGCACTCTTTGGAGTTGGAATAGTAATTTTTACCTCTACGCTATCCAATGCTTTCCCTACTGTTACACCCTCTGGAGTTGGAATTGTAATTTTTTACCTCTACGCTATCCAACGCTTTCCCTACTGTAGCACTCTTTGGAGTTGGAATAGTAATGTTTACCTCTACGCTATCCAGTGCTTTCCCTACTGTTACACCCTCTGGAGTTGGAATTGTAATTTTTACCCCTACGCTATCCAACGCTTTCCATACTGTTACACCCTCTGGAGTTGGAATAATATTTTTAACCCCTACGCTGTCCAACGCTTTCCCTACTTTTACACACTCTGGAGTTGGAATAGTAATTTTTACCCCTGCGCTATCCAACGCTTTCCCAACTGTTGCCCCATCTGGAGTTGGAATAGTAATTTTTACCTCTTCGCTATCCAACGCTTTCCCTACTGTAGCACTCTTTAGGGTTGGAATAGTAATTTTTACCCCTGCGCTATCCAATGCTTTCCCTACGGTTACACCCTCTGGAGTTGGAATAGTAATTTTTACCCCTATGCTATCCAATGCTTTCCCTACTGTTACACCCTCTGGAGTTGGAATAGTAATTTTTACCCTTACGCTATCCAACGCTTTCCCTACTGTTACACCCTCTGGAGTTGGAAAAGTCATTTTTACCCCTATGCTATCCAACGCTTTCCCTACTGTTACACCCTCTGGAGTTGAAATAGTAATTTTTACCCCTACGCTATCCAACGCTTTCCCTACTGTTGCCCCCTCTGGAGTTAGAATAGTAATTTTTACCTCCACGCTATCCAACGCTTTCCCTACTGTTGCCCCCTCTGGAGTTAGAATAGTAATTTTTACCTCCACGCTATCCAACGCTTTCCCTACTGTAGCACTCTTTAGAGTTGGAATAGTAATTTTTACCCCTATGCTATCCAATGCTTTCCCTACTGTTACACCCTCTGGAGTTGGAATAGTAATGTTTATCCCTACGCTATTTAACGCCGTTGCCCCCTCTGGAGTTGGAATAGTCATTTTTACCCCTACGCTATCCAATGCTTTCCCTACTGTAGCACCCAATGTTATCATTACTGTAGTTTTTTTGGGACTTTGAATAGTACTTTTATTTATTTAGCTATTTAATATTTGTATTATTATTTTTGATAATGTAGTATAATAATTTTAAAAATATTGAAAGTATATTAAATTTTTTAAATGTATTAAATATAATTATTTACTTTTTATTTATGTTATTGTTTTATGTTTAGATGTATTTGTAATTTATCATATTTTTAATTTATGAGTTAATAAAACAATTATGACAACGTATCAGGTAAGTATATATCATATATTTTATGTATATGTTTAATTAATGTTATATTATTGTATATGTATTATTTATTAATTTTGAACATTATGAAATATTTTAAACTATGTTTATTTGGTTTCTAAGTATTATTTACTTTATTTTACACTTTTTTTAATTACAAAAAAACCCGATATTTTTAATTACGATATTTTTAACATCAATATTTTTTTCTCGATATTTTTGTACTTGCCATGTTGTAGATAGGATGTCGATATTCTTGCCTTCGATATTCCAGCGTTGATTTTTCTGTAGGTCGATATTTTGTACATCGATATTCTGTCAGTGATTCACTTCCAACCACCAGGTGTTAAAATTCAACTGTGGGCAACAGTGGGGAGAGGGCCCTGAGCGAATCACAAGTTGGCACGCTGTTAGCTACGTTACCCCTGTTGCTCAGGTCTCTCCACACAAATGTAGCGTGATTCAGAGGGGGGCGCTGCCCCCTCATTCCTCGTTCATGGGGTGCCAAATCCCAGCACAGCCATTATAATGCTGGTGACAATCAGGAGGCCTCAGGGGCCTGCGGTATCCTATTGTGTGGCAACCTTCTAGGAATAGGAGGAGATCCGCACTTCACTGTTTCTGCTTTTTTGGCTGCTACAGTCACTCCAAGAGCCAGTTTGTATAACAATGGGGCCCCCAGCTGGTTCACTCATTAGATGGTGAGCCAATTATGACATCACAGCAGCCTTCTCTGATGCCTCAGAGGATCGTAAAGTGCAGACACCTGTGTCCCTAAGATTGTGGCAGTCCATACCATGTTCAGTTGAGAAGGCAGGCACATTCAGATGCCAACTGGGCCACAAGGGCGGGTTCAACCCTGTCTGCGGGTCCCAGGAGGATGCTACACTTCCAAGCGAGCCAATCGGAGGCATAGTAATGACAGGGCCAAGCAGCACTCCACCACTGCCACAAAGGTTGCAGGCTGCGGCCGCTTGCTGTGCATCCAATTCTGGCTACTGAGATCTGTTTGATGAAACAAACGGCTCTGTCAGAGAGTTGTGCGCTGCCAAGAACAGCAGACTATGCCACATGCAGCAGAGAGCCCCCAATCTGCTTCATGATCCTTTAGTGCAGGTTGAGGATTGCACAGCTGTAATTCGTGAGACTCACTCAATCGACATCTTGGCCACATACCTTATTGTGCCACCCACTTAAATAGCCCTTTAAACAGGTCTCAGGCTTGCCATTACAGAGCCTTTGTGTTTCGACATGGCAAAATAAATGTATTGCCAGGCCAAACTTTCCTTTTTATGACATATACGTCACCCCTAGGGTAGGACCTGGGCAGCCCAGAGGGCAGGGTGCAATGTATTTAAAAAGTTGGACATGTACTTTTAAGTTTTATATGTCTTGATAGATGAACACTCTTAAATTCGTTTTTCCTATAGGATAACAT
Source organism: Lissotriton vulgaris (assembly GCF_964263255.1). Lineage (NCBI taxonomy): Eukaryota > Metazoa > Chordata > Amphibia > Caudata > Salamandridae > Lissotriton > Lissotriton vulgaris. The sequence continues at coordinate 236,563 of NW_028245479.1, read as the reverse complement.
TGAAGTAATCTTATTACATTTTATATGTGTCATTTCCAAATGGGAGGAGATAACCCCTTCATGTTTGGGAATTGTAGTGAAGAGCCCTTCTTAATGGTAAATACAGGATTTTGATCACAAGTATAGGAAACTGGGGTTTTCTGCCCTCAGCCCTTTTGACCCTATGGCCTGGCCTGGGTCACTTGACTGGGTGTAACTGACAGTTAGACTTTGTGAATTCCTCCCAGGCAGTCACACAATAGAGGACCATCTGCTGGTAGGATGCAGGGAGGAGCTGAGCACAGCCACACACAGCTGAATAACCTGTGCTCTGCCTTCACACAAAGGGCCTAACGACCCTGCATTGTCACTATAGACAGCTTAAATCCAAGGCAGGGGAGGCAGGAAAGTCCATGCACTTCAAAGCCACTATCTAAAGGCTTCTCCCTCCTCTCAGAATCATGGCACAAGTGTATAAATGAACCACCTCAGACACAACCTCAGACACCAACTTTCTGGCCCTGTGGGTAGTCTGCCAGGAAGGACTGCTTCTACATTGACTGCCAGTTTGCTGGACTGCTGCACCAAAGGAGCTGCTGCCTGTTGTACTGCCTGGTGCCCTCATGCCTGGAGAAGAAGAAATGGACCTGCAACCTCATCTTGAACCCAAGACTCCAGAATGACTCAAAGGACTAGTCAGCTGGACTCCAGATCAGAGCCTCAGGGACATAAATGAGTCCCCAATAGCTCCTGGACACAGCTGCAGCGGGTTCCTGACCCCCAAGTGGTGCCTCTCAAGTCCTGGATCCTTGGTGTGGCCTATGGGCTCTTTAAATCAAGCTTTGGAACTCTTCACAACTGCGAACGGGCCCATTCGCATTGGAACCGTGCAGCTCGCACCGAAATGGGCACGAGCTGCATCTAGCCAGTTGCCTTACACAGCAAGCATTGGTTGCCTGTGGAGGACAGCCTCCACAAAGGTCATGCCCGTTCGTCTATGATGCCCATCCTGCTCTACATGCCATGCTGACCACGGTCCATGATGCTCTCCTTGTGATCCTCTCCAAAGCGTACGTGACTCCTGGAACTAAATTTGAGGAGGTAGAACTTCAGCTGGACTAATCTGGGACTGTATCGAACCAATGTGCCATTGTAGGCAGCCTGAACTTTGACTTTGACCTGGTCCAATGCGACCAGATAGCCGCTGTTAGCGCATTCTACGGTTAGGCACTATTTTACAGTTTATTCTTGAAAAAGTCATAACTTTTTTTAATTTTTAATTCTACTGGTTGGATTTTTGGATTTTTTATCTTATTTTACCTATTACAGTCATGACTATGGGGCTCATTATGATTGCGGATTTTCCGCATCCTCCGGGCCGGCGGAACCCACTGCCGGCCCGGAGGATGCGGAAAATCCGCATCGGACCCCCCAAAGACCCACTGCCACATTAGGATGGCTGGTGGGTCCTGGTTTCCGTCCGCAGCTTTTCCTCCGCGGTTGGCTTACAACCGCGGAGGAAAAGCACTAATCTGGTGACGGTGTCTCTCAGACACCGTCCGCCAGATTAGTATGTGCCTGCAAACATGCTTTTCCGCGGCGGCTTTTCCGCCGTGGAAAAGCATGTGTAACTTCACTGCGGGGGCCCGTTGCGGGCCCCCTAGGTGAAGAGGGGGTGGGGGTGCACATGGGGGGTACCTATGGTACACCCCTGCATTTGTATGCAGAAAGCGGCAGGCACCGCGCGGTGCCTGCCTCTTTCTGGATGCAAATGCAATGCGTGCATTTTTAACATTGCCGCGGGTGCAGCTTGAAGCCGCACCCGCCACAATGTTAAAAATAGAGGATGTGACCGCCACCCTGGCGGTCACATCCTAATCACACAGGAGGGGACTTCGCAGCCCATGCGGACGTTCCCTCCTCCTCAATGATCGCGGACGGACGCAAGTCCGTCCGCGATCATAATCGGCCCCTTAGTTTCTATTTTGTGTGGTATTTTCCCTGTTTCTCTGCTTCATTTTATTTGTACAAAATGTTAAAAAGAAGGCTCAAAATTCATCAATCAACAAGTAGAAAACATACATATAATGACTATACTATGGAACACAATAACAGACAAAAATGGTGAAAAAACTAATCACGATGGGATTGAAGCATCTGTAAATACTTTGGTATCGTTGTCACACAATAAAGAATAAATAATCACAAAAATGAATATAACATCACAATCGGGCACATGCATCATTGTCATTTGCATTCGCAAACGGTGCGAATCGCAAATTTCGGCCGTTTGCGAATGCAATTGACAAAATTGGGATGCATCATGTTTTTCTCAATTTTAGAAATCGGAATCATGTTGCGATTTCTAAAATTGCTATTGCATTTAAGAAATCGCAATTTGCGATTTCTTAAATGCAATTCAAGAATATTTTAAATTTGCGAATTCGCAAATAGAGAGAGGTAAATTACCATGAAGTTGACCTTCATGGTAATTTGAGTTTGAGTTTGAGTTTAAAAAATTTCTAAAGTGCGCGTACACCAAGCGGTTTCATGGCGCTGATTTGATCTGAACCCCTGAAGCTAAAAGATGGGAGGGTGGCAGGGGAAATTTAGGAGGGAAAGGCTTGTGTAAAAAGAAAAGTTTTCAAAGCCTTGCGAAAAAGAGTGGATTGGGGGCAGGATCCCAAGTAGGACGGAAGAGAATTCCAAAAGGAAGGTGCGAGTGTAGAAAATTTGGAGCCGCCCCACTTTTTTCGTTTGAATCGGGGTACTAGAAGCAGATGTTGAGTGGAGGAACGCAGCTCCCTGGAGGGGGCATAGGAGTGAATTTCGGAGGTGATAAAGGCGGGGGCTAAGCCGGAACGGTCGTTGAAAATGATGCATCCCAGTTTAAACTGGGCTCGTTCACGAATGGGGAGCCAGTGGAGAGTCTTGAGGAGGGGACTAACATGGTGAGACTTGGATAAATTGAAAACCAGGCGAGCCGCCTGGTTTTGGACTAATTGAAGGCGTCGCAAGCTGTACGCGGGCATGCCACAGTAAAGGGCATTGCCGTAATCCAGGCGGGAGATCACCATAGCAAGGACTATGAGTTTAAGAGCCGGGTAGGAAAAAAATCGAGAGACTTTACGGATGGTGCGAAGGGAGTGAAAAGATGAGGACACCACGGAACTAACTTGGGAGTGAAGTGTGAGTTGTTGTTCTAATTTGAAACCGAGGGTTTTAACAGAGGAGGAGGGGGTTGGGGGAGAGCCCAAAGAAGGGGGCCAGAAATATGAGGACCAGGGACTGGAGCAACCACCTGTCAGCACTAGCTCCGTTTTGTCGGGGTTGAGCTTCAGGTGGTTGTGGTTCATCCAGTCCCGGATGAAAGTCATAACAGATTCGAAATTAGATATAGACTCGGGAGAGGAAGATAGGGAGAATATAAGCTGGAGGTTATCCGCGTAATTAAAGACGGAGACCTCCAGCTGTTGAAGGGCGAAGATAAGAGGAGCAATGTAAAGGTTGAATAATAGAGGGGATAAGGAAGAGCCCTGGGGAACCCCGCAGTCGACCGGCTGGAAGTCTGCTGAGAAATCTCCCAGGTGCACTGCTTGGGTGCGGCCGCTCAGAAAGGAGGACAGCCAGACCAAGGCCACCCCTCGATACCTGCCGCCTTAACACGTGACAACAAGATGGAGTGATCAACCGTATCAAAGGCGGCAGAGAGATCGAGGAGGACCAGGGCCTGGGGATGATTAGTGTCCATACCTTCTCAGAGGTTGTCAAGAACCGAGAGTACCACAGCCTCCGTTGAGTGTGAGGGACGGAAACTTGCCTGCCGAGGGGCTAATATCTTATTTGCCTCCACAAAGGTACTGAGCGTCCTGGTTACGTGGCGCTCAAGTGCTTTCACCAGAGAGGGTAGGAGAGAGATGGGGCGATAGTTGACAAGGGCCGAGGGATCTGCTCCAGGTTTTTTTAAGATGGGTAGGATGACGGCCGTTTTAAGAGATGGAATAACAGTGCCCTGCGCTAGCGAGCTATTGAGAAGAGTGAGGGGGGGCAAGGTGCAGGCAGAATAAATCTGTTTCAGAATGGGTGCAGGGCAAGGATCTAGAGGGGAACCGGACTTGATCATCGGTAAAAGGGAAAGAAAGGATTCTTCTGTAAGGGGAGGAATAGAGTCAAGACGAGCGGTATTGGGGGGACACTGGGGATTAACAAAGGATGGGGGAGAAGGGGGAATATTTGCTTTAATAGTAGAAATTTTATCGAGGAAGAAGGTATTGATGGAGTCGCAGAGAAGTTGGGAAGGGGGAGGTTTAAGAGAGGTCCTATCAGAGTAAGCGAGATCATGTACGATGGTAAAAATTTCTTTGGATTGATTTTCAGCAGCTAAGATTTTAGAAGAAAAGTAGTTGTTCTTGGTTGCTAAGATGGATTTTTTATACTGGGCCAGAAGAGAGATAAACTGTTTCCTAAGTGTTGGACAGTAGCCGCGCCTCCAAGAGCGTTCTGCCTGACGGACATTAAGTTTTAGGTCTTTGAGTTCCTGGGTAAACCAACGGTTGGCGTCGTGAGGGCGTTTAGATGAAACACGCCTGAGGGGAGTGACTAGGTTGCACCCAGAGCATAGCCAAGAATTGATGGCATCTGCTTGTTCGAGGGAAGATAGCCCGTGGAGGTCTGGGCAGGAAGCGGAAAGAGTGGTAGACAGGGAGGTTACGTCTACGCGATTCCAGGAGCGGGCCCAGATGTTTTTGGGGAGGGGGGACCTGCGAGTTGGACGGACGGATAGTGAAAATGAGATGAGAAAATGGTCGGACCAGGTACAAGGGGATATAGCCAGGGACTGCACCGGACAGTTGAGGGACCAGATCTGGTCTAAGATGTGGCCTTGACAGTGGGTTGGGTGGTGCGCAGCAGGAGAGAAATCAAGAGAACAGAGGGACTCAGAGAACTCCTTCGAGGTTGAACTTTCGGCCGGGTCTGAAGGCCAGAAGTTGAAGTCTCCTAAAATCAAGATGGCTGAATTGTTTACCACTAGGGTTGCCACCATGTCAAGAAAACTCGGCAGGAAGAGTTGGGGGGCAGAGGGAGGCCGGTAAAGCAGCACACAGGTGAGCGGCGTGTTGAAGGATAGTGTCCGGGACACTAAATAATCTGAAGAACCAATAGGCGAAAAGGTTAAAGATTGGAAAACAATTTCTTTACGGGCGATCAGGGCAACGCCACCTCCTGATTTGCCGGGGGGATGGTCGGCAAGAAGAGCGTAGTAAGATGCCGGAAGCATGGCCAGTAGTGAGGGGAGGGAACTGTCACAAAACCAAGTCTCCGTGAGAAAGAGAAGGTCAGGTTTGTGCAGGTCCAGTAAGGTGAAAAGTTCGTGGTAGTGCTTTATGGCAGACCTGGTGTTCAGGTATAGGGCAGATATAGTGGAGATAGAGGGGCAGGCTGACGGAGAAAGACGGGGTGAATCGGTGGATGGGGTTACCAGCGGGGGGAGGGGAGGGGGCGGATGGGGGGGACAGCCCCAGTTGGTTAATACGTGCTATTACATTACAGTCTAGAGGCCACACGCCTTGGAGGTTAAGTAGCTGTGCAGATGAGTATTTTGTACAATGGGCAGAGTGGCAGGCCCCTGGCCCCGGCCGGACGCGGACGGGCGCAGACGGGCTTGCCTCCCGCTGCGCTCGTCCGCTGCGCTTCCGACAAATGCACATATTTATCGTACAGGGGGCGTGGCCTCGAGGGGGCATGGCCTGTGTGCACGCCGTCGATGGCGTCCGCAAAAGTTTGTTAGACCGCAACAGCGTTCAGTCGGCTGTGCGGAAAGATGAAGGCTGGGCTTGTGCCCCAGGAGTGAGCAAAGTAGAGTGCTTGGTTTTAAAATACAACAAATCAGGTGACATTCAAATTTTAAAAAGATAGATCCCGCACCTACAGCTCCCGGCTTCCGCCTCAGGAGTAGGTTCAAAGTGGACAGGAACGCTAGTTGTCAGCGCCTTTGTAGTGGGCGGGGGGCGTGTCCTCGAGGGGGCGTGGCCTGTGTACACGCCGTCGATGGCAGCCGCAAAAGTTTGTTAGACCGCAACAGCGTTCAGTCGGCTGTGCGGAAAGATGAAGGCTGGGCTTGTGCCCCAGGAGTGAGCAAAGTAGAGTGCTTGGTTTTAAAATACAACAAATCAGGTGACATTCAAATTTTAAAAAGATAGATCCCGCACCTACAGCTCCCGGCTTCCGCCTCAGGAGTAGGTTCAAAGTGGACAGGAACGCTAGTTGTCAGCGCCTTTGTAGTGAACGGGGGGGCGTGGCCTCGAGGGGGCGTGGCCTGTGTGCACGCCGTCGATGGCGGCCGCAAAAGTTTGTTAAACCGCAACAGCGTTCAGTCGGCTGTGCGGAAAGATGAAGGCTGGGCTTGTGCCCCAGGAGTGAGCAAAGTAGAGTGCTTGGTTTTAAAATACAACAAATCATGTGACATTCAAATTTTAAAAAGATAGATCGCGCACCTACAGCTCCCGGCTTCCGCCTCAGGAGTAGGTTCAAAGTGGACAAGAACGCTAGTTGTCAGCGCCTCTGTAGTGGGTGGGGGGCGTGGCCTCGAGGGGGCATGGCCTGTGTACACGCCGTCGATGGCGGCCGCAAAAGTTTGTTAGACCGCAACAGCGTTCAGTCGGCTGTGCGGAAAGATGAAGGCTGGGCTTGTGCCCCAGGAGTGAGCAAAGTAGAGTGCTTGGTTTTAAAATACAACAAATCAGGTGACATTCAAATTTTAAATAGATAGATCGCGCACCTACAGCTCCTGGCTTCCGCCTCAGGAGTAGGTTCAAAAACTGCGAAAACTTTCAAAAATGCACAAAAGTGCATTTTTGAAAGTATCTTTTTACACACACACATGCCCTTGGGGCATGTGTGTGTGAAAAATGCACTTAAAGTTATATTTCATGGGTGCAGGGGGGGTCCTTTGGACCCCCCCTGCACCCTTGAAATTGCATTCTCAATTTGAGATTCGCAAATTGCTAATTGCAAATGGACAATTACTTCCCATTCATTCCTATGGGCCTCTAGGCCTATAGGAATCAATGGGAAGGGATTCCTTAATTGCGATTCGCAAATTGTGAATCGCAATTAAGGAATTTTAAGAAATCGCAAAAAAAAATGCGATTTCTTGGTGCATAACCGTTTGTGATTTCTTAATTGCGATTCCTTAATTTTCGCAATCAAGAAATCGCAAACGGCAACAATGATGCATGTGGCCGAATGTGAACAGACAATGCACATAACAGAACATGTAACAAACCAATGAGAAATATAGGGAACCAGGAAAGCGGGGCGTTGATAAAATGATACAATGTTGGTTCTTAAAAAAATCAATGCGCGTTTCGGCGATCATGGCACCTTCATCAGGAAAACCGCATTGAAGGTAAATATTTAAAAATTGAAAGTACATAGAGTAAAAATATCTCTCAAGCGTTGGATTGTAGATAACATGCACATAACATCATCTGTGAATCTTAATTTAACATGTGCAAGAAAGGAAATAAAATACTGGTGCTTAAAAAAAGAAGAGAAAATAATTAAATCTGAAAACTGACAGATAAGTCTCAAGATTGAGCTGGAGGACCTGGCTTGGCAGTTCGGTTTGGACTGTTCCCATGAGGCACAGGGTCAAGACTTATTTGCATATGACTGGGTCCAAACTGGGGTGGCATGGTGGGCAGAAGAACAATGGATTTAACCCATATCTCTTGACTGGGGGTGAATGTATGATTTATTCAGCATTCTCTCCAGCATTTGTTTGCGTAGCACTTTTCACCCTAAGTGGGATGGGTATGCCAAGACATGGGTCCTTTGCTCGCTGTGCGACTTAATTCAAGCTAGCCTGGCTGATGAAGGGTAATACCCAGAAACCGGTCCCAGGATGCTATTTTCTGGTCCAGGGAGGACCCTGCTTGGCAGTTCGGGCTGTACTGTTCCCATTAGGCGCAGGGTCTTGACTGATTTGCATATGGCTGGGTCCCAACTGGAATGGCATGGTGAGCAAAAAAACAATAGATTTAGGACCAGATCTCTGTGCTGGGGTGAATGTATGACATTGTGGCAAGAATTGTACTAATCACTAATCAGATACTTACTATCTACTTGCATATCCCTCCTCCATCCGGATTATCTGTTGCTGTATAAAATGCATACATTATACAAGTACTTACTGTCCTGTTATTGTCATAATTTTCCATCCATTATAAATGTCACCTTATCTACATGTTCCCACCAGAACTGACTCAGACCTTATGACCATTATCATGCATATATAGCTTTTCTGGTTGAAATATTCCTGATGTTCAATAAATAACTTATTAATGACAAAGACAGTAACAACAGTATGCATAAGGCGTGTGGGACACTTTAAGCAACATTCATAGGTCACAGGTAAATTGTCTTCTTAGGTTCTATGTTGAAAAATGTTCTGCGAGCGGGTCAGGTGATTTCTCTACTTGAAACAGTTACTTTTTTAAGTATACTTCCACTAAGGCAGACACATAGGGCCCTATTATGATGGCGGACGGACTTGCGTCCGTCCGCCACTCCTGAGTAAGAGGGACTGTCCGCATGGGCAGCGGCGGTCCCTCCATTGCAATTAGGATGTGACCGCCACCCTGGCGGTCACATCCTGTATTTTTTACATTGAGGCGGGTGCTGCGTGAAGCAGCACCCGCCGCAATGTAAAAAATAAAAGCAGTGCATTTGCATGCACAAAGCGGCAGGCACCGTGCAGTGCCTGCCGCTTCGTGCATGCAAATGCAGGGGGGTACCATGGGTACCCCCCATGTGCACCCCTCACCCCCCCTTCACCCAGGGGGCCCGCAACGGGCCTTAGAAGTGAATGTCCGTATGCTTTTCCACGGCGGAGAAGCCGCCGCGGAACAGCATACATTCTACACCATCCTAATATGGCTGGCGGTGTCTGATAGACACCGCCAGCCATGTTACCGCTTTTCCGCCGCGGTCGGAAGGCGACCGCAGCGGAAAAGCTGCAGACAGATTTCAAGACCCACCGCCATCCTAATGTGGCGGCGGGTCTTTTGTGGCTCAGCAGCGGTTTTCCTGCATCCTCCGGGCCGGCGGTGGCTTCCGCCGGCCCGGAGGATGCGGGAAAACCGCAATCCTAATCTACCCCTTAGTACTAAACTCTGTAGCAGGGAGAGCTAAACAATGCTTAAAGGAAAGCCAGATTAAACAGAAATCCTCTCCTGCACATTCCTGGACTGGGGCAGTGTTTTAGTTCATGGTGCCTCCTCTTCTGAGCTGGAAGAACTCAGATTAGTTTACAAGGATGAGATAGCAGAAAGGAAAAAGAAATGGAATATGGCTGCACTGGCTGCACAAGAGAAAAGCCTGCCTTAGAAAAGAAAAAGGCAACCTTTATTCTTGGATAGAGGAAACCAGCCTTAAAAGAGAAAATGTGTTGTTGTGTCATGAGCAGAGCCACAAAAGATTGGATCTGAAGAATAAGCGGGTGGCTGCGATAAAATGGGGAGGTAAACAATAGTGATGGGATATCAGAACAACATACATTATCAGCAGGCTACGTGATTGAGAACGACATAGGTCAGAGGTTAATTTCTCTTGAGTTGGCATTAGTAAAGCAAGAAGTGGAAGAGGAACTTCTGGAAACCATACTGAAGGGAGGTTATTTAACAATCTCGGGACTTAGGGGCTCATTACGGTGGCTGGCGGACATCAGTCCGACCACCATCACCACTGTCCTGCTGGCTGCAGCACAGTTCACAATGCCAAAATGCCACATAGTGCATTTCCATGCACAACGTGACAGGTACCATGCGGTGCCTGCCACCTTGTGCTTGGAAATGTTGGGGGGTACCATGGTTACCCCCGAGTGCACATATACCCTCCCCCTACACAGAGGGGCCCTGCAACGGGCCCTCCAACTCAGCCTCCACCAGCCTTACCCTGGCGGTTCCACTGCCAAGGAAAGGCTGGCTGATGCCAGCATTAAAATCTGGTGGGCGGTGCCTGCTAGGAACCACCACCATTTTACCCATGCTGACCGCTCCGCCAGGCAATCGTGAGGATCACCTGTGGTGGAAGTGTGGAGGGCAGTCTTTGTGACGGTCTCAAAGCGATTTTCCCCGCCATCCTAATGTGGCAGAAGAAATAGGAGTCAGATGGCAGAGGGACCGTCACAGCCGGCCCGCAGTCTTTCCTCCATTATAATGAGCCCCTTAGACTATTGGCCCCATGCAAGAGCCACAGGTCCAATATAAGGGGTCTGCAGTCCTTGAATTTCGCGGGCACTTTTGTAAAAAGTATGGCCTTTCACAAAAATAAAGATTTCACGATTGTATTGCAAATTGCAAAATCGCAAAATCCTGGAGGGTCTGGTCCGAGATCATGTTATGGATGGTGCACTATGTGGGGTAATTATCAGTGCATGACAAGGGCATAAGTTACAGATGCCACTGGGCCTGAGTTATAGGTAGTCAAGATAAATTTAACTTTTAAATTTGAGTAGTTTTTGAGTTTAAAATCATTATTGTGTCACGGAACTTGTCATCTAACTATAGCGTTACTTTAACCTTTGATTTTTTCTGTGTGTGGTTTTTTTCAACTTAAAGTAATCATTTATTACCATATGTAAAGCAAACCCTCTGCCACACACTGCCTTCTAGCATGTGCAGCGTTTGATTGGTCTTGCAGATCATGGCCACGCACAGGCAGACTTCATGACTTTGTCATAAATATTTATAAAGCAGATCTTTCCTCTTTCCCTAAAAATCACCAATATTTTTAATCTGATGTTTATTTCAGTAATTCACACAATGCAATGTTTAATAATAGTGATTATTATAAACGTATTTAATAATGGTGTAAAAATAAATATCTATTAGTCCTTCCTTTAACAGTTTTTAGTATTGCATTTTGTGAGTTGAAAAGTGTTAAAAGAAAGACTCAGAAACATGTTATTATTTATTTTTAGAAATAAAACCAACATGTCTCTTAGTCTTTGGTTTAACATTTTTGCATTTTTCATTACACAAAATACTTTCATAAAACAACTGCAAGAGGGCCTTTCATGCCAGCTGAAGAGCATAGAGCTCCAGCTAGGAGTGCTCTAAAAAAGATATGGTAAGCTCTTCTTTGGTCATAGATTTAACTTCCCAGGAGACCTACTAACTTTTTTCTTTATTGATGCTGTGCAGTCCCCTACAAGATTAAAAATAGTTTGGTGGTTCCCCTCCCTATTCTAGGGGCACCAACAAGCTCATAAAATATAAACAAAAAAGACCTTGAAAAGCATAATGGGTTGCTCCTTCAAGGAGTAGTGAATAAAAAATTAGCAGCTCCTGCAGCTCATATAACATAACATAACATGTGTATTTGTAAAGCGCACGTTCACCCATAGGCATCTTGGAGCTGAATAACAGATGTTTATTGAAACCCAACTCAATGGGCCTCATTTTATCTACCTCAGGTGGATGGAAGGCTGAGAGAACCTGCAAGGATTTGAAACTGTGACCATTAGGTCGAAAACAGGCCTCTGCATTGGACGCATTAGTCCACTGACCCACCAGACCAATTTTAGTGGTCAATGACAACACCCTTTTTGAATAATTATTGGGGAGGGGGTTACCCAGAGGAGGAGGCACCCTCTCTCTGAGCCTCTACAGTCCCGGAAACACCACCTCAGTGCCAATTTATTTTTTAAGTGGAGTGGGGTGTGGCCCCACCATCCCCAAACCTAAACAGACCCTGGCCCCTCCATCCCATGGGGCCTTTATTTATTTTAAGGGGTGGGGACATGTGACTCCTTCCCCAAGCCTTTACCACCCTGCAGATCCAATCCCTTGAGGGCTTTGTTTTTAAGGGTAGGGGTCATACAGTCCCCTCCAGAGCCTTTACAGCCCCAGCCACCCCCTGGGGCCTTCTCATTTTTATTAGGGGAAGGTGGCATGTGGCCCCCCCCTCCCCAGGATTTTATGGCCCCAGAGACCCAATACCCCACAGTCTTTTCTATTTTTAAGGGGAAGGGGTGTGTGGGCCCCTGAGGTTTATTGGTCCAAGGACCGCTTTCACTATGTGCCATGGAGATCCCTTCACTTAGGACCTTTGTTTTTTTAATGGGAAGGGGCATGTTGCCCTCCTCCTCAAGCAAGCGATCCCATCCCCCTGGGGCTTAGGTGGGTCCCTGGTGCCCATTTGGGGCACTGACAAAAAACTAAGACTGGGGGCTTCAGGGGGACCTCATTTGGCCCCATAACCCCTCACATGCCCTCATCCTTGGATCACTGACATAATATCAACAGTCAAAATATCGACTTGCAAAAATATCGAGGTAAAAATATAGAATGCCAGAATATCGACTTCCTATCTACAAACAGGTAAGTACAAAAATATCGACTCCAAAATATGGATAGGAAAAAATATAGACAGTCAAAATATCGAATTTTTTGTGGAAACGGGGCATGGACTTTAACATGGGACTAGAACGCCCAGTATTTGAGGCCAGGGGGTGTCCCACAAAACATTTTAAGATCTGGAAGAAATGGGCGGACTACAGGGGCCTTCTGCTGGATCCCCCGGCGCCTCGGGCCACCGACGCGGATCGCGCCCTTACCGACTATGGGTGAATTGGTACACATGCAGCTATTGAGATTGCTAGGCTCCTTTTGATGGACACTGTAGACACCGTGCGGGATGGAGGGAGGGCACCGGGTGGGATAGTGGAGGGTGGGATACTGGGGGAATGTTGACTGAATGTATTTGGAAATGACACTTTTATAGGCACACTGCCTCTCTGATTCTTAGGGAGCGGTGTTTTATTTCTTGTATTCTGTCAACTGCCAAAATCTAATAAAATTTTGTTCTGAAAAAAAAAGAATATCGAATTCTTTAAATATCTTAAAAGTAATTTAAAAGTAATATAATAATAAATATAATTAATTTAAACATACTTAAAATACTTAAATAAACTTAAAATTGATAAATAATTAATGAACTTTAAAAAAAAATAATTTTAAAACATATATATATATATATATATATATATATTCACTGAAAAAACCATAGGTTATAGACCATATATAGTTAGGGATTCGCATTTACAAAACCTTAATTTACTCGCACAAAACCATAGAAATTCGCATATATAGTTAGTTGCAATAACTATATATCGCGCACCCCCAATCCGCTGCTGATGATGTCACATATTACATCATTCATGACATGGTCAGTGACATCACTGATGACATCACTGATGACATCACTGATGACATCTCATTTGACATTACTGATCACATCACTGATAATATCATTCATGTGATAATACGATGAACCTCTTCAGACTCTAATATAACCTTAGATACAATCAGTGTAAACAGACACTCACAGATTGTCACTCATCCATGGAGTTACTCACACATCTAGTCAGTCATGAAAAGAATCAATCACTCCTCCATTTCCTCAACTATACAGTTATACACACCTTACTAATTCAAACATATTCTAACACATATTTACTCTCTTATACAATCCCTGATACAAGTTCACAATGATTCATACAACCACTCTCACATTCACTGGCTCTTATGCTCAGTTATTTATATATGTCAACTCTCACATGTACTGTGTTTTACATATGTACTTACTTTGACATGTAGCACTGAGATATCCATTCACTCACCAATACACTCATGCACACAGTCAACTGCCCATACAGCTGTTTCCACATGCACGTTTGAACCCATACATCTAGTGAATCAACTGCTCACACATCTATGCATAGAGTCATACACCTCCCAGCCACCCACACACATACTCAGTCTCCCATACAAATACTTGGGCAACCAATCAATAACCCATATAGTTACTCATATAGCTACTGATTAACACATGCAGCAGTTTACAGAACAACAGACATAATGATGCACAAATTAAGACAGTTTAGTCACTAACCCATGCACTCAGTGAGACACATTTAATCACTCTCTCATACAGTCAGTCATGCACCTACTAAATCCTTCATCCAGACACTTATACATCCACTCATTCTTCAATATGTAAGACATATTTTAACTTTACAGAAACATACAAACACTGGATGATGTCATCAGTGATGTCATCAGTGATGTCACTGACCATGTCATGAATGATGTAATATGTGACATCATCAGCAGTGGATTGCGGGTGCGCGATATATAGTTATTGCAACTAACTATATATGCGAATTTCTATGGTTTTGTGCGAGTAAATTAAGGTTTTGTAAATGCGAATCCCTAACTATATATGGTCTATAACCTATGGTTTTTTCAGTGAATTTCAATGGTTTTTTAATAGCAAATATCAAAAGCTGTAAAATGTCAAGTACGTGGTAGGTAAAAACATTTTCGTATTCATGCACGCTGTTGTGCTTTGAACGCTGCCCCCTCCCCTCCTCTTTTCTTTTAGGAGTATTCTCTCTTTGCAGATAGTGAAGGGTAGGTAATGTAAGCCTTTGCCCCCGTTGTAACCCGTCGTGCCTGCTTCCCTCTACATTTGATTGATTGTTATCCAAGCATTTACTGTTTTAGAATTGGGTGCTCTCATGCTGACGCCAGCTTCAATCTGAAACATCCAGAAACACTGTAGACTACCAATTCAATCAGTTCCGGTGGAGCCCCAACGTGACCCAGTAGAGAAGAACTTGCCCTCCCCTCTTTGACTGATTGTTCTTGTTGCCTGTCCCTTCTCTTGTCATTTAACAGAACTCTTTGGACTGCTGAAAGGGGTTGTATTCCGACCGCTGGTTGGTGGAGACATTTTGACTATATTCTGGACCTGCGTTGTCGCGTAATGCGTCATATGACGCGCCGCGTTAGCGCACCCGGAAGTGCTCCGGTGCGCAAGGCGCAGCTTCAAGGAAACGATCCAGAGTGCGGCGCGCAGCACGTAACGTAAGCATAACAGGTCATGTGACTTGTTAATAAAACTTTTCATTGGTTCATTTTACTTTTGTTATTCTAATGATGAAAGGCTTGGTTATATGACCTAAAAATAACGCTTTTCATTGCTTTCGAACATTTTTTTTTCCCCAAATGATGAAAGCCCCACCTTTTTTTTCTCACTCTGACTTGTAAAGCAAAGGACCCAGATGCATTTACAGTTTATCACTAACAATGTTCCAGGCTAATGTATTTTCCCGGGAAATTTACAACTGTCCTGCAAGTAAAATATTCCTTTTTCGAGAAAAAGGGTGTTTCTTCGTCCCATGAGGGAGCCGTTGAGCAAAAGAGGCTCGGCCTGCTGTCTTAGTCGCTGATAGGCATGAATATCAGATTCTTATCGATCACTTTATGTTGCAGGAGTAGAACAGCCCTTGACCATTTTTCTTTACTGCGTTCCTGCGTATTATACCTTTTAACAGTCATGTAATTGGACTGCTTTATTTCACTTGCCTTTTACTGATTTGAAAACAGTGGCTATTATTCAAAACTTTACCAATGTAGGTACTACTACCATGTTTTTTTAAAAAAACCTTTATTGTGAAAATGTCAGTATACAAATACGGGCCTATAACCACGTGGGCCGGCCACGGAGCAAACTGGAATCGTATATGATGAGGGCACATTTACACTGTAGAAGAACGTAACGGGCGACCCATTAGATTGCAAGAACTAAGGTGTCTAACATTTACGGAATCGGTGGACGTACATTTTATAATTAAAGTACGACAGGGCCAGTTACAATAAAATTATCTAGATATACATTTGCGGGCAAGTACCATGGGTGACGTTAATTCGAACTTTCAATAGTACAGTAATCAATAACACATCAGAACTTAATATCAATAGGGATGTCAAAATGTTCAATCAATTCTCGTCCCTGCTCGCCATGTGCTTCAAAACTGCATACGTATCTCGTGATATCAAGGTTGGGCAACCAGTACACAACAGGGAGTTACGAGTCCCATTTATATCGGCACCATTTTGGGCGCGGCCGGGCAGGTCCAGGATATAGTCAAAATGTCTCCACCAACCAGCGATCGGACCAGAACCATTTTCGGCAGTCCAAAAATGTTCCGGTAAATGACAACAGAAGAAATAGGCAACAAGAACAATCAGTCAAAAGAGGGGACGCTTTCGTGAATGGGGCCCATGCCCTAGCAGGCAAGCGTTCGAGTTCCAAGGTGTCCCAGGGCCATTTTAGTGGACCAGGCCCAAATCCAAAGAGCTGGCCACCATTTTGAGAGTCCTGTTGCAGCCGGCTATCGCTGCACCACAAGAGTAACCGCAATTCAGCTAGATGGCGGGTGAGTCACTGTACCGCAAGAGCGGGCGGAACTCAGCTGGAAGGCGAGTCAAACGCTAAGAGGCACCCCACTGCAGATGAGGTGCCTCCACCTGGGGAAGAGGGAGAGGCCCGTTTGCGCTGCCTCCCCCCTCCGGGCACCCCACGCCGTCTTTCGGCGCAGCATTGTAGGATGGCCACACCAGTGAAACTTGCTGGACACCACCTCGGTGCCATCCGGATCTCAGCGCGTTCGAGTCACTGTACCGCAAGAGTGGGAGAAACTCAGCTGGACACGCCGTCTTTCGGTGCAGCATTGTAGGATGGCCACACCAGTGCGGCAACTTGCTGGACACCACCTCGGTGCCATCCGGATCTCGTCGCGTTGTGCTGCCTTCGGCGTACTGTAGCAGCAAGAGTGACCGCAACTCAGCTGGACACGCCGTCTTTCGGCGCAGCATTGTAGGATGGCCACACCAGTGCGGCAACTTGCTGGACACCACCTTGGTGCCATCCGGATCTCGTCGCGTTGTGCTGCCTTTGGCGTACTGTAGCAGCAAGAGTGACCGCAACTCAGCTGGACACGCCGTCTTTCGGCGCAGCATTGTAGGATGGCCATACCAGTGCGGCAACTTGCTGGACACCACCTCGGTGCCATCCGGATCTCGGCGCGTTCGAGTCACTGTACCGCAAGAGTGACCGCAACTCAGCTGGACACGCCGTCTTTCGGCGCAGCATTGTAGGATGGCCACACCAGTGCGGCAACTTGCTGGACACCACCTCGGTGCCATCCGGATCTCGCGCGTTGTGCTGCCTTCGGCCTACTGTAGCAGCAAGTGCGGTCGCAACTCGGCTGGAAGGCGAGTGAAACGCTAAGGGGCACCGCACTGCACATGAGGTGCCTCCACCTGGGGAGGCGGAAGAAGGCCGTTCGCGCCGCCTCCCCCCGGGCACCCCACGCCGTCTTTCGGCGCAGCATTGTAGGATGGCCACACCAGTGCAACTTGCTGGACACCACCTCGGTGCCATCCGGATCTCGGCGCGTTGTGCTGCCTTCGGCCTATTCGCACATCGGTCCGCTACTGACGCCGCCTCATGGGCCAATGGGTTTTGTATGCTTTTTATAACCCAAAGCCGCATAACAGGTCATGTGACTTGTTTATAAAACTTTTCATTGGTTCATTTTACTTTTGGTTTCCTAATGATGGAAGGCTTGATCATATGACCTAAAAATAACACTTTTCATTGGATTAAAACATTTTGTTTTTCCCAAACGATGAAAGACCCACCTTTTTTTTTCTCACTCGGCAATAAAAAAAGGTTCCGTTAGATGACAACAGAGGGGACAGGCAACAAGAACCATCACTCAAAAAAGGGGAGGGCAAGTTCTTCCCTACCGGGTCACGTTGGGGCTCCACCGGAACTCATCGAATTGATAGCCTACAGTGTTTCTGGATGTTTCAGACTGAAGCTGGCATCAGCATGAGAGCACCACCATCTCGTAGCTCCGTCGTGGCCATTCCGCAAGCAATCATGGCAGCCGCTCCCCACCGGAAGCCTGCGGGAGTCGGGGGCCCCCAAGACTTTTGTAGAATCTTCAAGGCTGAGGGGACGCTTTCGAGAATGGAGCCCAGGCCCTAGCAGACAAGCGTCCGAGTTCCAAGGTGTCCCAGGGCCATTTTAGTGGACCAGGCCCAAATCCGAAGAGCCGGCCGCCATTTTAAGAGTCCTGAGGCAGCCGCCTATCGCTGCACCGCAAGAGTGGGAGCAACTCAACTACATGGTGAGCGAGACGCTGTAGCCGCAAGAGCGGGCGGTAAACAGCTGAATGGCGGATGAGGCACAGTGTAGCAAAAGCGGGCAGAATGGCAACTGAAACGGAAAAGGGGCGCCCCACTACAGCAGACGAGCCTCCACCTGGGGAGGCCCATTCACGCCGCCTCCCCCCCCCCCCCGGGGCGCCCCACGCCGTTTTTCGGAGCAGCATTGTAGGATACCAAAACCAGTGCAGCAACTTACTGGACATCACCTGGGTGCCGTCCAGATCTCAGCGCGTTCTGCTGCCTTGGGACTATTCGCACAACAGACCGCTACTGACGAGGCACAGTGCAGCAAAAGCGGGCGGAAAACCGCTGAATGGCAAGTGAAACGCTAAAGGGGCGCCCCACTACAACAGACGAGCCTCCACCTGGGGAGGCCCGTTCACGCCGCCTCCCCACCCCCCCCCCCCCCCGGGGCGCCCCACGCCATTTTTTGGAGCAGCGTTGTAGGATACCAAAACCAGTGCGGCACCCAGGTGACATCACCTGGGTGCCGTCCAGAACTCAGCACGTTGTGCTGCCTTGGGACTATTCGCACAACAGACCACTACTGACCATTATTGCTTCCGTTTTAATAAAAAAAAATTTAAGGTGTTTACTGTTTTTGTTGCGATGTATATATTTATAACTTATTAAAGTGTTATAATCATACTACTTTGCGGAGTGCTATATATTTTTAATGTGACACATAATTGTGAAGACTTTGATGTACAAAAAGGCATCCCTGGAATCTTCCGCTTCAGGCTCGGTCCCACACACCCTCACAGTGAGAATCCCCTCCCCAATCACAATACAGGATGGTTATCAGATAGTACGAACGCGTGTGGTGTGACGGATCTCATCAGGTGGGGGCCTTGATCTACTGTAACTCCTTTGAAGAGGGGTGATTCTTTACAGTTGAGGCCATAAACTACATCCGCAGGGCTACGTGATAGCCTGGGACCGGCCTGGACAATCAGACACAAAGGAAGAGGAATGTCAGAGGGTGCAGTAGT